>NC_071413.1:4904531-5513437 GCF_017976375.1 Cuculus canorus | reverse complement strand
ATGCTAAGTTGTTCTGTGCGCATGCAAAGTATAACTTCTTAGGCACTTAGGCAATTAAAACTGCTGCCATAAAATTGCTCTTAAAGCCAGTAACAATTTGCGCAAGCATTTATGGACTGAGCATCAACCTTTATATACACGCTAAGAATATAATTTGTTTCAGATTGCATCCTGGAGCCACTGTCACCGGGAGGCAATCACCATCTTTAATTTGGCTTTTAAGTTTTCAGTAAAATCATGACTTTGGATGTGAGCATGAGCCGACTTCTTCAAATGTGTGGAGAAACAAGAGTGGTTGGTTGGAAGCTCTAAATGGGACCTTTTTGCTGTTTGGGGCCGCATTGAATATTTAGATCCTCACATTTATCAATTAGCTAGTATTTGTGCAGGACTTTGAAGACATGAAGTAGAGCAAAGTTGTTGGGTACTAGCAGTTAGACTTGCACAGCTTCTGGGAATGCTTTTTTTTGAGAATCATTGTTAGCCCCTCTGCAGACCTCCTATAGCACAACAGGCAGCGTTTTCTCGACTGTGACTTTCATCTTCAGAGTTTGCTGCAAATACCAGTTAATAATGTCTTCACAACAGTGAATACGAGAGATGTTATCTTAGCGATGACACTCCATCTGGCAGTGTACAAGACATACATACAACAGTCCTGGTTCTGGAAAGTTTATGAAGAAGCAGGCAAGTACCACAGATAACGAAGTTGTCTGCCTTCCTGGTTTCCAGCCGTGCGTACAGAAGAGATGCCCAGCGTTCCCTGTGCTTACCCTCCTGACGTATTTCAGCACTGAGATCCCCAGGTCTGTTGTTGCCAGAATGTTTAGGGTTTCAGATGTTGTGAAGGCTTGGATTTGCTTTGGTCATTTTCAGTGTGCAGTGATCTGTTTGGATGCTGTGGCTCGTGTGCCTTCTGCCCGTTCTTGCTCTTGGATGGTAAATGCCAACCTTTACTATCTCAAACCAGTTGTAGATGAAATTCCAACCTCAAGCTCTGTCATTGTATATGAAGGGTAGCACACTTATCTAGTCTAGGACAATATTGGAATCAGTTCTTTATGCAGCTGAAACTCCTATTTCCTTCTTAAAGGTACTATAATAAACCATGTTTGTGAATTCAAGTAACTTCTTCTTTAGGAGGCAAAATACAACAGTACAAATTCTGCAAGGTGAGCCTTTCTTGTTTTCCCAGCTTTTTCCCCATAACAAGTGTTGTTTTCTACCCTCTGCAGACTATTGGGTACTGATGGATGTTTCCGACAGCCCTGAGCGAAACCCCTGCTCTCCTGATAAAGAGGACCAGCAGCTTTCCGATGACGAAGTCCTGAAAGAGAGTGGTTCAGACCGGGAACTTGATGGAGAGGGTGGACAAGGCAGTGTCGTGGGAGAGGAGGAAGAGGATGCTGCCAGGGCACTGAGTCATGGTGAAGAGGAGAACCGCTCAGATGAAGAGGACCGCTTAAGTGAAACCAAGTCTCATGAGTCTGACAACAACGAGCAGAGTGGGGAGCTGAAGAGCCCTCTGCCTCGCAAAGGAGAGGAGGAAGACCGGACAAATGACCTTGGTGATGAAGCATCCTCTGTCACTCGTGAACTAGATGAGCACGAGTTGGACTATGATGAGGAGGTTCCTGAGGAACCAACTGCTGCTACTGCAGAGGAGGATGGCGAGAAAGCTGCTGGAGAGGATGATGAGGAAGAGGAGAAAGGAGATGATGCCCATGAAGATGAGAAAAAGTCCAGCAGTAAAAGTGACGATGAAAAGGATGGCCAGGATTCCCTCAAGGAGAAGAAGAAAGAAGAAGATGATGGAGAAATTGATGATGGAGAAATAGATGTAAGTAGGAGCTGGTCCAAGGTGGGCAGAGTCCTGCAGGGAGAGGCCTGTCCTTGTGTTTCAGAACCATTTGGCTCTTAGACTGCCACCCCTTCTTTCTTCTTTGACAATAATATCTCTGTTATCTGTGTCCCCAGTGTGCAAGTAAAACACTTTTTCTTTGGAGGTAAGACCATACTATGTACCAAGTCCTAAACTCAATGGCTGGGATGTCTAGTGCCATGTACTATAGCAAAAAATTGTGCTGGATATTGTCAGAGCTATCATAAGCTTCGTTCCTGTTGAATATGGAAGGGCTCCAGTGCTTCAAGAAGCTATTCTGCCTTAGCTCTCAGAGGACTTTTGAACATTGCTGATGGCAAATTTCTTAGCCACCGATGAGACATTCATAAGCTGTCTCATCAGTTAAGATTGAGAGGCTGATGCTGTAGAGTGGCTGCCGTGTGCCTGAGGCATCAAGCATGTGTGGGAAGCCCATGGCCCTGAGCTGTTTGTTGGGCTTTAGCAACATCTGGGGGCCTGGAAAAGGATGGGAGGGTGCTGAGTTTTGTGAGAATTGTCTTACTAGGCAGCCCTTACGTGTGGTTTGGGTGATGTGTTCAGGGATGTGTGGTCACAGGAGCTACTGTTTCACAGAACAAACACACCTATTTTGGAAAAATAAAAAACTGGTTTTAAGTGTGTTAGTGATTCAGCCAAATAGCACTTTGAATCGATGTTTCTTTTGGTAGGAGGCACTGCAGTACAGCGGTTCTATTTAATACAGCTTAATACCAGTTCCCGTCTTGCAGACAGGAAACAGGACAAAGTGCTTCTAGCAGTAGAATAGAAACCTTCCTGTGGGTTCCTGGTCTGGTGGACACCTTACTTGAGTCCAAATAGTAGGAGAGCAAAGCCCTGTGAAGTGCAGTTGCCAGTCCAGAGCACCAGGCTTTCTCTGCTCCTCGCTATCTGTGCCAAAAGTGCTCCTGTACAGGTAGACGAGGTTGAGGCAGCGTTGTGAGAATATCCTGGTGACCAGGCAAAGAAGCAGTGAACTGTGGAAGCACTGGTGGGGCTTCTCATTCAGGGAGGTGAGGGTTCAGATGTGGGAGGTGGTGTTGCCTTCCAGTCCTCATTACTGCGTAGTTGACCTCACCACGTGCTCAGAAAGCTCACGGGACCTCGTTGGAGAGACCTTCTTCCCTTTTTTTTGAAGAGTGGTATATTGTGTATGTTTTACTGTGATGGTGCTTTGCCAAGTTCTGTTGCTTAGAAAAGGTAATTTTAGAAAAGTGATTTATCTTCATTGTACCCGTTCTGCAGGTGGTTTTGTTAAACACATTTTCCAAAAGTTTTGCATATTTGATTAATTTAAAGGAATTTCAGTGTGTTGCAGGATAGTCCAGGCTGGGCTGAGGGGGTGGGGCGGCATTCCTGGAGTCCTGAATCCATGCCTGCTTCTTGATTAAAATATGAATGCTTTCCTTTAGAGGCTAAGGCATTCTCAGGAGCACTCTCCTTACAAAGCACAAGATGAATCTGTAGTCTGGTTTTCATACATTAACTCATAACAGGGTTCCCAGCTGCCTGATTCCAAGGAGACCTCACAGAAATAAATACTTTCCCTTTTGTTCAAGTACAGCATTTGCAAAGACTTCACACAGCTCTTTTGAAAGGAGCAGAGTTGAGCTGGTTATGCCATTCACGCGTCATTGAATGCCATCCCCAGCTTTGGGAGAAAACTGTTAAATCTCTCCATTTTATTCTGCTTTCAGACTTCTCTCTTGGAGGGAGGGGAATATTAGTGCAAACTTTAATTTGAATATTTGTGTAGTCTTTTAAATTCGTTCTTGTTCAGGAGAGCTCTCCTTGTGCCCTCAGAGGAATGCAGCAGAAGAGGCTGTTAACCCAGCTCTCTGTAGATCCTTTGTTTATCTACAGCCAAATGATAGGTTTTTTCCTCCTTTCCAGCTGCTAAATTGATCAAAGTACATAACTTTCCTAATCATTTCCATGTAGACAACTGCTGTCGCTGCCACAAGGCTGCTGCGATTGCCGCACAAGGGGAAGGCCTCCACCAGATGCTCCTTCAGATGTTTCATATGCTGAAAACTTCTGTGGCGATGGAATGGAGGCAGACCGAGGGACGGCCAGCATGCCTTCTAGGATAAATAACCAATTTCCTTGCCAGATACTTCTGACAGCTCTCTGATCGTGTATGCCTTTGCCTTCTGCATCACCACCTCCTTTAAGCTCATTTTGACTTTTCAGATGCAGCCTAATGAAGCCAGGGAATGTTTTTTTCCCCTGGAGAACAAAGGCAAAGGCTGATAGTTGAAAGTTTCAACAATTTTCTTTTGGAGGTGTTTCATGACTGTTATTTCACACTCATCCCCTGTGATTCTTAATCTTTGAAGCAACTTCCGTCTCCCAGAATTTCTTCCTGGGGCTGCAGTGCCTGGGGATGATGTAGAGTTTTCTTGGAGCTGATTCACGACTCCTGTGTGGAGCTGAGGAATGGAAGGGAAGATGTCAAGTTGTTGCCTGAGATGCCTGGAAGAAATACGTATGACTTTTTTTTCCCCGAAAAACTTGTTTGTCAGATTGTCACTCAGCATTGCAGGAAAGCATTTTATAATTAGTTGTTGTAAGAGTAGTCATCCTTCAGAAGTTGATGTATAGATAGATGTGTGATGTCTGTAGTGGTTTATTGTGTTAACGCAGGAGTAATGCTATGTATTTTAAATCAATGAACAGAAGGAATTGGCTTGAGCTGAATAGGATGACATTGAGTGCTAAGCAGGAGATGGTAGAGTTTGAAGGCTCTGAAGGGCAGTGGCATTACTCGCACCAGCAGAGCTGTGGTAGCTGATGGTGTGTGTGCTGTTAGCCTGCAGGAAGGAAAGGTAACACGATTTAGGTCGTTTGCCTCGGAAAAGCCTAAAGCCACCTTTAATTGCCTTGCACTTGCTGTCAGCTAAAAGTGCACAGCCAACCTCTTTCATCTGACATACAAGAGATAAATGCACTGGACTGTTGAGTTTGAACCTTTAAGTATATATCAGGTAAAAGGATACCTTGAAACTTTGGTCTGTGGTGCCTGAAGGATTTTACATTCACCTTTGAAACACAGAAGTTGATGGTCTTACTGTGTGTAGCAACACGTTGCAAAGATGCTACGGAGTATTTATTGTAATTTATATTGTTTTTCTCTTGTGTTTTGCTCCAGGGTGTGTTTTCAGTGACTGATATTTGACCATATTGTGAAATGTCAAGTCGCTGCAGAAAATGCACCACGTGAAATGTCAGCTTGTCTGTCTGTTCCAGGATGATGACTTAGAAGAAGGAGAAGTTAAAGACCCCAATGACAGAAAAGTGAGGCCGCGTCCCACCTGCCGATTCTTCATGAAAGGTAATGACAGACTGTAATGGCGGAAGAAAACCAAAGATGCTGGAATTTTTCTTGTTTGATTTTGTACCCGTTAAGCTGAAATCTACATGATAAACTGTGCCTCAGGCATCCTCTAGTATCACCTTTCTGTTCCTTGGTGGGCAGATGCTGAATTTATCTAGAGCCAATATGCAAAAATTGCTTTGCCCTGAGTGTGGTGAGCCCGGTAGAAGCAAATTAAAGAAAACTTGCCTAGTCTTTTTAAAACAGCATGGTGTAAAACTGGTCAGGCTGATTTAATGATCGATTATTGCTTAGAGGTTATTCTGTGGAAAACAAAAATGGTAAATACTTATTATTTCTTATCAAGCTCATGCCTTGCCAAAACATAGCTGTTTCTTGCAATCCCATACCCAACTTACTTCCCCAGTTTTTCAAAAGTTGTTTTTAAATTGAAGATAGGGCTACATGGACTGTTTCTCTGTAAGAACTATTGATGTGACATTGTGTTGACATCTGCCAAGCTGCTGCAGCCTCTGAAGGTGCATCTGTTGACCAGGTTCCTGCAATACCTGCGTCGTGGTGTCAGGTGTTGGCAACTCAAGTACAGCTATTTTCACAGCAACCTAGAACCTCTCGCAGGACAAGGTGCCTGAGGGGTGACATGGGACCTGACAGGGTGAGATGTGCTGTAGCCAGTACTTCCTCCAGGCTGAGGAAACGGTCAGCTGGAAAAAGAATAATCCTCATGTAATTAGAAGCTTTTTCCTCAGGCTGAAAGATTGCTCCAAGCTTTTTCAGATACCACATGGCTGAAATGCAATTAGGATTGTCAGCCTCAGTTGGAAGGAATGGGGGCAGGAAATGGTAAAATGTATTTCTTCCTGTGAATGAGACCCAAGACTTGAAACTTTTAAATCTGCCCAATTGGGCTTTCTTTAATTCTTCTTAATCGGACAATCACCAAAGTTTGTACAACTGCACAAGAGTTATCTCAGACTGTCTTGCAATTTTTTTAGTGTAGAGAGTAAGTTTTGTAAAGGTTTTCTTGTTTACAGTGATTATAGCTCTTTTCTACTTCCTTCAGCTTCATCTCACTTAATATTTGCTCATTTATTGGTTTTTGTTTACAATCACCCTTGAAACAATTTATGAGAATCTGAAAGTAAAAGAAGGGTGGAGAACAGGGTGGAGTCTCTTATTCCTTATGTCAGTGGCATATGCAACGTAGGGAAAATGCTTAGGGGCTTTCCAGAGATGTGACCATCAGATATCACAGACTTGGTTTCCTCAATGTCTTCCGGAATCAAATTTTCTGCCTGTGCTGAGACAGGGACGTGTTGGTGATGATGATAGAACAAGGAAGTCCCTCAATGAGGAGAGCTGTTTGTTCCTGAATCCTCAGCATGACGTACGCCTCCATGCAGCATGGAAATATTTGCCTAAGTTCGGACTGCAGGATCTCCTGCCACAGTTGTTTTGTTTTGATTTGGCCTGGGTTTCAGATAACGTTGACATCCAATCTTGCTCGCAGAATTAATGAGGATTTTGTGATGTGTGTGTCTACTGGGAAATGTGCAAAATGTTGTTTGCCTCATGTTGAGTGTATTGTCAGATGGAAAAAGAAAAAGGATTTTGTTTCTAAGGCAAACTAAATTAAAGTTGGGAATTGGCTTTATATCCTGTTATAGACACCTGCAAGTGCTCCCATCTCTTTGATGGCACCTGAAGCTAATGGGCAGCTTCACATTTGTCTGCTGCTCTCCATAGTGATGTTTCTTTTCCTGCTTTGTGCTTGCAAGCCTGTGGAGTTGTTTGGAGGAAAAAAGCTTTGATGTACTTCGTGCCTCACCAGAGAGCTGTTTGTTTTGAATGCGCTGTGATCTCTTCTTTGGTGTCAGTTTATATCATTGTTTTCTATAAAAGGTAAAGCTCCTGACTTGAGGTGTTTGTCATTAATAAGACTTGAAGAGCTCACAAGCTTAATACTGCATTTACTAAAAGGTGTGTTTGTGTCCATCCTTTCCTTTTCCCACTGTAATGAGGTTCTTGTATGTTCATTTATCTGTGACTGGGTTTATTTGTCCTTCCTGGGGAGGTGGAGGGGGTGGCAAGTGTCTTTCCGTGTGAATGAAAACAGATAAATATCAACAGAGTTGGAGAGAAGAAAAGTCATATGTCTCATGTTCTTTGATAGGTTTTCAGTGGTTGTGGAGCTGAACAAATACTTGCTGCAGGCATACAGGAGTCTAATAGAACTGTGTTTCCACAGGTCACTGTACTTGGGGCATGAACTGTCGATTTATTCACCCTGGCGTGAATGACAAAGGAAACTACTCCCTGATCTCCAAGCCTGAGCCCTTCTCCCCAAATGGTGCTCCTCCTATCGGCCCTCACCCACTGATGCCAGCCAACCCTTGGGTATGTGAATGTATGGCTTCTGCGCGTAGCTTGTGTCTCTGGCTCTAGGAGAAGTGAGGATTCTATTTGAACTGTTACTTTTGCAAAATTCAATGCATTTATTGGATATGTAATTTTTAAAATGTGATCTTGAAGCTGCTAGGAGTTTGTCCCAGTTCATGTCCTGGTGATACACCTCCAGAGTATCTGGATGTACTCTGAGATTACTGTTTACAAAGCATGAGTTTGCTACTTAAAACTAATGTCCAGTGTCTGTCTCCTTCCCCTTCTCACCTTCAAAACAGGGAGGGCCAGTCGTTGATGAAATCTTACCTCCACCCCCTCCAGATCCTCCAACAGAAAGTGCCTGGGAGAGAGGACTCCGCCATGCTAAAGAGGTAAATGGCATCATCAGCAAGTAGGCTGACAGTCATCACAATGCGCTGGCCTGTTTCAGCAGGAGCAGGGTGCTAGAAGAGCTCTTTTTGGAGCATGTCTTGTCCTTTTCAAGGAGCATTCTTTTAGCCTTTTAACCTATTAACTGTGTCTTGTTGTATATACATGTCACATATACAGTCAAGAGAAGCTAGCATCCAGGTTTGGTTTTTATGTTAACATGAGCTATGGAGAATCTGTGGCCTTGACCAGTTCAGGGATGTTGAACTCGAGCCCTCCACAAAGCAAAAGTATTTAAGCTGATCCAGTTTCCTTTAATTCAGTACCTTTTCCTGTAGCACCTATAGGATCCATGGCTCTCATCGTTTCAGAAAATAAGGTGAGCATGTGTGAAACATTGCCTTTCTGCTGCTGTTCTGAGCGGATAGAATAGTGAATTACACTTTCTACATGAATAGAAGTCCAGTGTCCTGCACTTTCATGAGACTTGGGCAGAAGAAGAATGTCTTAGTTGAAAGAGCAGGTTTCTTCCAAGTGAAGAATTGTTAACACTGCACTTGCCTGTACCTCAGAATTCTCTTCATAATGCTTTTATGTTTGTGTTATGGCAGGTGTTAAAAAAAGCAACTATGAGAAAAGAACAGGAGCCTGACTTTGAGGAGAAAAGGTTCACTGTGACTATTGGAGAAGACGAGCGTGAATTTGACAAAGAAAACGAGTTTTTCCGTGACTGGAATTACCGCATCACCAGAGACGTCAGAGATCCAGCGTAAGATGCAGTCTTGGTTTTGCTACGTGTAATAGATGGGTGGGAAATGTAGTGCAGTGTGGCAGTCTTCAGTTAACTTGTTGCTCCAAATTGGAGGAAGTCTTACCTCAGAAAGCAGAAACAACTTCCATTAAGCAGTGTGTACCAGTTAAAAACTTGAGCGGCTTCCACTCACTCCAGTTCAATCCTACCTTCCTTTACAGTTATCTTTAAACCTTTCTACCTTCAATGTCATTGGCACACTGGTCCCTTGAGGACACTGTCTAGTTGCGCATTGCCTGCCCCACACCAGTGCATTCTTCTGACTTTTATTCCTCTTGTTTGTCTTATTCCAACCCATAATAGTTTTAAAATGCTAAAGCTCAGGCTGCAAAGTGAGAGAGTGCTCAGTGTCCGAGAGCTTCAGGGTAGCAGTTGTACCATCTCAACCAGCTGGGTGTTTATTTGCAGGGGCATTGGTCCAGCAGCTGATCTGAACTGACCGGTCCCAGATAAATGATTCAGTAAGGTACCCAGTAAGCAAACCTGTTAGCTGCCAAAGCATGGTCTGAGCCAAACCAGACACCCTAAACCTAAGCGTTTAGATCATTGGGGGTTTTAGGGAGGTAAAACATAGAATGTTAGAGACTTCACACATTCCTATTGTGACTGAGAGCAGGTGAAGGTGCAAGGATGGATAAGTAGCTCTGAGAGACTTGTTTAATAGTTCTTGAGCCAAGAAATCGAATGGAGAAACAGTTTTTGAGAAGGTAGGCTTGTATTCTGCTGGAATACAGGTGAATCTGTTCCTCTCCTGCTTTATACATCGACTCTTCTTCCTACAAATACAGATTATTTCTACTCACAGAGAAACTGTTTGCAAGGCTCGGCTCTGTCTATTTTAGAGTGCATGAACTGCAAAAAAAAAAAAGTCTGAAAAGGAGCAGGTTAAGCTTTTGTTCAGTAGTCTTTGCTCTGGAGTGCCATTCCTTTCCCCATCTTACAAAGAACTGATCATCTTCTCAGTGCTGCAGGCTGTAACAGAGCAGTTGCATCATATGAATATTTTCCTGTGTATAAATCGGTCTTGGTGGTTTCTTCCTCTGAGAAGGCTTTCAGTTGCGCCTGGGGCATATTATCACTGGTGCTCTGTGGTCTGACCATGTAGTATCTCTCTGTTATGATTGTGTATGAAGACTAGCATCAGCATTCTAGTTGTTTTATTCCACTGCCTCACTGATGTAAGAATTGTGTTAGGAACAGGACTTCCTGTTTTTTCTGTATGGTCAAGGAAAAAAATGTTCTGCATGTCACCAGCGTTAAATAGCAGTAATTGAACAAACGGAATTGCTGAAAATTCAAGCACCTTTGTGTATAACGAGGTTGTGGGTTTAAAGTATCTTCATTATGTGTAAAGGCAAAAGTTATGATGTTGCTGCTGTCAACTCTAAAAAAAGGTGATTTTTCTCACACGCACACACGCTTACTGCACAGATTGACACCTTGCAGCAACCTAACCACTGGTGGTGCAGCTGAGATGTTAATAAATGCTTTCAGGACTGTCTTGTTGACATATGAAGATGTCTAAATAGTTCATGAATCCCTTTTTCTTTTTTGAAAAACTATAGGGAGGTGGACATCAAAGAAAACATTAACTATGGGTAAGCAGGTCTTTGATTCCAGTACTGTTGCAACTGTAAGAAAATATTCCCTTTCCTTTCTCCGTTGCACTTCTAAAACTTCCTAGGCCACAGACTGCTGTCCCATCAGGTGTGGTGGGACAGTTCATTAACTGAATGGATGTATTTGATTTTTTGGGTGATACCAATTATTTGCTTAAGGATTTAAGCACTAAATTCTCTAAATGCACAGCAGTAATGCTTGTTTAAATAAAAGGTCTACAAATGTTATAGGAAGGGAGTGGGGAGATTTGGACTTGAGACTGTGTTAAAAATGGAAGTGTTTCCTTTTATAGTGTGGCTAGAGATTTTTATGCCTCTTTGAACACCTGATGTTGCTGAATCCACATTGTTGTCTGGTTGACATCAGGAGTTTGTCGAATTAAGTATCACTATTCAAGATTCTCTGGTAATCTTTCCCTTGACTTATTTCAGACAAAAATGGAAATGCTAAACCATTTAAAAGCCCTGAAAGAAATACAGCTGCTTAATGTTCGGGGCAGCACTTATGTCTTAGCCTGTTTTAGATTATTTGGCACTTTTTAAAATGCAAAAGCAGGCCCTTTCTTCCTTTTATTACAAGTCAGAGTTGCATTATGGATGATCTGGAATTTGAGGGCATTTGCTTTATATTATAATCTTAGTTCTGCCACTGAATCCTCTGTGGCCCTGGAAGTTTCTTGTTTCCTGTACCCACCTCCCCATCTTTACAGTGAATCCCATGTTTTCACTCCAGCTGGCTGGCAGGGATTGAATATTGTTTAGTATGTAAATTAAAAACATCAACTAACATTAGTAGAACTCATCAAACTGAGGAAACATTGCAGATTGAAGGAGGGTGGGTTTTAGATCCTTTCACTGCAGTTGAGCAGGGTGTGCCGTGTGCTTGCCAGTTCACTTGGGTGCTGGAGGGCCAGCACCTGTTTTCTGCTGGAGAATATCAATTGTGGGTACGGTTACCTTCATTGCATGGTGGAATTCCAGGAGTAGGGGCAGAGCATTGCTGGCCTGTCCCCGAAGCTTAGCTTCTCTCAGTGGAAAGCTCGGCAACAGCTCATGTCCTGTGCTGTTGGCACTGGGATACACCCATCACCTCCGGTGGCAGAGGGGTAGGAGATCATGATCCATTCCACTTCTGATGTGAGGATGTGTGAGATTAGCTCTGTGTGCATGGACAGAAAACACAGCTCTAAATCAATGAGGCAAAACATGTTCTGTTACATTTGCATACATTTGAAGTGGCTGTAAAAAGCAATTGGTGTTTCTCCATTTTTTACCACATTGATTTGAAGGCTGAACTTGGTTCGTAGCGTTTCTCTTTGTGTTTATCAGGAAAGGTTTGTGCTTTTCTCTGATAAGCATTGTTTAAAGACCGTTTCTGTCTGTTTGGGATATGTAGAAAATAAACCACTTTGTACGGTTGTACTGTGTTGAATGTGTTTTTTCCTGTCAGTGCACAGTGACTGAGACCTGACCTAGAATACGTAGTGTTTCTGTGTGGCGACAAGGTGATATTTCCCTTTCTAACCTTCCCTGTTTTTCGTTGTAGGCTTGATCCCTATACAGATCCTTATTATGACTATGAAATAGAACGGTTCTGGCGTGGTGGGCAGTATGAGAATTTCAGGGTTCAGTATACAGACCCAGATCCATACCGTAACTACAGAGTAAGTAAGGTAATACCCCTTTCCGCGCTCTTCCTTTCTACTTTCTTCTGGTTACTTCTGGTGCCTGTCATGTTTCCAGTGCAATGGTCAAAACATGACTTTTCATGTATGTTCAAGATGCTTAACCTTACAGGTAGTTAAATCTTGACTTAATTACTGCACAGAACACACTCTGGGTACAGGAATGGGAGGATGTTCTGTTTCAATGTGATGAAGGCAAAAGCATGTCTGAGATAGGAAGGTGATTCCTCTTTGTTTCCACTGGCTGCTCCTCTGCATAAATGGCAGCTGTGCAGCGCTTACCGTTCTTGGGAACATTAGAGAGAGAGGGAGTTTCCAGGAAATAATATGACTGAGGAATGGTTTGCTTGTTAGTTATTGAGAGAGAAAGGATTAGATTTGGACAGGTGTGCTTTGTGTACAGGTGGAGGACCCAGTGTGAGCGTCCACCACTGGTGAAGTTGCACATTAGTTACTTTGAGTCAGACAAGGAAAGCACCCAGCCAGTTGCTGAAATCCCAGATGTAGCCAGTTGGTGTTGCACTGCTGTAAGATGTAGGAGCTCCATAAGACTATGACCCTTTCCATCCTCTTCCTTTTGTCCTCATGCAAGCTGCTGTGCCTCAAGACTGGTGCTGAAAATAATAAACCCTGCTCAATGGGGAGCTTTCTGTGCTATTTGTCCCATCCTCTACAAGGTGGCTTTGCTTTTGCTGTAAGCCCCTGCTGTTCCTCAGAAGCAGTGCATGAACAGGGGCCTGTCCTCGCTATTGTTGCACATAATGCGCCGCCAGTTATTTTCATGGTGCTTGTTTGTAAAGTTAATTAGCTTGTTACAAACTTGATTAGCAATAACAGTATTGTAAACATGAATACACTTATTTAATAAGTATAATAACCCAAATGAATCTTTGACTGCTGCCTTTGAAAATGACAACTGTGATGAATATGATGTGGTGTTTTGCTCCTCTCCACTTTCTAACTGCTCAGCAAACAGTGATGGCCAGCAAGCTCCAAATTATTTATCTCAATACTGTGCTCTAACATGGGAGCGCATATGTGATTGCTCAAGGTTCAAGGCTTTGAAACCTTGCTGCCCACTTTGTTACAAGATGTTACCACAGTGTCATGATGATTTCTCTCCTTTTTAAAGGAAAGAGAGCGAGAACGAGAAAGGGAAAGAGAGAACAGACAACGAGAAAGGGAACGCGAGAGGGAGCGAGAACGGGAGCGAGAGCGGCGCCAGCGGGAACGAGAACGAGAAAGGGAACGCGAGCGTGACAAGGAGCGCCAGCGGAGGAAAGAAGAGTGGGAACGTGAGAGAGAACGAGTCAAGAGAGATGAAAAAGACAGGCAGCACAGGGACCGGGACAGGGACCGAGACCGGGACAGGGACAGGGACCGTGAAAAGGAGAAAGAAAAACCAAAGCCCCGGTCCCCACTGCTACCAAGGTAAGTGTTTGCTGGAATTCAGACTTGACATTTTAGCTGATGTTTGTTTAGCTCATCCTGATCGGAGTGAAGATCCCTACCATCTGCAGCTCTTGATTAAAGCGGTAGTTTCAAGAGGAAGGCAACGCTTTAAATGAGCCTTGCTGGCCACTAAGTGGAGCTAAAACATCAGTGACACCCGAGTGTGCGTAACCAGACTGTGAAAGGAGGAGAGCGTCTGTCCTGTAGGTATGGAGATATTCAGCTTATCACTGTTCCTTTGAGGCTAGAGTACACCTTGGGAGGCTGGCTGGGTCCCTAGGGCTGAGAGCCCTGCAGCCAGTGGCGACTCACTCTGGGGCCTTGACAATTATCCTTTGACAAGAGTCAGGGCTGTTTTGGGAGTTTGTGGATAGCAAGTGTCTGGAGACTTATTAAATAAAATTCCCAAAAGAGGCTAGAAAAGTAAAGGCATTATGTGCCTTGAAACGAGTCTCTGCTAGGTGTTACAGTGGAATTGCAATGTGGAGGCAGGTTTTTTTGCCTCTCCCATTTTTTCTGTAAAGAGTTCTGCCTTGTGTGAAAGAAATTGAACCAGACAGACTAAAAGTCTAGGAACTTCACAAGTTAATCCTATTTTGTTCATCTGTCAATTATTTAAAAAATTGTATAAATATCACAGCTGAATATAGAACTTGGCTTATGGGAAGTTCTTTTCGTTCAGAATCAGAGCAAAGTATCACATTTCCTCTTGAAGGACATCTCCAGGAAAACTGATTAGCAATGTCAGTGTCTCAGAAGACAGGGGCAAGTGGAGTCTTCTGATCGTGTGTTAAAAACATGTGGCGGCACAGGTGTGTGTATGCGTGTTTTGGGGCAAAGAGACATGCAGGGAGGCGGTTTCCCAAGGCATATTGGAGCTTCTCCTTCTGCCTGATGTCTGTGTTGTTTCTTAAAAACTAGAGGAAGGTGTGAAACATCTTGGGTTTGAGGAAGTGTGAAGAACAGGGCTAAGAGGGCCTGGAATGAGGTACCACATGCAATTGTGTAGTTTCAGGTAGTAGCAGGGTTTAGTCATGAATCTGACCCAGAGGTTTTATTTGCATTACTAGCTGGTTTTTGATGGTGACCCTTTTTTCCAAGAAGCAGTCACTGTTTCAGAACAGTTTGAAGATGTCTTGTGGGTGTCTTGATGCCGTAGCAGCGTAAGAGTGGTTATAGGAGTATTTCTAATGATATGCTACATTTAATTACAATCTTCACTTACAACCATAATTTTGCACTTTAATTACCACATTTGCTGTCGGTTTGTGCTCCTGTTGAGTTAGTGATGGAAGAGATCATGCTCACCAGAACCATGTGATGATGATGATGAAAGTGACATCAGCTGATTGGCTGTTAGTCATTAACAGTCACTATGATTGCGATCACTACGCTCAGGGCTGAGCCTGCTGCTTGCTCCTTCCCTTGACACTCTTGCTGGGTCACAGGGCAGGGCTTTGTGGGAGAGCTTTCGCTATTAGTGCTGCCCAGGGTTTTCTGGGTAGAAGCAGAAGCTGTGTTTGCAAGTCTTAGATCCATCTCTTTCTGTGTAACCATCTGTGTGAGCCTAGAGATGGGATTTACAGTATTTGTGACGTAAGCTTTGTGGATACAGGTTTCCCTGCTTCTCTCTTGTGCCACACTCTGCCATAAACACTACTTAAGGGAGCTGTGGTTGCTTCTTGAATGTCCAAACCAGGCTTATTAAGATGAATCTTTGTAAATGAAAAATAGTCCTTGATACACCTCTCTGCTTTTTCGGTTTCAGTCTGCTATTCTTTCTAGAAGTGGATCGTAGAGAATCTACTGTTGAAAGTGTCCTCAGTCTTGTCCTGTAACGCAAGCACTGATGACTGCAGGGCCAGGCAGAGAGCTGGAGGGAGAGACAGCAAGCGGGGCTTGCTTTGCCTTCATTGTGCAGGTCTTTAAAAACTGGTGGCAAGAAGTGTTTATGGTATTTGTGCTGAATAGGGAGCTAGTACTGAGCAGGAAGCTTTAATACCTCAAAAAAACCAATCTTGGATCAGCACCTATGCACTGAATCTCAGAGGAGAGTGGAATTAATGGGAGCACTTGCCAGTAAACCTGAAAGCCCTACGTTGTTGAAGGCAGTTCTCCAAGTACTCTTAATAGGACTTCAGTCCCTGCTGTTGAGACCCATGTCAACATGAACACTCTTCAACAGATGTAGGGATGTTTGCAGAGAAAACAAAGCTCTAGGAAAAGCTTTTTTAAAAAGTAAAAGTGTACTTCAACTTCTTTTCCCTTGGAGAAGATGTTCCTCATCCATCAGTTTGTGTTTCCATACACTGCATTCCACAGAAAGCTCCTTCATAGTTATAGTGTGACTTGGCTTTGAACTGTGCCGGTTTGTCCCACATAACCTCTTTGATGGGCTCCAAACTTCCTTGTGGCAGTGCAGCTGTTTGAGCTGTCTCACCTTTTCTCCAAATATCTTTGGCATCTTGGGATTAAACAGCTCCGGAGGTTGTTTAATGTGTAAAATGCTTATGATTGCTTCGTGCTTCCTGGGCAGCAGGATGCATGGTAGTGGCGTAGCACTCACCTGCAGGTCTATTTATAGGCTCTGGGCTTTCCCTAATTGCTAGATCCCAGCTTTTGGCAAGTCTGGCCTTTCCAGGTGTCATGTGGCAACGGGGGCTGGCTTGCACCAGGCTGCAGGCAGCTGCCCGTTAACATTCCTGCACCAAAGGCAGAGCCGCTTCCAGCTGGAGCCCACGTGGCCCTGCTCTTCCCTTACTAATGAGCTGAGGAGACTGGAAAACTGTTCCGCAGAGGTTATGCAACTGGCAATGAGCTTTGCTAAAGGTAGAGCTGAGGATGTCTGTAATTACAGCTAGGGAGCCAGTCTGTCATCGGCATATGACCTCCTTCCAGTAGAGGCTGGAGGAAGGAACAAAGTGACATACAGAATGCAGAGTTGAAAGGAATGAAAGAGGTGAAAGAAAACTCAAAAAGCAAATAGCCAGCAACATGAAAACAAATTCCCTTTCCATTATATTGAAAGCAGGAAGGCTTAATCTGATCTCTGAACAGCAACAAGGTAGTTAAGGCTAATAACACAGAGAAGCCAGAGCACTTCCTGGTATAACTGCTTGCTGATGATGAGGAGGATTACAATTTAACAACAAACAAAGACTGTAAACTCTAACGGACTCAGCAGCAAATGTTTCTCCTCGAACCTTGTAGAAGAAGAGACTGCATTGTTTGCACTTTGAGTAGAAGAGTCACGTGTGGACTGGACGTTTTGGAAGGAGCATGCAGTTGCTTCTTTATGCTTTGGGTTTCTTTCCCAGGCTTATGATGAGCACTCCAAGAAATTTCTAATCTGAGATTGCAGTGCTAGTAAAACTGTTCCTCCTCCCTCCTCAGGCATTGAACATTTAAACAAGCCAGGACACTTTATGATCAATTAGAGGGATAACTTGGCTGTCTGTCCTTATGCTCCCCATCTCTAGAACGAGTTCTAATGCCCCAGGCTGTGACTGATTTTGCTGAGTACAAGATTTGTGCTTTATATCTCTTAACTTGCCAGTCTAGCATGCTGTTGTGCAAAGCATTTTAGGGATAAAGTGGCGTGAAATATTTTATTTGAAGAGACTTGGAGCAGTGCAAGATATTCTTACCCAGGCTGCTGGCCTTTAGCTCTGAGCTGAGGTCCTGCACATAGAAATAGTAATTTGCTTTAATCCTCCTATTGTTGCACAGGTCTATCCCACCATTATCCAAGCAAATCTGATTGTTTCAGGAGTGCAGTAAGTAATGCAGTTAGTGTCATGGGACCTGTTAGTGGCTGTATTTCCAAAGCACTCGGGGATGTTTAGGAATTGGACCCTCAGTAATCTCTGCCACATTGGCTAGGGTAGCACTAAGTGGTTGTCAGCCAAGCGAGAAGCAAGAAGTAGTGATCCCATGCTGTGGGTCAGTTAGATGGGTATTGGTTCCTTTCCCACCTGGATTTCCTTTGTGGTGAATGCTGCGGGCTCTGGTGAAATGAACCTTCAGATGAGGAACTTGTCATCTCCACTTCTTGAGGAAGTCTGTCCTGCAGTCTGACCTAAAAGCTATTTCCATGCAGACGAGTTTGGTCATGGCCCATGATACGGACCCCAGAATCTGTGTGGCGATGGTGCCAAGTGTGGTGGGGAGGAGAAGGCTGTTGTTGTCCTGAGATGTCCCAGAGTCCGAACAGGAGGTGACAGCAGCTCTGAAGCTGCCAGGAAGGAGCAGTGTACCAGTGAATTGTCCTGTGATTATCGCACACACAACAGTTTTTGGGAAGGAAGTTTTCTTCAGCTGGGCTAATGACTGTCAATGGAGTGCACTTACGCAGCCATTAAGAAATAAAAATAACACCTGCAAGTAGGGACGCTGCAAAATTTAAAGCAATGTCAGAAAGGGCAGCTATTCCACAGCACATCATAAATCCTTTGTAAAACCTTTCCAGCTTCTGTTGAGGTGACAGTAGCCCTCAGCTGTGAGATGCTATATAATGCTGCAGACCCTGGGACAAAAGGTTACCTGGTCCCTTGGCAGAGCTCACCCTTGCATTATTTTTTTCCAGCTAGTTCAAGTTGACTTTGTAATAAGTCATTGTTACCTCTAGAGCGAGCATGTTAATGAAGAGGATAACCTGGAGTCTAAAATCAATGAATGCAGGTTATACAGGGCTGGCAAGTTAGAAAGTGTTGGAATGAGGTTGATTAGATAAAGGAGTGGCAAATGGAAGGGAATGCAAATGGAGTGATTCATGATTGTGTGTGTGATCACAAACCAACTGAACTTGTTTTTCGGAAGAATCTGTAATTCCAAGTGTTCCTGGGTCATCATCATCTTTCCAGACAGCCTCTGGTGGTCTCCCCATGCCATCTGCTGGATCTGCTCTCTATTTTTTGCGTATAGGGGCTCTGTATGAAAGCGGCTGTTGCTCAAATGGAGCTGGGTGTTTTGGTAGACTTAGTAATAGCATCTCATTTGGTTGTGTAAAGATGGTGTGGCAGACTGGTGAATTTTATCTTCTCTTTGTTTTCCCTGTGGAAATGTCAGCTGTTACTTAAAAAACATCCTTCATTTGCCCTGCCACAGGAGGAAGAGCAGGCAGAGTAGACAACTGTGCTCTTCCTGCTTTCGAGTGAGGCATTGGTGTAAGACCGCGGAGTGCTCTAAATTAGTCTTACATCCATGAGAAGTTACTAAGGGGGGAAAAGCAGCCTCTGTCAGGTTTGTTGTCCAGGTGTCTGCACCTTCTCTAGGTGGCTTCTTGGAGGGCAGTGAGTTGAGAAGCAGATGGTTCCACGTTGTTGGGTTTCCTGGGCTGAAACAAGGTTTATCATCTCAAGCTGGACCTCTGTTCCTCGTGCACACACCAGGTCTGCTGTTTTGCCTTTAGTACTACACCGTGCAGCACTGATCAGAAGAGGATTTTTCTTTGCCCTGCGTACAGAGCATGCCCTGTGCTGCTCTGTGGTTCTTTAGACTCATAGTCAAATGCCCTGTAGGGGGTAACAGTGTGGTGATAAACACATTAACTTGTTTACATCCCCATTTTTTGTGGTGCACCTTCCAGTCAGAGCAAGGGAACCTGGTTAGACGGCTTTGCTTTCATTGATGCTCCCGGTTCATTTGGGAAGTTAGCAATAATAGAATCTCTCCTCAAACCAAATGAGCCAAAGTTTTCAAAGTTCTCCACAAAGCATTTATCTTGCCTGAAGTTTTCATTGGTCTCCCTGGTTGTTGAGGTTCTGTCTGTGCTTCCTCAGTAAAAGGAAAAGGGTTTCGTAACTGTAAATCAAGATGAAGGGCATCGAGTGACTCAGATGTGGATCTCAAGGAATGTGTTTTCCTTTGGCGTTTCAGAGATGGAATTACTGGAGAGATCTCCCACACTGGATTTTATTAAAACATTGCGAAGTCTGGGGCAGAATCCCTGCACACAGGTACCTCTCACTTAGAGGAGGCTCCCAAGGCGTCAAATGCTCAGCCCTTAGGGTAGATCACATCTCAGGTATGTTTATCTACCTGCTGTGATGATTTCATACTGTAGGTTCAGATTGTATCGCCACTATTTAATTTCAAAGCCTTTCCCCATCGGGCTTTGAAGAAATCTTTTCTGGGTTTTTTTTTTTTTTTTAAGCAACTGATAACTCTTCTTTAGATCAAAATGTCTTGAGAAAAACATATCCTTTGCTAATATTTCACCAAGATCAAGTAGCACCAACTCCAAGGTTCAGCGTTTCCCATCATAGCTGCATGTAGGTAGCTTTTGGGAGCTGTTGTGCCTCTCTGGCCACACAAGCGACTTTGTACAGAGACTTTGTACAGAGACAGATAAATCTTCCAGTGTGCAGCACACTGGTGGAGTTTATTTTGCAGCAATTGCAGGTCCCTTCACAACTGCCTTAGCACACGTGGCTCCCGTTGTTCCTCGAGTCTGCTTCCTCTGGAAAATTCCACTGACACCGAAGGAAAAATTGCTCTGGCACCGCTGACGCAACACTTGCTTTCCTGCAAGAAACGAGAAAGCTTTTAAATCATCAGTGGACTTTCCTCTTTCAGAAAAATGAGCTGTAACTGCTGCCTAAAACAGTAGCCCTGGAGCCAGACTGACGTCACTGGTGACTGTGGGTGATAAGGTTTGCGTTACCTGTGGGAGTCGTGTCCCATGAGGAGAGGGAAGGAAGGAAACACTTTCCCCAGGAAGCTTATTTTCCCTTCCAAGATTAGAAATGCTGCAGTGTCATTTACATAATACGTGAGGAGGAAAACTTGAGCTGTGTGGCTCTGCTTTTCCCCTTCCAAATTCTTGTCAAATTCAGTGACGTGCTTCAAACTGGGTTTATTTGGGAGCCAGAGCATGTGTGGTTGGGAGCTGGCTGACCTATGCTGTGGTTTGTGTTGCCAGCTGGAGCAGCCTTTGTTCCTCCTCTCACTGCCAAAGCCACGTTCAGCTTCACTTCTCCACTTGATTGCTGTAATTAAATTCCAGCCAAATATGCATTAACGTGTTCGTTCTGGAAAATAAAGCATTTTGTTATTTTAAGGTTAAGATGGGCTTCGGAAATAGCTAAGCTCTGCAGACCTTGCTTGTGCCCTGGTGACGCAGGATGCTGCTCCTTGGGGCTCTGGAAGGAAATTAAGCTGCTTTTGATCAGTCCATCTTGTCAGTCTCTCTTACTCCTTTTATTTTTTTAAACCTCATGGCATAGGCTTACTTAATTAGGGAGTTAATTTGAAATGTTACCTAAAAGCTGGAATTTGGTGAACAAGGGGACTGGGACTTACACATGTGCTTTGCTACCATATGACTTTTTTTTGCCAGCCACTCTCTGTGCTAAAATACATTACGTTTGCCTGCCACATGGACTGCACCAGCCTGAATAACTGGGCTGAGCTGAGGGTAAGCTCTTATAAAGTGCTGTGAGCTGATCTCAAGGCTCAATGACCCCAAAGCAGCCAGGATTCTTCTCTCCTTTCCTCCTCTGTTCACTATGTCCCACAGTTGTTCAGACGCTGCCATAGGCTGGTTGGACTCGCTGCCCCAACAAGCTGCTTCTATTTTTTTTTTCTTCCTCTCTCTGTTGAATGAATGAGTTACTTTGGCACATAAAGAGCTCCAACAAGCTCCAGACCCAGCACAAGATGGGAAGTGAAAATTACCAAGTTGTCTCCCTCTCCTCAGGGTCAAATACATCACCTGATCCACCCAGCGGTGCGGCCCCAGGACCCCAGCTATTGTGTTTGGGGTAGCTCTGGGCAGTCTTCTTGCCTGATCTGGGCCAGGAGCCACAGGCTGGTTGCATGCTGCCTCTTCTCAACAGGCTTTCCTCTGTGTGCCTTACGGCTTCCTCAGGTTTCATCCCAGCAACTGCACGGTATCTGTATGCGGGAGTAAATTTGATTAAAACACCGACTGTTTTGTGGGCTCCCGGTCTCTAGTAGTCTCTTCAGTGAAACTTGTGCAGGCTGTAATTGAGATGTTAGTCTAAGGCGGGCGGTGAGGATCTTGGCAGTTGCTCTGGCTTGCTTTCAGTTCTGACTTCTCAATTCCACTGGAGGAGATGAGCCAAGCAGTATCAGATACCAGTCCCTCATATTAAGTTGAACAAGTTTATTTGGTGATGCCACATGTTGGGCGTGCAGGTAGCTCTTGAGGAAAGACTTTGAAAATGTCCTGACACGAGCATCTTTCTTGGCTGTAGTATGGTAACATACTTATTGCTGAGTCAAAAAGCCAAAGCATATCTAGAAATGAGGCTTTCTTTTGTGGTTTTCCTGGGGAAAAAAAACCTTTCCTCCAGAAAATGACTTCATTGAGAGAATGGCATCAAACCAGGTAATAGGTACAAGTAATGAGATTTGCTTTCATAGTCATCTTTGCTCCAAGCTTGCACACAAGTTACGGAGTTCAGCATAACTTATTCGCATGTGGGGTCTGAGCTGAGGTCCTGATCCCAGGATGTGCTGCTCTTGGACGTGCACATGGGCAAGTGGAGGATTTTTTTGAGGGACAGAGAATGAATTCTGTAGGAGACTTGTCTTTCTGAAAACTGTTGCAGGAGGGAGTTGAGCTTAGAGCAAGCAAGGTTGTTCATTAGCGTCTTTCATATTAATCTCACCTTGGACGCTGCAGTGAAAAGCTTCTCAGCAGGTTTTATACAGGTCTTGAGGTGGAACACCCCCTCTGCCCACCTGTGCCAGCAGAATATTCCCCCTGCATCTCCCAAAGCATGCAGAGTGTGACATAGTCTAGCATTATCCATGAGCATCTTCGTATGGTGTCTTCCTCCTTTCTGATGCCATTTAGCCTGCTGCTTGATGCAAGGTGTGTAGACTGTTCCTGACATGCTTTGCACTTAATTCTTTTGAAGATACTCTAGAGGCCAAGATGGCTTCGAAATGGGTTTGTACTACATCTGCTGGAATGAGAGCTTGATCCTGGCTATGGCTATTTAGCGCTACCAGAATGTAAGTAATGGGTCCAGTCTATCTCAACCCCGTATTCAGTCATGATCTTTCTTCATGATTCGGTACTCAGATGTAGTTGTGGCTCTAATATGGAAAACTAGACCAACTCACTGCAAATAACATATGCTATGTTAAATAGCGTGTTTTAGAGCAGGGCTGGAAAGGGTGGTGATGCTAAATGAAGATGCTGGTGAATAATGCTGAGCCATAACCCCACTTGGGATTCCCTTATGAGGCAGTCAGCAATTTTGTGTGCTAATACATAAGCATATTCTTTTGAGGCTGGAATGAGATTTGTGGGAGAGGTGAATGTGAAAGAAGAATTTCTCCTCCCGTAAAATTCTGTATATAGTGAGATAAATGTGGGACACGTTGTAAAATTGCTGCAGTACATCAGCGAAGATAAGGAAACAGTAGGATGCTGCACTGGATTTTAAAGTGAGGATGTACAGGTTCTGGAGTTGTGGAAGAGGTGAGAGGCTGTGTGGGAGTTTTAACTGCACTGAGACTGTGTTTTAATACTACCAAGCAAGGAGGGGATGAGACTTCTTAGTGACTAGTGAAGCCTTCAAAGGGCAAAACAGGCTGCTAACAAAGTGCTTTAATTATCCTGTTGTGGGTTGAAAAAGTGTTGTGGCAAGAAATACAGTCCATAGAATCATTAGAAAAGTTGGAGGTTGCTTTTTTATCTCAAAAGGTAGAGGAAGTTTTGTGGGGAGTGGTTGCTTCAGTTGAGTGACTAACGGGGTGGTACTGGCTGAACACAGAGATGGAAGGTGCCTTTCCTCCCCCACATTCTTAGAGCGAGAGGGCTCATTATTTTGAGAAAAGGATTAAGTGCATCATTGTACCGGTAATTTGATGAATGCAAGAGACTTCATAAACCTTTAAGTAAGCTAGACTTGGCCTAAAACTCAAGGGAGAAGGTTGTGAGCGGGTAATTGGAAGAGTCACGTGCAGGTTAGAGTAAGGGTGAGGAAAAATCCCAAGTTAAATCACCCATAGATAAGATGTAATAAAGTCTAGGCCTGAAGAAACTCAGCCAAGAGTACTTGAGGAACTATGAGGTGCAGGTGCTGAGAAGCTAGCCCTGAATTATTTTCACATGGTTATAGAGGAGAAGAGAAGCCTGGAGAATAAAAGAATAAGTGGAAACACAACTAGAACCCTTAAAAGGGAAGGGGGGACATGGAGGGTATCTAGCCTGATTTCTTCATGGTTGTCAACAACAGAAGAGCACGTTTGACCGTGTTTATAAGCACCTAGAGAATAATAAGGTAATAAAACAACCTTTATGAACTGCTTTATGCTCAGTTGGTGAGGTGACTGTCCCCTTTGTAAAGGTAAAAACAGATCAATGCGTCTTGGCTGTGGTAAGGTTTGTGACGCAGTCCCACATGATATTCTGATAAGGGAACTGTTAGGAGAGTAATTCAGGCTGAATCTCTTCTCTTGGTACTTGCTGGTTGTTTCCAGAGCTAATGTCAAGAAGGTGTTTCAGATGCATGCTCAAAGTCTGTCCTTAGTCTGGGTCAGCTTAGTATTTTCATTCCACTGAGGTCTCTGCCTGCCAGGTTTGGGATACTCCAGCTCTAGCTGCTTGGCATAGGTGTAGGAAGAAGCAGGATTCCCCTTCCCTTCCATCTTGCATGTGCTTGTTTCCGCTTGTTTTGTGCTTGCATGAAGGCCAAAAGCTGAAGCTGAAATCTGCTAGCAGGTTACTGCTCGGTCAGTGCGACAAAGTAGTTCTCAAAACGTGCAGGAACTGCTGCTTCAAGGTGTTTGCAGTCGCTGATTTACAAAATGATAGCTGTTCTAACCCTTTGTCACCCCAAAATGTTGCTGAATATCTTTTAAGAGCTAGTACTGGTATGAATTCCTCAGTTCTTTTCCTGCTCCTGTGTTTCCATTAGCCTTACTATATAAAAAAAGTCCCAGCTAATTAACTCCTGTCTTACAGCCGTCAACCTGAGCCACCAAAGAAGGAGAAGGATGCAACCACAATTACCACCACTCAGTCGAAGAGAGCAGATGAATGGAAGGACCCCTGGCGCCGATCCAAATCCCCCAAAAAGAAACTTGGTGTCTCTGTCTCTCCTAGCCGTGCGCGTAGGCGCCGAAAAACCTCTGCTTCTTCGGCATCTGCTTCTGGGTCTTCGAGGTAAGTGAAGGTGGAGAGCAAGGTGCATCCAAGCCTTGTTAAGTGTGTCAGGGTATTGTGACATGACTCTTTCTGGTCAGTAGATGATGTAGAGAAGTTTGGGAAAGCAGTTCAAGGCTTGCTGCTCAGTGAACATCAGCATATAGGCACTGAGATGGAAGCTAAAAGGGGCACGTAACTGTGAATGCTGTGCTGTGATCTGTTGAAGATAAAGAAATCCCTGAATCTAGGAGAGTTGAAGCATAAGCTGTATCCATTTTCTTTAAATGCTTGAACTTGAAGCTCCTGAAAAGAGGGGGGGAAAGTATCAGAGAGGAATGAGGAACACGCTGAATTGAAGATATGAATCTAAAACCCAAAGTCCTCCTGAAGCAGATAGCTGTTCTTGCTGGGATCACTGCACCTGATATTTTTCTGTTTTCTCATACCTCTGTGACCCAAGGTATCAGGGAACTGTCTGGTGAAAAGGCAGAAGAATGTGTGGAAGGAGTTCCTAAAAAGGGACAGAAAGTCAGTAGCTAAAGGAGACCTATTAAAGGGCACAAAGGGATTAGCAACAACAGAATCCTCTCAAAGAAACGGGGGGTCTGAGGAGAGTCTGTAGTCCTGACAGGTCACTGAGAAGAAGGCAGGTAGTTTTTGGAGCAGGGTTTGAGAACTTGGGAAGAGTGCGTTGGAAACAAGACCTTGGTTTCTTGAGAGGTGCTAAATTTTCATCTTTTTCTTTCAGGTCCTCTTCTCGTTCGTCCAGCTATTCTGGTTCAGGTTCCTCGCGATCTCGTTCCAGATCATCTTCTTACAGCTCTTACTCTAGTCGTTCTTCAAGACACAGCTCTTTCTCAGGCAGCAGGTCCAGGTAATGGCTCCTTGGATTTGAAAGTAATGGCATACTGTTTTCCAAACACTTGCTAACAGCTATTTTTGCTGTTACTTAAAAGCAAATAGCCAACTCTTGAAAGAAAATATTCAAACCAGTTTCCTGAGTGAGGGAAATACAGTAGACTGCAAGTCAGCCTGTTGTTTTGCTTGTTAAATGAAGCAGATAAGTCAGCCACCCCCTTCTCTCTCCAGTACCCCCACCTACAAGTACTGTGTTGTTGTGGCTGGGCTGTTTCCCATGCTTGTGGTAGCTGAGCACTGTAGGAGCCTGGCTGAGATTAACATTTCCATCATTTGCATTTTATGATTGGAAGAAGTTACTGGCATCTCTTCTCTGTTGTATTGGAACCTCTATTTAAAGAGGCAAATCACCTTTCTTTATTAAAACAGTTGTGCAGTTGTGTCCTGTGATAGTCACAACACTTCAAAATAGCAATTCAGTGTCCCATGCTGATTAAACAGAGGCGTGCTTATTACTGTGCCACTTCCTTGCCACTTCCTTGCCCCTGCAGATAGTTTCCCAAGTCTGGAATATGCGTAGTAGGAGAATTGGCTCCCTAGATAGGCACCAGGTACCCAGAGCAGATCATACAGGTGATGGGAGCATGCAGTGTCACTTTCAGAGAGGTGGTTTCTCTGAGGAAAGGCTCCGGTAGGAGTTGATCCTGACGCAAGCACATACGTGTTTCTGGGGCAGCAGGATGACCTTTCCCCATCCGCCCCCTTTCAGACTGTCTTCCTTGCAGGACAGTGCCAAGTGTAGGCGACACACTTTGATTAACATGCCTCTCTCTGAAGGTAGGAGGGTGAGGAACACCCAAGTGCCTAACTGTTCTTCAGAAAGCCAGTCACCGAAGTGTCCAGCTTTCTGAAATGCTAGGCTGCAACAAAGGTACTTCCAGTCTTGGCAGTGGGGTGAATCACTTGAATGCCAGCATCTGGTGTGCTGTGTAAATGGCTTGAGTCTTTGGTCAGTCCTCATCTTGGGAAACAGCTCTCACCCTTTGATCTGTTGACTTTGATATACTCTGCTTTATATTTCTCCTTGTGTTTCAGAAATTAGAGATATCCAGTTAGATGTATTTTTTTGTCTTTCTTCCAAGATTTGCTGCTGTTTAAAGGGTTATGGACTGCACTAGCAGTTATATAAAGCAGGTTGAAAAAAAAATCATGCTGAACTTGCAACTCAAAATCCTTCCTAATTTCCTGTAGATAAAATTTCCCTAGGGAGAGAATACAGGGAGTGCAGAGGAGGCCTTGGGTGTTGGTGTGGAATACCTGAAAAAGTGCCTCTCTTGTAGCCGACCCTATATTTTCCTTTTGTTTTTCTATGGTGGCCACTGGTCTGGTCATGGAAGTTGGTTTTGTTGAGCAGAGTTCAAATATAAAAGTAGGATAAGCGCAGATCAGGACTAGTTTCTGGGATGCAGTCAGTAGCCAGAGAAGGAAGTAGTGGCTGAATGCATTGAAAGCCAGGAGAGCCTTCTGCAGTCCTACAAACTGAGCTAAGTGGTGTGTCCTCCCTTTCTAGATCACGGTCCTTCTCATCTTCACCCTCTGCTTCTCCAACACCGTCTCCACACAAGCCGCTTGTGAAGGCTAAAGGGGAGTTATTACCACCTGCTGGTAAAGGGTAAGGCAGCTTTTCTGTTTTGGTAACACGGTGCAGAAGAGGCTCCAAAGAGTAGCCTAGTATCCAAGTCAAACCCTTCTGACCTGGTCAACAGTTTAAGGAAGAAACAGAAAATGCAAAATATGACATGTATAGAAGAGTGCTTAGCTTTGCATAATTACTTAAATTATGACCATTTCACCTAATAAATCCAAGTTAAACTTTACAGGTATCCTTAAGAATGATACAGAATCGAAGAATCATTTAGGTTAACCTAACGCTACCAAGTCCACCACTAAACAATGTCCCTAAGTGCCACGTCAAGGCCCCCATCATGTATACCTGAGTGTTTTAAACATAAGCATGATGTCTTGTTTAAACATTCAGTGTTTGCAGATATGTTTATGCAGGAGCTATAAGAAGATTTAATTCATTCTTCTGCTGTAGCTTTTGTTAATGTACAGTCTTAGAGTAGAGAAATTGTTCAGCCTCATCTACTTTTCAGATTGGAGACAAATGAAAGCAGTGCTATAGCTATGAAACTCTTGGTTTGGCAGATTATGTTAGTGCTCCTGCGCTTTTGAATGCTTGAAGTTGCTATTTCACAAACTTCTGTAATGCATAGTAAATTATGGATACGTTGGAGGTGACACAACACTGTAGTGATGTCACCTCTTAAGGTGACCTGCAAATAAATTACACTATGGGAATCCCCCTGAATTCTCCATAATACAGGACAATCCCCTTTGCCACACTTCTTGTACCTTATTGACCTGTTTTTTTTGTTTTCCTCTCAACTCAGAGGGTTGAGCCCTTTAAGGACACACTCTCCACCTGCAGTGATGTCTTTACACCCTTCTAATGCACATTGCAGTGCTGGCTTGGTAACACTACACCAGCCTGCACAAGCACGAGGCTTGTTTTTGCTGCATAACATTGCATGCACTTAATCCTGTGTTGTGCAGGGGTTAAATACAGATATTCTTAAGCACAAGAGGAGGAATTAACAGTCTCTATTTTCTTATGCAGACCGCCACCTCCTCCGCAGTTAATAGTAGGCATGACATCAGTGCTGGGGATGTTGAGCAGTAACCAGCTATGAGAGCAGAGGTTGAAGGGCTTTGAGCTCTGAATCAAGCAGTGCTGAAGAGCCAAAGCAATTCCCATCTTGCATAGTAGCTGCTAGATAATGTCGTGAAGACATTGCGTAGTGGTCCTCTGTAATGATGTTACGTGTCAGGTGTCATACAGGGCAGCACAAGCCACAGGAAATGTGCACACCTGGGCTCTTTTGCACCCTGCTAATGTGTGTGAGAGAGAAGAGCATTTTTACATAAACTGTGTGCATTTGACTCTGAAGCCTGACTGGCAGATTTTAAGTAGTATTTTGGATAAAAATGCATAGAATCAAATTAATAAGAAACAGTGATTTCACGCAGTCCACTTCGTTAGTTAATCTACAAGTCGAATGTCTCCAAAATTGGCTGTTGTACATAACTTGTCTCTGCAAAGGTGACCTGACTTAGAACATTGGGAAACGGATCCCTTTAGGGGAACCCATGTGGTTTGGTGAAATGGCTGTCTGTAGCTACAGTAATCGTGTCTATATAATATTTAGTCAACAACCAACATGAATGAGTTTCATTGCCTTTGAGAATGTCTGTGTTCTGTATCTACCGAGTGTGATCAAGCACGTGAAAATTTTAATTTTTGTAGTGAAAAATCTGTGAAGAAACTAGCTGCCCTTCCAGTCCCTCAGCCGCTCACTAAAATTACAACAGCTGCACCAGAGCCCGCCAAACCAGGGGATAATCGAGAGGCAAGAAGGAAGGAACGTCAGACAAGGACTCCACCCAGGAGGTAAGAAAGCTGTGGCATGGAGTGAGGCTTGATCTCCAGGAAGACAGAGCAAATTTTGGATTCGTCTCAGGAGTACCAGCTACAAGGGCTCTTCAGTATTCAAAGAGGAATCTGTTTCCTGGGGCAGGAAAGAATTGGGAAGGGAGGGAAGGAGTTGGGGGTGAATGCTAGTGACTTGTCACTGCAAGTGGCTCCTGCCTCCGAAGACTGATTGGGGATAAAGCAGGTGGAATACGTGACATGCATCAAAAGGTGGAGTCTACAGTGCGGGGTGAAAAAGGCATCTTTGAGAGCTGGTTGTGAAGGCCACACAGCAAGGAAGCAAAGGTGTTTGGTCCAGAGAGCAGATCTGGCCTGTTGGAGGGTCAAGGGCTTTGTGGTGGTGGATTTGGGCCCTGTTTGCTCTCAACATGCGCCAGTATGTAGGGAGTATTTCTGTGTGGTTACAGGAGATGGTTCATCAGCCTCCAGCAGTAGTGCTTGAGGAGAGGAGGAAGAGCTCCACAGTACACAGCTTGCTGGCTGCCGTGATCTGCTTTTTCTTCCTGGCTTCGTCCTGTGTGACTAGTGTGGCTGTTTCAAGTGTTTTCTGTCTGTCCTCTAGGTTTTTTTGGTGGTCTTTTTCTCCTCCTTTTGCAATTGAATTGAGAGAGGCTTCTGATAGCTCTCAAACAAGGAGCACTTGCCTGTATTTAAATATTTCTCAGGCTTAATCCACTGCATTTTAAAATGTTACAGGATAAATGCAGGTCGCGTTGCCTGTCCTTAGAGGCACACAGAGTCAGCTAAGGACAGCTGAAATGCATCATACATTCTTCTCGTGTTAGAAGTTTTGAAATAGCAGTACGGTTGCTGTTGCCTAGTCTATGGAAGCAGTAGTTTGGTGCATAAGAAATCTATTTACTAGAAAAATATTTTTTATGAGCACACAAGGAGACCTGAGAATCTTTTATGCCTGCGGTAAGGCATTTATAGTTTTCTTGGATTACTAGATGATGCTTTTTGCCAGTGTGTTTTGAAGATGGCTGTGAGTCTGATTTCCATTCGGGTTTTCAGAAATATCCTGAGTCAGTTCTTAGTTTTGCATGGGATTGCATCTCCTGTTTCTTCTGAGTAGCTAAAGAAAAGGCCTGGGCTGAGCAGGTATGTCTCCGCAGGTGAAAACTGATCATGACAATTTCTTTTCCATAGAAACTCTGTCAGCTCTTGTTTCCATTTCACTTAACTTTCACTCTTAATCTTGGGTATCTTTAGTCACCTTCCCTTATTCTGTATTCCAGTCTAGATTTTTTTTCATGCTTAACCCCCCACACACCCCACTACCCTACACTGTCCCTGCGGTGCAAATGACAAACAGCTCTATTTAGGTTATTACTGGTGTGTTAGTCCCAAAAAGACATGTATGATTATTTGTATAGCCTGAAATATAAGGTAGTCCCACTGCATTATGTAATTAGCAATGTTTCTTTGTAGGAAGCATTTGCTTCTATCATCAGGACAATATTAAAATGCTTTAGCTCATTTTTTTTTCAGCCCTGGGAACACAATGTTGAGAAGAACATCTGCAACAATTATGTTTACAAAGTACCGGTCTTGTATATAATACAGGACAAACATCATGCTCGAACTGCCCCTGAACAGTTTCTTCTCGGCCCGTTTCACAGCAGAGTGCAGTGAGGTGAGGATGTCATTTGCTGTCTTGCAGGCGAACTATCAGTGGCAGCATCAGTGGCAGTGCCAGCAGCTACAGCGGTTCCAGTTCCCGATCTAGGTCCTTGTCTCGATCTCTCTCCAGATCTCATTCCAGATCGTCGTCTGCCTCAGTCTCCCACTCCCCGTCTGGGTCCAGGAAATCCAGGTACAGCCTTGACCCTTCATAACCTTTGTTGAAGTAGGAGGAGGTTGTAACTATTCTTAACTGTTATGGTTTATTGCAGTTAAAGCTCTCACTAGCTTCAAGTTTCAGAAGGTAACCAGGTAATAGGTAACCAGGACGTCTAACAAGATTGTTTTTGTGTGATGTTATGAATCCTGAGTCCTGAATCATGACAGCAGTACAACATGGGTCATGTCCTTGTGGCTTATTCAAGGAGATAATCTGTCATGTGTGCTGAGCTGCCCTTTTTTACTTAAATTATGACCAAAACATCTTCTTATGGCCAGGGCAATCCCACACCCTAATTTATTTACAAGGTAACAGTTTCAGGCTACAGAGCTTTGTTCTTGTAAACCTCTCCTACCTCTGGTTACTGTATGTCCTTAGGGAAGATGCCTGACCTGTGAGGAGAGGTAGGTCAGCAAATGCCTAAAAGGCCCATCTAATGGTAGTTTCACTTCAGCAAAGTTGCATGGTTAATTCCCTTTGTGTTTAGCCCCAAGTGAATAGTTAGTCTGTGGGATTTGTAAACAGGCAGCTAACTCCCTTCAGTAAAGAGTCGTGAAATAAACCTCTTCCAAGTCCTTCATTCTGCTTTGGTTTTTTTTGCATCAGTTTGCACACAGGAATCCCTGAAACCTCACAAGCAGCCTTGAAATGCAACACTTCCCTGTGATACAGATTTCAAAGTAGACCAGTAGTGTAAAACCTAGTGGATTCAGTAGGACTTGGCTCTGACCAGCAGTAATTCACATATCTGAACTCTGTGAAACATGCCAAGGTTCAACATCCGCATTATTTTACTGAAATACAAACTTGTTTACTACGTGCTTGTCACATTCATCAGATCAGGCAGTGGTGATGCAAGACGTTCAGAGAGCGCTTGGGCATGCTGGCTGTGTGCTACCCTGTCATAAGGGGCTTGAGAGGAGAAGATGGGGAAAACTTAATGAACGTGTTGCTTGTGTAGCACCAGGGCCATGCTTGCTGCTCTTACAGACGTGTGGAAAAGGGTGAAACATAAGAAATGCAGTCTGTGCCTAAACCAGATTTGCTGTCACAACCTTGTGGCCCGGAGCTTTCCTGGAGAAGCTGTTTCTGGCTCGTCTAGTTGCTGTTGCAGCAGTCAATGCGACCTCTCAAAACTTGTCTCTGTCAGTATGCCAGTGGGTAGAGACTTTGCAGCTCATTCCAGGGCTTATCTGTGCTGAAGCTGCCACAGCCTGTTCAGTTTTATGCGATCCAGCTTCCAGTGACAGAGCTGGGATGTTGCTGGCAGGGCAGTCGCTGGAGCGCAGAAGTCAATGTGGAATGCAGAACCGGCTGAAGAGGCTGCCTGAATATTCATGTAGCTAGCGTACACCTGGGCCCCTGTGGCAGTGACTGCGATACCAGCCGGCTCCCACCTAGCTGGGATTTTTGGAGCCGCTTCAGTATAGTGGAGCTGCGGTGGTGGTGTGGCCCTGGAGGGAAGTCTGATGCATAGCCCTGTATTTTTGTCTGATACACTTCTAAGTAGAAAGTCTTCCTTTATATGATGATTGTCTAGCATTTTAATGTTGTGAATCCATTAGAAGATAGCCATCTTGAAGACACTATTTGAAGATAGTCATCTGATAGCAGAATTTCTTGTCATTATCAGTCATGACAATATGCACATTCTCAAAGCAGGCGACTGGGCTCTCCTGTACCCTGGGGAGGAGCTGGGCAGAGCCTGTGGGCTGTAGGACTCCAGGGCTTTTAAAGCCTTCATGAATAAAAGCGTCGGACAAAAACACTGCCAGAAACCCTTGACTTGAGCCATAACACTGACCTGTATATGACAGCGCACACCCTGTGTTCAGTTTTTGTTTAACTGGGGAAACAGTGATCTGCTTACATGTTGCCTTAATGCTGTTTATAAATAAACAGAACTTTCTAGACTTACATGTTTGGGATTTTTCTTATCTTCCATACCCCAGGAGACACAGCTTTAATCTCTTCCTGGTTGTTGCCTGCCTTAGCAGCTTTCTGACATCTCAGCCACTCAGGAGAGTTAAAACAAAGCTGTCTGTCTCGTCACTGCCTGGCTCTTGTTGCATTCATGACTGTAATGGACTATTGGCTCTTTTCAGGTCCCTGAGTGTGAGCAGCGTTTCTTCTGTCTCTAGTGCCTCCTCTAGCAGCAGCTCTGTACGCAGTGCCGACTCTGAAGACATGTACGCAGACTTGGCCAGTCCTGTTTCCTCAGCCAGCTCCCGATCCCCAACCCCAGCGCAGCAGAAGAAAGGTAGAGGTACCTGGTTTGGTATTTCCTTCTCCGAGGGGTCCTGGGAAAAGCAGGGAGCAGAGATCTGTATAGAGCTTGCTTGGTGATGCTATGGGCTCTGGGAAAACTGTTGAGCAGAGGCAGACACTTGTGGCTAGTGTAAGTTAGAAGGAGCCCAGAGGCTTCACCGGAAGAGGGTGAGACCATGGAGAAGGGAGACTGTGATGCAAATCTGCATTCCCATCCATCCATATGTCTCTGTCTGTAAAGATGCCTTTTCCTGCCTGGTTGAGTTCTGCCCGATAGCCTTACCTTGTTCTCCTTCACCCTTGTGAGGTGATGCTGGACAATTCCAGTATCATGTTGCTCTATGTCTGGTCTATTGTAGCAGAGTTGACAGCAAGAGCCTTTTGTTCTTTATCTTTTATGTTAAATGTCCTCTTTGCAGAAATTCTGATTTCCTGAATCTTTTAACCTTGAGGCCACGTGCTAAGTACTATGGACTTTTCAGTCCCTAGAGGACCATCCTCTTGCCCTGTCCTCCTTTTGGAGGGTGGGTAAAACAAGTTGATTGCAAGTCACTACATCTGCTTTCTGGTTTCAACAGGAAAGTCAAAAAAAGAAGATAGTGCTAAAGAGGAGAAGCGGAAACGGGATGTGCCTGCTCAGGTCCCGAAATCAGCTAAGGCCGCTCAGGGGAGCAAATCACAGCAACCCCTCCAGGCCCAGCAGCCCTCAGCCCCCCAGTCTCAGCAAGGGGGCTTCAGTGCTCACAAAGAGATCAAACTGACGCTCTTGAATAAGGTGAGAGGTGGGATGGGTACAATTCCCTCCATAAGAGGGGTCTGAGGAGCGGATGGGATGGATACTGGGGCTTGAAGCTGGTGGAAGGGCAGCTTCAGGCTCTGTGCTGTCAGGATGAACTCAGCGGGGTAGGTCTGTAGCTGGAATTGAAGGGCGGTAGACAGAACCAGTCTGGCAGCACACGCCCTGTGGTGGCTTGAGTTTGGGACTGTGTTGGCGGCTCCCTTGGGGCACATTCCTGCTGCAGCTTCAAGGGTTCTTCCATGCTTTCTCGAAGGCTACAGCTGGTGCACCAAGGTGAAGGTGTGTGCAGTGCAGTCCCACATGTGCTGGGGCCTTGCCCGCTGAAGGCATGCTCCACACACTTCCGAGCAAGTTCTCCTCCCACTGCCTGCTCTGGAGTGAACTGCTGACAAGTCATTACCTGAGTCAGGAGGTAAAAGTGGCGATTGCCTCACTTCTCAGGTGCCCGCCACCAGCCACGCTTTCTGCAGGGAACCTGGCTCTTTCCCCTTTACGGCTGAGCCCGATGTCCCAGTTTGGTGCCTTTGGCTGAGATTGCAATCCAGATCACGTGGGAGAATTTGGCCTCGTGGTTTTTGTGCCAGAGCAGGGTGTTGGCCCCCATCACGTGGGTGGGTTCCTGGTTTGAAATTCTAATTTTTTTTTCCTGACAGTCCAAATTCCTCATTGCAGTCTAAGGCTGCAGTTTTCTCTTACTTCCCTGTGCTATGACGTGAGGTGCCTTTATCGAGTCTGTGAAGCATGCTCCGTGGGGAGGAGTGTGCAATTACACATAACTACCGGCTGGCACGGTCAGGTCCTGGAAGAAGGCACGCCAGACGCCTCTTTAACATTTGCTCTCCTTGGTGCTGCTGAAAAAAACTCTACAAAATGCTGCTGTTTTTCTGTTTCTGGCACTTAGGAAAATAGCCTGTGAAACACAGTGCAACGAGGAGCCCCAGTGCCAGAGGATTTTGCTGTTTGCTTACGGTGGTAGGGGAATTACACGATAGCAGTGATGGTTGGGACTGGTATGCACAAAGTTTAATAGGAGATGTGTTTGCATGACCCAGCCAGCATATTACAGGCACCTGTCACAGGAATTATCTCTGCCTGCTTCCCGCCCCAGGCGGAAGTGGCTGCTCAGCTCCGTTGTCTGTTTTAATTCCATTTTAGGCAGCTGACAAAGGAAGCAGGAAGAGATATGAGCCAGCAGACAAAGACAGGCCGACCTCTCCTCCAGCCAAACGGACGAACTTGTCACCTGACAGAGGTGAGACAGCAGCTGTTCCAGGGACTCCTGGCCTGGCTGGGTTCCTGCTCTGCCACTCGAGGCAGAGCTCTAGCAACAAATGTCTCATGAAAGTGTCTGCTGCAAAAGTCCACATGCTGGAGAGGTTAATTGTAGGCATGTGTCCTTTGAAAACCTCAGAGTGTGCGGTTGCCACCAGATAACATGGGTGTATTAGCCATTCTGCTGAAAAAATACGGTAGAAGTGAGACACTCTGGTTTGTGAAGTAAGTGAGGTGAGGTCAGCTCTGGGCAGGACAAACCTGGCCTTGCCTAGCTGTCTTGTGGTGCGTGTTGCGAATGCCTCGGCTCCACTGTGTCTGTGTAACTTCACTGCAGGCAAAAAAAAAAAGCCCTTGCTTTGAAGATGCAGCGTGCTTGTCCCTGCTATAGGTACGCATCCATCCCATAGCGGCCTCCTGTTCTCTAGTGATGTCATTGGACGTGGTTGTGGAAGTCATAGGGGTTTCCCTTGTTGTATCCTGGAGTCTCCTTTGCCTTGCATTTCAGTGCATCACAATGGATCTTGGTTATCCTGATCAAAAATCTTGTGGCAGTGCTTAGAAAGGGAGCGCACGCTGCCAAGGCTCTGGGATGGGTGCAGCTATTGGCTAAATCAGTTGTCATGCAAAATGAGATGATATCCCCACTTGTGTGTGGCACAATCTGATCTGCCCTGTATATATAGAAAGACACAGACTTTCCAAGTTCTCCTGTGGCTGAATCCTCAGCAGCAGTATGAGCACCTCAGAAAACCGAGCTAGCAGTGTATGTCGGCAGGGACCTAAATGCCGTGCTCCAGCCTGTGCTGTCATTACTGAAAAACGAAGCAGAGGGGGAAGTCATCAGCCAGAGGTGCCCGATTTTGATGTACAACGCCGTGTTGACACGTGATGTTGTTTTCCCTGTTGTCTGGGCTGTAGGTGTATCTTGTTGACACTGGGTACCAGCCAGAAAAAATTTCTGTGCTAATAGCCTGGTTGCATTCAACCCCTGCAAAGGCAGCGTGGAAGGGACTGGGTGAGGTTGAAGTTCACTACTATCTAGTTCACAACTACTGCTGAGCTGCAGACATGAATGGGCCGACCTAGCAAACTGTGCTGATTTTACAGATGTAATTATATGCTTTATTTGTTGTCTGTCTAAAGCATTTTTAAGCCGTGGCAAATGGGACAAACTCTGAAAGCAATTCAGCCTCGCCTCCCAGTGGCAACTGTACCTTTGACTGAATCGAGACTGCGCAAGAGGCACCCGCTGGCATGCAGCTTGCACTCCAAAGTCGCAGCACAAAGCTGTTCGACGTTTGTGCTTGAATCTTGCTTCCCTGTTCTGCAACCTTGCTGCAATCAGCTCTGAAGTGTCTGCAGCCTTGCCTTTCTCACAGTGTCGGTCCTCAAGAGCAGAGACTGCCCTGATACACACACAGGTGTCTTGCGCTCTAAGGAACTGAGTGCCTTTGATCTCCTGAGCACCACTAGAAGTGAAATCAGCAGCCATCAGCCTCACTGTCTTGGTGCAGTACAGCAGAGTGTGCTGCTTGGCTCGTCCTTGGGGCTCAGGGACAGCCCTGCTGGGACACAGGCTGCCTGCCAGCTATAGCTGCTCTCTGTGTGCTGGGATAGCAGTGGATGGGAAACAAACTGCAGCAAAGCCATAAAATGCTGTTGCAGGACCCTGGGGGGGCTTCCCATCACCAGCGAGTGCCCACGGCAGCTCTGTTCAGGCAGGGCACGATGGCTCAGTCTGTGCTGAACAAACACAGGAGTGATGCTGCCATGGATTGACCCCAGCTGGCTCTGAACGCAGCAGAGCTGTGCTCACCCAGCACTCTTAAAGTCAGTACACTCTGTTATCTGGCCCGTGTGGAGCCAGCTCACATGCTGCTGTGTCTGTTGTGCACAGGGCTGTCCGTCTTCTGCAGGTTTGCAAGCAAAGCACAGCCCAAAAGCGTAGTGGAGGAGCCTTGTTCCAGTAGCCAGAGGGTGAGGAGAGAGGGCTCATGCAGTATCCTGCAGGTGGTGTTTTGTACAGCTGACTGGAGGGTCAAAGCCTTGACTAGTTTTTCTGCTCTCCCTGAAGATGGAAGTGTACAACAGTAGGTTCCTTTTCTGGCTGCTGCTGGTCTTGTCTTTTTGTTCACAAGATCTGGTTGATCTGAAGAGAGCATCCTCACACTGCTGAGATGGTACAGCAGGCAGGGGAGCAGGGGAGCGACCTGTACCTTGGCAATGAATGAGAGTGTCTCACCTTTCCATCTCCCAATAGGCTCTCGTGACAGGAAGACAACTGGGAGAGTCTCTTCACCCAAGCAAGAGCGACAGAGGGGCCAGAACCCAAAGCCTTCTCCTGCACAGACAGACAGGTCAGTGCCCACTTGTTCTTATGGTCTCTCTTTTAGGCGGGCTGGGGTTCACACTTCTCTAGTGGTTCAGTCCCTCCTCCCAGGGCAACTCTGAGCTGCTCTGACTGTAATTTCCCATTGCTATGGAGGCATAGCAAGAGGAAGGATGCAGAGCTCCCTGAGCAGGAGCCAGATGTACTTGGGGGTTCAGGCGGAAGCCACTGGCTGAGTGTTCCAGCTCAAAAATGAGCAGGAGCCTGAGGGGTTTCTTGAGGTCAGTCCCAGGAGGAGGAGCCAACCAGATTAGGTGCAAGCTCAGTCGAGCCAATGCCCCTGCCTCTCGCTGATGAGAAAGTATAGCCCCATCCCCTTCACTTTGCTGCCACACTGCTTATGACACCTGGCTTGGGTGCCCGATTCCCTTTCTTTCTTTGCTTGGCATACCCTCAGCTGCTCAGTTTGCTGCTGCAAGATGTTAAAATGTGGCCTGTGCATGAGACTGGTGACCGTCCCTGGCTTGGTGCTTTTCCGTACCCTCTGGTGACAGGTGACCAGCTCATGTGTGATTTCTTGGCAGCCTGCACCCACTGCTGTGCTGGGAATATCCTGCTGCAGAACTGGTGTGTGGCTCCAGGGGCCTTGGCCTGTGCTCTGCTTGGAGCCCTTTGGCTGAAGGGTTGTGCAGCACCTTCTGTGGCACACCTAAGCCTTTCTCAGTCCTCACTGCCCGTAGCCAGCTGGCGCTGCTTTGCATTTCTCTAATGTCATCTCTCAAAGGATCTCTGAGCAGACACAGCCCTGTCCCGCTCCCTTGGTCAGCAGGACTCGTGTCATCCCCCCTTCCCAGCCTGGGGCACAAGCAAGCCTCAATTTCCATGTATCAGAGCCTTCCTGAACCCAAACCTGACCCTGGCTGCCACAGCCATGTCCGTTTTAGGCCCTGAGGCCCTGTTTTCTAGTAGTGAAGAGGAACCTCAGCCTTTCCAGACCGATGATGTTTGACACCCCCCCGCCTACTGCTGTTTGGGTTGGCCATGTGGCATGGTGGGTTCCACACGGCCTGTGTTCAGGCCCGAGGTGGTTGCGGACACACGGGGTTCTCTAGGGCAGCCAAATGATAGGTCTGTGTCCTGTTTTGGACTGCTTGAGGCTGTTTGGGTCATGCTTGCACAGCCTGGCTTCTCTTAAGTGTACTTAAATTTAGGGATCCCCCTAGAGCCGCTGATCATTTACCTGTTTCAGGCAGTTTTTCAACCCCAAGCCTTGCCTCCCAACTGTTTTCTTCCACCGGTGCTCAGAATGATACTTTCCACAGGAGCAGATGCAGGTGGGGTTTGTTTCCAGCACAGCATGCTGCCGGCAAGCGCCCTCTCACCACCCTCTCCTCTCTTTCCTTGCCAGGAAACGCCAGCTGTCACCTCAATCCAAGAGCTCCAGCAAAGTCACGAGCGTACCGGGCAAAGCATCCGAGCCAGGCCCCACGGGTGCCAAGGCGGGCAAGTCCAGCACCCTGTCGCGACGGGAGGAGCTCCTGAAGCAGCTCAAGGCGGTGGAAGATGCCATCGCTCGCAAGCGGGCCAAAATCCCGGGGAAAGTATAGTGGGCTGTGCGCGGAGCATGGCTCTGCCCTTAGTGACTCTTCATGTTTTTATAAATAGTATAAAAGCGGCCACTTTGGGATTTTGCAGTTCTGTCTTATTTTGACTGCGATTCTTTTTCAAAAAAAAAAAACCCACACAAAAACAAAAAAAGATTGAAGTTTTGTCAGCTGAGACACCCGCGACGACTTGCTCCGGCTCCTGAAAGGCGAGCGGGCCCAGCCCCTGGCTCTGCCGCCGCCGGTTCCATGTAAATTCTGCACAGAGGACTCCAACCCGTCGGATGCTCTCACTATTCCTCTCTTTCTCTCTGCCCTCTCCTCTTTGCTAGCCTTGAGTTGTATTCTAGTTAGCCCTGCTGTGTGTTGAGTGTCTTCAGCAATGCAGTTCTATATACTGTGTAACGAGAGAGCCGAAAACTGCTGTGAACTACTGGCAACATCACCTTCTCCCCCTGCCCTCCCGCCCCAGGAACAAAAATATATATATATTCTTGACTAAAGTCTGATTGGGAAAATGACCTGTCTTTTATTTTAAGCATCAGATTGTTTTAGTTGATTTAAAAGGAGCCCTGAAGGTGTTGTGGGAATGTCTGTCTAACAAGGAGGGTCCTTTTTGCGTTTCCCCCCCCCCTTTTTTTTTTTTTTTCTTTTGAGGGATCTCCCTGAAATAAAGTATTTTGATAACCAGTTCTTCCTTTCTCTGCTGTTCTCTGCTTGCCCCTCTCCTCCCTCTCCCTTGCCTTGGGTAGCCTGTCCCCTCTGCTCTTTGGGTGTGTAGTTTTTTTCTCCTGCTCTCCTCATGCCCCGTGGTCCCACTGATGCTGCAGCCGGCGCGAGCAGCCCTGTGGAGCTGGAAGAGCTGCTGCGTCTCTTGGAGGAGCCCTGGATGGCCGTGTGCTCACCCCATGCTGTGGAACCTGCAGGCCTGGAGGCTCTATCTTGCTCCTTGCACCCAGTATTGACTGGGATCCCACCACTACTAAATGTCAGCGGGGCAGAGTCCCTGCTGCGAGGGGAGCGGAGGGTTCTGCACCTTGCGGTGTTGCTGACCTCACCCAGCGCAATCTGCGGTGCCTCTGGGCTCATCCAGACCTTCAGAGGGTGATCTAAGGGGTCCCCGCTCCCCTCTTCCGTGCTGCTGAGACAGGCTGCATGCCTTGTTTCTGCCACCTCTGTTTGGGTGGCATTCTGGGAATTCACCATCAAAATGGGTGCGAATCCTGTCTTTCTGGTAAAAGACCAAAGCCTAGTCAGGCCTGGTCCTACAGTCTTCCTTGCAACCATCCCATGTGCTTCCATCCAGTGCTGTGTTTTGCACTGTTCTGGGACCGCTGGGCTGCTGTGGGGAAAGAAGCTGAAACGCTGAATCCTTTCCCTGCGCGCAGAAGTAGCTGAGCCTGCGGTGCAGGGTGGAAGGTGGTGCCCACAGGCTGCGGTGGTCCAGGTGAGTCCTTCAGCAGGGAGCAAGAGTGAGCCCAGGCCTGGCTCTGCAGCGGGATGGGGTGCAAGGGGAGGTTGTTGAAGGATGCAGTGCTTCATATCTGCATGTGAGATATGAAGCAGAGGAGGGAAAAACCGCCTCTGCTCATCCTCAAACCAGCTCCTCTGGTCCCACCACATCCTCCTCTTTCTGCTCAGCGCCGTCATCCTGGCTTGGAGCCTCCACACCGCCAGGACATCCCTCGGTGCTGGACTGGGAGGCAGCAGAGAGGGTCAGATGGAGCCTTTCAGCCCTTTCCAGGGTTGCCCAATTCGGGATTTCTGCTGCTGCAGCCCCAGGAACGTGATGGTGATATCACCGTCAGGCTTTACGCAATGGGGTCAGGGCTGGGGCCATGGCCTGGGGCAAAGGGATCCCATCCCCATGGGCTGCAGGAAGGCTGGGGAGCTGGTGGATTGATATCCAGGGCATCCCATGCCTTCCGGTGGTGGGATACCTGTCCTGGATACCTGTCCGCCAGCACCTCAGCGCTCCTGCAACGTGGATGGCACAGATCCACGATGCTCTATACCCATCCCTGGGGCAGCCAAACCAGTGAACAGCCCCTTCCTTACGAGTCTGTGCACGTCCATCCCATCAAATTCTCCCTCCCAAAAATTTTAGGGATGTCTGGAGCCGATTTCCGGGCTGGAACACGCTGGGTTGAGAAGGAAGTATGACGGCCCGCAGGGAGGAGGAAGGCAGCCGGAGCTGGAGTTTCCAGGTGTGTGTACATCACCTGCCCAAGCCCTATATAAAGGCGGTGGCGGCTGCGGTGCTGCCACTCAGCCGCCCGCATCCCCAGGGCAGCAGTTCATAAAGGGGCCCCCCTCGCCGCGTTCCCGCACCAGCAACATTCACCTGATGGTAATACCTGGCCTGGGGGGGGGCTGCAAGCGGTGGAGGAGTCGGGTGGGAGCAGGGATGGCGTGAGCTGTACGTGCACGAGGGGCTGAGTGCCATGTGCATGGCTGGGGGGGGCGCACACGTGTGTGCCTGCATAGATGCACACGTGCTGGTGATGCAGGTGCGTGTAGCAGGGAGGCAGCGCGTGAGGAGGTGTGCATGCTGCTGGGCGGTTAGTTTTGCACGTGTGTGTGTGTGATGGTGCGCGGGGGAGTGTAGCGCTCTGTATGTGTAAGGGCTGGCCAACCACTCTGCGTGCACACGTGTTCCTGGGTCTATGCACATATACTGCTAACGTGTGTCTCTGGCTGGTGTGTGTGTGTGTGTCAGTGCCCGTGCACACATGGAAGGTTAGTTTGAGTGTGTTTGTGTGTGTGCACATCTGCATGTCCGTGTACATGCATGCATACGTGCTGTTATCTCTAGGAGGGGGGTAGATGCATGTGCTGATACCCCTGTGTATGTGTGTATACACACATCCGTGTAGAGACAGCACGTGGGGCTTATATATGTGCTTGTAGAAATATACCTCTGTGTGTGTGTGTGTGCGCACACGTGCAGTCTGGCACTAATATGTGTTACACATGTGCTGGTATTCTTTATCTCTGCATGCACATGTGATGGTGCCTATGCTGATGTTTTGTGTGTGTGTGTGTGCATGTGTAGGTATTCCCTGTGCATATAGACTTTCTATGTGTGTACACACACACGTATTCCCTGCATGCATAGATGCTCTGTGTGTGTATATACAGGTATTCCCTGTGCATATAGACTTTCTATGTGCGAGAGTAGGCACAAGTTCTCTATGCACGTATAGCTGTGGATGTGTGTGATGTCAGTGTATGTGTACATATGCACACTGCAGCTTGGGGAAGTGTAGGTATATGTGTGCCGGTAGTATGTATATGTATATGTATATGTATATGTATATGTATATGTATATGTATATGACACACATGTATAGACACACACATATATAGACACACACATATACATATATATATGTGCGTCTTCACCACTCTCGTGCTCTGGTTGCCGTGCATGCGTGTGCATTCACACTTTCGGGGCCAGGCTGCTGGCACACACGCTGGTGCTCCGCGTGCCCAAGCACCCCAGCACCCCAAAGGCTGCAAGCTCACCCCGATGGGACCCTGGGGTGACTGCGGGTCCCTCCTCCAGTTGGGCAGGGGCTGGGTGCCAGGGCAGGGTGCTGGTGTCCCTCTCTGACCCCGTCTCTCGCGCAGGGCTGGCTCGGTGCCCTGGCACTGCTGGGTGCCCTGGCGCTGTGCCGCAGCCTGCGCCGCCCCGGCAGCCTCTCGCACCACTCGCACGTCCACTGCTACAGCACGGGTGAGCTGCGGGACGGCGAGACCCCCGCGCACTTTCTTGGCCGTAGCCTGCGCTGGGACCACTATGTGCCGGTGCAACTGGTGCCACAGCTGGAGCGCTTGCAGGAAGCCACCGCCAGCCATCGCCGACACCGCCGACACCGCGAGCGCACCTGTCCTGCGCTGCAGCTCCGCACCGGCCTCCACAGCGAGGCCAACGAGCGCTCCATCTCCCCGTGGCGCTACCGGTGAGTGCCCCTGCCCCGCACCAGCTGCTGTGCCGTGCCTCAGTTTCCCCAAGTATCCCTCACCTACTCTTTCCCAAGGGCATCGCTGTCGCCTGCCCAGAGGGGACGATTTAGGTTAGGCATTGAGAAGAAATTCTTCACAGTGAGGTTGGAGACGCCCTGTCCCAGGTTGTCCAGAGAAGTTGTGGCTGCCTCCTTGATGGAGGTGTTCAGGGCCAGGTTGGATGAGGTTTACGAGCAACTTGATCCAGTGGGAGGTGTCCCTGCCCATGGCAGGGGGGTGGAATTGGATGGGCTTTGAGGTCCCTGCCAACCCAAACCATTCCTTGATTCTATGATCCCGGTGTGAGGTGGTTTGGGGGAGGCAGGGGAAGGGGCTCACTGACCATGCCCTCCATCCTCCCCCAGCATCGATGAAGATGAGAACCGCTACCCACGCAAGCTGGCCTTCGCCGAGTGCCTCTGCAGCGGCTGCGTGGACGTCAAGACAGGCCGGGAGACGACGTCACTCAACTCGGTGGCCATCCACCAGACCATGATGGTCCTGCGGCGCAAGCCCTGCCCGCGCCCCGCCAGCCCTGGTCTCGTCACCTTCGAGGTGGACTACATCAGGGTGCCGGTGGGCTGCACCTGCGTCCTGCCCCGCGTCAGCCGCTGAGCCCTCCCTGCTCCCATGGAGCGCCGTAGCGTGACTGTGTCACCGCATCCACCCCCTGACCCGTGCTTGTTTTAGAGCACTCACCCAGCACCGGGTGTCCCCCCCCTAAACCCTCACCTTCTTATTTATGAGTTATTTATGAGCCTTGTTGCTGGGGGACTTTTTTTAACCCCTATTTATTGCTGACTCCACCCCGCCAAGGCTGTGACTCCGGGTCCAGCATCACCTCACGGTGCCTGAGGCCCCATGGATGGACCTTGCGAGCGCTGCGCAGGGGCTCGCTGATTATTTATTCCCCCCCAGAGCTATTTATTGTCTCTTCTATATGCGCTATTTAATGCTGGCAGCGTGCAGCTTGCAAATAAAAGCTGACCCCACCGGCATGGTCCTTGCTTTGTTCCCTGCCAGCGTGGTGAGGATACGGGCGCAGCGGGCAAAGGAGTGGGGAGGGATGCACATCCATGGATGTCCAGTGGGGCAATGCTCGACTGAGGGGGTATCTCTCCATCCCCGTGCAGTGGGCAAAGCACCAGTACACACCCAGTGTGGCAGGGCAGGACAAACTGGGAAGCGATGGAGAAGTTATCAGGGCAGGGGGATGCTCCACACCTCCAGCCCCAGGGGCACCAGCCCCAAACACTCGCAGCACCCACCACCCACACTTTTCCCATGGCTCTGTCCCCCCCGGGCACCCACGTCCCATGGGCTCAGCGCCACCTGCTGGGGTCACCCCACCTGCCCTGCCAGCACCCAGGGGTGCCCCGGGGTGGCTGCACCCCTCACCAAACCAGGGTTCACATGGGAAGCAAATGCTGATGCCTCAGTGGGGTCGAGGATTTGTCACCACCACACAGCACATGGATGTGGCTGTCCCCTGTCCTCCCTGTGTCACACCCAGGGACCGTGGAGCCCCCCTTCCCAGGGGAATCATAGAATCACCAGGTTGGAAAAGCTCTCTTGGATCATCGAGTCCAACCATTCTTATCTGCCACTAAACCATCTCCCTGAGCACCTCGTCTACTCGTCTTTTAAATCCCTCCAGGGATGGCTTTGGGGGCTCCTCTGGGGCACGTTGTGCAAGGTGGGTGCAGGTCCAGCCCTGGGGACCACATGCCACGGTGTACATCCCCCCCATCTTCACCACACCCTTGGATCCATGGAAGATTTGAAGGGAGCACAACTGCATGGATCCCCCCCTGCCACGTGACCCCCTCCCTGCACGCTCCCAGCCCAACTTCAGCTGCACCCCAGGGTTTGCCCATAACTGAGCTGTTTGTCCTTAAACCACCCCAAACTTCGCAGCCGCAGCCGCAGCCCCCACCCAGGGGAGGGAGAGGGAAGGGGAGCCGGAGCCTTTCCCACCTTTTATTGCAACAGCAACCACAGAAGTGACAATAAACAGCGAGAGCCGGTGCAGGGAGCAGAGCTGATCCCACCCCAATCCCTGTGAGGCTGTGGGGCCTGAGAATCCCCTGGAGAACTGGGGTTCCCCAGGAATTTGGAATCCCGAAGGCTGCTTGGAGAGCTGGAGAGCCCCTGACACCTGGGGATCCCCCGGGAGCTGTGCATCCTTGGGGATTTGGAGATCCCAGCGGAGCTGGGGAGCCCCACATGGAGCTGGGGATCCCCTGGGAAGCTGGGCACTCCCAGAAGCTGGGGCTGTCTCAGGGAGCTGAGCATCCTTGGGGATTTGGAGACCCCTGAGGAGCTGGGGATCCCGCAGAGAGCTGAGCATCCCTGTGGATTTGGGGATCACTTAGGGAGCTGCGGAGCCCAGAAGAAAATAGTGATCCCCAGCGATGCAGGAATTCCCAGGAGCTGAGACCTCCCCCCGAAGAGCTGAGCATCTCTGGAGATTTGGGGATCCCCAGGAGCTGGGCACCCCGTTTTCACCCCCGAGGGGCCAGGATGCAGCTGGGAAGCGGGAGCACGAGCAGCATGGCAGCAGCAGGAGGAGCTTCCCCCGTTACTCAGCCTCGATGGGGATGGGGTTCACCTGCCCCCCGACCTCCGCTGGCTGCTTCTTGCGGGCGTCAGCCGGGGGCCGGGGTGGGGGGTTGCTGGGTGGCTGTTTGATGGTGTCCCCCATGTGTGGCCGCTCCCGAGGCTTCTGCTCAATGGGCCTCCACTCTTCCCCACGCACCGCTGCCTGCAAAACCACGGGGGCCATCAGGGGGAGGGTCCCCTCCTCCCAGTACCCCCAGAATCCCTTAAAACCGCTCTACACTCACCAGCAGGTAGATGCCACTCGCGATGCCCAGGCAGACCGTGCCCAGAATGGTGGAGAGGAGAAAACCAGCAGGGACAGCCAGGCTGTGTGAGAAACAGGGGGTTCAAGGAGGGCTGGGGTGGGGGGCTGCACCCCAGCCCCAACTCCGCACCCCACTTACGCAGCGTGCAGGATGGCTCGAACATAATAATTCCTTGTGAGGGGCCCAAACACCTTCACCACGGCTGTCAGGTACTTCTGGCCACTGCAGAGCAACACTGGAGGGGTCAGAGGGCTGTCCCCATTCCGAGGGGGCACTCCAGCAAGGGACCCCCATCCCCACACTGTCCCTGCATGGGACACCCCAGGGAATCCCCCCACAGGATCCAGCCCTGCTCCCACGCCACTGCTGCCAAACCCAGCGCCATGTCCGTGTGGTTGGGGGGGGACCAGGACCCCCAGGGGCGAGGCAGGGGGATATCACTTACCATCTCTCCATGGTGGAGCCCTTTTTCCGCTTGCTCCTGGGGTACTCGAGCAGGCAGACCAAGACGCCTGCCGCGCTGCACGGGGGTCAAGGAAAGGGGGGCTCGGGGCCAGAATTAGTCCCTAGCACAACCCTCAGCTTAAAACAAAGGGCTGATTGAGGCAGGGAGAGTCATTTGGGCTGAGACAGGGTATGATGATGGTGTCTCAGTCCCTGTCTATTCCTCCTACCCAAATCGGAGCAGGATTTTCCCCACAGCCCAGCCCTGGGCATCCTCTCCACAAGGATACATAGCGTATGCCGCGAAGTACCAGCCCTTGAACTGCCCCGCCACGGCCACGATCCCACCTGTCAGCATGACTGCGGAGACACAGATTGGTGGGGGTCTCTGCCCGGGGATACATCCCCCCCGAACCCGGGATACAAACCCCCCCAACCCAGGATACAGCCCCCAAACCCAGGATTATGGCCCCACGTGTAAGGGAGATGCTGTGTGCGGGACCCACTTCATCCAGGGAAGGCAACTGGGGGGCTCCAGGCTGGGGGTGCTTTTTGGCCCCATGGCCACCTCCACCCATGAGCTCTGCTCCCCTCAGCTTCCCTGCATGGGCAGGAAACCTGGGAGAGGGAGAAAAGGAGTGGGGGAAGAGAGGGAAAAGGGGGCGGGAAGAGGGAGAAAAAGAGGGAAAAGGGGAAGAGGGAAAAGGGAAGAGGGGAGTGGGAAAAAGGGAAGAGGGGAGGGGAAAAAGGGAAAAGGGGAGGGGGAAAAGGGGAGGGAGGGAAGAGGGAAAAGGGGAGGGAGGGAAGAGGGAAAAGGGGAGTGAGGGAGGGAAGAGGGAAAAGGGGAGTGAGGGAGGGAAGAGGGAAAAGGGGAGTGAGGGAGGGAAGAGGGAAAAGGGGAGTGAGGGAGGGAAGAGGGAAAAGGGGAGGGGGGAAGAGAGGGAAAAGGGGAGGGAGAAAGAGTGAGAAAAGGGGAGAGGGGATACAAGGAGAAAGGAGGAGGGGGAGAAGGGAAGAAGGGGCGGAGGGGGAGAGGGAATGGGGGGAAAGAAAGAAAGAAAGGGAATGGGGGGGAAGAAAGAAAGAAAGACGAGGGGGAAAGAGGAAGAGGAGGCTCTAGCCCTTCTCTTCTCCAGCGGGGCCGGGACTTCCCGGTCGTGCCCGGCGCCTCCCGCTTGCGCCATCCCGGAAGGCCCCGGTGCCCCCGGCCGGCGGGGTCGGTTCCCCGGGGTTACCCCCCCCCACCCCCCGGGCTCATCACCCCCCGAGCCGGGCCAGCGGCCGCCGCCGGGCGACACGGGCTGCACCGGGGCGGGGCGGGGCCACCCAGCACCGGGGGGTCGGGAGCCATCACCCCCCAGCCCCGCACTCACTCAGCCCGGCCGCCAGCGCCTGCTCGTTAGCCCACATGGCCCACTCGATCTGCCCCATCGCTCGCCTCGCCTCGGACCGGCTCGCTTCGGCTCAGCCCGACCCGGAAAGCGGATGCTACAATGTAATCAACCGCAAGCCACGCCCCTTCACCAGAGGCCACGCCCATCCTATAGACTTCGTTCAACCGACCACGCCCCCTTTCACCAGAGGCCACGCCCCTCCCAATATACCGCCGTTGCTTCAGACCACGCCCACACGCTGTCTGTGTCTTAGGCCACGCCCCCTCTCATTCACAGCCTCTATCCGAGGCCACGCCCCCGCGGCCACATCGGGACACAAGGGCCGTGCGGGGACATCGGGGGGACAGGGGATATGTGGGGTGATTAGGATGGTGCGGGAGGACAGGATCACCTCCAGGGAATGTGGTGGGGGACAGGGACCATATGAGGGGAGAAGGATCTTGCTAAGGGGACAGGATCAGTCCCAGCAGACACAACTAGGGGATGAGGGACAGGACCAGTCCTGCAAGGGACGAAGGGGGACAGGGGCCCTGTGAGAGGACAGGATCAGACCCACAAGGGATGGAATGGGACAGGATCAGTCCCAGCAGAGAAAACTTGGAACGATAGGAACAGGATCAGCTCCACAAGGGACATGGGTTGACAGGGGCCATATAAGGGGCAATATAAGGGGCATATAACTATCAGTTCCAGTAGGGACAATTGGGGGAACAGGGGCAGACCCACAAAGGACATACAGGGGACAGGTGGAGTGACAGGGACTGTGCAAGACAGGATCAGTCCCAGCAGGACCAGGTACAGCTGTTGGGAAGAACTGTCCCTGTCTCTAGCCCCCACCTTTTTGATCAGCAATGTCCCCCGCAGCACCACCCACACAACCCATGCACCCCAAAACAGCGCTGCAGCAAGAAAAAGACTCTATTTCCTTACAAAAGAGTAAAAACCAGCCCCAGACTCGGGGCTGGGGACGGCTTTGCACTGGGCTGGACTCAGCATCCCACGCTCCTTCCATGGCACGGACAGAGCCCCCCCAGCCATGTCACAGCCATCCCTGGCGGTGTCACCGGGGCTCAGGAACGGCAGCGGGGCAGCCCATCCGCTCCCAGGAGGTGTTGGCTGGCGTCATCCACCGGCTGGGGGCCAGGGCCAGGCTGTGGGGCAGGAGATGGGTTAGGGACAGCAAGGGACAAATCCCGGCAGCAGTGAACCCCACTGCCTGCAGGAACACCCCGCCTCGGGGCTGTGGGGAAGCTCTGGGCCCCACAGACCCTAAAATGCCACCCCGTAGGTCACATCAGCAGGAACATGTCTAGGGACACTGTCCTGCACAGCCCTCAGCGACAGGGACAGAAATGGGGATTCACACACATCCATCGGGATGGAGACAGGTCCCACATAGACCCGTGGTGACAGAGGTGGGGTCCTGTGTAACCCTGGGGACAGGGATGGGGTCTCACACAAGCTCCTGGGGATGGGGACTGGGATGAGGAGCTGTGCATCCCTGGGGGCAGGGATGAGGTCCCACACATGCCTCTGGAGATGGGGATGGAGTCCCTCACAGGCCCCTGGGGATAGGGACAGGGACAGAGTCCCACACCTGCCCCTAGGGATGGGGATGGGTGTCGATGCTCCCCCACTGCCCCCAGAGCCCTGTACCTTGGTGTGCAGGATGTACTGGATGGCCCCTGGCACCGGCTCCATGACCACGGCCGTGAGCAGCTCCTCTGGCAGCGAGGCTGAGCCGACAGGCAGCCCCCGCACAAACCTGTAGCATGGCCAAGCACTCAGTCCCGAGCACCTCGCCATCCCACTCCCCCCAGTAAGACATGGGATTGCCCTTACTGGTCCCCGTTGGTGGCAGGGGGGAAGCTGCGCCTCACCACCTCCACAAACTCAGCCACGGTGTCAGCCAACGTGAAGATAACAGCATTGGGGCCGGCGTCGAAGGTGTAGGCTACCTGCAAGGGGATAGGGGAGGGCGAGGATGGGAACCTGGTGAGGGACCACAGCAAACAAGGAGCCCCATGGGGCCAGCATGGCCACCTGGTACCTTGGTGCGTCCATGGTGGGCATTGAAGCGGTGAGCCAGGGAGATGATGTGCCGCGAGATGTCATTGAGGTAGAAGATGGGAGGGAAGGTGTCGAGGCAGGTGGCATGGAACTGGTTGCTGTCCTTCATGGTGAGCTGCCCAAAGCCCTCAAAGTCCCGCTCACGGATGTGCTGCATCATCAGGGCCAGACGCTCCGGAACCACCACCTCTGCTCGATGCTGCCGTAGCAGGTGGGTCATGGTCACCCCAGTTCGGGGACAGACACAGCACAACACGTTGGGCTTCACTAGGGTGGCATCCTGAGTGCCACTCTCCATGCCTCCCAGCAGGGAGAAATGCCCCCCTAGGGGAAACAGGACCCCAAACCCTGGGGCAGCAGCCCGGGGCAGGATCAGGCCCGTTGCTCCATACCTTCAGCAAGGGGCTGGTGTCCACGCTGGTCTGCATCCCTGCCGTGCTGGCCACCTGCTTCTTCTCACCACTGACCTGGGGGGCACACAGACGGCGGACGTGAAGCCCCCTGGGCCCTCAGCCCCAGCAAGGAGCACCCCTAAGCCTCAGGGTCTGCACCCACATGGGGTTTGGATGCTCCCAGCACTGTCCCTCCAAATCCCATCCAGCAGGGGGGCTAAAGCCCTGCCCCTTTCCATGCTCCTCACCACTAGGATGAGGACCCTCAGCTCCGGCCAGTGCGTCTCGGGGGCCACTTGGTGGGCAAGGCTGTCCCTGCCGTCCGGCCGCTCACCCCGCTGCCACTGCACAAAGCCCCCCAACATGCTGCGGCAGGCGCTGCCCGAGCCGCGCCGTGCCACCTCCGACAGTTCGCCCTCCACGCCGTACAGCCGCGCCAGCGCTGACACTGCGGGGACAGGATGGGGTCAGGAGGTAACACCCTACTACCACCACCCCCTGCCACCCCCCGTGTCCCTGCTCACCCACCCAGGCAGGCGTAGCCAGCAGCGGAGGATGCCAAGCCAGCAGCGGTGGGGAAGTTGTTCTCAGTGGCGATGTGGATTTTGTAGGAGAGGTTGAGCGGGGCTGCATCCTCAGCACTGCCACCCCGGCGCTTACGGGCCAGGCGCCGCACTGTGAGGGGACAGGAGCCAGGTGGGGGGTCAATATAGTAGACATCCCACCTGGTCACGTCGGAGTGCCCAGGATGGGGAACACTCACCCTCCCGCAGGCAGGCTTGCAGCCGGGGGTGCCCCACATCGGCCTCCTTCCCATTCAGCCACAGTCGGTCCTCCACGAAGTCCCGACTGGCGGCGGCCGTGGTGGTGGTCTTCAACTGCCAGGGAGATGGGGGTGAATATGAGGACTGAGGAGCTCACCACAGGCTGGGGGGCAGAGGGGCCTGACCGTAACCCTGACCTCACACCCACCTGGTCCTGGTGCAGCGTCACGCTCAGGGAGGAGTTGATGGGCAGGATCAGATCATCGTCCCGCTTGCCCCCTGCAAGAGATGGCATGTCAAGGCTTGGACTAGCATGGCATGGCACGGCTTGGCACAGCATGGTACTGCTGGGCACAACACTGCACAGCGAGGCATAGCTTGGCATGGCACAAATTGGCATGGCACAGTATCACTTGGCATGGCACAGCACAGCTGGGCACGGCATGGCACGGCACAGCTCGGCACAGCTCAGCGTGTCACAGCATGTCACCGCCTGTCACCCCACAGCCCGGCCCCCTGCTCCCCCGCCAGCCCCACGCTGCCTCCGGGGTGGCGTCCCGGTCTGTCCCCGCGCTGCCGGGGGCTCTCCCGGTGCCGGCACTCACAGTATTTGATGACGGCGATGTTGACGGGAGCCGTGCAGGTCACTACGGCGAACGCGCGCTCCTCCGCCATCGCGGCTGGGCACGCACAAGCCCCGCCCCCGCACCACCCACGTGATCGTGGCCCGTGCCGGCTCCCGCCCTGCCATTGGCCGAGGCCTCTGCGCCCGGCGCTCCGCGACCAATGGGAGCGATCGCACCACAACGCGGCCCCGCCCCCTGCTGGCGCGGGGCGGGAGGAGCTACGCATGCGCCGCGGCGGGCTCGGGGTCCTAGTGCCCGCCTCTAGTGCCCCCAGTGCCTCTACAGTGCCTCTCCAGTGCTCTCAGTGCCCCTCCAGTGCTTCTCCAGAGCTCTCAGTGCCCCTACAGTGCTCGCAGTGACCCTGCAGTCCTTCCATTGCCCCTCCAGTGATCCCAGAGCCGCTCCACAGCCCCCAGTACCCATGCAGCTTTCCCAGTGCCTCTCCAATACTCACAGTTCTCCCTGCAGTGCTCTCAGTGCACCCAGTGCACCCAGTGCCCCTCCAGTACTCCCACCCCCCCTCCAGTACTCCCAGTGACACTGCCTTGATCCCAATAACCTTCCAGTGCTCCCAGCGGTCCTCAACATCCCTCTACTCCCAGCACCTCAGCGCTCTCTGTGCCCTCCGTGTCTCCAGTACCCACAGCTACTGGTCCTCCCAGTACCCTTCCAGTGCTCCCAGTGACCCTGCAGTCCTCCCAGTGCCCTTGCTGCTCCCAGTGGTCTTCTACACCCCTCAACTCCCAACACCTCAGTGCTTCCAGTGCCTTCGATATCCCCAGTGAACCAGTGCTCCCAGTGGGCACCAACACCCCTCTAAAGCCAGTGCTCACCATACGCTCAATACCCCCAGTACCCTTATGCACCAGTGCTCCCAGTTACACCAGCAATGACCCAGTGTACCTAGTACCCATCCAGTGCTTCCAGCGCCCCCAAACCACCATACCCCTCAAACTCCAGTGCTTCCAGTATCCTCCTAGTGCTCCCAGAGCCTTCAGGGCCACCAGTGCTCCCAGAATCCCATCATGCCCAGTACCCCAACATTCCAGTAGCCCTCCAGTGCTCCCAGTTTGCCCAGTATCCCAGTGCCCCTCTACTGCTCCCAGTGCCCCCCCCCAGCCGGGCCCTTTTGAGTATGTTCCCCCTCCCTGGGGTATTTTTATCCTCGGTTTCTCTCTCACAGTGGAAAAAATCCCACCAATCCTGGTGCCCGGGGGTGGCGGGGGGCACATGCGGAGCACGTGGATGGCACAGTGGGGTCAGCGGGCAAAGCCCCGCTCCCACGGTGTGTACCGTGCCAGTCCCATCCCCACCCTGAACGCACACGCCGAGAGGTGAGTGGAGCAGCATCCCCCCCAGTCACACCACTTGCCATAGCGGGGAGCTTTGGGGACCCCTTTGGTGGGGGGACGGGGGCTCCCCAGCTGAACCCCCCCTGGGTATTTATATGGATTTTCCATGGGTGACAGGGGAGAGGCTGGCATGCAGCTATTTTGGGGTGTGGGATTCTTTCCCCCCACAGGTGTGGAGCCCGATTTAGCCGGGCAGAGCTGCAAATAGCACAGGGTGCACGTGGTGGCTTCCTCTGGCACCCACTCAAACTGTGCCCCCCCCCAATATCCCACTGCCTAGGGTGACACCACAGGGACGGGGCTGCTCCCACCTCCACGGGACCGTGGCGAGGGCACCGGGACCCCCGCAGAAGGATGGTCCCACCGTCATCACCCCGAGTCTCCCCACTCCGTTGGGATGTGCAGGGACACTTGTGTCATGTCCTGATCCCTGTGGTCTTTGCCAACCCAGCCCTACTCAGCCAGGTCAGACCCCGGCACAGCACCAGAGTCACGCAGTCCTGAGCCCAAAAGGCCACTGGGTTTCTTTTTCTGGGGCATGAGGCCAGCCAGGGACGCTGCTTCATCCCCAAGCAGTGCTGTCCCTGCTCTCTGGGCAGGGAGCTGCAGGGATGCAGGAGAGGGAGGAGGATGCTCCACACACACACAGAGAGGCCAGACTCAGGCCAAATCCTGCCCCAAAGCTGGTGGCACGATACTAGCCAAGCAGGGACAGCCCCGGCAACAATAAGTGACAATTTTTCCACTCACATTTGCAGTGCTTAGCTCCACTTTTAATAGCTCCTGTGGTGTAAGGAGTAAGAAACTCCTTGATGCCCGAGAGTGGTGGAGGAATATTGCCCAGCCCCAGAGCCAGCGGGGAGCAGCTTTGGAGACCCACTGCGAAAGTCCAACGCTCTCGTGTGCCTCCTCGGAGTGTTGCACTGGCATGGCACAGCGTTGTATGGCACGGCACGGTATTGTATGGCAGGGCGCAGTGCAGCTCGGCGTGGCACGATACGGCATGGCACAGCGTGGCATGGTGCAGCACGGTAGGATGCAGCACAGCACGGTGCAGCATGGCACAGCGTGGCACGGCACAGCATCACATGTGTGGGGTGCACCGCCCTCCTGGGGTGCACTGCGCGTGATGGGGTGCTCAGGATGCCCCGCAGCATCCCCCCTCCTTGTGCCGAGCCAGCAGGGATACGCGGGAGAAGGTCTTGGCACAGGCATAGCACTGGTACTTCTTGACATCGGAGTGGGTCTGGAGGTGGGCGCGGAGGTTGGAGCGGTCGGCAAAGGCCCGGCTGCAGTGGGGGCAGGTGTAGGGCTTCTCCCCTGCGGGACACACAGTCAGAACATCCCTGGACTCTGGCTTCCCCCCAACACCCTCTGCCTTGTTCCCTCCCCTCTCATCACCTTTCTCTGTGCCTCCCACAGACCCCTAGTGCTTCCCAGGAGTTCCCAAAACCCATGGGTGCCTTCCCAGTGGGCAATATTGCAGTGGGATCTGCCATGGGATCTCCCACAGGACTTACGGCGTCTGCCCGTGCCCCGACCAGCCCCGGCTGTGCCCACCTCCAGCGGGCAACGACAAGTCTGTGTGGATGACAATTTTGCACCTATCATTCCCAATCAGTGGAGATGCCAGCGAGGCCGGGAGCAGCTGGAGGTCCCATTCCTACCTGTGTGGGTGCGGATGTGGCCCTGGAGCAGCCAGGGTCGGGAGAAGGCTTTGCCACAGAGGCGGCAGAGGTAGGGTAGGGTGTGGGTGCGGATGTGCAGCTTCAGGGCGCTCAGGTTGGTGTACACACGGGCACAGTGCCGGCATTGGAAGCTCCGCCGCCGTCGGGGCAGGTTGAGGGACGGAGTGTCCTTCAGGAGGATGTCTGGGTTGTGGGTGCGCATCTGGATGGTGGGAGCCTTGGCATCAGGGGGCACTGGGAGGGAGAAGAGGGAGAGCAGGCAGCCGTAGTCCTGTAGACAAGGGGGAGCAGGGGGTACAGGGGGCTGGTGGCAGCTGTCGGGGAGCAGCCCCCCACAGTCACACAAGCTGTTGAGCTCTGCAGGAACAGGGAAGGGGGTAATTGATGAAGGAGGGCGGCTGGGCTGGTCACAGTGTCCCCAAAGCCTTCCCTGGGGTCATGCACTTGGTCTCATTTGTGTCAGGTCCCCCCCAGCTCCCACCCCTGTGCATGGCAGAACCAACACACCCACTGCAAAACAGTGCAAAACCAGTCCTTCCCCCCAAAACAGAAGCCCCAGACACCCGCAGCACCCCAACAGAGCCCAGCTTGAACTTGGGTGCTAGCTCACCTGTGGCTGGGCACACCCCAAAATCTGGGCACCCTCTGGGGCAGCACAGCCGAGGGACAGGCACCACGCTGGCAAACACCCTCTAACCTACTCCTGCCGCCTCCGGGCCCCCAGCAGCACAGGGAACCCCACAGGGGTGGGTTGGATGCAATTATGTTGGAAGGGACCACCCTGCTCTGGGAAGCTCCCTGGTCACCCCAATTCATCCCCAGCTCTGGTACTATCACCAGTACCTCTGCCTGGCTGGCCAAGCCACCTGGGAGGGAGCCCCCCATTACCCTGGCACAGAGCATCACCCCAAACCTGCTTGGGGAGCCCCCTCCCCACCTCTGGGCATGGGGCAGGAGCAGGAGCCAGGGGTCCTGGGGTGCCCCGTGTGGGCGCAGCTCCTTACCTGGAGCGCAGGCTTCGAGCTGGCCGTAGTTGGGGATGCGGGTGCTGGAGGGCTTCTTCACCAGGAAGGAGCGAGGCATGGCTGGCTGGACAGGGTGACAGGCAGGACTGTGTCCCTGTGCAGTGTCCCCGCGGGTGCCAGCAGGTGCCATAAGGGGCTCATTAGCATGGGCAGCCCTTGGGGAGCCCTGGGGCCAACCGCTGCCCGAGGGCTGGCCTTGGCTGCCAGCACACCCCGCTGCAGGTGCAAGGGACAGTGCAGGAACAGCCGTGTCCCCCCCGCGCTGCCACCCTGCACGCCCCGCAGATGGACTCCCACTGCCCAGATCCCAACACCTGGCTCCGTGGCAGCCTCCAACACCCACCCGAGGTAGGACAGAGTGGGCACCTCGGCTGATGGGGACCCACGATGCACCTTCTCCCCGAAGCAACAGGCAGGCACCAGCGCAGCTGCATGGCCACATGCCCATCCTCCCTGCTGTGGTGCCCTCTCAGCCCCAAAAAGTCTCGTGAAGGCTGTTCGGGGAGGGCTGGGGAGCGGATACTTAATGCGATCAGCTCTTAATGTGATCAGCCCTGGCCATCGTGTCCCCAAGATTTTACTGCCACCAGGACAGGAGCTACACTCTAGCCAGCATGGGGACAAGGATTAACCCTCACATCCCTCTGAAGGACACCAGTGGCTGCTCCCAGGATCAGTCCCCCAGGGACAGAGACATAGGTCCAGTATGTGCCCAGCCTGGAGGGATCGGCTGCGCAGAGCCAGCCTATGTCCCTGGGGAACCCCGACAGCCCCACAGAGGCTTGAAGCCAGGACACCTCCCAGGAACACCCGGAGAAGAAACACCCATCGCATTCTTTTGGCCAGTACCCAGTGGGGTCTGAGGACAGCACATGGTGCCAAGTGTCCTCCCTGTGTCCTCCAAGTGCCAGGATCCAGCTGACAGGGAGGGGGGATCCCCTCCAACCGGAGTGTTTGGCAACACCCAGCAGTGCGACAGGAGTCCCTTATCGGGGGGAAATAAGGGCTGGGGAACATGGTGAGGGAAGCCCAGGGCAGAGAGAAGGGCCAGTGTGAAGAAATAGCATTGCCAAAGCCTGTAGCAGCACTGCTGCCGTTAACAGAAGTTGACAAGTCAGGGATGAAGCTGTAAAGACAAGCCCTGAGTCTGGGGAAGAATCAACCCAAATAAATGAGGGTGGGGGGCATCCAGCCATACCCCGTATCCTAGAGCCTTGGCAGAGACTGCACAGCAAGGCCACCCATGGATGAAACTGCCTTTATTGAGAAAAAATGGTTTGCTACAAATATGTCATTGATATTATTTTTCTTCAAAAAACAGTACGTCTCATTAAAAGTTCTAGTTATGCAAAAAGTCGCAGGTAACACACAGAAAAGCACGGCCGGCTGCATGGTGGGATCCCCAGCACAGCCTGGCTGGCAGCGGGCAAAGCCGGACCTCACCCTGTGCAAAGTGGGAAGAGGGAGAGGCTGCCTGTGCAGCACAGCGCCTGCCTGCGCCCTCACAACCAGGGCCGTAAAGTGCTTTACAAAAGCAGCTGTTTCTGCCCCTGCTCTGGCATTGTGGGGCAAAAAGGAGGAGGAAAGAGAAAGAAGTTAATAGCGCTGTCCCAGAGGCGAGGAGCTTCCTGCAAGTGAGAGCTCTGACGGAGGCTGCTCTGTGAACCCAGGTACTGGCTGAAGGCCGGATAGGGAAACCCTCTGGGGTCCCTTCTGCGAGATGCCAGTGCTCTCCATCCTGACAGGGAAATTCCTGGTCTTGGCAGGTGCCAGCAATGCTGTGCACCTCCCTAGCCTGGCTCTAGGGAGGTGAGCAGAGCAGCTCCAGCCCTTTCCCTTCCCTCTGCCAGTGGAGCAGATGGTCTGCACGCTCCTTGTAGGGCTGGCGGCACAACAGGCTCACAGCCTCCAAAGCACCTCATACTATTTAAACCAAAAGTAAAAAACAAGACAGTATTGCTAGAGCAGAGCTGGAGCTGGAGCCATGTCTCAGATAAACCACACAAGGGCACTTCTCCGAGCAGGGACATGCAGAGAGGAAGGGGACCAGGGGAACAGGTCACCAGGATGCTACAGAGCATCAACATCTGCCCAGGTGTGCCCTATTCCCAGACAGAGACCTGGGAAGGGGAGATGCAATCCCCTGTTTCAGAGGATGAGATGCTCAGCACTGAGATGGGATCTTGCATCGGCAGATGTCCTGCCCACACACCCATCACCAGCTTGCCACAATTAACCTGCCTGCTCCTTTGCTGCACAAACACAGACGGAAAACCACCACTCCAGATTACATCCTGCCTGCAGCCACGTCCAGCACTGTTGCAGAGCTCTGCCTGCAAAACTAAACCATCCCAAGACTGACCACACATTGCGGAAAGGATTAGCAGCTCAGAGAGCACCGTCAGCTCAGTGACCCTCGGAGAACACAAGCAAGACTGCTCCTCCTAAAAAAGGCAGCCTGGCAAGCGACTCCTCACCTGCTCCTCCAGCCAACAAGTTGCTGCTCTGACCCATCCTCTCCTGCATCACCACCTGCCTGCGGAGAAACACACTGACAGGGGAGGGGAATGGCCCAGAAATATCCAAAGAGGACACCCCAAACGCATGGGGTCCAGCTCCTGCCTCCCACCCGATTTCAAATCCACAGCACGTTCATCTGTTTGGGTTTTTTTTTTTAAAAATATACTTTCTTAATAATGTTCCATAAAAATACCCTTGTCCCCAGTGATGGATATTGCAGTGTGAAGAGTAACAGCTTCTGTTCCCGCTCTATAAAACGTGGAAAAGGCATCACGCCGATTAATGTAGAAAAATGCAAGAACTCAGTATCACAAGAGCCGGTACAAAACGAGGAAGGTGAGAGTTTCACCGGATGCCAGATGCCATTGCCACAGAATCCTCCAAACCCGTTGTTGTCACGGGACACACGAGGACAACTGTCTCGCCCTGGAATTCAACCTGGCCTGCGCAGCAGCAGGCGGCAAAGGAGGCAGCTCCAGCCTGCAGCACGGGGACGGGACAGACTGACATCTCTGGAAATAGCCTTGTAGAGTTTAAAAAAAGATGCTCCGTGCCGTTGTCTTCCTTTTCAAAAAGGACATGGATGACTGCAGTTTCAAACTAGGGCATTTCTGCATAAAATGCATCATAGTTTTACGTACCTATTCAATTGCAACAAGAGAGCATGAAGACAAATGGTGCCAAAAAGCATCTAATAATAAATATATCTGGATACAGGTATATACTCCGTATACGGATATGAAATGCCTAACTGAGGAACGATCCCAGCCCTTCGGCACCAACTCCTCTCTCCTCCTAGCAGCGGATGTCTCTGCTCACTCACCAGTTCACTATGATGCTAAAGAGACTCCACCTTCCTAAACAAGGTGGGGTTTGCCCAGAGAGGAGAGAGAAGAGAGGTGGCGGTGGGTCTCCGGGGGGCTGACGAGCTCCGTGCCTCCCCAGCAGGAAGGCTGAGTGTGCAAAAGAAGACAGGGTGTGAGGGAGGTCCAAACCGATGCTCTACAGTCACCCTCAGTTCTCAGAGAGTGACAGTGCCAGGGCAGCCTGCAACGCTGCCTCCTCGTCAATGTTATAGTCCTAAAAAAAGAAAGAGGTGGTTAGCAGAGTTGGCACAGCCATGCCACACAACCTTCCTCACGCAAGGGGGGCAGCCACGGCCAGGAGCCCTTCCTGATCCTTATTGTCCGCCCCCTGTGGCTGCAAGCCTCCATCTCCTCTGGCAAACAGGTCCCAGGAACATCATGTTCTTTGGGATGTCCTTTCTGCTCGCAGTCCCTCTCCTGCCTGGAATCTGCCAGTGTCAGCCCCTTTCAGACCTGGCAGCAGGCAGGGATGAAACATTCCCATGAAAGAAGCTATGGCCAAAGGGCAAAGCTTTCTAGGAAGGCCATGGGCTTCTCCAGCACTTTGGTTTAGGTTTCTGCAACATACCAATCATTCCCTAAGCGGGGATATTTCTCTGTAAATAGCTGAAGGTTCCATTCCCTGAAATAAAGCATCCCTGCAATAAAAGCAGGATGCTAACACCACCTCCCCTCGGTCCCTGCAGCGAAAGCTGGGCGATCACACCCTTGTCCCCCTCCCCAGGACGGGTCAGCAACCCCTCCATCAGGGTGGCCATGGATGCTCCCCCCACGCAGCAGCCAGACCCCCAGAAGCATGGAGGCTGCACTGCTCCACTCCCACTACTTGTGAAGCCTTAAAGAAAAGGGCTTTTGTGTTCCAGTTCCTCAGGGGAAGAGTTTATGGACCACACGGAGGAAACAACCCATCTTCACACAGAGCAGTAACATTTCCCTCTCCTGCTCCAGAGAATGGCATGGGAAGGGCCAGGACCAGCTGCTCGGTGCGGAACATGGGGAAGATGACTCAGTTTCGACTCTGGGCTGTACTCACCACAAAGGTGTCATAGGAAAACTTGTGCCTGTGGAGGAGATGCTGGAGGAAGTTGGCGCTTTTGTAGCTGGGGTCCCCCCAGGGCATGGCTGAGCAGACTGGGCACACCTGCAGTGGACACAGGGGAATCGTGACTCCTCCGCTTTTATCTGCCCTGGGATTCTGGGGCAGCCACAACAAGAAAAAGAAGGGAGTAGCGGTGTCCCTCCTCTCACAGAAGGTGTCCTGCAGAGGATGTGCTAAATGGGGGCGTCGTCCTGCCCCCTCCAAGCAAATCCCTCGGTGCACAGAGTCTCTGGCACGTGGCCCAGGCTGCTTTGAGCCTGATGACAAATTACGTGCACACATGGGCACATCTGGGATGATGCCAGAGCTGTAAGTTCCCCACACTGGTCAACCAGCAGGGATGGGGAGAGGAAATCCAGCACCAACCATGTTGCAGGCACAGGGGGACAGAGGCAGCTCATTCCAGAGAGCCTCTAGAAAAGCAAATAGAGACAGGTCCCCACCTTCCACCCCAGGGATTTGAAACAAACTAAATCAGTTGGAAACACAGCTGTACTTTACGTACAGCGGCAGCTCTGCATGCTGGTGGCCTTGGATGCAGCATCAGCTACGGTTTATTTGGATTTCCAGGAGTTACTCTGCACCGAACCAGCCCACCCCAGTGTTGCTCACCACTTTGTTGGGGTCGTTGCGGTGGTTCTCCATGCAGTGCTTCACCAGCTCCTGCTGGTCCAGGTTCCGGGCCCCGCAGTATGGGCACACAAATGTTGAGCGATTGGGAATATTGCTGAAGAGCAAGGACAACTTCAGATCCCCCAGGAAAGGACTGGATTTACTCCTTACAAACTAACCCAGCCACCCCTTCTTGGTTTTGTGCCGTCCACCCACAGTGGAAACCATATCAGCCTGTTCCCATTCTGGACTGAACCACTCTGGTTTGGTCAGTCCTCCTTCCCACACCACGCTTTGAAACACAGGGAAGCATAAGGGCTGCAGATGCCAGAACGCAAAAGGTGCTGATGTTTCTCACTGTGATTGCCCAGGGGAAAGTAAAACACATGCTTGGACGTTAGGGTTTGTAATGAAGACAGAGGGGAGCGTGGGTGCAGTCTGCAAGGAGGGACACATTTCCCCACTCAACGTGCGGCAGTACCTGGGGATAGGCTGGGAAGTGGGGACAACTGGAACGAATCTGGGGCAGTTGGCCATCTGCTCCTGTACCTTCGCACAGGACGAGATGTGAGAGCGCATCTTCGCAAGTGTCACCTGGAGAACAAGGAGAGAAGAAACATTCCCAGAGGCTGCAAGAATGCACTGGAGCCTGAAGAGCAGTTTTGGCCAGTCAACATCAAGGCCAACGCTGGTCTGTGCAGGATGACCCACACCAGCACGGAAACACTGCACCAGCCTGTCTTTCCTTGCAGGACAGAGATTTAGGGCTGCACGTGTCGCACACCAGAGGTCACACACAAGCCACCCAGGCTGCATTACTGCATCACTAGCTCCATTTTCCTTTGTAAAAGAGGAACTGCTGATAAGCGGAAGCCCCAAACTGTTCTGACACCACACAGAATCGCTACCGGGCCACAGCCAGGGAGTCACAAGAAGATCCACAAAGTTAACAGAAGATAGAAAATGCATGAGCAGAGATGCATCATGAATCAGAGCTTTACACACAGTCCCTGAAGCTTCCCAGATCAGACTGCCCTGGTCTGGGCCAGGCCACACTGCCAGTTCAGCTCCCCCGCAGCTATTGGGATTATGGCACCTTAAGCAGGACCTAAATCCTTCCCCTCGCTCAGGAGCAGCAGCAGAGCTGGTTTGTCTCGGCCTCTCTTGTGTTGCAGCCTACTTTTGAAGGTCCCCACTGTCTAATAATAGCTCCAGCCTGCTGACAAAGGCAGCTAGGAGAAAGCTCCTTCATCTTCACATAGCCCCGCTCGCCTGGCTTGCAGCCACAGCCGTGACACACAGGGCACATCGCACCTCGCAGGTGCTTTTTGGGGACCCACCAAACAGAGCACTCTACAAATCCAACCTTGGACAGCAAGCAACCTCGCTCCCCTGGAGCTGTGGCTGCAGGATTGGCAACCAAACAAAGTTGTGCCCACACGGGACAGGGATAGGCAGCCTTCCCCCACAAGCTTTACCTTCTTGTTGCAGCCTCTGCAGGGAGCTTTGTAGGATGAAAGCTGTTTCTCCACACTGGAAGCCTTCTCCACCTTCTTGGGGTCGAAGGGCATGCGGCAGAGTGGGCAGAGAGGAGATGGCACTTGCAGGCAGGGCTGCAGGCATTCCCCACAAAACCTGGAGACACAAGAAGCAGCACTGAGTGGTCCAGTAGTGACGCAGCCCAGGAAGGGGATGAGGAGCAGGACCCCGGCCCCAGGTCTCCACTCCCAGGGACTCCTGCACACCCCAGGCAGCTCTGAAACCCAGGGATCAGCATCCCCAGTGGGAGGAACTGGACAGAACTAGGAGCTTGAGAGAGGGTGTGAGGTGGTGCTTCTCCCAAGTAACAAGGCATAGGATGAGAGGCAATGGCCTCAAGTTGCACTGGGAGAGGTTTACATTGGATATCAGAAAAAATTCCTTTACTGAAAGTGTGGTGAAGCACTGGAAGAGGCTGCTCAGGGAAGTGGTAGAGTCACCATCCACGGAGGCGTTCAAAAAAGTGGCACTTCAGGACCTGGTTTAGTAGTCGCAGTGGTGTTCGGCTGACAGTTAGACTTGATGATCTTAGAGGTCTTTTCCAACCTTAATGATTCTATAATCCTACGGTTCTCTGAGGTCAGGCACAGCCCAAGCCCTGCAGTCGCTGCCTGGATGTGCAGTCAGGGCACAGACAATGCTGTTGCTCCGAGATCTGTAGCCAGGAGCGGATTTGAATGAAGCCAAACAAAAACCAGTGCTGAACATTCCGGCCACACAGGAATAAAGTGAGCGAGCACATTAGAGCTCGGCTCACCTCTTTTCAAGGTCCTTATGCCTGCAGCAGCACAGATGAGAAATCAAAGCAGCAGCGAGGAAGGCAACCCTGGGCAGGAGGCACAGCGTCTCCATCCCCACAAAGTCGATTGTCACAGCATCCCTGTCCCCTTTGCGTGCCTACCCACCTCAAGTCATGCAGAACAGGGGAATGAGATGCTGCCAAGCCTCTGCAGCTGCATGGGGAGCGGGCATGGGGGGCACAGGCATGGTGCCCCATGCTCCCAGCATCATCTCTTCCCCTGGGAAGCGTCCCCCACCCCAAATGAGCTGGAGTCAGGGGAAGAGTGAGACTATGCTGGGGCACCAAGAAAATCACAGCCTCAATGGGAGACCCAGGTGCCCCAAAAGCAGGCTGTGGGCAGGAGGACAAGGAGATTTCACCATAGCGCTGGGTGACGTGTAGGCTGGAATACAGCACCATGGGTGCCCAGGACAGGATTCCCAGTCAGGGTGCTGGGAGCAGAGCCTGAGGATCCGCTGGGTGGGAACCAGGTCTGGGCGCAGAGTGGGAAATGGGGTCTGGGTGGCCAGCACCGGAAAGACACCGGGTAGGGGACATGGGGCATCACCCCGCTCCTCAGGATGGGGTCTCAGTGCCTGGGGGTCGGAGAGGTCCCGGTGTCCGGTGGTGCTAGGTAGGGGTGGGAGGGGATCCTAGTGTCAGGGGTCCCAGTGCTGAGGGTCCTGGGGCCACGGCACCCAGTGGTCCCCGGTGGGTTGAAGGGTCCTGATGCCCAGGGGTGCCAGTACTGGGGGTCCCGGTGCCCGGTGGGTGGAAGAGGTCCCAGCCATGGGGTCCCAGGGCCTGGTGGGTCAGAGGGGTCCCGGTGTCCGGTGGTAGTACGTAGGAGTGGGAGGGGATCCTGGTGTCAGAGGTCGGAGGGGTCCCAGGGCTCAGGGTGCTGAGGGCTGTGAGTTGAAGGGTCCCGACGCCCAGGGGTCCCGGTGCCCGGTGGGTTGGAGGGGTCCCGGTCTCGGGGTCCCGGTGGGTCGGAGGGGTCCTGGTCTCAGGGTCCCAGTGGGTCGGAGAGGGCCCGGTGCTGGGGGGCCCGGTGCCCGGTGGGTCGGAGGGGTCCTGGTCTCAGGGTCCCAGTGGGTCGGAGAGGGCCCGGTGCGGGGGGGCCCGGTGCCCAGTGGGTCGGAGGGGGACCAGGGCTGAAGGTGCTGAGGATCCCGGGGCCGCGGTGCCCGGGAGTCCCGGTGGCTCGAAGGGCCCCGATGCCCAGGGGTCCCTGTGCTGGGGACCCCGGTGCCCGGTGGGTCGGAGGGGTCCCGGTCTCGGGGTCCCGGTGGGTCGGAGGGGTCCCGGTCTCGGGGTCCCGGTGCCCGGGGGTCGCGGTGCCGCCGCGCTCACGTGTGGCCGCATCCCGCGATGCCCACGGCGCGGTGGAACACCTCCAGGCAGATGGGGCAGCTGAACTGCGCCTCCAGCGCCTCGGCGGGGCGGGGGGCGCGGGGGGCCGCGGCCCGGCTGCGGAACATGGCGGCGGCGGCGCCGGGCGCGTCATCGCGGCGCGACGGGGCCGCCATGGGCGGGGGGGAGCGGGGAGGCCGCGGCGGGGGAAAGGGGAGAGACCGCCACGCGGCCGCCATGGGCGGGGAGGAAAGGGGACACCGGGGAGACCGCGACAAGGGACACAGGTGCGACCGGGACAGGGGACACGGGGGGGACCGGGGCTGCCGCGGGATGGCTCGGGGCCCCCGGGATCGCCTCGGTGCTGGAGCCGGTACCCGCCGGGATCTCCTCGGTGCCACCCTTGTACCCCCAAGGATCCCCTCGGTGCCACTCCAGTACCCCCCAAATCCCCTTGGTGCCACCTCATGACCCCCCAGAATCCCCTCGTTGCCACCCCAGTACCCTCCAAATCCCCTCGGTGCCACTCCAGTACCCCCCGGGATCGCCTCGGTGCCACCCCAGTACCTCCTGGAATCCCCTTGGTGCCACCGCATTATCTCCTGGGTTCCCCTCGGTGCCACCCCAGTACCCCCCAAATCCCCTTGGTGCCACTCCAGTACCCCCCGGGATCCCCTCGGTGCCACCCCCGATACCACCCATATCCCTTTGGTGCTACCCCCGGCACCCACGGGATCCCCTTAGTGCCACCAGCATTACCCCCTGGTATCCCCTCAGTGCCACCCCCTCTGATACTACTCCCAGTATGCCTCCCAGTACTCCTCTGGTACCTCCCTGGTGCCCCCAGTGCTGCCCCATGACCAGCTGTGCCCCCACAGCCACCCGCGGGCCTGTGTGAAGTGCGGGCAGAGCTCCGCTGCCCTCGTCATCCGCGTCGGGGATGCCTTCTGTCGGTGAGGGACCACGGATGGGATGGGGACCGGGATGGGGTCTGCAATGTGTGGGGAGTGGGAACATTGGTTACATTAGGTCTCTGGGCTGTTAGGGCTTGGGGACATCAGGTCTCGAGGACACCAGGGCTTGGAGGCATTTGGTCTAGGGGATGCCTGGTCTTGGGGACTTTGGGTGTCTGGAACATTGGAACTCGGGAATATTGGGTCTCAGAGACATCAAGGCTTGGTGAGAGCAGGGCTTGAGGACATTGGGTCTTGATGATATGAGGGCTTGGGGACACAGGGTCTTGGGGATATCTAGGCTTGTGGATAGCAGGGCTTGGAGACAGGGGCTTGAGGACTTTGGGACTCGAGGACGTCGGGTCTCAAGGACATCAGGGCTTGGAGACAAGGCTCAGAGGCATTGGAGTTCAGGGACATGGGGGCTGTGGGACACACCATGGCTCAGTGCTGTGCCCCTGTGTCCCCGCAGTGGTTGCTTCCATGAGTACTTCGTGCACAAGTTCCGCGCCATGCTGGGCAAGAACCGTGTCATCTTCCCAGGAGAGAAGGTATTGGGGAAACATGGATGTGGAGGGGACCCGAGTGGCACCACCAGGGCGAGTGACAGTCTCTCCTGTCCCAACAGGTGCTGCTGGCACTGTCAGGAGGGCCAGCATCCAGCGCCATGCTCCGACAGGTCCAGGAGGTGAGGGCAGGGGTGGTGGGAGGGCCTGGGCGGGGGCATAGCTCCTCCACTCTCCTCACCCTTCATCTCTGCTAGGGGCTTAGCCGGGAGACAGCCAAAAGGCTCCGCTTTGTCCCCGGACTCATTTACGTTGACGGTAAGGATTAACCCCGTTGCCCGCTTGCTGCCCATTCCCTGTCCAGAGTCCCATTCCCAGCCCAGCTTCCCACTCCCCGTTCCGCTGCCCATTTCCAGCCCCACTGCAAGCTCCCAACTCCACTGCCCATTCCCATCCCTGTCCCACTGCCCCCTCCCAGGGCTGGGGGCTGCCCCCAAACCCAGAGAGGCTGTGGCACAGGTGCCCCCTCCTGACCGTGGCGGTGGCCCCGGCGCTGCCTGCCTGCCTTGCAGAGGGAGCGGTGCGTGGGCAGAGCTTGGCCCAGCGGGAGCAGAGCCTGGCCCACATGGAGACCCTGCTGCAGGCAACAGGCTTCCCCTACTACCTAGCGCACCTGGAGGAGGTATGAGAGTGACGGGGGGACACACTTGAGTAGGGGACACACTGGGGTGGGGGAACATGCCTGTCTGCCCCCCAGCCTCCCCCTAGCACCAATCTCTGCTCTGCAGGCACTGGAGCTGCCCGCATCCATCCTGCGGCCAGGGCCAGAGGGGTCCAGCAAGCCCGGGCCGTCCTACAAGGAGGCTGTGGAGGGCTTCATCCAGCAGCAGCGGCAGGAGGGGGACGGGGATGGTGGCACTTCCATGCCCAACCTCAGCACCCAGGACACACCAGCAGGGCCCCCCGCCACCCCCTGCCTGCCCACCACTGCCCAAACCCAGAAGCTGCAACTGCTTTTTGAGGCCGTGGAGACGCCAACAGCGAGAGAGGAGCTGCTGCAGATGCTGCGGTGAGAAGCCAGTCCTGCTCAGTGCTGGCACCAGGCAGGTGCGGTGGCTCTGAGCTGGTGTCACCCTGTCTCCCAGGATTCATCTTATCCTGCAAACAGCCCGGACCAAGGGTTATGCCAAGGTGATGACAGGCGAGAGCTGCACCCGTGTGGCCATCAAGCTCCTCACCAACCTGGCGCTGGGGCGTGGTGCCTTCCTCGCCGTTGACACGGTGAGCAGCCCGCCAACACCCTGTCCCCAAAACTGAGGGTGTCTGTCCTTGCCCGGAGGAGTGACATGATGCCATGGTGGGGGGTCTGTGGCTTGGAGCAGTCCCTCAGCAGCTATGTACCTGCAGGGCTTCATGGACAACCGCCATGGTGACGTGATGGTGGTGCGTCCCATGCGGGAGTACATGGCCAAGGAGATCGCCTTCTACAACCACTTCTTCAGCGTCCCTACTGTCATCGCGCCGCCCCTCCCCACCAAGGTAGGGACATCTGTCCCCCGTGGAGGGGATCCCAAGCTCCACATATACGTGGCAGAGACAGAACCTTCTTATCCCATCCCTGCTCTCTTATTCATTCCTCTAGCGCCGGGAGAAGCCCAGCATCCACCGCCTGATGGAGCGCTTCCTCCTGGGGTTGCAGGAGGATTTCCCCTCTACCATCAGCACCGTCTACCGGTACAGTGTCCCCTGCACAGGGGAACCCCAGGATGAGGGGGCAGTTGGGGGCAAGTAGGGTGCACCCGTTCACCCCTCTGTTTTGGCTGCAGGACAGGCGAGAAGCTGAGCCCGGATCCAGCCAAGGCAAGCAGCGAGTCCGAGCGCTGCCTGCTCTGCCTGTGCGCCCTGGACATTGCCGGGGGTGAGTGACGGGGTGGGGCATGTGGGGCTGGGGAGGCAGCTGTGCACCCCTTAATTGCACCCCTGCCCTCTGGCTTTTGCAGAGGAGGAGTTGGCCCTGGAGCCCACGCTGATCATGGATGAGCCGGAGCCGGTGGGAGACAGGTGCTGCCAGGATGCCCAGGCAGTGGGGTGAGCATGTGGGGCAGGGGGAATGCTGTGCCAGCACCGCTGAGGGTCCTTGTCCCCACAGGGCTGAAAGCAGAGCTGCCTTCATCCCGTTGCTGTGCTATGGCTGCCGCCTCACCTTCAAGGAGCTGGTAAGGCTTTCGGGGCGCGGCAGGGCAGCTCTCCTTAGGGATGGGGGTGGTCTCCATCTACAGCCCCTCTCTTGCAGGGGCCCCTCGCCACGCTGCCGCCCTATGTGCGCACCGAGGGTCAGCGCAGGATCCGCAGGTAAGGGGGTTGGGGGTCTCCTTCCTGCCAGCTCAGCCTCCAATTTCATGTCCATCCATCCACACTGTGTCTGTCCTTTGCAGAGCAGAGATGGAGCAGCAGAACCAGGAGGTCCTGCACGAGGATAAGGAGCCCAGCAAGAGCTGAGGAAGCTGGGGAGAGCAGGGGATGCAAACGCCTGTTCCTCTGGGGCAGCAGTGGGGCTGCGTGCCACACCCTCAGGATGGTGGGGGACCAGAGCCCCTGGGTCCCCCAGGCAGCTGCCGTTACACCCCTTTTTTGTTACAGCCAGTAACTGGCCAGTGCTGGCATCCCCAGGGCAGCAGGTCCCCAGTCCCACCCCACAGCTGCCCCCACCCTGCCCCAGCTGCACATCAGCCAGGGAGGCCTCAGCTGTTTTATTAGATAATTGTATAAATAAACCATTTGAATTAATAAAAAAAACCAAAACAAACAAAACCAAAACTTCACAAGAAGTGTCTAGAGTCCGGCTGGGGCTGCCAGCCCCCCTCCCCAGGTGGAGGGTGGGTAGCAGACCAGGGCCCCCCATCCTGGGGCTGGGGGGCTATTGCTTTTTGAGTTCAACCTGGATCAGGAGCAGGGCTGGGGAGAGTGGGGATAGGGCCGGCTCCTGACACCCCACCCACCCAGCAGCAAGGGGTGCCCAGCAGGTGAGGAGGGGCAGCTCCTGCTCTCTTCCTGCCCCAGGAAGGCACAATGTGGTCTCTGCAGGTCGGACGGCTTCAAAGCAACATAAGAAAAACATCCTCCCTAAAAGTGAGCGCCGAGCACCCTGTGTCCCACTGCCTCCCCCAGCAGGATACAGCCCCAGCTTTCAGGGGGGAGCTGGTTAAGGCATTGGCGGTGATGTCCCCAGGAGCAGGGGGTCTGGAGCCCCTTCCCCTTACTCCTTCTCCCGTGTCCATTTGATCATGGTCTCCGGGGAGCGGTAGAGGAAGATGAGCTTGGCGTAGAGCTCCTCCTCCAGCTCCAGTTCGCCTGTCTCCCGCACCAGGAAGATGTCCTGGCACAGTTTCAGGATGCGGTCCACGCAGGGCAGCTCCTCAAACATGATGGAGTGTGAGATCTCACTGAAGAAACCTCGCACAAACTTCCCAATCACCAGCACGATGGAGACGTACAGCCCCATGATCCTGCAAAGGACGGGGAGAGGGGGCAGATCTTGTATCTCACCTACCCCTGGCTCCGCACCTCTTTTGGGGTGCAGCCAGTTGGTTGGTGCTCCCCACAACCCCCTCCACATACCCGTAGCCAGCCAAGAAGCCCAGGCTGGGGGGGCTGACTTTATCATTGAAGATGATCATGGGGAGGATGTTGCCGTCACCAGGGTCAGGGTCTTTCAGCCGCACCACCCACCACTCCAAGAAGTTGTCAGCCCCTCGGCCAGCGCGCTCCCGTTTCAGCTGCACCTCCACATCCAGGTAGCTGTCCTCCCCGTCTGCCGGGAGAGTGGCACTGTCAGGGCACAGCACAGCCACCGCTGTGTCCCCAACACCGATAATTTTTGGGGGAGGGACATGGTAGGACTTACCTGGCAGCAGCTGCTTGACAGGGTTGGCTTCGGGGCCATTGGGCGCTCGGATATATTTGGGGAAGAGTTTGGGCACTTGCCTGCAAGAGAGTGGGGTCAGCGGGGAAGGGGCACCGTCCCGCTGAGCACGGGGCACGAGCCTGCCCTCAGGGCACTCACACAGGGGCGTCACGGGTGCCCTGCAGCAGCTGGGCCAGCTCCATGCGCTGGGGCGTGCCGGGCTGCAGGTCGGTGGTGTGCTTGTCGAAGGTGTTCTCCACTGTCCCCCCTTTGCCCAAGTCCCTGTGGGCAGAGCGGACAGCAGAGGCTGAGTGTGCGTGGGTGCAGGCAGGGCTGTCCCCACCCCACCGCACACCAGCAGTACCTCTGGAAGGTCCAGGTGAGGCGGAGGGTGATGTCGGAGGAGCCGTTCTGCAGCTCCCGCCGCATCTGCTCCCGGCTGGGGGGACTGATGCTCCAGAGTGAGCCCGAGCTGCCCTCGATGCGAGCCCTCACGATGTCCTCGTAGCCGTACAGGGTGATGAACTGCATGGCCACCTGGTGCCAGGAGAGCACAGCTCAGCCCCTACCCAAGGACACCCTCACCCTGGGACACCTCAGGCTCTGCCAGCTCCTCCCTGGACACCTGGTGGGATGGAGCAGAGGAGCGTTGGGGCACAGACTTACCGGCTGCCTCTCAAACTCTTTGGTGAGGGCTTCATAGTCATGGGGGGTGAAGGGCTGGATGGACTGCTGCTGGACACTCATGGTGAACAGCGGCTGCAGGAGAATGGGGCGCCGTCAGCCAGGCAGGGACATCACTGTCCTGGCTGGGCAGCCCTGCATCCCCCTGTATCCTCACCTCATACCCCCCCAGCTTGAGGGTGACAGTGACGTCGATGGGGTGGTTCACAACACCCACCACAGAGCGCACCAGTGACATGAAGAGCAGCGGGAACCAGATGATGGCCACGAGGAAGAGGATGATGAGGCCCCCCATGCCATACTTCACAATCTTCTTCTTCTTCTGCCCCTTGGGCTGAGGGTATTTCTAGGAAGGGGGAGAGAGTGCACAGTGCCAGGTGGGCGTGGGGGGACCCCAAGTAACAAGTGGCTTATTCAGGGGCTCTTCCTAGTATGGTGGGGCTGTACCTTCTCTGTCTCACGGCTGCACTTGATGATGAAGATGTTGGCGTAGATGTCCTCCACACACATCCAGTTGGAGAGGGACAACGTGGTGTCCGTCCAGACCCAGTCCATAACAGCCCGCAGCTCCACCAGGAAGGGCACAAGGCGAAACCTAGGGGATACGCGAGGGGAAGGGACTGGTACAGCATTCTCTGGGTGCCCAGGGGTCCATGCAGACCCATACCATACCCCTGGAAGAGGAAGAGGTTGAGGTGGTTGTATTTCTTGGTGAGGAAGTTGCCCAGGATGCGAGTAGGGTAGCCACAGCGGATCTGGTAGGCTGATAGCGAGAAGTAGATGCACTTCACGAAGTACCACAGCTGGGCCACTGTGTTGAGGCTGAACAACCTGTGGGAAAGAGATGTCACCCTTCTGGCCACCTCCCTGGCCAGGCTGGGCCACTATGTGGGCTTGAGGACACAAAAGTGCCACCTTAGGACTATATGCCATGCCCTTGGGGGATGCTCGGTACCTTTCAGTGACAGCTGGCAGGATGAAGAACATCCAGAGGTGGATGCCGAAGACCAGGATGACCTGGAAGATGAGCTTGCCCAGCACAGTCTTGCGGAGGTAGAGTGCACGGTCGATGACCATGGTGGTGAACTGGATGAGCAGCATGACCAGGAAGGCCTCGGGCACTTGGTCATCCGACAGCGAGGAGGTGATATCAGCAGCTGCCGAGTGTTTCTGCAGATGCAGGAGGAGTCAGGATACAGCCCCACAGTGGGAGCTGGCCAGTTGATGCCTTGTGGGAAAGCCCTGCTCACCCCAAAAGCCCAGAAGCCAAAGATGATGATTATGAAGTCAACCACGTCAGCCAGGAACATGAAGGCATAGACATCAGTGGCTGCACGGTGTTGGGTGTGTAGGATGTCCTGGAAGAACTTGCGCACTGGCTGGTACATGTTCTGTGTCCTGGAGAGGACAGAGGGGACAGGTGACCAGGGAATTGCACTCTGCACCCCCACCCCTACCAGTGCTCCGGGCACTCACATGGTGAGGAAGAAGAGCTTAATCCGCAGCCCAAACGCCTTCAGCTTCTTCTGAGCGTGGCTCTGTTTTGCCTCCTCTTCTTCCTCCTCCTCTTCTTCCTCCTCCTCCACATCCCCTGCAAGTGAGGCACAGTGTGGGTGACAGCCTGGGGTCCTGTAGGGCTGCATCCTGCCTGGCCCCAGCACCCCCTCTGTCCCGGGGGAAGCCAACCTTACCCCTTGCTGGGGCATGAGGGCCAGGAACCAGCACTCACCTTCCTCCGGAGCCACCTCCGGCTGCTTCTTCCCCAGCTGCTTCTTCCTCCTGAAGCGAAGCTGCATGGCCCTGGGTCCCTCTTCCTGCTCCACAACATCACCCTCCAGCTCCGGCCCTGTGGCTGCACTCAGTGCTCCTGGATCTGCTGGCACCTCCATCCCTTCTTCACGTTCTGCCAGTGGCTGGGATGATGCTTCCTCCCACTTCTCCTCCTCTTCCTCGTCATCCACCCGCCCTGCCTCTGCTGTCTTCTTGGCGAAAGGGTCCTCCTCGTGGTCCCACAGCCCGTACGACTGTGGAAGGCCAAAGTCAAGGGGATAGAGCTCCTGATGCCACTCAGCCCCACATGCCTCACCCCCACCCCATAGCATCAGCTCCCAATGCACCCCAGGACCCAACCAGCAATGGGTGCCTCGGGTGGAAACCAAGGCAGAGCCACCAAGTACCCACTGGGTGCTCTCCAGAGCTCCCATCATTCCCCAGAAGCACCTCCAGCTCCTGAAGACGCCCACCCAGGTACTGCTTGCAGTGGTGCCCATGCCCCGGGGCTCACCAGCAGCAGGGAGCGGTGGAAGAAGAGTGCCAGGAGCTGGACAAGGTCATACTTGATGTAGCGGTCAGTCTTCTCCAAGCCCAGGATGCGGGGTGGGAAGAAGGGCTTGCCCTCATTGCGCACCAGCATGGCATAGCCATTCCATGGGAAGAACCCAAACTGGAAGAGGTATTTCACCACCACCATCACCTGTGGGGATGCTGGGGTCAGCAGGCGGCAGCTAGGGGCCAGGTGCCATCGTCCCCTCCCTGGCCACCCTCTGCCCACCTCGGTGAAGATGATGGCAGTCATCCAGAAGCGCTTGCTGGGCCGGGGGATGGAGAGCATGGCCCAGAGGAAGACAAGGATGGGCAGGAAGAGAGAGATGACGGAGGCAGTCACCATGTTGTTGAGGATAATGATGAAGTAGCAGAGGAGTTCGGAGTGCGCAGTCACGCAGCGGTACCCAGCCAGCAGCAGCTTCAGGAACCGGTTGTGGGACTGATAAAACTGCTCCGACTCTTCCAGCTCGGGGAAGTACAGCCGTCTGCCGGGTGCAGAGAGAGATGAACCGGACACACTAGCCCCAGCACCAGCCCCACCACTCCCACCACATCCCCATACCTGCTCAGGAGGAGCTCGCCAGCCGTCCGGCTCTGATTCTCAGGCAGGGCCAGGAGCTCTCGAGACCCAGCCACATCCTTCCGTGGTGCACAAGTTGTCACCTGCTCCTGGCTGATGGTAGGCAACGAGCACGCTGATGGGATGGGGGTGGCTTCTAGGTGGCTGCTGTGGATGGCACCAGGGGTGAGCCCCTGCCCACCAGGTCCTGCCCGCGGCGCTGCCGGCTGCCCCTTCGGGGGGTATCTATGCACCTGCCTGGAAGCAACGCCTTTTGGGGGGTCCACACCCCCAGCCCCCTGCAGGCTCAGCTCCTCGGGGGGCTCCTCTGATGGCAGCAAATAGAGCTCATCCAGGACCCCACGATGAATGTCCTCTCCCTGCAGAGGGCAGGCAGTCAGTGCCATCGCGGGGCTGCCAACCCCCCATGCCACGGTGTCCCCCCCAGGCTCACCGCAGCCAGTCGGCGCGTGAGGACATATCTCTCGAGGTGCAGGACGGTGGACATCTCAGCGTGCTCCTGGGTGCAAGCGTCCAGCCACTGGGTCAGCCCATCCACCAGGGCCCGGCACAGCACCCACAGGAATCGGAGGGTGTTCAGCACCCGCTGTACCACGTTGCTCCGCTCTGCCAGGGTGAGATAAGGGGGTCACTTTGCACTCACTTAGACCCCTCCCAACACCTCCTTACCCTGTGGTTCTGCTGCCCACCTACCAGAGCCTTCTTCCTCCTCTTCCTCCTGGCCTTCAGCCTCTTCAGGTGCCTCTATGTCCTCCTCTCTCCTTGCACTGTCCCCTACAAGGGTCAGACACCCCCCCAGGAGGGGTAACACTGGCTCAGCAGGCGACAGACATCGCTTCTGGCCCCTGGTGGTTCTCTCCCACTCATCACCCCATCCCCTGCGTCCCCCCAAGAGTCTGTTTAAAAACCAGCAGAGGCACCAAAGAAGAGCACATGCCCAACCTCATCATCGCCATCAGAGAGTCCACACCTCCCTCCACCCCAAGAATCCCACTGAGACAATGTCCCATCATGGAACCCCAACAGCAGCCAGAGGAAACGATGGGCGCAGGGCAGGGCAGCCCCCTCCCACCTCCCCCAGCCCCTTTTTGGGGTGAGCCAGACCCACCTGCAGGGACCTCAGCACCAGGCGTCTCCGGCTGCTCCTGCTGCCGCAGCGCCGTCCTGGTGTTGGTCACCCAGGCTTGGTAGGCGAGCTGGGGTGGGACAAGAACTGTCAGCGCCTCGCGGGCACCACGAGACCCCCTCACTCCCCACCCAGCCAGGCTCACCTGGAAGGCACTCTGCCTGCTTGGCCGTGGCTCCTCCGGCACTGCCGCTGCTGCCTCCTCCTCCTCCTCGCTATCCGACTCGAAGAGGAAATATTCCCCCGAATGCAGCACTGCCAGGGCGGCACGGGGGTCACGGCACAGCCGGTGCCTCCCCAGGGCTCTCTGCCTGACACGGCAATGCCAGCACAGTGCCAAGGACACCGCGGCGATCTCCACTGGGGACAACGACTCAACTCCCACATCCTCAAAGTGGGGTCCCTCCAGTGCCAGTATTCAGAGGTGACCGATGCCGGTAACCCCAAATCCAGCCCGGCACCCCCAGTCCAACACCCCGTTAGTGCTGGGAAGTGCAGAAGCCTGGATTAGTGCCTGGAACAGGGATGGGGGGCATGCAGGGGGTCACCTCGCCGAAAGCGCCATCACCGCCACTCTGCGTGGGTGTTAGTAGTCCCTGGCGGAGGGACCTTGCCGAGGGGCTGCGCCCCGTTATGGACCCCATGCCAGGGCAGTACCTGCGGCGTGGTCTAACCATGGCCGCCACCACCGCTCCCTCTGCCGGGAAGGGTCCGCCGGGCTGCTGGGGGCTGTGGAACGGCAGATGGGGACCTGAGCACGGCCACACTCGGTGCACCCACCCCCAGCACCAGAGTGAGCCGGGGGGGGCGAGGAGGGGGGTTCACCACGATGCTCTGTGCAGCTCCACCAGGACAGGCATCGGCAATAGATCGCGGTCACCCTGCTGTGTCCAGAGAGTGGTTGGGGAGGTGGGGGGACCTCCTGGCTCTCACCTCGCCTGGTCTCATCCTGCCCCTCACTGGTGCTGCCGAGCAGCCGCTCCTGGTGGTACTTCTCCTGCTTGGCTCGGATCCGCTCCATCCTGCCAGGCACAAGCTGCTGCGGAGCCCGCTCCCCCAGAGTCCCAGGGGCAAAACCCAACCACCCTCCCCACAGGGAAGCCCCAAGGTGCTGGCAGCTGCAAGAGGGGGGGTCCCAGGTGCCCCCCAAAACCCACTCACTGCCGCTTCAGCTGGGCCAGCGACTTCTTTTCAGCTTGCTGGTGGGAACGTATGCTCTTGAGGATGCTGGCCTTGAACAGCGCGACGCCCCTGTGGAGACGAGGATGTCAGGAGGGTGAGGGGTCACCAGCAACCTGGCACCCACACAAGGACCCTCCGGGACCCCAGCCCCACCTGGAGGCCTGCAGAGCAGAGGCCTGGAGGTCCAGCATGACGTGTAAGTAGTAATAGCTGAGGAAGATGCGGCGCTGGAGGAGGAGGAAGAAGAAGCAGATGCTGTCCCAGATGATGCCTGCCTCCTCCACAGGCAGCAAGCAGTCCTGGTCCTTGCTCATCTCCTTGGCTGGCAGGCAGAGATGCAAGCAGGTCAGACAACAGCCCAAACCCGCACCTCCAAGTCCACCAGCTCAGGCAGGGTGGTCCTCAAGCCCCCAAGCCAGCAACTCACGGTTGTAGTAGCCCTTGACGGTGCAGACCAGGCTGAAGAGTTGGATCACCCAGCAGAAGTTGTTCTGCATCTGCTGCACGAAGACGCAGGAGAGAAGCTGCAGGCAGAGAGGACAGAGTGTGGGGTTTGCGAGAGGGGAACAGCGCTACCACCTGTCCCATCCCTAGGGGAAGCCCAGGGAGCGTTGTGTGGCTGGGGACCAGCGGGCCTCACCGACAGCATGTTTTTGGAGATGATGACAGTGATGTTGTAGAGGATGAGGCAGTCCCAGAGCACAAGACGAGCCCGCACTGGTTTGCGCAGCATGGTGGTACCGAAAAGGAGGAGGTAGAAGCAGGCCAGCAGGTAGCCGAGGCCGAAGAGGCTGATGCGGGTGGCCCCAGTGATGAAGACCACCACCAGTACGAACCAGAAGAGGTAGCGGAAGACCACCACCTTTGCCATGTCCAGGTACGAGCTGTGGGATGGGACACTCAGAGCAGGGTACATGGCCCCTCCCAGCACCCACGCTTGGCACTGCCTGGTTTTGCTGTGCAGCAAGGTGGCATCTCCTCAGGGGTGCCACCACAGTCTCAGGGTGCTCCCCTCCCAGACCTGGGGTACCATCCTAGTGGTAGAGGGTCCTGTTCCAGCCACAGGGGGTTCCTGTTCTAGCCCGATGTCAAGGAGAGGGCTTCCTTGGCCCAAAGGTGTCCCAGAGGTGGTGGCCTCCCAAGCCCATCCTAGGGGATCCCAGCCAAGCATGTCCCGCTGTCCGGAGGTCCCATCTTGTCCATACCCCAAAGGGTCCCATCCTGGGCAGGGGTGCTCCATCCCCATGGCCCCAGCCCACCGCAGCCGCAGGCACCCACCGGCAGTGGATGAAGTTGGGTGTAGGGTTGTGAGGGTCCTGTTCCAGGTCGAACCGATCAGTGTTGTCCCCAGCTGCCTGCAGCCACTCCTCAGTGTGCTCGGCCTCAAACACTCGCCACTGCTGGGCCACACACAGCAGCAGCACGAAGTCATCTGTGGGCACAGGAGCCCTTCAATGTCCCAAAAAAGGGCTGAGACTTCAACCAAGCTCCAGACTCCAAAGTGGGGAGGACTCTTGCCCAGCTCTTCCTCCCAAAATAGGGTGGGCACCTACTGAACTCCACACACACACACGCACACAATGGTGCAGCTCTTTTAGCTTCTCCCACCCTTCCTGGCTGCCCTTCCACCCCCCCTCTGCTCACCCTCCTGGGGGGGCAGGATGGGATCCCCATGGTTGGGTCTGGCATGTGCCCATGGATGGGAGAAGATCCCAAGGACTGGAGTTGGAGGACAGGGCACCCTGTGGGCAAGGAGGGGTGACAGGGGCTGGAGTTTGGTACTCACTGATGAGGTTGGTGGATTTGGGGGCCACAAAGAAATCCGGCAGGTACAGCCACTTGATGAGCGCCGAGTTGATGGGGAGGGCCCGGCTCCAGCGCCACGGATAGTCTGGGGGGTGGTGGGCACACTCAGTGCTGGTCCCCCAGCCCCTTACCCACAGTGGGCAGTGTGGCCACGCAAGGACCTCCTCCTCCCTGACCCACGCGAAGGATGGGTGTCCCCTTACCCACGCAGAGGGCAGGTGGCATGCCCACGCACAGCAGGTACTGGTAGAGGAGGAAGACAACAAGGAAGAAGCAGTACTTGGGCCAGAGGCGGGCGATGGCTGCCCGCCGGCGCCGTGTCAAGATGACAACGAGCCAGCAGCCATGCAGGATCACCATGAAGTTCATCCGTTGCCCGATCACGTTCACCGTCATCAGGAAGCAGATCTGGGGGGAAGGCAGAGGCTCAGCCCCGAGCTGCTGCGAGTGGTGGGAACCCCCCTGCACTGCCTGCTCCCCACCTCCAAGCCAAACTTGTAGTAGAAGTAGTTGATGAAGTATTTGGCACAGCTGCCGAGGCCGCCGTCGAGGTGCTCACAGGAAATGTCCTCAAAGATGGTCTCAGTGACAGGGGCCACCAGCTGGTGCTGCTTGCGGTAGTACTGCTGGCGCCGGTACACCACCGCCTCGAACACCAGCAGCAGCAGCACCAGAAGGTGGTTCTGTGGGGGGATGAGGGGATGCTCAGGACCACAGCTTGTTACTGAGCACCCACCCATGTGGTCCCCACAAACGGGGTGTCCCCATGCCCACCTGGATGTAGCCCAGGTTGGGGTAGCCCTTGCGGATGCCGAACCAGTTGGCAGGGTCCACGGCGCCGCGGTACAGCGTGGAGTTGCTCAGCTCCTCTGGGCTCAGGTTGGTGCCATTGAAATGGGGCTAGAAAAGAGAACACCATTAGATGTCAGCACCCTTTCTCCCGCCACCGGACTCCTCCCTCCACCCAGGGAGCCCTCCCCCGTGCACCACAAGCACCTCAAAAACTGGGCATCCCCCTAGCGTGACTGTCTGGGTACCTGGGTGCAGTTGCTGGAGTATTCGCTGGGGTCAACGATCTTGAGCTGGTAAAGCATCTTGCAGACAATGATGATGCAGGTCCAGACAGTGGAGAGGCAGGAGGCCATGTGGCGGAATCGGCAGTAGGGCATGGCAAAGGCCCACAGCAGGACCAGCAAGAAGTTCATCACCGATACCTAGGCCAGCAAGACACGTCAGCACCCCAGGGTGCCTGGCTGAGCCCCCCTACCCTGGAGTCCTGGGGCCGGTACCTCCTGCAGGGCCACCCAGACGATGTAGAGAGCCACCAGCTTGAGGATGTGGAGCTCCAGCAGGCGCCTCACGAAGACCTGCCCGCGGGTCAGCATGTCCGAGAAGGTCCAGCCCAGCACGATCAGGCGCTCCAGCACCAGCCCCCACTTGGTGGGCACTGCGGGGACATGGACTATCATGGACACCCCTGCAGTCACCCTGGCTTGGAGGACAACCCAACTCTTCTCTGTACCCTCCCCATGCTTGCAGGATGCTCCCATCCAGCCTCATACCCTCCCACACTTGGAGGTCAACCCAAATCCATCTCCCTACACTCCCTGTGCCATCTTGGCTTGAAGGACACCCCAATTCATCCTATACCCACCCAGACTTGCAGGACACCCCAATCCGTCCCTGCAACCCCCAGTTCATTCCTGGCTTGGAGGATGCCCCAACCCATCACCGCAACCTCTCACACTTACAGGACACCCCAATCCATTTGTACACGCCTCCCACTTGGAGGACACCCCAAATCCATCTCCCTGCTCTCCTAGCTCCTTCCTGGCTTGGAGGACACCCTTTCTCACCCTGTCCTCCCACCCCTGCCCAGTACCCTGTGACGCGGTGTCGGAGTCGCCTGTCTCGGCGCTGTCAGCAGCGGCTGCATCCTGCAGCAGCCGGCTCCCGTGCAGCTCCTCAGGCCTGTGGGAAGGAGAGTTCAGCGCAGGCATGGGGTGCTCGGGGTGCAGGGGGGTCAACCTTGGCATGGGGCCCTACCTGGGGATGCGGCAGGGTGGTGGGGTGGCAGCAGGGATGTGCTCCAGGTCGGTGATGTGCATGAATGGCTGATGGAAGTAATGGAGCTGGAGGATGCAGGCCAGGAGGAAGAAGCCCGGAATGAGGGTGCTGGAGAAGAGCTCGGAGACGCTGAACTGCTCCAGACCCAGGTCCCACAGCCTGTGCAGGGAAGGGAGGGTCAGTGGGGGTCCACATCCATCCTGCCCCCTGCATGGGCACCAAGCTGGCATACTGGGATTCAACCCTAACTCCCTGTTTCCTCAGGGAAACAGTTGCCTCCGCCTCCCCCTGTGCAACACATCCTTTGCCCGCATCCTGGTGCCACCACAGGGCTGGCAGCAGAAGACACCCTGCAGGAGGCTGGGAACACTCACTGCTCATCGGTGAGTCCCGTCAGGTTCTTCCAGTACATGGGGAAGTCCTCAAACTGGTAGGTGTAGACGGCGATGAGCACCAGCATGGTGTACGCCACCACCAGCCACCAGAAGCCCTTCAGAACCTTGCGCCACAGGCTGTAGTACACCTGAGGGGACAGGGACGTCAGTGGGGCCACAGCGGGCATGGACATGGGGTAGGGAAGGGTTCCCAGCTCCCCTACCTGGAACAGGGTGAGGCAGAGAAGGAAAAGGAGCATGTAGACGATCTTGTAGACAACGAGGCGCCCAGCAAAGCTCACCATGATGAACATGCCGGCGCAGACGCAGATCCAGTATTTGGCATAGAAATCCCGCACCAGGACCCCCAGCGCTTTCAGCATGTCCCGCTGCCGGCTGGGCTCTGCAGGGCACGCAGGGAGCTGCAGGCAGCCAGGCGGGGGGCAAAAGTGTTGTCCCCACCCCCGGTAGCTGCCCACCCCCAGGGATGCTCAGCCCAGCACATGGTCTTCTTGGGTGGGTGACACCAGGAGTCCTTACCTGAGTCTGAGACAGTAACCTCCAGGAGTGGGGTGGTCGGGCACCTCCTTGTTAGCAGCTTCTCCTTAACGAACTGCCGCAGCAGCAGCCAGAAGGTGAGGGTGAGCAGGAGCTGCGGGGACAAGGCGGTGAGTGGGAACACCTGCGTGTCGGTAGGGACGGGGATGGGAATGCCAGACTTACCTTAGCCCCCAGGTCCAGGCAGGGATATTTGGGGTGCACCAATCCCAGCTGCTCCAGGCTCATGAAGCCAATACGGGTGGGCAGCTCAGGGACCAGGTCCATACCCCAGACGTATTGCAGGCTGCAGAGAGCGATGCCGTAGAGGACGAGGAAAGGTGAGCAGAGCATGGCGAAGTGATGCCGGCTCCGCACCGTCCAGATAAGGCATGCCCAGAGCAGCAGCACGAAGGTCAGCCAGCTGTGGTAGGTGATGCTCCACACCTGCAGGCAGGCAGGATGCAGTGGCTCACGCGGGCTCAGCCCAGGAGGTGCCCCCGTGTCTGCCCGTTCCTCCCCCAGCCCCTTACCATCATGGCGATGAGTGCGCAGACATAGCTCTGTTTCATGATAACATGGCTCAGGGTGTGCAGGAGCAGCCGCACCGCGGGACTCCTCTTGGCTGGCCATGGGGAGGGGAGACTGTGAGCTGTCTCCAAGGCCACAGGCAAGGCTTGGGGTGGGGAGGGTAGTGGGGACAGGCTTACCTGGCTGTGGCGAGTTGGGCATGACGTGGACAGTGCAGTTCTCAGCGCCACTACCTGGCTTCCCAGTGCTGGGGGACAGCATGGGCTGGGGGACAGAGAGGGCTCAGAGCCCACCCTGGCACTCCCAGAACACCCTGCACCCATTCTCCCACCAGTCTGGGCATCGCTCAGAGGGCACAGCCACCCCAAACCCACCTTGGTGTCCTCAGCTATGCCATCAGTGTCCTTGGGCCAGCTCTCCAGCTCCACCAGCTCCCTCCCTAGGCACCTCGGTGGTGGCCGTGCCGGCACCGTGGTTCTCTGCGAGGGGCAGGAGCCAACTCAGGGCACCCTGCGGCAGCCGCCGGGGGAGCAGGATCATGCCCCATCCCCCAGCCAAGGCACTTCCTGCCACAGGCAGCCCACTGCTCCCCACCTCCCCTCCACCTGGCACCCCTGGTGCCAGGGCTGGGGCAGTCAGAGCAGTGGGACACACTGGGCACTGGCACGGGGTCCGGCACAGCCCTGCAGACCCTCACCTTGGTGTCCAGCCAGCGCAGCTTCACCAGGGTGGTCACAGTGTAGTAGAGCAGGAGCAGGATGCCAGGGTTGGCATAGACGGGCCAGGGGTGGTCAGTGTTGAGCACCAGAGCGTTGGGCTGGGAGCAGTTGTGGTACAGGATGATGTCCTTGAAACCGAACAACCTGCAGGAACAGAGCAGGTGGCATTATTGCCCCAACCAGGGCCCCCATCATAAGCCAGGGTCCTATCCTGGCACTAGCATGGCACGCGGCTTCACTGAGCAGCCTCCTGCCACGCTCCCCAGAGACTTGCCAGGGCTGGCAGCAGGATGGGGGCTGAGCAGGGTGCTGGGCTGGCTGCTCCAATGGGGCAGCACAGGGCCCCGTGGCACAGCTCCCTCCCCGGGGACTCACCGTGCCCAGATGGTGGAGGGTGGGAAGACCCCCTGGATGAAGGGTGTTTGGTAGGCATAGAGGCAGAGGATGTGGGCGGCTGCGTAGACGCCAACAAGGATGCAGAGGGTATCGAAGGCCAAGCGGCTGGTGGGGAGGTGGCAGGCCCACCACGTGCACAGCCCCACGAAGAGCAGGTAGTAGATGCTGGAGGAGGCGGAGGGCAGGGTGATCCCTGGGGAGCAGCGCCCCGCAGGCGGTCAGTGTGCAGCTGAGCATCCTCCGGCCAAGCACCCCCTTGGACCAAGCATCCCCTCCGGCAGCATGACCACCAAGGCCCCCCTCCCCAGCTCACCGCACACCCCCAGCTCACCGCAGACACCCCACATCCCATACCCACCAGCCAAGGCCAGCAGCAGGATGGCCAGGCCCTTCCCAGCCGCCCACAGCAGCCAGTGAGCTGTCACCCGCAGCCTGACACTGAGTGGCGCGTCCCCATCGCCCGTGCTGCTGTGCCGCTCCACATCCTCCTCTTCCCCCTGCCAGGTGAGGAGAGCACGGCGTGAACCTGGTGGCCAGCCCCAGGCTGCTGCTGGCCGTGCCTCAGTTTCCCCGCTTGAGGGGGAGCGCGGGTGGACGGCCAGGGCACCCTGCCCTGTGCTGTGCAGGCATGCAGCCCAGCACCTGGCCGTGTTTATCTCATTAGCCGCTTGGAAAGCGCCTCCAAAAAGCGGCTGTTTTTCTTGGCGCCAGCATCAGGGTTCCCAGCACTGAGCTTTTTTCCAGGCTGCCTCCCGCGCTGGCCCTGTGCTCACAGCAAAGGCATTCGCATCGGCCGGCGCTCCAGTTACAGCCTGGCCGTGGCCGGAGCCGGGCAGCAGAGCACCCACCACGACAGCCCAGACGAGTGGGGAGCACCCCAAATAGGGACCAAGCCCTGAGGGGTGTTCGCTGGGCTGGGGAGTGTCATGGGTTTGGCATTGTGTCCGACTGGGTGACCCTGACACAAACACAGCATCCCTGTGCCCCGCTGGCACTGCCAGGCAGGGCTGGCATCTCATGGCACAGCATCCAGCCCTGCATCCTGCCAGCAAGCTCTAGATGGGTACCAGCATCCCATGATCACCCGCTCTGCTGGCCTTCCCGAGCCCAGGGGTTCTGGAGCAGCCATGCCATCCAGAGCCCGGGGATGCAGGCACCACGCTCCCCCTGCCAGCAGGCAGCCCCACATCAAGCAGTGGGGCTGGAATGTTTGCCGGGATCCCTATGGCAACACAGGAGCAAACACAGGCACTCCTCCGAGGCTGAGTCACCCTGGCCTATACGAGGTGCTGCGATGATCACAGAATCATCGAATGGTTTGGGTTGGAAAGGACCTTAAAGATCATCCAGTTCCAACCCCCTTCCATGGGCAGGGACACCTCCCACTGGATTAGGTTGCTCAAAACCCCATCCAACCTGGCCTGGAACACTTCCAGGGATGGGACAGCCACAACTTCTCTGGGCAACCTGTGCCAGGGCCTCCCCACCCTCACTGTGAAGAATTTCTTCCTTAATGTCTAGTCTAAATCTTCCCCTCTACAATTTAAAGCCATCCCCCCTCATCCTGTCACTCCATGCCCTTATAAACAGTCCCTTCCCAGCCTTCCTGTAGCCCCTTCAGGTACTGGAAGCTGCTTTAATGTCTCCTCGGAGCCTTTTCTTCTCCACGCTGAACAACCCCAACTCTCTCAGCCTGCCTCATAGCAGAAGTGCTCAGCTCAAGCCCTTGGATCATCTTTGTAGCCCTCCTCTGGATCTATTCCAACAGTTCCATATCCTTCTTAGGTTGGGAATTCCAGAACTGGACATAGGACTCCAGGAGGGGTCTCACAAGAGCGAAGGAGGGGCAGAATGCCCCCCCTCGCCCCGCTGGCCACGCTGCTTTGGATGCAGCCCAGGACACAGTTGGCTTTCTGGGCCGCATGCAAGCATTGCCGGCTCACGTTGACCTTTTCACCAACCACCCAGCCCTCCACCGCCACTGCACAGCCAAAGCTGCCCCCACCTGGGTGCCCAGCCACCGGGGACATCCCCATGCCAAGCCCTCCGCGCTCCAGGCTGCCCTTCCCGGGAAGGGGATGGGGAGCGGTCGCTGTGCGCCAGGGAGGCTGGCAGGGGCTTGGCAGGATGTGGCAGGTCGGATGCTGCCACCGGAGCCGGGGTTGGCTCTCACCCGCTCAGGGGGCTCCAGGGACTCTGGCCTCCGGCCATGGGCGACAGCGCTGGCCTTGGGGACGAGGCGGCGGCACAGGCACAGGCACAGGGATGAGACCAGCAGGATACCAACATCGGGTGCCACGAGACGCACCGAGTTGGGGATGTCGCTCAAGTCCAGCCTGGAGAGGAGAGAAGGGCAGGGGAGGGCTTAGGGGTGCATTTCTCCCCCTTGCTGCCCGCCCCCAGCCCCACACCACCAGCATACCCTTACCTGGTGACCCCGATGTGCCGAGCGAGGACCTCCCAGGTGCTGCCTGCAGGGAAGCAGGGAGGCGCTGAGTTTGGCAGACCCCGCACGGACCGCTTCATGCCCACCCAGAGCAGCTTCCCCATGGGGAGAAAGCCTCACATCCATGGGGAACCAGGATGCCCAGTGCGGCAGCCACAGAGTGGGCACCCTGGCACGGCACAGCATGCGGCACGGCACGTGGCTGTGACCCTGCAGAGCCTCAGCAGCCCCCAAGCACCCAACAGGATGGGATTCCCACATCTCCATGTCACCAGCTTGGGGGTCCAGCCCCACACTGCAGGGAGGGGGTGAAGCCAGGGGAAACACAGGTGTGGGAGGGCAGGGGCAGGCGTGGGCACCCCCAGCAGCCTGACCCAGCGCCCCGTACTCACAGCTGGGCCCCAGCAGCTGGTCCAGGACAGGCAGCGTATACAGGCATATCTGGAAAACTAAGTGGCCTAGGAGGAAAAGGATGCTGGTCCCCAGGAGAGCTTTGAGGAGGCGGACAGTGTGACCTGCAAGACATGGGCAACCTGTTACCCACAGCCCAAAGTGAACCCGGGGAGCACCAGCGTTACCAGCAGGGACTCAGCACCCTCAGGAAGAGCTGGGAAGGGGTGCACTGCAGTTGTGCCCAGAGGTGCCAGGGGTCTGCTGAAGGGACAGGGTCCCACCAGGACCTTTCATATCTTGCCATGCACCCAGCACAGCCCAACAGCACCATTTTGACTGCATTACTAGGGAAACAGAGGCAAAAGACAACGCAGGGAGCCAGGGCCCCAGGACCCCACTCCCTCCCTTGCTCCAGCTCCCAACCCAGCTGGCACTGAGCGCTTCCCTGGCCCTACTGTAAGGGACCAGCATCAAGATGCATCCCCCCATCCCCATCTCAATCCCTGGTGGAACATCCGGGGGGGGGTGTGGGTGGCCCCCAGAGGATCCCTCACATCATGAGCCCCATCAGACCTTCCACCAGCTGCAGCCGTGCCCCTATCCCACCCATCCCTGGGCCGCACGCCCATTTTCCCGGCCACAGGACAGGCAGCGAGCCCACCACAGCTGCACGGCGGCTGAGGGGCAGCCCTAGGCCAAAACCTTTCCCTCTGCTTGTTTCTTTCTCCTGTAAAACCTCAGGAAAGCTATCAGCAGCGCCCGGGCTCCGGGGCCATGTGAGCCCATCAAATATTCAGAGCTTTTAGCTGCGGCCGTGCCAGGCGCTGCCGGCTTGTGTTACAGCGTGGCTGAGCCTGGCACAGGGAGACAGCAGCGCTACGGGCACCCAGTGCCCACCCTGCAGGGATGTACCCCACGCACCCCACATGGGGGATGCACCCCTTGGGACCCCCCGCGCATGCCCGAGCTGGGGGACAAGCGCGGGCAGGGCGCAAGGGCTGCTTGTGGTACATCCCTGCCCACCTGGTGGTCACAGCCTCGCCCTGAGGTTTCTGGTTAATAAGACTGGGGCTCAAAACTGACCATTTTGTAGCTGGAGATCTATTAATAGCCGCACCGGGCTATAATTAACAGAGCGAGGCTGCCACGCGGAGCCACACTGCCCAGCTCGGGGGAAACCGCAGGGAGAAGGCAGGCAGGTACCTGCAGCCCCTGCGCTGCCCAGTTCTCCCAGGGCAGAGCTGCCCACCCCACCCTGCCCCGTCCCTGCACGCCAGGGCTGAGCCCCTTACCTCCAGCGGAGCGCTGGGTGGGTCCCGGGAAGCAGGGCAGGAGCAGCAGGAAGAGCAGGTACACCAAGGAGAGGACGTTGAAGCGGAAGATGCAGGCTGTGGGCAGAGGTACAGGCAGGGTTAGTGGCAAGGATGTGGCACTGGGAGGGTGCCACAGCCCACCCAGCTCCCAGCTGCGTCCCCCCCATCCCAGGGACCCCAGAAGGATGCCTGAGCAGGAGGCGAGGGAAACCCCCAAAACAAGAGGCACCCCAAAACAGGGGCAGTCTCAGACAGCGACTCAAGCACCCAGAAACACTGGTGGGAAGAAAGGGACCTGGGCAGGAGACCAGGCTGTATCAGTCCCGGTGACTCCCATGGAGAGGGTAGGGGGGACACCAGAGGTCCGAGACGTGTGGGGTGACAGACGGACAAGACTGATGAGCAAAATCTGCCATATTTCCACATCATTCCTGCATGACTATGGTGAGGTTTGAGGACCCCATGGCTGGCTGGGGACCCCCACTCGCCACTGCCCCAGGACCGGCACAGCCCCCAACCTGCGCCCTGCCCTGCTCCGGGCACGCCACCAGCTCGCCACCTTCCTCCTTGCTTATTTTTAGACCTAAATTACAGCTTGTTTGCAGGCGTGAAACCATCGGCGGGGCTGAGCAGGGAGCAGGGCTGAACCAGCACCCTGCAGAGCTGCTGCCGGCAGGGACGGGGACCGTACGGCAGGGACATCCCAGGATAGCTGCAACTCCGGTTGGGGACACAGCGTTCCCAGGGGCTGCGAGCACACGCCAGGCGAGCAGTGACAGACACCGGCACATGCACCGACGTGAAACAGCACCAGCCAGGGACAGCCTTGCAGCCACCCAGCCACGAGGCCCCGATGATGGGCACGAAGAGCATCACGGGGGTCTGCACAGGAGAGCGGCTTTGCTTTTCAATCATGCCCCAACTCCAGGTGGTCCCAACGCAATTCTCCATCTCCAAATCAGAGCGACCTGTTCCTGATTCCCCCCTGCAAGCTGCTCTGGGTAGAGGAGACCTTCTGGGACAGCCCAGGGAGGGGACAGCCACAGGGAACTGGTGCCAGGGTCCCGGGGTCCGCATGGCCAGGTCAGGGACCTGCTCTGCTTGGGAAAGGGACAAGGCAGAGGGGGCCAAGTGGGCAGCCGCTGGCCCCACGAGGCTGAGGGACAAGGAGAGGGGCAGGCCAGATGTCGAGGGACGTGCTCAGCACCACCAGCTCGGCACAGCCCTTCCTGTGTTTATGTGGTTTCAATGGGACAGCACATCCTGGGGTGAGGGACAGCCCAGGGGGGACACGATGCAGCCCCAACACCCCAAGGATGGCAGGGGATCCCCAAGGGGTGCGGGGGTGGTGGGAGGGGAGGCACCCAGGAACACGCCCAGCAGCCCAGGGCGCATCCCACGCAGCACCCGTCAGGGCTAAAGCGAGTCCCCAAGCCCACAGCAGGGTCCCCATCTGCCTCCCACACCCAGCGAGCGCAGGCAGCCCCCCAGCACGGGTGGGGACACAGAGAGCCCAGCGTGGGGGTACTGGGACCACTGTCCCCGTGGTCATCCCTCCGTGGTGACCCCAGGCCGCGTCACCTCCCCACACGCTGCCGTGGGTTGTTGGCTACGTTTCGGCAAACCATGATCTAATGGAGCAAATATTCCCCTTCCCGCGCCAGCGGTGACGGGGCCGAGAGGAGCCTTCCCGGTGCGGGGGCGAGCTGCCGCTCTGGCTTATGTGGGAGCCAGTCACCACCTCCCCGACAGCCACCGGCACCCCCTGTCCCGGTACCGACCCCGCAGCCCACTCCTGCGCCAGGGCAGAGTCCTTTGAGTGCCTGGGGTCAAACCAGCCCCAGGGTGAGTCCTGGTCACAGCCACAGCCACCCTGTGTGTGCTGGTGGCACCGAGGGGACCAGTGGTGCAGGAGCACCGCTGGCATCACCTGGGCTGGGGTCTGCCCGAGAGCTGCAGGGAGGACAGGGATTGTGGGCACCGTGGGGTGCACGCATGCTGCAGGGAACACCCATGCTGGAGAGCCAGCACGACCCACATATTTTATGCTACCAGCCCCCTGGCACTGGGAACATCACCCCCAGAAAGGGGCCAGAACAGAGCAGGCATCATTGCAGCAGTAGCTCAGGGTCACCTGTGGCACCAGGAAGGGCTTGGAGCAACCACCTGCAAATGCAGAGCACTCTGCTGCACCCCAGGGCTGAGCCAGCACCCATGGGACCCTCTGGCCGAAGGCTCCCCCTCTTCCTCAGCTCAAGGCACCACCGGCAAAGCTCCCGGCACTTGGTCAGCACTTGCTGCAGCCCTGGCTTCAACCAGCTTTTAAGTGCTCAAGGATGAAAAAGGGGGGAAGAAGAAAAGATGCTGACGGTGTGCCGGGCAGGGAGCAGCCCCCTGGCACGGTGCAGCCTGGTTTAGGAGCGCTCGCAGTGCCCAGCTTTGCACCCATGCCTGCTCAGCGGGGCCAGCTGCACCAAGGCATGCGGTGCCAGCGCTGCGTGGGTGCCCTGTCCTGCACAGTTGGAGGAAACCGGTTCCCTGCTGTGCTGACAGCAAGGAAATCGTGGAGTGGGGAGAAAAACCAGTTTGGCCCGTGAGGAGAGCGGCAGTGGGGAGAGCAACCCAGCGGCAAAACCCGCCCTCCCGCACCCATCGTCCCCGCGAGAAGCCAGGCAGGTGGGTGGGCGCAGCTCCGTAGCACCCGCTGTCCCCTGCTCCCCATGCAAGCAGCACCCATCACCCATGATGACCCGCAGTGCCACCTCTACTGCACACACGCAGCAGAATCTGGCCCATGCCGAGCACCCCCTTTTACCTCCAGCAAGGTTATCCCAGATGCGCACCCCAAATCCCCTCTTCCCCAGCCCCAGGGAGTCAGAGCAGCCAGCCCAGCTCCTGTGCTGCCGGAGAGTTCACGGCCACTGCGGCCAGCGCTGGCAGCCAGCGGCACTTGAAATATTAACGACGTTAATGTGCCGAGAGGAGGATAAATCGCAGCTCCGGGGAGCTGGGCGAGATGTGCCAGGTTTCCTTTAATCTCCCCTTGAGATCTTCCCGTGGGAGGCAAAGGGGGTCATCGGGGACTCCGAGGGACCTGGCAGCAAGGATGGGGGCAGCCAGGGTCTCTCCCATTGCAACCAGGCTGGGGAAGCATGGGAAGGGCAGCCAGGAGAGGGTCTACAGCCCACTCCCAGCAAACCAGGCACCATCCCACGCCCAGCCAGCTCCTGGAGATGGATCTGTACCCCCCTGCACAGGAAAGGGGGGGTCGCCTGGGCCATCCGCCCCGTGCCCGCACACAGCCCAAACACCAATTGGCACCAGTGTAGCCGCCGGCTCTGTGGGGACCTGCGGCCGCTCAGGATTAATTAACAGAGTTCTTTAATTCCCTGCCTGCTCTGCTATTTTTACCCAGCCCCGTTACCTGCTGCCGGAGCCAGGCAGCTCTGCTGAGCTGCTTCCCCACAGCCAGGTCCTGCCTCCTGGCTGACAGCCCCCAGCTGGGGTCCTGAGGACTGGGGGACATAGAGTGTCCCCAAGATGTCACTTTGCACCCAGGACCCTGCGCTCTGCACTCGCTGGCTGCAAACCAGAGACAGGCTAACGAGCTCCAGCCACAGACACTCTCCTCTTGGGATTTCCCCCTCCCCATCCCAAAATCTAGGCAGCCTCAAAGCACACCCCAGGGCCATCTATGCATGGAGCGCCAGCCACCAGCACATTCCCAGCCCCAGCTCCTCTTTCCGGGAAGAGGGAGCAGCCCCACCAGTTCACCCGCCGTATCCTGTTTTTGTGGAAAGTTAATCCCACTCCTGCCAGGATGGAGGCAGCGGCCAGCCCTGCTCTGCTGGGATGCCCGGAGAGCTGCTCCAAGAGGGCACCGGGCTTGATGCCACATCTGTTAACCTGGGGAACCCCAGCAGCCGGCCAGCGGCTCCCGCAACGGGACACGGAACGATGTCTTTGGGGACAAGTGCTGGCTGCCACCAGCATGCCTGGGGACACCCCAGCTCCAGGGCTGCAATCCCTGCACCGGGTCCACACTAGGATGGGGACAGCCCACTACTCAAGGACATGGTTTAGTGGCAGATAGGAATGGTTGGACTCAATGATTTAAGATGTCTTTTCCAACCTGGTGATTCTACGATTCTATGTCAAGGGGCCACAGCAGCTCTTGGGGCTCAGCACCAGGATGCTCACACACACACCTCCTGCTTGCACACCCACCTGCATAAAAGGACCCACGTTCACATCAAACAGAGAATGATGGATCTGGGAATGTCCATTTCCCCTGAGTAGCTTGGAGCCAGGACAGTGTCTGCCAGATGGCAGCGTCAAGCAGCCTCTAAACACCCCCAATTCCTCTCCCAATCGCAACGGGCACCCCAGGATTCTGCTGTGACGGGGTGAGGACGATGCAAAGGGTTTAACTCGGCCATACTGGAGGGATAAAGCCCCTGCAAGCCCAGCCTGCAGCAACCCCTCCAGGACAGGGGAGCCCCAGGGGCAGCACTGGGACCTGCTGCACCCCTGGGAGCCCCCACAGCATCACCCACTGCAATGGGGCTGCAAGAGGCTCAATCCCAGGGAGACGGGCACCCCAGCACGGGCAGAGCGCTGCAGACAGCCAGCCCTGCACCTCCCATCCCCTGTGTGCCCGGGGAGGAAACAGAGTTATTGCTCTTGGAGACAGCAGTGGCTATTTTTTTTTTTTTAAATTCTTTTTTTTTTTTTTTCCCCTCCTCTTTTTTTATTTCCCTTCATTTTATAAAAAGCACCTGACCGCAGGAGGCAGCTGGCTGCAGCCCACGCTCCCGCCAGAGCCCAGCCGGGCACCAGCCCCCTGCGGCACCCAGGGCTGGCTGGGACCCCCTCGGGGACCCCCGGCACCCCATTGCCTCCTGGGTGGGCAGGGGGCTCAGCCAGGAGGGGCTGTGTCCTCACCTCACCCCCAGTCAGACCCCCCCATTTTGGGGGGCACTGCATCCAGAGGGAGGGGAGGCTGCTGCCCTCACCCATGGTTCTGCCCAAGCTACGCTGGAGTTGGGGTCCCCATGCGGAGCTGCCTGGTCCCCACTATGGTCACCCCATGGGTGGGATGTGCCCCCCCCCATCACCTCCGCTAGGCAGGATGGAGCTGAGGGACCTCCCAGTGCCAGGTGGGGATCTGGCCCATGGCATGGCTGGGAGCACAGAGTGGGGGTCCCCGCCTGTGCCAGCCAGGGGGAAACAGGACCACCTTGAGCTGTGCCGCTGCGCTCCTGCACTTCCACCCGCCTAGAGCTGGACGGGAGCCGCAAGCAAACATCCTCCGGACGTTTGGGAAGAGCCTAATTGCTGGGGAAGGAAAGGATGCAGGCAGGTCATGCTCCATGGCTCTTCCTCCCCTCTAGGTGCAACGGGACAAGCTATGTCACCTCCCTATGCCTCAGTTTCCCCTCAGAGCAGGTGCCAGGCCCCAGCCCCCTGGATCCCACCGAGTCAACCCCACGGCTGTTTGGAGCAGTAGCTGAGCAGGAGGGAGCTGTTCTCCCAGGACAGCCCCAAAACCCAAGCAGGACCCCCAGATTTAAACAAGCCACCTATAGGATCACCATGCGCGGGTGGGGAACACCAACACCACCGGCACCACCAGCCATAGGCGATAGCAGCTCCTGGACACAACACCCCATGCCGGAGTGGGGGGAGTAGGCAAGCAAGCTTGGCACAATTTGGGGCCAAATTGGCGTAACTGGGGCACGAGAGCCACCACAGAGAGGACCACCAACAGCACCAACAGCACCAGCAGCACCACCAGCCATGGGAGACAGCTGGTCCCCGGCACAACACCCCGTGTCGAAGCCAGGTGAGCAAGTTTGGGACGATTTGGGGCCAAATCAGCAGAAGCGGGGCACAAGAGCCACCTATGGGATGACCACAGGGGAGGACACCAGTCCCACCAGCACCACCAGCCATGGGAGACAGCGGCTCCCCAGCACAACGCCCGTGCTGGAGTGGGGCGAGCAAGCTCGGCACAATTTGGGGCCAAATCGGCATAACTGGGGCACGAGGGCCCCATGCGCGAGGCCGCGCCCAGAGGCCACGTGTCACCCCGTGCACCCATGGGACGGGGCTGGCGGCTCCCGCGCCCCAAAGCGGCGGTTGCCACCCCACCGTCCAGGAGGTCTTGTGCAAGGACGACCGAGCCACCTTCCCTTCCCAGCCCAGTTCGTAGGCAGGGTTATAATTAACCTCCTCACATCCTGCGCGATGCACTGAGTCACTCTTCGGATGAAGCAGAACAAATAAAGAGAAGCTTTTTCAACAGTCACCAACTTCCCCTGCCGGGGAGGCTCACCCCGCGCCAGTGGCACGGGCAGCACCACGTACCCCAGCGCAGCACCCCCAAAAACACAGCCGGGACAGGGGCTGCCCAGCTGGATGCAGCTCCCGTTGGGCACACATCCCTCTTTCTGGGTGACACCACCCCAAAAGTAACGCCATAGCTCCCCTGGGCTGCGGATCCCCCGGCATGGGCGGCACGAGCCCGGCAGCGGCCGCCAAACCCTCCCCGTGCCCGGGCACAAGGAGCCCGTTGAACAATCCTGTTTACGGAGAGGTTTTTCCTTTAGGTAAACGGAGAATGCCCAAATGGGGTCCCCCAAGCAGCCGGGGTTCAAAGAGCCAATTCTTGTTCTGCGCGTCCCAGGACACGGGTATTTTCCAGGCCGGTAGCCAGACGGTTGCCGCGGTGGGTGGCGCATCTGCCTTCAAAGCCAACGTTGCTCCAAATGGGTTGGGAGCAGCTCGCCAGCCACGAACCCACAGCGGCTGCTGCAGCTCATGGGGGTGCCCAGCACCCCATCCCAGCGCCGGGGCAGGACACAGAGCCAGGATGGGTGCCGGGTACCCTCCAAACATCACCACATCACCCATCGCAGCTGCGCTGGGGAGCTGGGCTGTTCCAGCACCTTCTTTGCCCTCCACCTTACAAGAGGAGTGAGCGAGGTGACAGGACCGTGTCCTCATCGGGACAGTTTTAGACCCAAAAAGCCTCCGGGTGCCCAGTGCCGGTGTCCGCTGGCTGTTCCCGGAGGGATAACGACACGCACCCCTCTACACACACCCATCCCGGAGAAGTGCCAGCATCGCCCAAGAGCAGGATCGGACCCGCCTGAGCAGGGGGGAGGGGGGACAGGGTGGTCCACCGTGAGGGCGAGGACAGGGGGGTGTGCAGGATGGGGTGCCCGGAGGGGCAGGGGGGGTCTGCCGGGCAGTGGCATCAAGGACGGGGGGGGGGAGGGCTGTGCAGGATAAGGTCCCCCGTGGGGCTGGAGGGGGGACACAGCACGGTCCCCCGTGGGGCTGGGGTTGGAACTCGGGCAGGATAGTTCCCGCGGGGGGCCAGGGGGTGACAAACTGGATAGATCCCGCATGGAGGGGTGGTGTGAAGGACGGTTCTCCGTGGGGCGGGGGGGGGGGGGTACAGCCGGGCAGGATAAATCCTGCGTGGAGCTGGGAGTCCCCCGCGGGGCTGGATGGAAGCTGTGCAGAATAAGACCCTCGTGGGGCTGGACGGGGTTGTCCGGGCAGGATAAGACCCCCGTGGGACGGGGGGGGGATGCAGAGCGGTCCCCCGTGGGGGGACACAACCGTGCAGGACGGGACACACACCCCCGTCCGACTCCCACGGTTCCCCCGGGATGGGGAGGTCGCCCCGCGGCTCGGGGGGGAACACAGGACCCCCTGCCCTCCTTTCCCCCCCCCACTCACCGGCAAGCAGGGCGAGCGGGAGCAGCAGCCAGAAGAGCCCCGCGCACAGCGCCCGCCGCTCCATCCCTTCAGGGCCGGCCCATGCCCCGCGAGCCGAGCCGAGCCGAGCCGTTCCGCCCCGCCGGGGCTGGGCAGGCCCCGCTGGCCGGTCCCGCAGCGCCGAGAAGGGACGCACTTTCCCCCGCCCCGCTCCCGCCGCCCTCTTTATAAGCGGCGCCGCCCGCCCCCCTCGGCGGGGTTGGCCCGGCTCGGCTCGGCTCGGCACGGCCCGCCCAGCGCCCGCCGCAGCCCCGGCACTGCTGCCGCGAGCCGGCCGGGCTCAGCACCCAACTGCGCACCCGCTCGCACCCCGGAACTCGGCTGGGACCGGGGTGTTTGGGGAGGCAACGGGTTAACCCCAGCCGTGACCGGGATGTTGGGGAGGTAAAGGGTTAACCCCAACCGTGACCGGGGTGTGGAGGATTGCAAAGGGTTAACCTCAGTCCTGCCCTGCACTCCCGCGCACACCCCCTGCTCGCACATCCCCCTGCTTGCACAACTCCTGCTTGCACACCCCGTCCTTGCACACCTGCTTGCACACCCCCCTGCTTGCACACCTCCTGCTTGCACAACTCCTCCTCGCACACCTTCTGCTTGCACACCCCCCTGCTTGCACACCCCCCTGCTTGCACACCCCCCTGCTTGCACAACTCCTCCTTGCACACCTTCTGCTTGCACACCCCCTGCTTGCACACCAGGACCCAGGTTCCCATCGAACAGGGACGGTCTCAGCTCATCATTCCATGCCCCACGCGGCCAGGACAGCGCCTGCCCGAGGGCAGCGCCGAGCGGCCTCCAAACACCCCCAATTTAACCCTATCTCGAGGAGCAGCGCCCCAGGACTCACCTGGGACCGCGGCGGGGGGGGCTGCAAAGGGTCAACCCCGGCCGTGCCCACGCTTGGCAAACCCGAGGGATAAAGCCCCCGACAGCCTGCAGCAACGCCTCCACGCCGCCCGCCGGCGCTGCAGTCCCGACACTGCTGTCACGACTTGTCCGGGCTCAGCCCCGCCATTGCTGTCACGAGTTGTCCGGGCTCAGCCCCATCACTGCTGTCATGAGTTGTCCGGGCTCAGCCTCATCACTGCTGTCATGAGTTGTCCGGGCTCAGCCTCACCATTGCTGCCATGAGTTGGCCGGGCTCAGCCCCGACGGGGCAGACCCAGTGCCCCTCCGGTTCCCGCTGCCGGCAGCACGGGCATTGGCAGCAGGGAAAAGAGAATATAAATAACAATAAATTAAAAAATAGCTGATGTGTTTCCTGTTTGCTTCGTGGAAAAAAAAAAACAAAACAGAAACCGGAGATAATTGAGGCTGAGTGCTGCGCTCGTCCCCGGGCACGGCAGTGCCTGCACGGAGCCCTGCAGCCGTGCCAGCAGCGCAGCACCGGGCGGAGAGCTGCTGCCGACAGCCTGCGCTGCACAGGAGGGGGGTTTGGGCATTACCCCTCAGGGGCAGCCGTGCACCCCTGGGAGCTGCATCTGGTGTTCCCAGAGCTGGGTGCACGCTGCACACTTTGGGGAGCCACTTTGGAGCTGGGTGCTCAGCTGAGGGGAGCTGGATATGCAATCATGCACCCCAAGAGCTGGGTCCTGCGTCCCCAGAGCTGGGGACACACTGCACACCCCGGGGAGCCAAATGCACGGCCACGCACCCGCGGAGCTGAGTGCCCAGGTGAGGGGGGGGCTGGATATGCAATTGTGCACCCCAGGAGCTGGGTCACACGTCCCAGGAACTGGGGACATGGTCAACTGCGTCAGGAGCAGGGTACATGATCACATATCCTGGGAGCTGGGTACACAGTCAGACACTCCAGAGCTGGGAACACGGTCACATATCCAAGAGATGGGCACAGTCACACACCCAGAGATGGGTACAGTCGCATATCCCAGAGATGGGCACAGTCATGCACCCAGAGATGGGTACAGTCGCATATCCCAGAGATGGGCACAGTCACACACCCCACAGACGGGCACAGTCACATATCCCAGAGATGGGCACAGTCACACACCCCACAGATGGGCACAGTCACATATCCCAGAGATGGGCACAGTCACACACCCCACAGATGGGTACAGTCGCATATCCCAGAGATGGGCACAGTCACACACCCCAGAGATGGGCACACGGTCACACACCCCAGAGATGGGCACAGTCACACATCCCAGAGATGGGCACAGTCACACACCCCCGAGCCGGGTGCCACACTCACTGCCAGAGCCGGAGCTGGGAAGGCGCTGGGCACAGGTGGCAGCAAGGACAGCATCCATCACCGTCGGCCGTGGGGCAGCGGGCAGCACCCCAGCAGTGCCGGTAACCGCCAGCCCCTAACAGGAACCATCGGCCCATGAAATTCTCCACATTCCATGGCTTCCCAGCATTTGTTTTCTGAACACACATAATAAAGTGGCATCCAGCTGGCACGCTGCCCGCCTGCTCCCCACCTCAGCAGGCTCTGCTCTCTTCCCTGGGCTCCCTTCAGTGCTCTCGGGGCTCTTTCCCCCATCCCAGATGTGCCACAGAAACCAGAGCCACCCAGACCCCACTGCCCATGGCACAGTCCGTGAAATGTGGGCAGGACGGCCCCGAGGGCCCCAAACCTGTGTGTCCAGATGAGTTTTGTTGGACACAGCGCCTCGTGGGAGCTGGGGTGGGCTTCGAACACCCAAACTGTCCCAGAGCGCCCTCGGAGTAAGGACTTAGCCCTTCTGTGTCTGTTGCATTGATCCACATTGCTGGGAGCCAGAGGGAATTGCTCATGGAAGTCACTTATCAGTGTCGCAAAGGCTTGTAGTGATAGGACAAGGGGCAACGGGTATGAACTGGAGAGGGGCAGATTTAATCTAGACATAGGGAAGAATTTCTTCACCATGAGAGTGGTGAGACACTGGCACAGGCTGCCCAGAGAAGTCGTGGCTGCCCCATCCCTGGAGGTGTTCAAGGCCAGGTTGGATGGGCAGCCTGATCCAGTGGGATGTCCCTGCCCATGGCAAGGGGGTTGGAACTGGATGATCTTTAATGTTCCTTCCGACCCAAACTATTCTACTATTCTGTGAACATTGAAACCAGGAGCGTCTGAACTAACGCTACATCTGTGAGACCCAGGAATGGAAATTATCACTGCAAAAACCACAGGCTGCATCCCCCCCATCCGGAACGGATCCAGGAAAGGGTGGTGCATGGCATCCACGCTGGCATCTCACTCCCAGCCCAGCTCCGAGCACCCGCTGCACCGCAGCCGGCAACCGAGCTGAGGATGGAGGCTGTGGGAGTAAATGGGCACAGAGAACGGCACCCCAGAGCCCTGCCTTGCGCGGCCGAATCCGGCCCTGAGTGGCCCTGCTCCACTTTGCCAGCCTCACTCAGGCTTTAAGAGAGATGCTGGAGAACAGCATGGCCCCGTAATGTGCTGCAGGCACGGCCTGAGTGCCTGGAGAGGTGTTTTATGGGCGAGCAAGCTTCTCCCGCATCCGGGCAGTGCCATTAGCACGCTGCACACTGCGGGGCACGGGGATGCCGTAGGGGTCCTTGGAGCCCCACAGCTGTCCCTAACCAGGGATGCCGTAGGGGTCCCTGGAGCCCCACAGCTGTCCCTAACCAGGGATGCCGTAGGGGTCCCTGGAGCCCCACAGCTGTCCCTAACCAGGGATGCCATGAGGGTCCCTGGAGCTCCACAGCTGTCCCTAACCAGGGATGCCATAGGGGTCCCTGGAGCCCCACAGCTGTCCCTAACCAGGGATGCCATAGGGGTCCCTGGAGCCCCACAGCTGTCCCTAACCAGGGATGCCATGAGGGTCCCTGGAGCTCCACAGCTCTCCCTAACCAGAGCGATGGCCACTGCTTGGAAGCCCAGAAGAGGGGGGAAGGCAGCAGTGACAGAGCTCTTGCTGGGACTGTTGTCCTTAAGCTGTGCCGGAGCTGGTTCAGATTGGACATTAGAAAAAGCTTCTTCACCAAAAGGGTTCTCAGGCACCGGCAGATACTGCCCAGGGAGGTGGTGGAGTCCCCATCCCCGGAGGGGTTTAAAAGATGGGTAGACGAGGTGCTTAGGGACAGGATATTCCACTTCTCCTGATTTTTACTGTTTGCTGGCATATTCGAAAGCATTTACCGACCTTTATTTACACAGAAAATTCTCTTACATGGTATGCAAAGGGAAAAAGCTGTCACCAGGATGCCTTTTGTAGTGCTGCATAGCGCAAGTTAAGCTTATACCGTTCTTTAAGAAGGCTTATTATGTAAAGGATGCCTTGGCCTTGCTCTTCCCACAGCCGTGGTGGCTTTTGCCCTCTGCGTGTTCTACAAATCTGTCTTCCATGTCTTTTCCTTGAGGAAATATCTTGAATTGCCCTTAGTCCTTGTAGTGATCAAAGTGGAGGCGTTCCAGGCCAGGTTGGATGGGGCTTGGAGCCCCTGATGCAGTGGGAGGTGTCCCCGCCCATGGCAGCGGGGTTGGAACTGGATGATCTTTAAGGTCCCTTCCAACCCAAACCATTCTATGATTCTATGGTTTGACAGTGGACAGCACAGCTGGGCTTGATCTCAAACGTCTTTTCCAACCTAGTGATCTACGATCCTATGACCGGGCAGGGCTCAGCCCCACAGGAGCTGGAAACAAGCAGCTTCGTGTCCCCAAACGCACTGGGGAGAGGAGATAAGAGGGGTGCCCGCTAGCCAGGGGCCGGCCAGGGCGAGCCCCATCCCCGGCGCTGTTTGCCCGGCTCTGGGTGCTCAGCTTGCAAGCGCCAGCCGAGGGCCGAGAATCCTCCATCCCTGCAGCCGGCGGGGACACCCGCGGGTCCCTGACCCGAGCAGAGAGACCCCCTCCTGCGCAGCTCTGCCCCCCCATAGTCCCTCTCGGCCCCCACGTGCTGCTCCGCTCGGGGGAGGTGCGGCGCCTTTAAGCGCTCGTGGCGCCAATTCCGCCCCACGTGACCCGGCTCGGCGCGCGGTGGGCGGGGCTTCGGGCGCGCGGGTTCCCGCCAAGACCGCTGCCTTTGGCGCGCTGCGCGGGGGTTGCACGTGTCGGTGTGCCGGGACCACCGGGGCCACCGCCGGCTGCAGGGACAACCGGAACCACCGGGACCGCTACTGGGGCCACCATCGGCTGCTGGGACAAGCGAGACCACCGGGACCCGTACCGGGACCCGTACCGGGACCACCAGGACCGCCACGACCGCCACCGGTTCCGTCCCCGCCATGTCCCAGCTCCGCGTCACCGACTATTTTGGCCGCACGAAAGCGGCACCCGGAGCGCCGGCCAAGCGCGGTGCCCGCCGGCTGAAGGCCGCCCCCGCCAGTCCCCCGGTGCCCCGGGAGGAGGAGGAGGAGGGGGGCCCCGCTGTGCCCCCGCTGCCCGCCTCGCCGCGCACCCCGTCCCACGGGGGCTGCCCGGGGCCGCGGGGCCGCGCGGGCAAGAAGCGGGGCCGCGCCGAGATGGAAGCGGAGCTGCCGCCGGGGAACCGGCCCGGGAAGGCGGCGCGGAGGAGGCTGGAGATGGACCGGGGCGAAGAGCCGGGGCCGCCGGCGGCGGTAGGGCAGCTACCGAGGGGGGGAGGTGTAAAACCGGGGGATTAGGCTCCGGAGCAGCCCCTTGGGGGCTTGACCCCCATCCCCAATGCGGATACCCCTAGGGCTCATCCTGATGCAGACCCTCCCCCATTTTTCTGATGCAGCCCTCCCCTAAGGGTTCAACCCCTTTCCCCGGTACAGCTCCCCCCAGATTTGTCCCCCATCTGATGCTGGCTTCCCCTCTCCTCCCCCCCAATCAGGGCTTGCTCCTTGCCCCTCGTGCCCTAGTGCCGCCTCCCTGTGGCTCCCCAAAGCACAAAGCTATGGTTGGACTCCATGATCCAGTGTGTCCTTTCCAGCCTGGTGATTCTATGATTCTATGGGGAGAGGACGGGGTGGGGGGCCCGGTGGGTGGGTTCCCCTGTCCCTGGGCAGCCTCTAATGCTCCTCTGCTCTCTTGCAGACCACCAGCCTGTCGCCTCCAGCCCCAGCTCGGCCGCCAACACCGCCCACGCTGAACCTGGCAGTGCCCCCTCCGTCCAGTGCCACCCGCTCCCCCAGCCAGGGGCAGGAGCAGGGGGCACAGCCTGGCACAGCGTCCCCCGGAACACCCAGGCGCCTGCAGCGGGTAAGGGATGAGCCTGGCTTTCTGCTCTCATGTTTTGTGTTTCCGGTTGTTGCGTTAGCCCTGCTCTGAGCGTGTGCCCCTTCCCCACCCAGGAGGACATGGCTGCGCTGCAGTGCCGCCTGCAGAAGGTGAAGGCGCTGGCCCAGCTGCCACCTGTCCCTGCCGCGGCCAGCACCCAACTGCGGAGCCACCTGGAGAAAGTGCGACAACTGGAGCTGCGGATCCGCAAGAAGAAAGAGGAAAGAAGAGCCACGCTGGCAGCACAGCCATCCGGGGACACCGGGCTGGCAGCTCCTGCGGCAGAAGCCGGGTGAGGAGCAGCTTTGATGGGAAAGCTGGGTGTCCCAGTGACTGCTGTCCCTGTTCTGCTGCTCTGTTCTGCAAGGGTCTTCCCTCCTCCGTGAGAGGGCGTGAGGACCCTCTGGGAGCAAAGTAAAACTCAAATGTGGTCCGAGCCGCTCTGCCTCTGCCATTGGGGCTGTGGCATCCATGTCCCCAGAACATGGAAGGTGGATGATGTGACCCAGGTCCTAGCACAGCTTGCTTAGAGAAGGTCTTCCCTAAACAGGGTGGGCATGTAGCTTCTGGGCTCTGAGGTGAGCCCTGTGGGCAGTGGGGCTCTTCCAGCGTGGTGTTCACCATGCTTGGTGGCTGTTGTGTGCAGGAGACCCTGACCCCTCTTCTTCCCCAGCAGTGAGAAGTCCCCTGCGTACCAGCGGTTCCACACCCTCGCACAGGACCTTCCCCCGGGGCTTACGCTGCCCTACAAGTTCAGGGTGCTGGCAGAAATATTCCGCAGCGTGGACACCATCGCTGGGATGCTCTTCAACCGTTCTGAGACCATCACCTTTGCAAAGGTCAAGCAGGGCGTGCAGGACATGATGCGCAGGTAAGTTGGCAGTGGCTATTTTGGGGTCCCAGCTGAAGCTATTGGGGCCGATGCCCTGGTATCAGCCCTTGGTTTTCCCAACCTCTTGGGTGCTGTTGCAGGCAGTTTGAGGAGCACCACATGGGGCAGATCAAGGCCGTGTACCCCACCTCGTACAGGCTGCGCCAAGAAAAGAACATCCCCACCTTTGGCAACGGCATGAAGAAGACTGACTACCAACTCACGCTAGAGCCGGTGCTGGGGGAAGGTATGTGTGGCTTGGAGGGGCCCCCAGGAGTTGGGGTGTGTTTGGTCCTGGCTGGGATCACCAAATCCCCAGGGATGTTCTCTGCTTGGTCCATTAAGTAATCATCTGATGCGTGAGGGCCTGAGTGTGTTGTGGAAAACACTTGGGGCGAGTGAGGGGACGATAGGGCAGCAATTCTGGCAGCAACTCGGCCCCACAGTGGGGCTCTGATCCTGTCCCTCCTGATGCTTTTGAGGTTTGATCCCTGTTGCGGCGTTGCAGTGATGTTGTAGGTGATGCTCATGTCTCTCCTTGCAGAGGAGAAAGTGGATGGCCGCCCGCACTTGTCAGCGTCGCGCTTGCTGCAGCGCAGGAAGGAGTTCAACCGCAACCTGGTGAACATCGTCAAGCAGCACCACAAGGTGAGGCACCTTGGCACCCTCTGCTTTTGGGGTCTGGGTTCGCGATCCAGAGAAGCGGGTGAAAGGAGCGGGCTGGCATCCAGGCTGAAAGACGTTGCTGGTTGCTGTGGGATGCTTTTGGCGGGCAGGCATGGCGGGAGGGTGGCAGCTGGAATCTCTCCTGGCTCAGAATTTTCCCCCAGGGCAGCTGCCATGTGTTGCCAAGCTGTGCTGGGAGTGCAGGGCAACGGATGGTTCCTCCATACGTGGCCTGCAGGTACCATGATACAGCTTTTACCCCTCTCCAGGCATTCCTGGCTGCCCTCAACCCTCCTATGGTGGTGCCAGAGGAGAAGCTGACCCGTTGGCATCCCCGCTTCAATGTGGATGAGGTGCCAGACGTCAGCCCGGCAGAGCTGCCGCAGCCACCCCAGGAAGACAGGCCCAGCACGGCTCAGGAGGTGCTGAGCAGCGCTCGGGGGATGCTCACCCCCAAGGTGAGTCAGGACTGGAGTCTGGCTCCATCTGTGGCTTGCAGACCTAAAAACTTGCAGTCTCTGTGGAAAGGTGTTTCAGATGGGGGTCGGGAAGAGGATCATTTTGGTGCCACAGGACTCTGAGCACTGTAAGACGTAGGCAGGTGGGGACACAAGCCTGGCTGTGATGCTGCAGGTTGTAGTGTAGCACTGGTTTCAGGCTAGAGGAGCCATCAGTAGTGACTTTAGGGCTGGGAGGGGAGACGAAGCACCCCAAGCTGTCCTTGTACAGGCAGGGATGGGTCAGACACTGGGGTGGGAGTGCTGGGCTGCAGGGTTGGGGCGGGGGCGGTGGAGGGGAAACTTTTCCTTCCTCCAGGATGAGTTGCTCCCAGCTGTAACCCAACTCCTCCTCCTTCTTCCATATGAGTAGATGGAAAAAGCTCTCGCCAACCTGGCCTTAAGAAGCGCTGAAGCCGGTGCGGGGGAACCAGTGGTTTCCAAAGCACCGTCTCCTGCCAGCACCTCCAGTGCTTTGAAGGGGGTGTCCCAGGCTCTGCTCGACAGGGTGAGTAATTCAATCCTGGCTGTGATGCTGGTGCTGGGAGAAACTTGCCTGTGTCTCACCCATCTTCTCTGCTCCCCAAGATCCGGGCGAAGGAGGCTCAGAAGCTGCAGGCGCTGATGACGCGAGATCCACGGCAGGAGGAGCGGCTCACCATGCTGGGACGGCTGCCGGCCATGGCCCGCATCCTGCGCAATGTCTTCGTGGCCGAGAAGAAGCAGGCACTGACTATGGAGGTGGCTTGTGCACGCATGTCTGATAGCTACGATGTACAGATGCCTCCTGGTAGGAAAGCAGGGATGGTCTCACCGGTGCGGGAGGGTTCTTGGCAGGAGGAAGGAGCTGAGCTCTGACCCAACAGCTGCCTTTCTTTGCAGGTGAGATGGAGAAACACTTGCGCCTCTTTGCAGAGCTGCTGCCTGACTGGGTAGGAATCCACACCATCAGGACAGATATCTACATCAAACTGGATAAGGGGAAGGACCTCACCCTCATCACAGAGAGACTCAACAAGGCAGTGAAGGAGGCAGAAGCCCTCTGAGCCCTCTAAGGCTCAAGATTCTCCTTGTGCAATCTCTTCTAAACGTAGCAAATCCTGACTGCTCCAGGGATTGGTGTGGGCTGACAGGAGGATCATCCTCGGGGATGTCTGAGGAAGAGCAAAATCCCTTAACTTAATCCCTTTTTCAAGGTCCATGAGGACCATGGCTCCCCTAACCTTGAAGTTGAAGGCAGGCAGTCCTGGGTCCTAGGATGACGATGCAAGCGGTGAAGAGGAGCCCATAACCTCTTCTTGGCTTTGCTGTGCTCTCCTCAAGGTTTGATGCAGAAGGTTTCTTCCATGAACTGGGTCTTGGTGGGGTGGAGGCAGAACTGAGCAGAATGAGAGGGTTGACAGGCAGAAAGGAGTGAGAAAAAGTCGCAAATTGATGGAGTTTTAGGCCCTGTTCCGTTTTTAAGGGAGGGAAAATGCATCTCCAGCACTCGCTGGAAACAACTACAGAACTTGTCAAAACATATTTGTATTAAATGTTTTAAATATAGCTGACTTGTGTTAACCCAGCGTTCTTCCTCCGAGAGCTGCCTGTCTGTGCTGTGTTAGCACCGTGGTTCTCCATGGCAATTGGCACCGGCCGGCACACGCAGGGAAGGGCTGGGTCATCATCCAGCTCCTGGAGAAAGACTTACTGGAAAAAGTGAGCGTGAATTTGCAGGGAACTGAATGCAGCTTTTGTAACTAGGGCCTGTGGAGCAGCTCCCATAGGGAGAGGAGCAGGCAGGGCCGGGGAGGCTGCAGGTGGGCTTTTTCCCAGGGGAAAACGTGGGTCACTGGGCTGAAGTGGCTTGGGAAGAGGGACAAAGAGAGTGCTGATTGCTGCAGAGGTGCCAGCCTGGCCCAGTGCCTGCTGCAGGGGAGGAGGCACTGCGTGGGCACACCTTGCACCGCTTTCTGAGCCAAACTCGGCTGATTTTAGCTTGGGACATCAGGGACTCACACAGAAAGGTCCTTCATCTGTCTGCACAGGGGACCACGCTGGCCAGGGAAGCCTCCCTATGGGATGCAGCAGCCTCGGTGGTCCCCACAGCCCTGCCTGAAGGAGCTGGCATACCCTCCTCCTCTTCTTCCTCCTCCTCCAGGACTTTCTTGCTGCTGTACAGGCCAGTTGGCTGGCAGTGCTGGAAGGAGGTGAACTGCTTTCCAGGCAGGAGGGTTTAAACCCAGGCTGGAGGCTGGAAGGAGGCACAAGGCTGGGCTCTGGGTGCAGCCTGGGCTCTGGGCCACGCTGAATGGCCTCAGCACGGCCGAGAGGAGCTGCTTTCAGCAGCTTGGCAGGCACACGCACGTCCCAGGAGAGCTCCCAGCGAGCTCCTGTTCAGCTGCTTGGGACAAAAATCTTCCTCCTGCCTGGAAGCCACCCCTCACAGCCTTGTCTCTGTGAGTAATTACATCAACGGTTGCTCGCAGCCTGGCCCACTCGAAGGCACCGTCCCTGGGTTCCCTGATGTCACCCCTTGGCCCTGCACACAGCCAGCTCTGGCACTGGCAGGGTTTACACTCGCTTCCATGCAGCTGCTTTCCACGGCTCTTTGGGGTGGAACTAATTTTTCCCTTCTCTAGCTCACAGCAGGGACCCTCTCCTTGTGCCAAGTATGCGTGTGAGGCGCTGCCTCCCTTGGCTCAGGGGCTGGCTGTGAAAACAAGTGCCCTGGGGTAGGTTTCTCCCAGGGGAATGGTGTTTCTCAGTGCACGCTGAGCAGCACTGAAGTGGCTTTTCAGGAAATGGTGATAAAAATAGCTGTAATAGTTCTTTCAAATTTAAGGGCAGGGTGTGTGGCATCCCTACACCCTGGATGGGGAGGGTGAGCTGAGCTGTGGGGGCTTGGTCTGCACTCCCACCAGCACCAGCCACTACCACAGCAACCCAGCACCAGCCTGGGTGCCCCCCTCCCGCTACAGGTTGGTGCCAAGCATGGAGAAAAGATACCTGAACTGCTCGGTCCTGGCTAGGCGATTCCTTCCAAGCATTTAGGGTGGCAAAGGGGAACTCGCACCACAGCCCTCAGCTCTCCACTGACAGCCTGGGTTTGGAGGAAGACACTCGCAAAGGTAATTGATGGCTTCAGATACTGCAAGAACAGCTCTGAGAGAGTTTAGAAAAAGTAAAAATAAGTCAACATTTTATTTCATCAATGAGTTGAGGCCCTGCTCAGCCAGGGACCCAGCCCCTATGTTTTCAGGCATGTCAAAGTTTTGGCACAGTGAGTTTTAGCTACTTTTGTGACCAAACTGAGCTGTGCTATAGGGAACATCTCCAACCTCTACTTCACCCATGACACAACCTGAGTGAGACACTGCAGCTCAGCTGCAAGCATAACACCTTTTCTTTCTTTCCTGTGGCCTTATCTGATACCAAATACACAAAGAAGAATGGGGATTCAAACTGGTGGTGTCCTTTCAGCATCCTGATGCTCCAAGGGGAACACAGCAGAGGGAAGTCAGCAGCAGAGGGAGTCAGAAGTGTTGCAGCAGGTGGGGAACTTGTGCTAAACAAAAGCTGCTGGAGCTGCAGTCTTTGGTAGGTGCCCATGCTGCTGCCCAGCTGTCTGCTACTTCTCATGACGTAGACTGCTCCGTTTTGCAGACTCCACTGCTAAGAACTACTCTGGACTAAAGGAAGGCAGGTGGCTTACTACAACAGAGACCTTCAGCATCCTGCGGTCTCAAGGGAAGGAGACCGGAAACCAAGCTGCAAGCTGACATTGTGTTTGAGCTCCTCTAAACCAGCGACCTCTGTTGTATTGTCAGTGGCTGTCTCCTGACTTCAGCACGCAGGGCTGGGCAGGCACTTAATTCTCCTTAACAAGCGCGACCTTAATGTAAAAGTAACCTATTAGGGTGTGAAAAACAGCAGAGAGCAACCAGACAATCCTCTGAGATCAAGTACAGAGGAATTTATCCCTTAGAAAAATCTTGTGCCCATCTTCTGTGTTTCTTTGTCAAACTTTTAATGGGTTCCTAGGAGGCTGAGAAGGCGCAGCTCAACCGAAGGAAAATGCTGGGCCCCCAAAACTCTCAGATCTCTCCTCCCTCAGCTGCACTGTTTTTTCACTTTGGTCTCCTAAAAAATACAATACTTAGTGAAGCTGCATCTTGGTCTCCATCCCTCAAAACAATCAAGCTGTTCCTTCTTCCCAAAAGGATGAACTGCAAAAAGAATCCTTACACTCATCACACCTTAATCTGTGGCTTGGAAAATAAATGGGACGTGATTGTATAGCATCTGGCCAGGATCAAAACTGTAGGTTCCCCCCATTCCCACCCCCTCATGACAGCAAGAATCACTGAATAAAGCCCTAACTCATACACAGCTCACGGCGTGCATTCTCTTCTCCCAGCTCCTTCTCAGTCGAACTGCAGCAGAGAGTAGAAAGGGATGCAGTTGAGTTTTTCCGACCCTTTCAGGAGTTTTAACTCTATGACCACCAGGCACTCCAGGACTTCAGCCTTCAGCCTCTTCATCAGCTCGCTGGCCGCACACATGGTACCTGCGCAATACAGAGGTTAAGCAAAACCACTGTTACTTAAGGAGCAGTGCTGAGGTTAGCTTCAAACCCCACGGCTGCTCCTGCTGCCACCAGCGCACGTGCACGTGGGTTACACGTGCTCTAATGCTTTCTGCTTCCCTCACCTCCAGTTGCAAGCAAGTCATCTACAATAACTACTTTTTGTCCCGGTTCCACGGCATCACTCTGGATTTCAAGTTCAGCCTGCAGGGTGGAAAGAGTAACTTCATTTTAGTTTTACCTTGCAGAGAAACAAAACCCTTCACAAACTGCTAACACAGGGTGGAACACAGACAAGTCTTCAGCGAGATCAACCTTAACACTCAGCACCTAAAACCCCAAACCACATGTACTCCAGCTACAGGGGAGTGCCACGGAAATACACAGCGTGTCAGGCGATTGCTGGGCCAACCCTCTGGAACGTCGAGATCCTGAACATTCATCAAGTGAGTTATAGTCCCATTGTGAAACATTATCCCGCAGCAGTTCTCCAGTGGGGAAAATCTCCTGTAATGCATTGGGCTGGAGCGCTCTGCCTTGACGACACCATCAAACCAGATCCAAACCGTCACAGGCACATCCTGTGTCAGATGAACTTGTCCTGTGCAGGGGTTGGCCCAAACAATCCTCATAAATCATACCTAGATTTGCTGTTTCTGGCTGCCATTAGTCACCAGCGGTAGCGTGTTACTAAGCTCACACCTCTGCTCTTTAATCAGAGAGGCTGTGGTGTTAGGAGGCAAGCGCTCTGTTTTGAAGCCATGCAAGAAAGGCATTTACTTATAGCACTTACTGGAAGAGTGGGAAACACACTCCGTGTTCATGCTCCTGAATTCAAGCCAAAGAAAGCAATTTAGCACCAAGTCTTATCACCGCCCACAAACATCAGAGTGCGGCTCACCGACACCAGCCACGTGTCCGTGGCTCAGTGAGGGAGCTGCTGTACCACGGCACAGCGCAACTCAGAGCTGCTCCTGAAGCTTGCGCCAAGCCAGGCTGCCCGTGGCATCAGCACTGGCTGCAAAACCCTGCTTGGGGACCACCCCGCTGCTTTTATCATCCCATCCCCTCGCTGCATCCCCCCCTGCCCTCCAGCAGCCAGCATGAAAAGTCTCTTCTCCTCCCCAGGCGTTACCTTGCCATACTCAAGGGTGTAGGAGACTGACTCCGTTGGACCTGGAAGCTTCCCCTTCTTCCGTATCAGGATGAAGCCGATTCCCAGTCTCTGAGCCAGAGGGGGGCCTATGAGGAAGCCGCGGGAGTCCAGGCCTGGAGGGAGCAGAGCAGCACCCATACTCAGATCAGAGCGATTCCACTGGTGGTGTCTTTGCACAATACCCCACGTTTCCCCTCCCGTGTTCAGAGGTGGGGTCTTGAGAAGCAATTTGCTCTTACAGTCATTTCTATGGGCTGAAAACACACACCACCCTCCTGCACTGCCTGTGCTCACCAAGATGTGCTGCTGATGGCAGAGGCACCACAGACATCCCTCAATCAGCCCATTTCAGCTCCTCTCTAGCTTTCCCTCTTAGAGATAAGCTCAGCTAAACCCCAGTATCAGTTTGGCCACACAGCCAGGGACTTTGCACCTCCGGGGAACCAACTTCAATTATCATGAAGCACTTGGACCAGGTCTGGTCTAGGCTCCTTGAACTTTGGACTATCGTCCAGCCCAAGCAGTGCCTTCCTAAGCACTTTCTCAGCCTCCTTAATATGCGTGTTGCAACATGTTATCACCACAAAGGCTTTTTCTGAGAAGGAAAACACGCTGGAACAGGGTCTGCCTGCAAACGGACCGTGTGAGACCTTACAGGCATGGCTGTAAGACTTTATGTCAAGACTTTCAGTACTCCCTGACTCTTTTATTAATGACAAAAGCAATGAACCAAGAAATTGGCACTGAATTATCATCAGATGGCATCTGCAATATCGCAAACTGGTATTTCAGGAAACTACAAAAGGAAGTTAAGGGTATAACCTGTCCCGATGGTAACGTCCGATAGAGGCCAGCATCCGGGTGATTATAATGTCCAAGGGCTACAGTATTTCCTGCCCCATTAGCAGAAGTCTCTCCACGCCTCCTGCCCGGGCAGCCTGTGCACACGGTGCTCTGCACTGGCCTTAGCAATGTTTCAACCAACACTCACCTGCAATATAGTCGATTTTGGGGAAAGATGCCCTCAAATGATCTTCCAGAAGATCAATCAAAGTCCTGAAAGCTACAGGATCCTTCAGCAAGGGGCTGATATCACTGCAAAGAGAGGGAGAGCAGTTAGTGGGTTGTCTGGCTCCCACGAGTGCACCCGTGCAAGCTCCTAAACCCAGGGGAAGTGGGTCCTGCCTTGTGCAGACAGGAGCGGCCAAAGTGAAGGATGGGAGCAGAGTGGATGGAGAGGTGCTGGCAGCAAGCCCCTGCCCTTTCCCCATCTCCATCCCTGTTTCCATTCACATCCTTGTCTCCAACTCCACCTCATCCCCACCCCATTCTGCAGCCCCATCCCATTCCCCATTGCTACCCTTGCCCCATCTCCGTGCCCCGCCCCATCCCATCTCATTCCCCGGCCCTATCTCCATCCAATTCCCCATCCCATGCCCCAACCCCATCCTCATTCCATTCTCCATCCCCATCCCATTCCCCATCCCGTGCCCCATCCCATCCATCCCGCCCGCACCGGAACACCACTCCGGGCACCGGGAAGTCCGGGAAGGACCGCACACGGTCCCGCACCCTCCGCAGCCGCTCCTCGCCCATGTCCGCCCCGCTCTGCGCAGCCGCCGCGCACCCACACTGCGCATCCCCCGCCGGGCGGGGCTCCCGCCTGCACCGCCCCGAGCGGGGAATGCTACCGGGGGAAGGGAGCTCCTGCAGCCCCGCGCGCGGAGAACCGGCACGTCGGGGGCGTGGAGCGCCAGTCCCCTTGGTGCATGGAACTCTGGTACCCTCCAGGCATGGAGCACCAGTCCCCCCGATGCATGGAGCTCGGATCCCCGTAATGAGTGGAGCTCTGGTACCCCCAGGCATGGAGCACGGATCCCCGCAATGCATGGAGCTCTGGTACCCCCAGGCATGGAGCTCTGATCCCTGCAATGCATGGAGCTCTGGTACCCCCAGGCATGGAGCTCTGATCCCTGCAATGCATGGAGCTCTGGTACCCCCAGGCATGGAGCACGGATCCCCACAATACATGGAGCTCTGATACCCCCAGGCAAGGAGCCCCAAAGCCCTGGTGCATGGAGCTCTGGCACTTTGGGGCTCGAAGCCCTGACCCCCTCAGTGCATGGAGCTCCAGTGCCCCATGCATGGAACTCTGGCACTTTGGGGCACAGAGTCTGACCTCCCCTGATGCATGGAGCTCTGGCACCCCAGAGCCTCCTGTGCATGGAGGTCTGGTAACCTCCTTTGTGGAGCACTGATGCCTCAGTGTGTGGGACCCCAGTCCCCTCGATGCATGGAGCCCTGATTCTCAGGGCATGGAGCTCTGGTACCCCAATGCTCAGTGCCGATCTCCTCAGTGCACAGTGCCCTGCTACTCTGGAGCATGGAGCTCTGGCACACGGAACACAGGTACCCCAACTCCACAGCACCCCAGAACCTCAAGGCAGGGAGCCCCAGTACCTCGATGCACGCTGCCCCACCATGCAGAGTGCTCTGTACCATGCTGCACAGAGCCTGGGTACCCCCACAGCGCGGAGCCCTGGTACCCCAGTGCACAGAGCCCCAGTCTTCATCCTGAAGAATGCTCTTGTACCTGCAGCATGTGGACCTGTATTTCCCCAGTGCACAGAGCCCTGGGACCTGCCTTACCCCAGCCATCTTCAGAAAAAGGGGTCCCACGCCCACAAGTTACACTTCTACCCTTGTCCACCACTGCCCAGCACCTTGCATAGGTAGCAAGCTTGTTAGGACTAAATTATTTCCCACTTTTCTGTTCCTCATCACCTCTTGTGAACCCCTGCAATCGCATTTCATGTTTGTTAAAACCGTTGGCTTGGATTACCCTCCTGGGGGATGATAACACAGCCAGTCGGAGTGCCCTCATCCTGGGCTAACAGCTCAGCAGCTCCTGGTGTCGCTCATTCATGCAGCAGGTCAGGGAGCTCTCAGACAGCTCCTATCTCCCATCGCCTGACGGGCACATAGCCATTTGCCCACGGAAAATTCATTGTGCTCTGGGGATGAACTGCTGAATGAGTACAGATCTCCTCTTCTGCTAGCAAATACGGCTTGGACCTGGTTCAAATGCATCTGGGTACAACCTCCTGCAGAAACCAAAGGCAGTTCCAGCAAGCAACACCCCTGGCCGAGCTCAGTGCCTGCTGGTGACAGCTGGGATAGGAACAGCTTCAGCTCCACACCCTCCAGAGAGCCATTAGGGCTCATCTTTGAGGCTTCTGACACTTTGCCAGCAGCTCTCCAGGTATTTTGCAGTGATTTGATGAGCACCCTGTGCACTGGGTGCTCGGGGCTGCAGCAGCCTGGTAACTAATGAAGAGCTGCTTTCTCCTACTCTTGCTTGATCCATCGCTCCCAACAGCCCTATGGGTCCTTCCTGCTACGAGAAGTGGCTCTCACACCGGAGGAGCAGCCAACGGGAAGGGAAGCTGGTCTCCTCTCCAGCTTAGCCGTGATGGGCTCATATGCACAGCATGGCTTGAGAGACACCCGATTCTGCCTGCACCACAGCATCCAACACAACCTGTGTCGTTGTGTAGTTCCCTGTGCTTGGCGAAAACCCTCGGGAATCATTTGCTCTGAATTCTGAATCCTCCACTGCTTTATTTTATTCCTGCTTTATCTATAGACAGCAAAAGACATCTGTTTAATGGGTGTCTGCCTGAGGTGCAAAGGGAGACAAGCTGAAGGCCAGTGTAAAGGTTGCTCCCCTTCTTGTTAAGCTCTCTATTGCCAGAGACAGCCTGCACAGGAGGTCAACGTGTCTCCTTTCACAACCATTCCCTTACAGACTAAGATTTTCCCTGAAGTCAGTTTATCTTTTTGGCACCAGAAAAATCCTCTCTAGCAGTTGTTCCAGTGAAGTAAACATGGACAAAAAAACATAGTCTTCCACTGAAACAGGCGCTTCACAGCACCCTCACTCCCTCAGATGAGCTGGAAGAGTTTCTTTTGTGACCTTACCAACCAAGACAGCAGACAATGAGCTATTCCAGCAACTCCTTCCTGGTGGAGGAAGCAATGGAATTTATCTGCCTACCCATGGAAATCCGCAGGAGGTGGGAGAGAGCTCCTTTGCAGTTTGCCTGTGGTGCAAACACCCAGCACCCCTGTCTGCTGCCTCTCACTAATGGAGGAGCTGTAACTTGGGGTCTTCAGAACACTTTTCTGGTTTGTGACCCTCCTACACAATTACCACTGTTCAAAGCAGAAGACACCACACATTTTTCTTGAGGCTAAGCGAGGTTCCCAGTCCCCTCACGCCAACTGAGCCCAGGCAAACCAGCAACTCTCACCAGAACAAGCTGCCAAGCGCTCCCACCAGTCCCTTCGCGTGCAGCAGTCTGGTGAAGAAGCAGCTGGAGGGATCACTCCTCCTCTGATGCAGGATCAGGCCTCTTAGACACCACCAGTTCTGCCAGGAAGAGCATAAATGTTACACCAAAATGGACTACCACTGATACAGCTGCCAGAAACTATGCCACACGCCAGCTTGGGTTTGAAAAACAACATTTCTCACTGTTCTGTCAGAACTTCACCTCATTAATTCTCCTTTTCAAAGGATATGGATTGCACCTACCAGTACAGACTGGTTTTTAGTGTCCAAAGTAAATTAGTTTTCCCTGTTATTGTTCAACCTTTCAAACAACAGTGCTGACTCCTACTGCAATTTCCATCCGAAAAGAACTTTCCTAGGATCACTTTCCAAATGTGATGTCAAAGGACTTAGCCTCTGGAATATCAGCGAGGAGGTTTCTCAACATCCGCTTGCAGCTCAGAGAAGTTTAGGGCTGTTCTGTGCCTGGCGGAGGAACCACGCCTCAGATCTGGACCCCGCAGCGGCTGTTGTAGCAGGGGGACACTGGCTTTGCCTCTCTTTTGGACACAGAAGTAACCAGTGATTTAAAAGTGCTTTGAAAGCTTGGTAAGAGAGATGTTATTAGCTGGTGAACATAGAAATGGGGGAGTATAAGAGCTTGAGAGCTCGCTCTAATCAGCTTAACCAGGCAATTAGAAGAGCTGTGCTGAGCATGGAAGTTTCTGTTCCGTTAAGGATTTTAAAACTTCAGTGTGAAGTGGAACAAAATGCCCAAAATTTCAACATACCCACAAGGGGAAATGAGACCTAAAATTTCCTTTCAAATCCACTGGAACGTTTCATTTCAATTTCAGCTTTAGAAACACATGCACTTTAAACCCATTTTTTTAAAAATAGATTTGAAATATCTTATTTCAACAGCAGAAGAATGCAGTTCCCCAGCCAGCTCCCTGGGCTCAGGACCGAAGCATCCATACTGAAAAACGAGCTAGTTTTGTCCCCCCCGAAAGAGGCAAAAGCGTTGCGAACCAGCTCTGCCCTTCCACAGCATCCTTGTTCGCACAGAGCTAAGCCCAGCATCTCCTGCTCACTGCAGCAGGATAGATCAGGCTCTTGGAGAGGACAGAAACCCCTTCTCTTTTGGGCCAGCCTGGTGAGCCGGGAGGGGATTTTGAGTTCAATCCAGAGCGAATGGATTCGGCATACATTCCTCACTGCTTGCAAGCAGGCCAATGGGCTTTTCAAGCCTGATCCCTCTCAGATGGGAATCGTGCTACCAACCTACATATCGCCCAGAAGGGTATTAAGTGACTCCAGGAGGGACAAAGGCATAGAGGGCTGCCAGACTGCCTCTCTTGAGAAGCTGGATGGAAGAGGTTTTTTTCACTCCTGAGAGACCACAGGCTTTTGGCTAGGGATCCACTTTTATCTAGGATGTATATAATCCAAACTCGACTTCGAGCAACAAAAACATTATAAATGGTGGAAGGAGAAATAAAGAAAACGGGCAAATGGAGTCTTTTCCTGGTGTTTAAAATAGCCAATTTCCAAAGCAAAAAAAGTTCTTCCCTTACAACTGTTCTCAAAAACTAACAGCTTAACTCAAGAGGTACCGCTGTGTCGCCTTCTGATAACACACGAAAACCTCACATCGAGTACTATCAGAAAACAAAAGCAAAAGTCTATTTCCAAGTATTGTAACTGTTAAGAGAAATGAAAAACAAGCCACTCTAACTGCAAAGCAGTTACTTGGATACTGAACAAGTGCTCAAGAGCAGCTCTTGGAGAGTACAGGTGCACATACTTTGTAGTTTCCCAGTGCTGAGTACAACAGCAAGATGCCCAGGGAGAGATTTCTCCCCTAGCTGTGCTGAAGAGGCTGCAGGTAATTCCGCAGACAATAAACTGTCTCCCAGCACTGCCTTCCCCTCCAAAGCCCCAATTCAAACCATTCTCACCTTCAAAAGGTCCTTCTTCAGCTGCTGAAATTATTTTGCATGACTGCAATGATGTCCTTACTGCAAAAACCAACATTCTCCAACATTCAGGAGATCCTCATTTCATCCACTTCACTTTATGTGAAACCAGGAAGCTTTTGGAAGCTGTTCACCATGTTTGGATAAGGCTTGACATGGCAGGTATTGAGAACTGCCAGCTTCCACATGCCAGCGAGTGTCCCAAGTTCAACAGCCTCCTTCTCAGCGATATTAGTTCCAGTTTCTTTAGTAAAAGCCCACTATCATCCTCAGCACTTGCCCAAAAACTCGGTCCCCAGACACAGTGTGATGTTATATTAGCAAATACGTGGGTATCACTTGCTCTCGTCCCGAACTTGCCCATTTTCACTTTTAATGCTGTGTTCCTTGGCTTCCCATTTGAAATGCAGAGGCATGTTATCTTTCATCACTGCACTCAATACAGTTTGCAGGGCATTAACCTTGACTCTAAGTGTTTGGAATTGATCTTCTGGTTTCCAATTCCAGTGTGCAGATCCCCAAATTGTTGGTCCACAGAGACTAATTTGCCACCGAAATAATCCATTTGTCGCCGCAGGATTTTAAATCAAGGCTCCATTTTTGCAGCCATAGACTGTAAATGCAGTAGGACTTTTTTTCCACGATTATTAGTTACATCAATTTCAGAAGCTTCTCTGCATGGAAGGTCGGATGATAACACAGCCTCAGGGGCAGAGCAGGGAGACTTGAGAGGGTAGGCTAATTGGAAATTAAAGGCAAGAAAGAAATTCCTTGGACTCTTAGCCCAAGCAGATATTAAGCTTTCAGCACTTAGCAGGCATATTTAAATATAAAGAAACATTACATAGCAGCAGTCTTTAAGACATCATCTTTCCTTTAGCTCTTAGTCTTGCAGCTCGAGAAAGGAAGCCACCAACAAACCAGCTCCGCTGCTGCAGGTCCCTGACCGGCCAGTAAACCCCACCAAACCCACCTCTCTGTCAACTGCCACTGCACACACAACCCCAGGCAGGTCCCAAAGGCAGCCTTGGCAAAACCATCCCCTGCCCCAGTATGGGCAGTTTGCAAAACCAGGCTGCTGTCACATAGACCGACTTTAGATCAGCGAGCCAGGATAATTAGGGCAGATGTGGTAATACACGCCGGCTGCTTTGTGATCCAAGGCATGTATCGGTGTTTTTGAGCTGCCCCACACTATTGCTGCAGGCTGGCAGCGCTCATCCCTGTGGCCACGCTGATGGATGCAGCCTCACCCGCTCTCCACATCGGCCTCTGAATTGCACTCGGGCAGTTGTGTGGGCTGGGAAATTGATCCACGTTAAAAATAATACAGGGAAAACAAAACAAGCTATTTTTAACCCAAGTCAGTCCCATGATCTGGAATGCGTATCTGTGAGACTGTCCCAAAGCAAGGTGTTATTCAGTTGTCTTACAGGTGCGCACAGACAAATCGTATAATGCATTTCTGATAAATTAGTTTATTTTTCTTCATTAATTCTTCATCTCACGACTTTAAAATCTGTACATCTTTGGGAAATATATTGATCTAAAATTCTTCCTGGCTATCCAGCTGTAAAACTACTACTCTTATTTAAAGTGTTAGAGTCTTCACATTAAGCTTTGTTCTTTTCTAATAAATGGACACAAAGTAGACAATAAACAGACATCAAGTCAACTCACTTATAGCAGCCAGCTTTCCAGTGCAAAGTTTCCTTCCAGTATCTATGCTCTGAGAGATTACTCCGATGAGGAATGAGGATTTTGTATGCTGGGTAACCTGACAAACACCATGTGCGCTAAGAACAGGATGGCTTGTCCAAGCAAGTTACACAGCTCGGGGAAAAGCAGTATCATCAAAATCGCAAGCTTTGGAAGAGTAAAGAACAAAGTGGCAGCCAGGCAGGTAGGTGACACGGGGTAGCAGGCATCCAGTAAGCTCACGATGCACATACTGCAAGTGCTTTGAACTGAACATGTCCAGGCTAGCGCTCAGACGATGAGCAGTGATCCTGTGATGTGACCTTTCAAAAGCAGCATGTAGAAAGAAAAAGCACTGTTTCAGTTCGCAGCAGACATGTTCACTATTTGAGGGCTGACAAAGACTTTCAGGGAGTTGCAGTGAGAGACTCCCTCCTCTGGTGGTATCTTGATCTGCTGATAATCACAGAATCATAGAATGGTTTAAGTTGTAAGAGACCTTAAAGATCATCTAATCTCAACCCACTTCCAAGGACAGGAACACATCCACCAGACCAGGATGTTCAAGGCCCCATCCAGCCTGGGTGTGAACACCTCCAGGGATGGGGCATCCACAACTTCCCTGGGCAACCTGGGCCAGTGCCTCACCACCCTCATCATGGACTTGCAGGGCTCTGAACAATTCTAGGGGACAGAAGCACTAAAGCAGAGGTGGACCAGACCCAGAAAATGGAAAGTTACGGGTTTTGTCCAGCCTCCTGTGCTGACAGATGCACACAACTGCTGCAGAGCCTCCTGCCAGTCCTTCTCACATGACATCACTGAAGAACAGGCTGATTAGGTTTTTTTAAGACTTGAGCTATCCACACTATGTCAAAACAAGGAGAATTGTTATGGATGAACTGAAAATGCTTTGATATCCTGGAAGGACAATTAGGACCATCATAAGGCAGCAAAGACATTTGGACTGTAAACAGATGCCATTTGCAGATGTGCAAACAGAGAGATTCAGAGGCTCTGCCAGCCGATGAAATGCTGGCTGTGATTTCTGGTAGGTGGAAGAGTAAGAGCTGACTCAAGCGCTGTTCTTATTGCAATCTTATAGGATTATCCAGCTTCATGAGATATACAGTAGGAATTACTGTGGAGGGGATTACAGGTAGCATAAACCGTGGGAACGGAGAGAAGGAGAGCATTTGGGATTACAGTGAGGGTAAGAACAAGCAGCTGAGGAGCCTGTAACAGGCAGCAGCACAGCAGTTACCACAGAAGCAGAGCTCTCAACTCATCTCAAGCCAGCCCCAAGCTTTACTTGGGAAGGAAGTAGGGCTATTTACAGGTATAAAGTAGTTTGACTTCCCCAAGGTAGCACAATGCCATGCCAAGAGCGCACAGGTAGTGTATGAAACACTGGAGGGGTAGAAGTGGAGCTGTTGGTTGTGCAAACAGCATTTCGGGGATGCTTCTAACTACCCCCCTGAAGCCCCATGGTAACCTTCCTCAGCTCTGTTCTAGACACATTTGTTAGCAATCGTGAAGGGCGTGAAATAGGCTCAAAAGCAGATGGGAAATTCGCAATGTGAAATTGTGCAAAGGATAGGCATTTACCATGAACTCTTTTTAAAGAAGTGCTACACCCAGGCTGTGGAAAGTTTGCACAAGGAGAATTCCTCAGAGAGCACACACTGGAAACGGGGTCAAGAGTTAACATCTGATGTAAACGGGCATTTATGAGCCTGCAGTTGGCTGGGCCCAGATCATGAGACCAGAAGCGTAACTTAAACCATATTTGGACCCAGATTTTTGGAAATGAAGAAAACCCCATAAATGAACAACTGATGCCCAGTGTCCTAAGAATATCCTGCACACCATCAATGAGGCAATACTTACATGAGCACTGTTTTCAAATTTCTTTATACTACTACCTAAGGAATGTTTGCAGCTACAGATGGAAGGCAAAGCTGTTCTCCTCCGTGGAGCCAGCCCCTCTGTTGAGAACAGGAGGGAGCGCTTGTTTGCACCCAGCGATGCACAGCAGCAGTCTGGGCTGTACAGCTGCACCCAGTACTCACAAGCTTAGGAAGAAAGGGAAAACAAGTTGGTGCCCGAAGAGTTCACAATGGAAACCAAATGTTAAAACAACAAGTTACAGGCAAACAAAACAAAGGCAGTTTGGGCAGGGCTTTCTGGCTGCTGCAAGTTTCCTGAACTTTCCCCATGGCTGCTGTTGGGGCATCCTAACGAGCAATGATTTGAGAGTAGGTTGGGTGGAAGAAGCAAGAGGAAAGGTGCATCCATGACATTTCTGAGGTGACAGCAGAGTTCTGGTTGTCCAGAGAGCTTTTACAGTTGAAACAGTCTGCACTGAAAAGTTACCATTTACGGAAACAACTGAAACAGCACAAGTGTATAGGCTAAACCCTGAGCACCAGCAATATAAACACTGGCCCTTTTGGAAGAGCAAATGATGATATCATACATACATCACACCCTTCCTGTGTAAACAGGAGTGCCAACATGAGAAGACATGCACTGTAAACTGTATGTCCGGCTGGTTATAGCTTTTCTGTGTAGCTCTTGAGGACTGCAGGGAAGATCAATGAGGCCAAAAGCACTTCTTAGGATCAGACTTAGGCGGTGTCAGGCACCTCCCTAGCTTCTCACAGCCTGGGGGAGACCAATTCTGTTAAAAACAAAGAAAAAACATACAGAAAAACGATTCACGCCAAGTATTTGCTAAGCCCTGTACCCTAACCCACATCTTTTCATTTTCACAAAGACGGTCTTACGTCCTGCTTGAAAAATGAAACCCCTCTTGCAGCTGATGCTCCTGGACTCATCAACTTTCCAACTCCAAATACTATTCAAAAAAAGCTTCAGGAAAGATAACAAATTCTTCTGCAGTAGATGATTCCCTCTTCTGGGATGGGATACAGTGCTCTCTCCTGTACAAATACAGTCTGATGGGACTCTGGTGACCTTCCTCTCTTTCTTGGAGCAACCAGGCCATGAGGTTTTGGGGAAAACTCCCACTTTCCTGGGATCCAGAAAAGAGTTCTTATTCTTAGTACTAAGATATCCATGCACTTTCTTGAGGAAAGAAGAAAAAAGCAACAGAAGGCCAAGGGTGTGAGAGAGATAAGAATGCCTGTATTTTAATGAGCATTTTGATGGATGAATTCATGAACAGATGGAGTAGGAGGCATTTATGAGACAACTACTTCAGTGCATGCAGACCAAAACCATTTGGCTCTCTTGTTTCCATGTTTCTTGAACTCCCTTTCTCCAGCATGCATGCAACAGAGAAACGATGTCAGCAAGGAAAACCACTGCAAACCTCAGCTTCCAAAGGGATTAATGAAGGAAGGAGTTTGGATAAAAACTTTTTCAATCTCATAGGGTTATTGTCACCTAAAATTTGGGAGTGCAGTAACATGAGGTTACAATTCCTATTCTGCTTTCAGAAATCTTTGTGTTCATTCTCTGTCTCTTCTTCTCAAAGTCTGTCCATCCATGGGAGATTCCTGCTATAGCCCATTGAAAGTCAGTGCAGCTCTGACCAATTGCCTTTGATTACTACCCTTGAAATCATTCATGTTTTCTTGGAATTAAATTCCTACAGAGTAAAAGAAAAGCTTAACCCCAGAAAAAATGCCAGAGCAGGTTTCTATTCCATACAGCCGACAACAGATGGCAGTGAGACACCAGCTATGACTGTAGAAAGAGCAGACCACAGAGGGGAGCTTTGGCGGAAGGCACCTCACTCCACTATAAGCTCCAGATGGTTTCAGAACAATGAATGCTGCTTCCTAAATCTGTTTCTCAATTTTAAAATGCGCAAGCACTGCTGGAAATTTCAGATGCTTGACCACTCTGTAGAGGTAACAAGAGATCCAAAGAAACAAACAAAATGTTTGTTCTTCTGAAAAAAACCCAAACAAATTGTATCTGCAAGTCAGCTTTCCTGGATCTGTGCTTGAAACGCTGAGAGCCCTGAGGACACCATGTGTGCTGCAAGTCAAACACGCAGTCAAGCCAGCACAGCTCCACTGCACGGAGTAATTTCTCCTACACTTCCATAGGAGGGAAACACAGCAGAACCTGCTCTACAAGCAGCTTCATCTGCACTGCTGGTGGGATACACCACAGATGGGCCAACAAACACTTCCCCTACTCAGGAGGGCTGACGCTGCTGCGCTTACATCAATCCCAAGACTGCAGTAGCTACAAAACCATCCATCTGCTTTGTTCATGGATAAGTAAAGACAATCCTTCTCCTCTGTCACAGAAAGGATATTAAATACTGATATCAAATAAATAAGTGACAGAATTTAGAAGGTAGTGTTGGGCATAGTAGTAGTAGATGATATCTATCTCCTCGCATCCTCTGAAGACAGATTTAGGGCCCAGTCAGTCCCAGCAATACTATCACTCGAAAAAGAATTGTTAAGCTTCATTTCTCATCTCAAAAGGCAATAATACAGTAACTGTTTATTTAGCTTTGTGACTGTGTAACTAGCCTGCTAGGAGTTTACACAGAATAGAAAAAAGTGTAAAAAAGCTTCCAGCTGGGATTTGAACATTTCTCCTGGGACCAGAATACCCCCTAGTTCACCAGAGAAGGTTTTTTTTGCCTCAGACAGCCTGAATGATCTGGTTTGAGCCTGGCCAAGCATTGAGGCATCCGTTAGCTGCCTCCGCTCATAGACTATGCGGCCATAACTGGGTTTGGCCAAGCCCCGGACACTGCCGTGGCCAAAGCAGAAATGGCAGCCCATGGTCTACAGAACTTCTACCCAGCTGAGATAGAACAAGGCACGTTTGGGGAAAAGACTGACTCCCAATAGTCCCAAGGAGAGGGCTATGTTATGGGACGAAGTACAGGACCTCTAGTCCAGCACTGTTTCCATTAAACAACACAAGGACACTGTTGACAATCAGATGTTTTCAGCGCACCTAAACACACTGCCCCGGGGTAGCCACAGAACAGCACAGTGTACCTACAATTTATGAACCACTGCTGGAGCTGCAGTTAGCACAGAAGAAATGCCTTTCCAGTGAAGGTCTCTGGCAGCAGCCAGGCACTGGGGAGACTGCCTGATCCCAAAAGGTCCCAGAGGAGCAAAGAACAGTGTTTAATAAAGGAAAAGTTGAATAATAAAATAAAATAACACAGAAAGAAACAATAGCCCTTCAAATATTTTCCCTACTTAACATCCAAAATAAAAAGATGTTACAAAGCTAAAAAAGATCTTTGCTTTCTTATTAAGGAGACATAGCTCCACATTTTGTACTTATCTCTCTGTCTGGAGACAGACTCTAAGCAGCAGGTACTGACTGTTTGTTTCAGAAGATTATTTCAGCATCAGATCTTGCCTGTTACTATTTTGTGTCAGTCTACAGGCACATTCCCTTAGTGTAACACACTCTTGTCATCTGACAACTTAACCTCCTACAAACTATCCAGTTTCTTTGCTGGGTTCTCAACAAACCAAGCAGCATTTGACAGGAAAACCAAACTGTAACTTTTCAACAGGCAACTTGAAACAGAAAACAGAATTGAAAATTTTTGTCATGTGTCAAGCCATAAAGACTTGGGAAAAGTCAGGAGTGGGTGGAATTGGAGGAGAGTGAGCAACACCCAAGATATGCCCCCCAACACTATAAAAATAGCCACTGTCCCAGTCCCACCACTCAAAACACAAAAGACTTTTGAGATTAGCAGAAGAGGATCAGAAAGGAGAAGGATCTAAAGGTGTAGATACTGTGGTATCTCTAAGAAAGGAAGCCACAGAGTTTATCATAGCATGCTCGTATTTTCCAGAATTAACTCCACTCACTCTGTCTAAGCACCCCTGTACCACCATGTTCTACAGGTAACAAACAGCTCTTTCTTTCATGGGATGGCCAGACAGTCCTTCAAATGGAGAAGCATGCATCTCTTTTCCATCCCTTCCCAGCATTAACTGACGTTTTTAAAGGCTTTACAATATATACTTTAAGCTAAGAATTCTCGGATGTATTTATATGTTAACCACTCACCATGACGGCCTTGTCACACACATTAAGCTGTGGCTCCCCTGGCACCAGGGTGGTTTTGTGCTGCTGGACAACAAAATATATTTGCTGCATAACCCTTTGGTATTCATCGCTGGCAAAACTAGAACGTGAAAAAAATACAGAAGTTATTAGTGGGGCACAGTATCGTTACAGTGTCTGCATCACTAAGCTAGGTTAGAAGACTTTTTCTGGGCTACAGTGAAGCACAAGAGCACATAAACATGCAGTTGACACTAATTGCCCACAGGTCTGTAGAGGGATGAAACATCTGGCCTGATAGAGTCCAACCTGGCTGGGCCTGGAGGCTGAGACGCTCTGCTTAGGGCAGCAAGGATGGCAGACAGCCTGCCCTGCCCAGTGAAGGAGCACATGGCTCCTGGCAGATCACCTCTCAGCATGGGGCTTCGGCTTTGAAAAAAGCTAGTGTCAGTGGGCCAAAATTCATCATTTCAAGCACATGTTGATTCCCAAGGTGGATCTCACCGGCAAAGGTTGCGCGTACACAGAAGGGCACTTCTGGGGTTGTCCTCAACCTGTGCCCTAAACGATTATCAAGGGACACTTCCTAGACACAGGACAAACACCTTGCCAGACACGTTAGTCCATAAACAAGTCTGCTGTGACGATCCTTCCAGTGTGTCACACAAGAGGTCACCCAGCTCTCTGCTCGTTCATCCTCTACTCTTTCAAGTGTTTTTCTGAAACACGTGCAGCACACAGAGGCATTTATTGTAGGGAAATGAAGGCAATGCCAATGCTTTGTTTTTCAAGAGTGTTCTCAAATGAAGAATTTCAAACACTACTGTGGGCTAGTAAAATCTCACAATCACCAAGTAAGTTGAACTAATATTATGCAAACAGGAAGATGGAGAAGAAGAATAGAAGCAACTTGTCCAAGACAAGAATACCTCCTTCATTTCGCAACATCCACCCCAGGGTTCTGCCCCATCTACATTCTTCCATTACAGCTTTATTATTCCAAGCTGGGACCCATCTGTTATGCTCCAAGCCCTCATACAGGGTTATAAATTACTAGATTTTTATCCACTCGATTACTCCAGTAGGTACTTGTTTAAGTGGTTCAGGGTGCACTTCACTAATACTTCAAGTATTTCTAAAATGGAGAATTACTACCCAATGATCTCATTTTGTCCACAGCATTAAGAGTCACTTAAAAAAAGGAGAGCGGCCAAGTTGCTTCTGAAGATAAAAGAAACAATGCAGCTCGGTTCTGACCTCAGGCTCCCTTTGCTTACCGTCCAAGCTGGCCACCAGCCCCACACTCCAGCTAATTTCCTTCTTTGAAAAACAATCACATTTTGAAGCCCAGTAATGTGCCAACAGTTTCCAGTAAACCCTATAAATATCACAACTCGGCAACCATCCAAGAGAGAAGCTGATTGTGGGAATGGGCCTGAGCTTTGCTGATAGAGAACCGGAAGGGAATTTGAAATGACAAACTCGAGCAAACTAATCTGTTGCTCTCACACCCAGCTAGCTGTATCCTGGTGGAGAGGCTATCACCAGGACCACCCTGATACTCAGACTCTTCTTGCAGAGTTCTCGAATTTGCCTGCTCCTCTCCTCACGCATCCCCTTTCGGCTCTCACAGCAGTCACTCCTGTGCTGCCCCAAAGACTGCTGAAAACAGGGTGCAGGCAGAAGCTTGGGAGTTGCCAAAGACACCTCTGACTCACCCCCGGTGAGGACACTCAAGGCAGCAATCACTTGGCTCAATAAGTGTTGCATCCTGGTGGCACAATGGCTTTTCAGTTTGGCGAGATTTTATCTGGAAGCCCTCTGGTCGCATTTCAAGTGCATAGGATTGCCAGCCCAGGCAGCATGCTTGAAAAAAATCAAAGCAGTTTTTTTTTTTAAGAGGTGGAGAGGGTTTAAAGCTAACCTGTGCTGACACACAGACGACAAGAGAACCTGCGCACAGAGAGAAAACGCTTCAAAGACAAACACACCAAGGGAATCTGCCTAAAAGGCAAGAGCCAGGCATGCACACAACATGCTGGACATCTGAGCCGAGACTGGACGAAACAGGGGAGCCAAAAACATTTTAAAGCCTATGCACTCCAGTGCTGAAAATTGAGATGAAATGCAGTTTAGGGAGATGCATGTATTTCAGTGTTTTAGATTTCTAATGCACCTATTGTGCCAGGATCTGAAAGCTCTTCCAAACCCGAGCTAATCACACTTTATTAAGATCCTCATATTAAGGATTAGTATGAATTAATACATATTTTAATCAATTGTTAGAGTCTAACAGATACTCTAGATATCAAATCATTTAATGCCTCCTCCTGCTGCTCTTGTAACTATCAAATGTGTTTATTTCTGCCACATACTTATGTCATCTCTCCAGCATTTAAGATCTTTTGCAAGTGGACCTGTAAGATAAAATGTTGCTGCTAACTAATTAAACTCCACAGCATCTTTGCAAATATTTAAGTGCTAAAGAGATAACCTAATTTCATCCATCGAATCAGCTTTTCATACATGGGATTCCAAATTAGCAATAATCTGGACAGACCAGTAGAAAACACAGCTGTGCTCTGGCTGAAAGATAAACAATATGTTGTCAGGACTGCTGCTTTTTGCTCCAAATATGCCAGTCCTGTTGCAATAAAAAAAAAAAAAAAAAATCTTTTTGCTATAATCTTAACCACTGCGTTTATCCGCAGCATTGTTGCTCATTAGCAACCTAAGACATGTGAATGCCGCAGCCTAAGAAAGTAGGCTCGAGTCATTTAAATCATCTTCTTGCTTTAATTCCCATGTTCAGGACACTCCAGGCTTTTTCAGCTAGCTCAGCAGTGACAGGAAATCTTGGCCTAACCTCAGCTCCTGGTGGTTTTGAACTGCTCTCCCCTGCAGCTTCTATACTTTTAGATTATTTCAGCATTTAGCATAGGCCAAATGACTTCCCCAAAAGCCTCGCATGCATAAAAGACTCACACTTCTCACATAAGCACAAAGCTGGCTAACGCTAAAGAATGTGTATAGATTATGCTCCAAGTTGTACCACTAACCTATAAACCTTGTCTCAGTAGGGCTTAACACGCTCTTAAGCTGGCTAAACCTGTTGACACTAGCTTAAAACATATCCGATTGCAGCTGTCTTCTTCGTGTTGAAGTACATGACAGTGATGGGCCCCGTGCTGTAAGGTGACATTCAATACTGGAAGATCGTCACAGATCATCTTCAGATGCCACAGTTGAACACACAAACTATCTTCCTCATCCAGACGTGTATCAAGTCTCCATGCGTAGCAGGGGACCACAAGGCTTGCAGGATGGCATCAGCGCTGCGGCTGGCATTCACGTGAAACTGGAGTCACCCACGGAGACAAAGCAGCGGTGCTGGCAGTGGGGGTTGGTTTTCCATGGAGATCCCCATGCCTCACTCTGATGAGCTCGTTTGCTCAGACCTGTTTAGCTCCACAATGTGCACCACAATCCAATACCATGCAAAGATTTCTTCAGTATTAATATCTACTTAATGCACACAGTGAGGTGTCTCCAGCCCTAAGCGAGAAATGAATTTTGAGACAAAATCTACAAGAGAAGATTGCCTTTAATCTGTGTGTAAGATGGAGATAATTACTTCACGGTAATCAGTTTGAGTTGTTACCAGAGCTGGGAACCTCTCTTACTTTTACATGGAGTCCCATCATTTCCCTGAATGCGTGTGCAGGACTGGGCTGCAAGGACAGGGTTTTCTACACCCTCCGTTCAAAAAAAATTGTATTATCTATACAGGTGTTTGGGAATTATTGTCTGCATGAAGATCCAGAGCTCGCTGCCTCCGGGGCACGCTGCATTTTGTATTCTAGTTCAACAATCCTGCAGAAGGAGAGCTGGGAATAACACTGGAAGAATGAGAGGGTGAGCAGGTGGTGTTGTGAGGAGTTTGCTAAAAGAGATCCCCCAGTGTACATGAAATTATTCCACACTCAGAATGAGCGAACGGAGTGGACAAAGTCCAGGGTCATTACACTAATTGACACTTTACCTCCGGGAAGTCTCTGGAGATCCAATCAGGGCTGGATTGAGAGCGCTGGGTCCCAGGCACAGGTGTGGCCTGTGCTTCCTTCATTTAGTGTAATTGTGCCCTTGCAATCTGTTCCCACCTCCTCCCTCACCAAACAGCTCCAGTGTAACCTGCTCTGCTATTAACCCCACCATGCCCTACACTAAAATTCAGGTCTGGAAGAAGGAAGGTTTGTCTCACATCCTGCTTTCAGTGTTAGAGCTCTGGTTTAATCCTGCAGTTGTCAGTCTTTCACCTTCAGCACCCTGAGCTGTACAGAGGAGGAGAGGACGATTCTCTACCATCATAAATGCACCCTCAAATAGATTGGAAACGGAGCTAATTAAGGAGCATTTTCAGCATTTAAAAAAATCTAGATCTTGATATTTTATGCTTCTTCCTGATGATTCATATACGGGGACAGCACAGAATGTCTGTCCTGGGAGCAACAGGACTATGTTATTATTGAGAGTAATGTAAGAAAATGGGTATTATATAGTGTGCTTCATAGAAGCCTGACAGTGGGCTCTTAATAGCAGCTTTCAGATTTATAGCCTGTTTTACCATGAAGTTATAGGAAGAGCATAAAACTTGGCTAATGAAGGAAGTATATTTTGCTTCCTTCTCCACTGGAATTATTTTAATTAAAACCATTATTTTTAATTGTGAAATACACCCAGATTCAGGTAATTTGATTTTATCCCTTATCACTGCTGTGAGGATGCTCAGCGCAGTAGTATCCAAGTCTTGATCTTGTCCTATTATTCAGTCTTCCTCAGTTCCTCCCTTCTATCATCAAGTTTATTTGTAATTTAAAGTCTGCACAATACATGAAACAGACAACAGGTTTGGGGTTCTGCTGATGAAACATGGTAACTTGCAATTACTGGAAAGATCCATAGGGCCAAAGGAAAACAAAAAAAAGGAATCAAACAGAAGAACACCGGGCTGCTCGCACCCTAATTCACCTCTCTGGTCCAGCAGCACCTGGAGGGCTCCACATGCAAACCCCTCATGTGGGCAAATGGAATACTGGGGATGCCTCTCACATGTGAAGAATCTTTAAGGGTGCCCACAGTTTTCCTTGCAGCAAGAAGTGATCCTGCAGATCCTCTACCTGGTCACTCGTTTTCACGGAAGTTGCGACTCCCTGGTTTCAAGAATCCTGCCTTTCTGCTGGATTTCACTGTGAGTGACCACACCATTCAAATGGCAGAGGGAATAAAGGCAGAGCAGCTATGTAAAGCCTTAGTATCTGCATGAACAGGCAACAGCAAATAATGACTATCCAGCTGGTCCTCCTGCTAGTTGCTTCACTAGTATTTCTGAATCATAACTTAAGCAATGTGTTCTTCAGGCTACTCTCTGAGGCTGTAGCACTGCCTGGACCTGTCTCTGAAGAAAACGTCTATTTCAATCTGCATTTTGCATTTTTGACACTGGTTCATGTAGCTTTTTACTTCAATATTCCTTTTCATACAGCATCATTCTAGTCTAGACAGTTACTCATCAAAATACCTGCAGGCCGCTGGTCTGCCACGATTAAGCACAAGTTACAGGTGGATGGGATGGCATGCCGCAACACAGAGCACTGATCCTGGACTGGGCAAAAAGCAGCTACTGAAGTTTGCCTGCATTCTTATTTGCCAGGCTAGCGTTGTCCTCTGCAGACATATTTGCCTTCAGCCCTCTTCCCTCCAGAATTGGCTGCGTACCAGCTGTCATGCCTGCCTTGCATCCTTCTGACAACATTTCTGCATCCAGCACCGTATGGTTGATGCTGGATGTTTTTCACTGGCATCGCTAAGGCTCTTTATCCACAGCTCTCCACAGTTTCCACAGTTTTAGTTTTCCTCAATGCCACCTCTCCTGTGGCAGCAGCTAATTTGCCCCTGCAATGCAGCTGGTGCCATTTCCTTCTTTTTCAAGATGAGGAGTCAGCCTCTCCCCTGGGCAAGATTCTGGCTCTGTTATACACTTCCCCCCCTGTTTTGCACCTTCTCTCTTTTCTCCATGGAGAGGCTTCTGCCCTGATCAGTAAGGTGAGACTGGCAACTTTTCTATCAGATCCTTTTCCCTTTAGCTTCCCTTCAGGAGCTTCTTCTCTTCTTTTCTGGCTCCATAACTAGTGCAATTACCTCTCTGATGATTTCCTGGATTTTCCATCTGCTCGAAATAGGCACTTGTGAGCTCTCTTGTTAATTAATGTGTTCTAAAATCATTATGTTCATCAACCAAGCCTTATCACTTCCATTTTTTCCATAACAGTCAAATCTATTGCCCTAAGTAAAGCGCAGGTATTTTGACATTCAAAATTTAGTACATTCAGTTTGAGCAGAGGCCAAATGCTCAAAGCAGAAGTCACCACTAACCCAGAGCATCAACAACACATGAGCACACTGCACTTTCTTGTTATTAAGCATTTGCACCTCTGGCTCAAATGGACAGAATTTCAGAGATTTCTGTCATAAATTATTTTTGCAGCTTTGGCATCTGACTCAGAACACTCTCTCTACTTCACTCTGCATTGGGTATTTTGTTAAATGTCTTTTAAACTGTGCCAGCTTTTGCCATATATTATTATTTGTGTTCTTCCTGACTGGCAACAAAGTAATTTAGTAAAGCCATATATAAACAGCAGTCTGCAACTTGGACAATACAACTGACAACTGGTTGTTGAAGAAGTTACCAACAGATAATTTCACCACATTTGTCACATATGGGCTGAATGCAGAAACAAGTTCCCCATGTGGTACTCAGCGGACACACAATACCCCAAACATAAGAGAATTTAGCAAACAAAAAGGCCTATCACATCTTGTAGTTCTGCATTCTGATAAATTTGGTGACAAAGGCACCCCACTGTTTGAGTGGTTTTATGCGATGCAAAACCCCTCTAGTAATTGCATCTAGGGAGGAAACAAACTACTGCTTAGACTCAGAGAAATGCTTCTGCTTTGTGTGGTGCATAACACACAATGTTATTTATATTTTTAAGTGGAGAGCTATAAAAAAAGAGATATCTTCTATCCTACAGCCTACACAGATCTAGTCAATCTCTTGGATGACAAAAGACACAAACAGTTCACTTCTCACTACACAAGGACTAGAAAACAAGGTAACACTTATATAAGTGCAGTTACATTACCATTTTTGGCAACCGAAAGAAAGATTATTTACCAGCAACAACACTTCTTTGAAATATATTGCCAATGCGTGCCCTGCTATCGCAGGTGTTCTTATTACAAGCACCTCTCCAGATGCCAGCTTTGCCTGGTCAGTCCCTGCAGGCGTGTTCATGTTCTACCCCATCCTGCCACCATATAAATGTTGAGCTTGCCCTGTGGTGACAAGCTTTACTCAACACTAGGATCCCAGAGTCCTCCTCTTTCTAGGAGAGAGTTATTGAACGTATCTGATGCTAGTGCTGAGCGTGTCGGTCCTGAGCGTTACCTAAAGAACCAGGATCTTGCTCCATCCAGCCCACTGATGGCGATGATGTAAATATGCCAGCACTTGAGCAAGCTCAGGCAGTGTGAGAACTCAGAATATGCATTTGGCTCTGCTACGAATCGCACCAAACAAAATGCATCAAAATCTGTGAGGCTCTTGGATTGCCGGGGTGAAGTACCAGACTAAGAAACATCAGTAATCATCTTTCAAGGCAAAAGGGGCAAACACAACTGCCTCCTTAGAGAAGCTGCAGTGCTGGAAGCGGTTCAGTCAAAAACAGAGGGGCAACAGCTGGAAGAAACAGTCACAACCCTGTTGGGAGGGTCTGTACCTAGAGTCAGACATGCAGAGGGATGCACACACAGCCTTACATGAACGGGAACATAAGTGCAGGGTACCATATGGCTGAGAACTGCCAGACGTGTCCTCAACATGATGACAGGACCTGCCTGTAATTGCCTGACCAGCTTCTCCACCGCATCAAAAGCACTCCTGCGGGAGATCAGCTTTTGCTCATATTGTTTCCAGGCAGGCTCCAGGAAATCCACTGAACTGTGTCAGGAAGAGGAAGGACTCGTCATGCTTCACCACAAAACTCAGGCAACTGAAAGCTTTACACGCTGTCTCTGGATCTTGAAGGACTTGAACCTTCAATCATCTCTTTAACAGCCAGTTCTCCAACAAAGACTGAAAAGGTTAAAAAAGCTAATTGCCGTGTTCTGAGATGAACTGAAATCGTAGCCTTGAAAAAGTCTTAGTGTTATGCAGCACTTTGTATGCACTATATGACGACCCAACAACACTTCAGATGAACACACCTGAACATAAGGACCCTGCAAGTCAAGAATGTTGCTGCAGTTGGCTGAGTTGATTGATTTCCAGGGTGCCCTGGCTCTGAGATACCCTAAGATCATAGAGGGAGCCCAAACATATAAGCAGTAAATATCTCTGGGGATGCGCGTGATGCCTGGCCTTCGTGCACAGCAATGAAACCTCTTACTGGTTTTTTGGCATGTGACTCCACTCCAAAGTAACGCAGATCGAGAGCTACCACAGATCATTAAAGTCATTTTAGGGAGAAGAAAAGGCTGCACTAAAATATGGAACGAATGAAAAAATGAGGAAGAGGAGGCAGAGAGAACAGGCCATTGGTGTGCCACGCTGCTCTTTCACAGCAGCAGAAAAACAAATCCAGTAAAGATTTAACAAAGCAAAGCGGTGAAAGTAAATTAAATAAAAGAGGGAAAGGTACCAATAAATCGGGGGTGCAACACAAATTTTTCTAAATGCTTTGGCAACGTAATGACATGTTAGAAGAGTCAAGCTGGTAAGAGAGCTCTATGATACACCCTGTTCCTGCAGGGCTGCTGCTTTGTGAACAGAGGAGCCTGGCCAAGACGGAGAGCAGTGAGCGAACACACACAAACCTTGTGCTGCAGCACAAGCAATACAAGCACACGCAGCATGTACGGACAGACAGATGCACGCTTAGAGGAGAATGCTGGATTCCCTTCTGAGAAACATTAGTGTCGGGACTCCCAACAGGCTGTCTGCCAAGGGGGATAATTAAGCTAAATAAAAATACACAACAGTAACAGCTCCACAAATGAGGATAATTTAATTACCACATTCGATATAGGAGACCCACTTCCCATGAGTTTTCTATTGTGACCAGAAAGGAGACAATAGCAACAGAAGAGGAATAGCAATGTACTGCAGAAAGGAAGATTCATTTACTAAAAAGAGGTTTTCCATTAGGGTCTGCATATTAAACAACATCATAGCTTTCCATAATCATGTCATAATCTTGTCATAAAATTCAGGCAAAGCAACAGCTTGTGAGTGTCCAAAAAAATCAATGGAACCGTATGAAAAATGATTGCAGATGTAGCACTAGAATTAATTTCAATGCTTAACCCACAGTGGTGGTAGCAAATATCTAAATAACAGGGAAGCAGGTGTCCTGCAAACACCTCTTAGGGAAGCGCTCCTCTCCCTCAAATTCAGAGGAAATGCAAACATTAGGCACATGACAGTTCACCGAATACTACCCATTTCTTTGATTTTTGGAAAAACAGGTCATTTCTATCCACTCATCTTCCTAAAATAAAACAGTTGTTAAGCCTAACAGGGCATAGTCTTATCTAGAATCTCAACTCAGTAGTGCGGTTTCAACGAGCTGAATTTAAAATACAAGAGCTGCAGATTTGCTTTATTCATTATTGCTGAAATGCAATAGAAAGCGAGAGCTAACATGCTGGGCTTCTGAAGAGCTTTATACACTGCGTAATGCACCTCTAGGGTGCTTGTCTGTTAAGTGAGAGAGAAGTGAAAATATTTTTCCTCCCCTTCTCTCTCTAGTGAAAACACTTAGTGGACAGCACAGGCTCAGTTCTTTTGAAAGTAAGGGAGCGAGTGTATCCACTCAATTATTTAAAACAGTTGAGTAATTGCAGTCCTGTCAGCTCAGAAAACATCTCTCTGTTAAAGCTGCTGCACAAAACCATTTCTGTGCAAGTGGTCACATAGCACTAGTTTTCTCTTTATTTATTTCCACACTCTCCGAGTTGGAGCCACTGGTGAGGGATGAGGCCGCACGCCCTGGTTTGCAGCTAGTTTTGCCGCAGGGTAAAACTCAGTCAGTAGAAGGAAGGAGAGATATGGGGACACCTTGGGAGCTTTTTTTGGACGTGGCATATTTATATGTGGACTGCGCTGGCTGATGACTACATAAATCCTTACAGAAATCTCTCAGGGCATAGTGTGTGCTGGAGATAAATATTACAATAGTAGGCTTAGAGGAAAATGGATTCAGACAGCTGGGAGAATCCAAGGAGGCAACAGGACTGAGTAGAAAGTCCTCTTGCTAAAGGCCCTCTGGAGAAGCTCCTTTAACAGCGACTAGGAGACTGGAGGGTTACCACGTTTGCCTTCCACAGATTCCAATGCACAGAGGAAAACCACCACAGAATATGCAAAGATCAGTAGACATTTCTTCCCTATCTCCAAAACCACACAGGGAATCAGAGAACCACAGCTCCAACGCACGCACTCACCAGCACCATTGCTTTACTGCATAGCTGCCCTGCACTTAGTCCCATCCTGTCCAAAAAGCGTGTATTTTACCTCCTCTGCCAGGGGTTGCAGGACACAGAACAAGAACAACTGGACTGACGAGTCAAGCCATGGACACGTGCACACCCATTCACCATTTGAAAATGAAGATTTGTTCCTTTCGGTTTACTACTCTCACCAGCAATGGCTTTCTGGGACAATTTTCAAGCAGATTGCAAAAAAAAAAAAAAAACAAAACAACTACCAAGGCAAATATAAAGCATAAGTGACAACGCTGAGAGTTTTCACATCTTCATTAACTGGCTCACCTTAATGGGTACTTCTCTCCAGGGTCCCTCCCCAGGTGGAAAAGCAGTGGCAGAGTAGTGTGCTCCTCCTGTGTATGTGTTGTCACTCCAGAGACATTCTGTCCAGGACAGAAATCAATACCCTGCAGTAAAAAAGAGAGAGGTCTTCAAAGGTGAAGCAAAGGAGGGGGGAAATTTTAGCTGATGCTGATTTTTCTATAGCACCTTTTTCCAATATACCCACAAACCCCAGAATTATTTTAAACTGAGAGCCCACTTCAATGGATTCTCATCTGATGGGGTAAAATAAGGTGACAATGTTGGCATTGCACTGACATAAAAGCTGGAGCAGGTCTTATATTTTTGCCTTATGAAAAAATAATCTCTATAAAATATTCATAAAAATGAAATGGCAAAACAAAAGAGAGAGGTGAAATCATTTAATCGTAAGGATTTTGCGCATGGAAAGTATCTTCTCTCTTTGATTTTTATGGCTTCGAAATACACAGGAAAAGATGCGATCACTTGGCACGTCTAATCAAAAAGCAACAGTGCCAGGGGAGACATCCAGCCAAATCCAGGGGCATCACACATAGATAAAGGGGATCTGCAAGTCTTCCTGAAATCTCAGCTTTCCAGAACCTGACAGAAGATTTGAAGGATCTGTTTCACTGAAGAATGAAGAAAACCTGGTTAATCTTAAAGAAATCAGTGCATTTGTTGACCTGATTCATAGCAAGCTGTTATTGAGGCACTCACCTGGGAATGACAGTGGGGCTGAAGAAACTGTATTAAGTCTGGGGACATTCTTGTCACTAACATTCCAGCCTATGGGGTCAGAAGTTGGGATTTTCCCAGTAGAGGCAGTGGATGTGAAAGACAGATGTACTGGCACTCTCCCTTTGCTAGCATCAATGGGTTAAAGAGCTCTCTGGCCACCGAGGGACAGAGCAAGTTGCCTGAGCAAGTCCAGAGTGAGCTCTCCACATCTGCCCCTGCGTGTCTTGTCGGGCAGTGTGTCCCGAAGCCCAGTCAGTTATTAGCCAGGTGCGGAGCTCCCTGATCGCCTAGAGCCTGTTCTGCCATCTCAAGGGCTAACAGAACCCGCTTAGCCCTGGGAACAGCAAAAAATGCAAAGTGCTGATTTCACTGAACAGCAAATAAAGCAAGCGGCCGCACAGACCAGCAAGGACTAGGACCAAATGGACTTGTTAAAGCTCAGTTTTACAATTCCAGCTGACGTGCTGCAGTCCCTACAATACCTCAAAATGCCCTGAGACATGGACAGAGACGTGGAGAGAAGGTAAATGGGAATATTTCAAAGGAGGTGGGAAAGCAGCTGTAGCATTTGCTTATAAAACAAACAAACTGAAAAGGCTCTCTACAGATGTTGGTAGGATTTGATTGGCAAACAATTTTCTAAAAATATCCTGTGTTTTTAACGGACAGCTGGTCAGTGGAGCAGTTAATATTCTGCTTTTCAATAAAGCAAGAAGTTTAGAAGCCCATGAAATTCCATTTATCTGCACAGAGCTATAGATTCCTGAATCACTGACTGGAAAAATAAGAGAGTTGCCTGATAGGTTGTAGTGGCCTTCCAATAATGGGCTTTAAATGGATAGAAAAATGATTGACCTTTCCACCTTGTGACGCCACAGGCCTCTTGAAACACACAGTGAAAAATAGTTGGGTGGGGCTTTTTTTTCCTCAAAAGGAGCAGTTAATGAAAAGGTATCAAAGCCTATATAACATCCAAATTATAATTTGGATGCAAATCAAACAAGTAATTTAATTAAGAGCCTGCTAATTGGTACAATGCTCTTCGGCTGCAAATACTTTAGTTTGAAAAAAGATTTTAGTCTCTTGGGTATTTGTTTGTACACTGCTCTGTTTACATTTTATCTTTTGTTTCTTATAAAATCCTTGTAGCTGAGGCTCCAGAACACAGCCCAGGCTACGTCTCAAAGACTCCTAGGGAAGTGCGTGCTGTGACAACTTGCCTGATGCTACTAGCCAAAAGCTATCTGTCTTTCTAATCGAAGCAATCAATGCCCCCTTCAAAAGTAGTCTATTGGGGGACAAATAAAATACATTAAAAGAATAAAGTCAAGCATACCATTTTACGACACTGATAAATAACCCTCTTGAAATATGGCTCAAACCACCCTTTACTTTTCAAAGGCACTTCAACTTTATCTCCACAAATAAAATTGACTATTATCATTTTTATGTACTGTGTGGCTGCCAATATTCAACTCACAGAGAGAACCTAAAATATTTTCTACCTACTCATCAACAAATGAGCAAGAAATAAGAGGTAAAATTACATCCTCACACCCTCGGATCAAGGCGTTATCCTGCACCAGAGTTAGTAATAACTACAGATACAGATAGAGGAGCCTAGTCATCTGTTTCTTTGACAGAAGAGACTATTTAACTTATCATCCACAAACCTATCTCATTCTGCTTTGTAAGTCAAAGCACTTCCAGTTCTCAGGATGGAAAGAGAAAAATCATCTATGTCAGTGAACTGAAAGTGTGGGATCCCCAAGTCTGGATTGTTTTTCTTTTCTGGAGCAAATCCAGTATAAATTAAATCTGTTTGTGATCTGAGCAGTATGAGACAATCCACACTCTGGACAATGCCTCAGGCTGCTTGGAAAGCATGCAAATTTAGTCATGTGTGGTCGTGGGAGCTGGGACAGAGTGATATGCCAAAAGTCCTTGTGTGTGCCTTGGATGAAGAGAAGGAGCTGCCCTCCAGCTCTGCTACCTGAAGCATGATGCACAACAGAGCTGGTGAGGAAGGGGACTCTCTTCTACACGATAATTTTAAATCATGCTACCATTTTGGATCACTTCTTGCTCTTCATTAAATAAAAACCTCTGTCCCTTTGTAAAAGCCAGAGCTGACAACATGCCCCATGGACCCCAAGAGCTCTGCAAGCTTGAGCAATAAATGCAAGTGTGCCAAACTCCCAGCTGCAGCAAAAGCCACATCATTTCAGGGCTGCATGGGAGCTCTCCCCATTTACAGTGATGGGGGACTGGCTTCAGCTCTCTGGCACTGCCAACAGGATGGCTGTGCCACATGAGATAAGAGCGAAGAGCTAGCGATGCCTGCCTTATCCACCAGGACAACAAACTCCAAACCAACTACCCCTTCATCTGCTCTTTAAGCTATTTTTTTGGTAGACTATGCAAGGGATCCAAAGTCTGTTAAAGCACATGTCTAATATTTTACTGCATGCTGCCCAAGGTAATTTGCATGTTTACAGGTAACACCAATCAAACAAAGCAGAAAGGTCACTCCCTGTGTTCAAGCAAATTCTTGAATCTTTTCTCAATCGTAAAAGCATGAAAGCCAAACCAGCAGATCTGCTCTAGAGCACCTAGGCTCTGTGCCTTCTAAGGGAGCCCACAAAAAAAGCATCAGATGGCAACCAGAAATAGCTCAGCTCCTGCACCCGGTCTCTCACACAGGCGCATGGTTTTGCAACACTGCAGACCTGTTTGCTGTAAGAGAAATTCCAGCAATAATACCTTTTATTTAAAAAAAAAAAAAAAAAAAAGCCAAACCAAATATTTCCGGCACATCAGATAGACCTTTCAGTGAACACGTCTTTATGCCCTTCTCCCCAGCAATTGTGTAACCTGGATTGTTTTTCCATTCCCAAGATCTAGCGGCTATTGGTTGCACAGCTTATGCTTTAATTTCCAGAGCAAATGGACCACAGATGCTATGTCAATATAGACATGAGACAAATACAGCCGGTTGCCAGTTTGGGCTCTCCGCCAAGTGATGGAATCACCACTTGTGTTAACGTAAGCCCTCTGGCAATTCATCATGCTGGCGCTACCCCAGATCCCTGCGACTTGACAAGCGGCTGCAGATTTTGATAGTGGCACAGCAAATCTGGGGTCTGTCTCCTGGTCATGTCTCCTCATTCCACAACACAAAAAAACAGAGCAGCAAAATTGTATTAATATTGGAAGGAGAAAAGAACAGCAGTTAATTAGAGCCAGGAACGTTGTTTCTTGCTGTTTGCCACAGCACGGGTAAGCGGCCGTTCTTACTCTCCTGGCAATTCCCAGCAAAAGCCTCCCAAAGTGGAGCTCCGAATGACAAGACACCTGAAAGTGTGACTGCCAAGCTTCAACCCTGTTGAACAAAAATTGCTTCTAATGTGTTAACTGTCTGGAAGAGACCCCAGAAGATGGGCAGATCTGCAAGCCTCCAGCGGCTCTCAAGCAGAAGCGATCAATGGCTAGCTCATATGCTCAGAGGACCACAATCAAATGTCATTATTTGTGAGGTTCTACTTGACTTCACATCCCCCTCGCAGAAAAGGCTTTATCGATCCCTTCAAGTTGAGGAGAGGGCAATCAGACAGACTGCGGCAGGAATAACCCCTTTGGCATTTTACATTAAAACAATAGGGTCTTCTGACAGGCACCTACACCAATCACTTAAAGACACAGGAGCCCTCATGAAAAGCCACTGAAGACTACTAACAAGATACTAAGCTGACAGCAGAAAGGTTGATGTTATCAGCCACTCTCCAATGAAGCAAAGGCAGTTTTCCACATTTCTTCTTAATTATTTTCTCCCCTTCTTGCATCACTGCTCTTGGGAGGGCACAGTGACTATTCTCTGCTGGACAGTCTCTGTGGCAGCCAGAGAGAAGGAAATTTCCTTTCTCCTGCTACCTCATACTCCTGCCTCCTCTACATAGCACTAAGTTAAGCAATTCTGTAAGTTAAAAGAGCAAAAAAGGGTTGCACCTGCGGGAAGGAGTGGACAGAACCGGTGACCCAGAACAGAGCATTCCATCCCACAGACATCATACTTGGTATGAAAGTTAAGGATCATGAGGGACAAGCCCTCTTCTTTGACAGCCGGTGTCCAGTGAGAACCTACTCCATCCTTCTGCTGGCTTAACTGATTACTTGCATAACTTGCATTCTTGAATAGTTAGTGTCACAGTTAGTGTGACGGATCCTGATCCATCTGTTCCTGAATCCAGTACCCAAGTCCAGCTCCCATCTGCCACTGTGTCCAGCCTTGGACTTTATCCCCATGCCTGCCCTGTAGCATCAGTGGAGAAGTAAAGCCATCGGAGTGGGTGGGTGTCAGTTTTATATATTTGTGAAAGTTTTATTGTATTCTTATTAATATTATTTCCCTTATTATTACTATTTCATTAAAGCTGTTTTAGTTTCCAGCCCATAAGCCTCTCTGCCTTGTTTTCCCTTTCCCCTTTCTCTGTGTGTGTGTGGAATTGGGATACAATTGCCTAGATCCAGCTGCTGACCCAGCCAGAACCAGGGCTAAACCATGACACTAACCATTGAAGTTATACAAGTAATAACGTTAAGCCAGCAGAAAAGACAGCATCAAGGTATCCTCCAGCACTGAAAAAGACTACAAGAGTTTATGAGAAGAGTCATAGTAGGAAAAAAAAATGCTCGGAGGTTAAAAAACAAATAAACAAACAAAAAAACAGGAAGAAGAGAACAGCACACTTCATCTTTGTGAAAGATGACAAATTTTAATCCCAAGTTATAAGGCAGAGGATGCAGACCAGTAAGGGCATGCTAATGTCATGGGAGTCTGAGACAACTATAAACCTGTGTACTGCATGTGCAGGATCTTTCCAGTGTAAACATTCCGAGTGCCGTATGGAGAGAGGCATTCATATCTCTGTTATGCTTTCCTAGGCTGCGCCTTCCTGAAGCTGCTTCTCTCTGGTACATTTTTATTTGTATATACATGCTTTATAACTTAACTAACTTATACTGCATTTAAATGCATAGCTCTCTAGGTTAGAGGCCAAAATTGCACACATTCTTTCTAAATAATCCTGAAAGACATGGTAGTCCTAACAGGACATGCATCAACTTCTCATTTTCCAACATCAACACAAAAATGTGGTTCTGGCTGCTTTATGGTATAATCTCACCTACAAGTCCAAAAAAAGTCAACAAAGTGTGGTTTAAAAACAATGCAAGTTTCTGTATCAATGATTTCCCACAGTTGATTAACAAGGGAATTTTGAGAGTGAAAGGAGGTCTGGCTAAAACATGCCGTATATCTGTCAAAATAATGAGATACTCAACTACCCATAAAACAAACCTCTTCAGAAATTGCAGGCAGCTGTTCTGACACACCTGGCCAACTTCAGATCTCTTTCAAATGGATGACATGCCAACCAGGTACATTTGTTTATGCCAGGACTGAGTTTGGACCTTCAGACATAGAAATTTTCATATTTGCAAGTTTAATAAATCATCACATTGGATTCACAATAAGGCAAGGACCTACGTCAAGGATCATATAATTAACAAGGCCTCATTAGCTGAAGTTCTACTGGGATGGCAAATCAAACTTATTGAACAGCAAACCTGCTGACAGTCAGAATTCCTAACGCCACAGGCGTGCATGTATTTAAATACATTTTTTCAAATGAAATTAGCAAACAAATTTGCCTTTTTAATTCTAGCAGTACAGCTTTAGTCCAATATCAATACAGCTGAGAACACCAGTCACTGAAAGAGGCAACTGTGTTGTAAAGTGAGATTACAAAACTCCTAAAACAGGACTCAGAACTGGGGAACTGTTCTGCATTCTGATTTATTTCTATTTTTAAACTCGCAAGGCTCATAATTAATGGTTTGAGGACATGAGGAGAACTGGAACAAATTTCAGCCTCAGCTTCCTCTGCATGTTGTTAATGGCTAGTCTGTCCACTAATGTGCTCCAATTTTACCCACATCAACCACATGTGATACAAGCTGCAGGAAAGCAAGTGAATTTTTAATCATCTCTCTGATGTACAGTATAATTGCTGACTTTTATCAGACAGTAGTTAAACAAAGACTTAGAAACAAATAAATATTCCTTAATTGCACGACTGCCATTGCTCACAGTAGGAGAGCCTTTGAAATGAGTAACCGGTCCCCATTATCAAGGCTACGCACATTCTTAGACATGTACAAATAAGTTCAGATCAATGTAGGTGTTTATTTGCTTCCCAACTAGGCATGTAAGTGCGTGTATGCGCTAACATTACAACAGAGAGCAATTATTCATGTGTGACTTTATCTTCCATGCACATGGGAAAAGCATGCCTTCAAGTCCATTCATATTCTCATACACATGTACATACAAGCTCCCGGTGTCTCTCACACAGGGAAAATTCTCCACGCTGTGCCACATGTGATGTATGGGTTTTACTCGCATACTAACCTAGACAAATACATTATCTCATTTTAGTTGTGTAGAATTAGCATTGAGACAGAGCGTGCAATGCATTTCTGGAGCCAACTTTCCTTTCCTTCTTACTCCATGTAAAATAGAAACTTTGACTCCTGGAGCATTACAGTCTTAAAAAGACAAACGTAGATATTTACAGCCCTGAATGTAAATGACTCCCTTGGAGCTGACTTTCTTTCTACCCCCAGGACATCCCAACAAAAGAAACTATGCACTTTTATATCCACAAATGTCATCAGCACTTATTTCTGCACCTGTGATGCCTTAAGGACCCACTCGAAGTTTATAAAAAAAAAAGAAAGACATTAAAAAAAAAATCATACAAGCAATCCCTCCCCAATACCAGCCTGCTGTCAGAATTGCTGAGAGCTGTGCCATAATGCATTTAGTTCATGTCTAAAGGTATAATCAGTGAGGCACATGTGTGAACCTGCCATTCAAGAAATGCCCCAGAGTTTAGTACCCAAGTCTGAGGCAAGCTAGATACAAAAGAAGAAAAATAACAGTGCTTAACATCCAATTGTGAGAAGATCAGCCAGGAAATTACAAAAGCTGTGCCTATTTGGCAAATAAAATGTAAAACACTTTATAGTGTGATACGGGCTTGTGAAAGTGCTGAGATAATAGATTAAACACATGTACTCTACTGTTTTCAACAACTACTGTTCTTTCCACTGTACGGTACCTACGGCTTTCCTTTTCCCTTTCAAGAAAAAAAAGCACCACAGCACAACAAACACATCCCTGTTCCATTTAAACAGTTCAGGGCAATAGGTCTTTTGTACTCTACATTGGAAGATACACAATTCATCATTGGACTCCAAACTTTGTAAGGGTACACACGAAAGCTCAGAGTTCAGCAGAGAAAGAAGCTTAAGGGGCATTAAGTGCTGATGAAAGGGAGGGCATCTCAGAACAACCCAGACTTTGCTCATTTTCCTCTGCTGGTCTCTGATTTCAGTAGAGGAGGGCTGTGACACCGGTCCCCTTAGATTTTGCAGCAGATCTGGTAGCTTTTAAGAGGCTGTGAATAAAAGTCTGGCTTGCAAATGGATGGTGATACTCCCCCATGTAAAACTCTGCTTTAAATGATTATTTTTCCCCAGGAGAACAAGTGAGATCAGGGTGCAGGTCGGTGTCCCTTTACCTTGCTGTATTCCTCCCAGGAGTTGCTCCAGGTCCAGTAGTGAGCCTTGTAAAGCCCGACTCTCACCGCCATCATCTCGTTGCCACGATAATAGAATATGGGCCTGAGAAAGAGAGCAAAGCTGCATGAGAAATGCCAATGCAACAGGCCCAGGCAGCCACTGCTGCAGCAGCTTCGCTGATAAGGGAGACAAACACTTTAATGGCGTCTGACTTCCGATTCAGCTATCAGCGAGAAACAGGCTGCCTCCTAATAGTCTCCACTGCAAGGTTTTCAATTAACATTTTTTAAAGTGTTCATCAAGTTGAGAGCTCACATGGCACAAGAATGAAACATTATACAGCTTGGCTGCCAGTGATTGTTAATCCTTGAACTATCAGACCCTGTTATTCCCTATAGAGCGTGCCGATTTAAACACCAAATGTCTCAGAAGTGGCGTGTGTGCGCGAGAGAGACGGGGATTCACAGACTCTGTGCTGCTTAGTCGCCTCTTTATGGCAGCACCAAGCTATGGGCCATTAGTGTCACACAGACAGGGTAGCCAGCGAGGACACCAGAGGCTGGCCTGTTCTGGATGCCATCACAGAAGAGCTCCATATGGAAAAACCTGGCAGCCAGACATGCTTTATTTTTAACTCCATTTCAACCTCTCTTTGCATCATCTTAAATGTAACACTGAAAACAGCAATTTTTTCCCCAAGGTTTTTCTAATTAACAATATATTTGAGAAACACAGCTCGCTCAGAGCACTTGGTCCGCAGCCCTGTACATGCATCACACTTTCCCTGGGCATCCCAGCAATGTTCCCATCAATTTTCCTAAAAACATGCTCTTGTTTTTTGAGGGAACAGTACAAAATTTTACTAAATGGACTGTCTGCAGGAGAGAGGTCTGATTTGTTGGTGCAGCTCATCACACAAGGGCATCAGACTTAGTCTTCTCTCCAGTTGCTTCAGGCTGCTGACAGGAGGAGATCCTGAAGCCGTTTATCACGAGCTGTAGGGTACATACATCTTTGTCTTTCATTCTGAGATGCCACTTGGCAAAGACTGCCACTCTGGTGATGCCACCTTGAAAAAAAAAAGTGTCCCTAAATGCAAGATAAGATTAAAATCTCCACATCTGAATGTCAGGAGTGGCCTTAGATCTCTTCTGTTTTAAAACCGTAGCCTCCCCTGAGGGTTCCTTGTGCAAACAATGAGCCTTTCTCCTTTGTCACCAGGAACAAAGGGGAAACGCTGCTGGCAGCAGTGCCCGCTCCGGCATCCTTAACGAATCTGAAACACGGTAAAATACAGCTTGAGAGATCTGCCGAAGTGCAGAACCTGATCTACACCAGTCTTACTGACAAAACAAAAAGCCCAAAGAAATGTGCCACAAAATACACCACGCGCCTTTTCCCTTGCTCGAACACTCACTATTGACAAGGTATTATGTGCCCCTTTGATTGAAGGTGTGGAGGGTCAGGTTTTACCTTTTTTTTAAAAAAAAAAATATTTTCCATCTTTGAAAGAGCATTACAGCTTGCACTCAAAACTCTGCTATTACTGATTTCTTTTTTTCCCATTCTCATTTTCATTTTTAAGATTAAAACAACACAATAACTGCTGAATGTCCTGGAAAGTTTTTTTTGAGGGGGGAGGAAAATAAAAAAGGAAAAAATAAACAAAAAAAAAAAGGAAAAAACGAAGGGAAAATAAAGGTATTAAAAAAAAAAGAAAAAAAGAGCCACGGTACACCTTGAGTGACTGCTATTGTAAGACAAACAGAACCAGTTCTAAGGGGCTGGTGACTGTGATGAAATTCTCTTTTCAAACCACAAAGGAGCTTTACAAACTTCAGAAGTAAAGATGGGATAGGCTATGTTTGAGGAATACGCAATGCCTCAAGTCAGCCACTGGCTGAGCTCTCAGGTAATACTGTATGCGGTTTTGAGGAACAAAGCCTTATGCCCAACACAGGAAAGAAGTCCAATGTTTTCCATGCATGTGTTTCCTCGCTGTCTCACAGAGAGAGAATGTTTGTATTCAGATTTCCTGGGCTGCCAAATTCCTCAGAAAAATTCACAACTACAGGACTTCTCCTGATCTCTAGTCCTTCCACGAGAGCGCTAAGTGTATCTGCTGTTAGATCTTAGTGCCTGTAACCAACAGCCGACAGCACTTCTCCACGCCCATAAAGATTCAGAGTCTATTCTTGCAAAAGCACCCATAGAAAAAGGACCTCGGGAGGTGATGGGCTTCCAGTTCATCTGCAAAAGCCCAGTTTTTACCTCCAACCTCTCTCAAGCTGAGGCTATAAAGACCCAGCATACTCTTGGATGTTTTTCCAGTAATAAATAATGTATTTTCCCCTAGCCAGGCTACAGTTCTCAGGCTTTTATCTCCCCTATTGCCATATGTTGTTCCAGGGATCCCTGCTAACCCCCTGACATTTTCATCTGTCCCCAGACTCCACTGTATGGCAACATGCCACATGTCAGGAAATCCCACCTCTGCTTGCACCACCAGAGAATGAGCGCATAGAGAAAAGCTCCAGTGCTACCTCCCCTCACTGAGCAGGAGCAAACATGCATCAATTCCTTTTATAAAATATTTCTGTAAACCTGACTTAATAACCACAGATCTGGCATCATTTCAGTCTGGAGGCAAGGGTGGGAGCTCTGGGCTCATAACTAACCTGTCAATTAGCTTGCCCTGCAAGATGGCAGGTAAAAGGTCGATGCCGTCAATCTGTCTGTCACTGGGAGGCTGCAGTCCCGCCAGGGAGAGGCTAGTGGTGAAGAGATCCATCACACTGCCCAGCTGACGACTGACCTGAAAAATCAACAGCAATGCATTCACAAAAAGACCTTCAGCGAAAGCCAAAACGAAACAGGCTGGTTTCCACTAAAGCAGAAATACTGCTTCCCAAACCTCCTTCTCTGTTAAGCACCTTTTGAGAATCTCTCCCTTTACAGTGCCGAAGGCACCAGCAAACCTCCTATTAAAATAATAAAGGAGATGATCCAGAATTCCACACTTCCAGGAAGCATTTTAGTTCATTTTCCTCTTTCTTCTCACTTCTCTCTATGCATCTGCCTTACAGGAGCATGTTTTCACAGAGTTCAGCTTCAGTTACCAAATTTCAAGTCATTTGTGGATGGAAACATCAGCACTTAAAACAAGAAAAAAAAAAAAGTGCTCAATTTGTTCCCTCACCAGGTCATCTCTGGAGTCCAGAATACCCTGACAGAGTTCCCAGAAAGCACAAGGATAGATGGATAATAACAAAAAGAGCCCAATGACTTCATCTGCAAACCATTTCCAACAATTCAAGAACTGTAAAGTCGTGGTATTTTTAGTATATATTTTAATAAGGGAGAAAAACATCTGGTTTTGGCTCCAATGGAGATGTGCAAGCTTCCTCCCCCCTTGGTTTTTTTTCCTTCCTTCCTTAATTGGATTCCATACTCATCTCTCTGGTCTTAATTATTCATATTTTAAAACCCTAAAAAGTCTGTTCTGACTAATTCTTTACGAAACTTTGCTCCCGCCCTGCATTTGGTATGCTACAGTTATCTCCAGTAGGATGTTTAATTAGCCAGCAACACACTAAATCGAAGCAGACACATTCAAATCAATTCAAGACTGTTTGGCACCAGGATGCACCAGCACACGATGAGACGTGAAAAGAGCCTTTTCAGCCGTACCACTTGTTTGGAGATAAGAACCCATCTGATACAAGCCCACATCTGTAAGTACAGAAGCACTTTCTGACTGAATTCCAAGTCCTAGCAGCAGCCTTGAGAATGTCAGTGTGAACATTATGATGCTGGGACTATCAAAGACTTTTTATCTCTGAATCCTCTTTCTCACACAAACAGATTCCCAGTCTGTAACCCAGTACTAATTATATAAATGCAACAACAAATGATAACACGATAAATGAATTTTTGCAAGATGCTGGCTCTAGAAAAAAAACTAAAGGGAAAATGTTATTTTTGCTGGAACACTAAGCCTTTTATTAAGGGGCTGGCCTGAAAAAAGTGAACACAAAGGAAGAATTAACAAATTGCAAAAAAAAAAAAAAAAAAAAGAAATTGGAGAAAGCAACATGCAGGGGACTGATTACAAGTTTAACATTACAATATCACATTACTTGATTACAGTAATTTCAAGTTTTAATGGCTTTCATTCATCAAAAGGTGTTGGCAGGAACACATAATATTAAAGCTGCACACAAGAATACTTCCACAACCGTTAAGAAGAAATCAAAGTGCAAAGCTCTAGGCACAAGAGGAAGCCTGACCATGGAAATGCCTCTCCAGGAAAGCAGCTGGATGAGTTGACCAAGAACAAGAGTGGTTGCAGAAGGTCTCAGGCATTTGAGGTTAAGCTGTACTCGTGGACAATGCTGCTGCAGCAGGCAGCCTGAAAGAGGTCATGCTTAGCCTGTCCTTGTAGGCAGTGACAAACAGAGATGAGCCCATAAATCCCTCACAAAAAGCAGATGTAGGCATGACGTTCCCTCTCTGCAGGGAGGAAAAGATGGAGACCTTCTGATGCTGTGGAGAAGGAAACAGAACTGAGCTCTCTGACGGGGTAACCCTGCTTCTGGGGCTGCTGGCAAGTGTGGACCACTGGGGAGAACCAAAGCTGGCTGTGCTGTCCATGACATTAACTGTGGGACAGTGCTGCGTGCTCCCTGGAATGTCTCCTTGCACAGGTTCTTCTCTGGTCTCTATGTGAACCCAAAGAGGACTGACATTAAAATAACAGTACACACGCATTCAAAAAACAACTCCCAAATCATCAGCTCACACTTTACGGAGCTGGACAGCCCCATGAGCCATTGGTGCTGGGAATGTTGCACTCTGTTTTAAGTGAAAGGGGATTACAAGTGCTCAGCATCTCAGCAAAGATGCTCCGTTCCTCGTAAACTCATCTGCTGGCTAATTTACCCTGAGCGTGCCTTCGGAGAGCTGCGGGGTCAGCAGAACACCATATGCAGAGCCTGGAGTCTAATAAAGAGCAGATCTAGCACATGCCCACTCCCTGACAACTGCTACATTAGGAGCAGATGGGCAAACTGGTGTCTGAGACTTTCTGTAATTAGACCTCTCACAATTTATAAGGCAAATCCAAAAGTCACTTTTCTTGTTGTTGCTCCATTCCCTCGCTTCAACATTTTGATAACAGGCAGCAAGAGGCAATCGCTGACCCGAGACTCGTGTCTCTAATATCACCTAATTTACACATCGCATTGTGACAATCCTGCAGGGCCACCATGGTCTTCTTGTACCGGCCCTTATTAACCATAACCAGATGTAGATGACTCTCTTTAATCATCCAATTACATTTCTGGTCTCAGACAACATTTTTCCATGAAGCAGAGAAAACTTCTTAAGGAAATTAAATGCCCATGCTACAGCCACTTGGACTTATCTGTGCTCTGCAGCACCGCATTGAAGAAGGGAGAGGGAAAAAAAGGTTAATATTTATATAAAACTTTGAAGTATTTTCAGAGAAAAATAAAAAAATTACCATTTTCTTCTGTCAACAGTGCTCTTTCATTCTGGTTGCCATTCCCTTCTTATTTTTTTTTTTTTTAAAGGAAAGAAAAAGAAAATCCAGAGGGCAACAGCCCAGAGAAAATAAATAATATATAAAAAAGAGTGAGATCAGATATTGCTCGTATCAGTGAGAAACAGCCGGTATTACGCACGTAAGAACGGATTTTTCCCCCTCCTTCCCCCCCTTCTTTTTAATAAACTCTCAGTATACACATAACGTCTTTAAGAAAATGAAATCCTTTTGCTGTGGGCCACGTTGCTAGAAGAAATAGTCACCACTACTGTTATCAGTGCTTTCAAGCTTTAACTCTGAATCAAAGGCGACAATTAATAAAGTCGCCCCCGCCAGGAATGGAAAGGAGGAAAGCTAAATATTTGAAACTGGGTGAACAAATGTCAGGGTGTTTTTAAATAAAATCCTTTTACAGTTATCACAGCGAGCAGACCTGATATCCCTGTCTAATTCAATTTCAATTTGCGCCCCATGGGAGATAGTGAAGAAAAGGTTGCAATGCTGTCTTTGGGTTGATATGTTCTTTTCTCCTTCAGGAAGCAGGCACGAGAGAGGAAGGGGAGGAGGGTGAGGGAAGAGAGGAGGAGGATTCAAATACCAGCAGAATATGATTCTTTTTTTTTCCCCAGCTGGATCCTTCCAGAAGGCAGATGTGATGAGGGGAATGCTGAAATGCTGATTTGTTGTGAATTCACCTGAAAAACGTAGCTGAGGAGGAAACTGCAAAAAGGCTGTTTGTGTATGAATAAATATTCCTGATGGGGGATTAGAATTAACTCAATGTTGATGCCAAGAGCAACACATGCTCCTGAGGCACACCTCTCCCCAAAAAACCTGCAAATCAGCCAACTGCACCAATTATCCTAAGCTCTATCAATGTCCTGTCAAGTGTTCACAATCTGTCACCTAACTCCTTTTGTTTAAATAAAAGAGTGCTCCTTTATTTAAACAAAAAAATGTCCCCTTTAATACAAACAACCCCCCCCCCCAAACCTATATATGCTATAAATAAATTGCTAGGTCCCATCAACAGGATGAGCCTTCCACCCAAGAACTGGATTTCACCGGCCAGAAACACAAGTCCTCTTTTTCTGGCTGAAGTTGTGCCAGCTGAAGCGGTCACTGGGCCTCCATCTGCTCCTCAAAACCTTCACAGCTGGAAGGAAGAACCACTGCACTGGGAGCAGCCCCAGCACAGGAAGAAGGAGTTGACCCTTCAGCTTTGCGCTTGGCACTCTTGAGAAGCTTTTTGCTTCCACCCTGGTTCAGAGCTCCCAAGCCTTTGTTTCCTTCAACTCTTTGGAAAAAAGAAAGAGCAATGAGAAACTCTGAAGCAGTTTTCCCACATTTTACAGCTACTTGGCCTACACAGGACTTTGGCTGACTAGCTTAAACTTGCAGTCAAGAAGATGTTCAAGCTACAGACTCTCTAAGATACAGAAAAGAAGCCAAAAATATACTAGCAAATACATGTCTTTTCACTTAGTATGTCAGTGCAATTATGAAGCAGTAACTACAGGTGCCTTACGCAGCATGAGCTATATTACACAGAAGCAATGCCAAACCTCTCACCTGCGGTCAGTGCTGCTGTGGATACCAACGCTGGAGCCTCGAAGGCAAGAATACAAGCAGAAAAGACACATAAGTAGCTATCACATATTTACTTATCAGGTCCAACTCAGCAAAGCAGCGTATCCTGGGGACGGAGTTCAGAGCAGGCTTCTCAAGGTACCAGAGCGGAGTCCAAGGGGACATTTGGGAGTGTAACACCTGCATGTGCAGGTATTTGGCAGGCAACACCATGAACTGGAGCCCAGGATAAGAAGGATTTAAAGTTAGGAACGTGCTTAAGTGCTAAGGATGATATCAGCAGTGGTGGAGGAAGGGATTTTTGGGCACGTACCTGCCCCAAGAAGCCTTAAGCACACTCTCCAGCTCATTGAGCATGCATGGGCTGATGACAGTAGAGCGTTGGTCAGTCCACCCTCCTATGAAAACTCTGCACAGAAATGACTGTTCACAGGAATTCAAACAGCAGCTTCAGCTGTGGCCTCAAGCAGGAAGCCATGCATCGCACCGGGCTACTGAGAACGTTTTGCACCACATAAAGCTTCACTGCCGCACTACATGTGAAAGTCTACCTGTGAGAGGGGTACCAGCCAGCTACAGTTAGAAAATAAATAGGCACACTGATTCCTCTACTCGTGTTCCTAATTATCCTCAGAGTTACTACAATGGAAGGAATTTTTAAATTTGGTATTTACTCATCCCCATTTAGAATGCATGTTTACTTTTAGCACATTATTCAGTTTGGACACGGAAAACAAAACAATCAGCTTCAGTTTCATGTTCTCGTATGCTTGCCCAAGGCTGTTGTACTTGGCTTGTAAAGGCTTTATGGAAATGTTTAAATTAAAACAAAAAGACTGTTTTCATTTCAAATTAAAAAAATAATAAAACATCCCTAGTAGGTTGTGTGAACTCTTTAAAAATGATGAAACCAAACTACCCTCCTGCCCTCAGTTGCAGATCTAAGCTATCCAATAGCTTCCTCCTAAACGTAAACAATAAATTATCGTTATCCTGACTCAATTAAATCACCAAAAAGGAATTCAACTTAGCAAAATGTTTTATTTATGAATAGTTTGCAGTCCTAAGCACAGTGCCCAGTTAATGAAGTATCACTTTCTTCAGGGATGACAGATGCTCACAAAGGGGAGGAAATCTGTATTATTTACTGTGAACCCTGCCTGCAGAAGAATTGATTGCATCTTTCTTTAATGAGAACTGGGACAACAGAGGCTGGTAGTGCCACTGGAGGATTATTTTGAAGTGATCATATCTGAATTTGCGCACAGGCAGGGAAGAGAAATAGTCTAGTATCTAGACCTCCCTGACTGGAACTTTTATCTAATACCAAAGAAAGAGCCAGGAGGGTCAAATCACTCGATACTTCAGGGCACAGAGTGTGAGGGGGCAACACACGCCTGCTCTAGACTAGGACACACATTAGCAATGTGTCTTTTTGTTCAAACATGTAACCCTCTGAAAATATTGTGGTCCAAAAGAGTAAAGGGTTTAAATAAAGTAGGAAAACAAAAAGACCAGAGTGTTTGGTGCTCACAGAAGTGTTGATCATAGACACTCTAGATGCAAATTTGGAATAATGAACAGGAACGGCATCCTTCTCTAGGGGCACCATTCAGCTCCTTATTTAGACAAGCTTCAGGACTGACACATTGTGCACGTTAAAAGTCTAATCCAGAGCCCACTGAATCCAGCAAGAACCACTCCACTCACCTCAGTAAATCCATTTAAGACCGGTCAGAATTGTTCCAAGCAGACTCACCTTTCCTGCAGGTATACGTCCAGGCCACCAAGCAATAGCTGGCGCTCTCATGCCACCTTCAAAGGTAGTTTGTTTGCCACACAGAAAAGGACCATTGCTTCCTCCTAGAGAGAGAGAAAAGGAGCCATAAAACCCACAAAATGCTAATACCGTGTTTCAAAGGGACAGTGTCAACTAGGAAATCTTTAGGTTAGTTTTAAATGAATTTTCATTTCTACCTTCTTCAAATAAGATGTCCACAGCTGTTTTGGTTTTGTTGTTGTTTTTTTTAAGTAACCCTTTACAATTTGCACTTTTTAGGAGTGCCTTTTCAGATCAGGGAGAAAGTGACAGTTATACACTATTTGCTATCAACCAAACAAATAAAAAAGCCAAAAAGAGAAAACAGAATAATTAAATCATAGAACGGTTTGGGCTGAAAGGGACCTTAAATCTAATTTCAACATCTCCCACTGGACCAGGCTGCTCCAAGCCCCATCCAACCTGGCCTTAAACACCTCCAGAGAGGGGGCAGCCACAAATTCCCTTGGCAACCTGGGCCAGGGCCTCACCACTCTCATTGTAAAGAATTTCTTCCTAATGTCTAATCCAAATCTTCTCCCCTCCAATTTAAAACCATTTCCCTCGTCCTATCACTCTATGCCCTTGCAAACAGTCCCTCCCCCAGCAGGCCCCCCTTCAGGTACTGGAAGGCTGCTACAAGGTCTCCCAAGAGCCTTACTTTGCTGGTACCTTCCTTCACTTTAAGGATGTTATCTGCTGTTTGTAATGAAAGGAAATCTGACACTTTTAGGCAGAAAGAGTATTTTTTTTTCATAATCCTTTTAAAGTAGCAGAGCAATATGAGATGCAGATATGAGAATGAGAAAATCATGTATTCCCTGAATGTTCACTCTCAGAGATAGCAAGTGCTTTGCAGTAATGTCTGAATTTTTAACCCAGCCTCGTAGCTAAGCTTGCTGAGAAAAAAACAGAGATTCTGCGACTGATTCCAGGTCAAATAAAGTCAAACGCAGCAGCTCAGCTGTAATCAGAACTCAGGATACTCCCTGCTCTGTGGTGAAACAACCACGAGACAGCCTGCCTCCAAACAGAAGAGAGTGGGTTATAAAATCAATTTGCAATGACTCTGAGAGAAACAATCATTTAAACAAAAGAAAACCTGTGAAGTAACAAAAATGTTTTTTCCTCTTGCTGTTTTTCATGAGAACAAAAGGAGGGACTCTTGATTTCTCTGCAATCACTCAGAAAGCGTAAATATGCATTTGGCAGATGGAAAGAGAACACCCTGTGAAGTTATTGGGCCTGGTCCTAAAGAAATTAAAAGAATATTCATTCCCTGACAGTGGAGCACAAAGTGGAAATGCACATGGGTGAACCAACACACTGGGTTAGGCCAAAAGTCCATTTAACCAAGGATACCTCCTCCAAATGTGACCAGAAGTAATGAACATCAGCTAACTCTAAATGTAAATGCTCTGCCCTTTGAGGCTTCTCCTAACTTCACAAAGGAAAACCTCAGGTACAGGTCTCTTTCCTGCTCAGATATGGGGATGTAAGCCTTGAGTTTTACAACTCCAGCCGCGGTTTGTTCGTCTGAGACTCACCTTGTTTAGGAGCTGAAATGAGAGCAGCCCCGTTATCAGAGGTGAAAAACACAAAAGTGTTCTCACTGATACCCAGCTTCTGAAGATGTGCTAGGATTTTTCCAATGCTATCATCAATTTCTCGTACAGCATCCCCGTATCTGAGGCAAAAGTACATGCAAGACATTAAAGGCAGCAAAGAGGAAAAGCATCACAGAGCAATACACGCTGCAATCAGCCACAATGCTTTTAGTGGACGTAATTTATACCTGTGCTGTAGAAATACTTCTCTTGTGGTATAATAAAGTTTTCCACTGTCATTGCAAAACCTGTGTCTCCTACCTGCAGAGAGCAATCTCTTTTGGGTATTAAGAGCCAGAATTTGTCCAGATGTGAGCCACTCTTGGACAGAGACCAGCAACCGATATAAACTTCGCTAATAACGGTCTCAAATATAGGCAAAGCCAGGTTGCCATAGACTTGAAGCTAATAACATAGTTTTACTAATGGATGCTGGTTTGAAACCACTCTCTTACTAGCAAGGCTCACAATATCTACAGAGCTCTTTGCACTCTGTAAATTGTGTTTTTCATGAATGCTTTTCTACTTGCTGATCTGATTTATAGGCTTTTAAAACAGGCAGTAATCATATAAAAGCCTTCCAAAAAATCATCTGTGTTACACAGAACACTATTACTCACACAACTGGCAAAGGAGCTTAGGCTCCCTCTTCTCCCTCATTTTAGTCACATTATCATCATTTCAGATTACAGTGAAATTATTAAAGAAAAATCCAAGTCCTCACTAACTAACGTATTTCATCACACACATACACTTTTGAGAAATTTTCTATATATTTGAATCTAATAAACACCGCTTAGGTTTTCTGTTTCTGTAGTATGAGGTATTGACTAAAAAAAAAACCCAACAAAACCAATACCCACAAAACCAAGACTTACAGTCCTCTCTGACTAGTGCCCAGGAAATTTTTGGAGGCATAAACAGGAGCGTGGGTAGCATCAATTGCCCAGTATAAAAAGAATGGCTGCTGGCTGGCCTGCTGCTTGCTAATAAAATCCAGAGCTTCCTGTAAACAACAATAGAAATGAGTTTAACGGAATCATCCTCTGCCATCTAAGTCTCTCCAAAAGAAGAAGCATAAAGTCACTGTGGCTTAGAAGCCAGTATTAAAATAGACAGTACCTGCAGATAGATTTGAGTCAAGTTGGCTTCACCCGTCTTCAGTTCAATTTTGAAATCTTCATAGTATCTTAAGATAAAATTAATCAGAGAGAAAAAAAATCAATCCAAAGGAGTAGACAACATAAAAAGTGGTTTTCCCCCTCCTTTTCCTTACTGTGCAAGTACTTGACAAACAAGCCACAGTTCCTACTCAGCAAAGTCTCTTCACATACTAATAAGAATGTCATCGTATTTTTTCTTGCGGGAGAAAGCAGTGAAACTGCTACATTCAAATTAATGACTGTTAAGCTATTAGAATAGGGCAGTATGCTTAGAGATCTCTTGCCACTGCTCCTTCAAGAGAGAGCTGTTTGATATGTGAGTAAAATTTTCAGGAGTACACAACAACTTCTGCTGAGAAAGAGCAATCCTGGAATCAGAACTTGGGCTGCTTTGAAAATGTTATGCTTGAAGTACCCTTATACACCAATTAAGCAAAGAAGGGTGAAGGGCAGTCCTCAGGAGAATAAGCAAGTGAAATAAGATGATACCAAACTCAAAAGTGAATGGACATGAATGGCACAGACTGCAGACCTGGAGCATAGAATGGTGTTACACAAACAGACAAAAGGTTATTACCAACAGGAAGAGAAGGAATAAAGAGGTCTTTCAGTAAAGAACTGAACCTGCTTCCAAGAGAAGTAGTGGAGTGAAATCATCACAGAAAGCCTTTAGGGCAAAAGAGGATAAGCAAACATCTCTGGGGGGGAATGAAGTACCTGTAGATCACTTTTCAAGCAGCTGAGTTTGTAACTCCAGTTCTGAAGTAGATGCTGCTTTTGCTAACCCCTTTTAATGGAAATGGGTTTGCTATGCTAGCACTCATCCTCCAGCACTGTATCATCAGTAGGGAAAAGCAAAAAAAAATAACATTACCAGGCAAGTAGCTGAATTACCTGCCAATCATTTCCCAGTCCCTGTATACAGGGATATTGGGGAGTGCTCTGTTATCAAAAGGTCCAAAATGGCAGTTTGGGGATCCAAACCATTCGTCAAACCCATGCTTCAGGGGGTGGAACTGAGGCCGGTGACCCAGATGCCTAGGAACAAAAGAAACAGATGAGCCAAAATTCTACTGCAAAGAAATAAATCATAATCTCATCAGAAGGCATGCAAGAAAACAATCTTTGCCTAAGAAGAAAAACTTCAAGCATTTTAATCAAATAAATGACTGCAGAGCATTGTCTTGATCTTTCTCATACTTGTTGCAAACGCATCCAAGCAGGCTCACTCTGGTTTTCACATATATCCCATTTCAGTCTACTGTCCAATCTTTGTTTTCCGTTATTTCCTTCTATTGGTGTCTTCTCTCATGCTGCCTTGATGATCTGTACTCATGGACTACTCTGCCCAAAGCCATTGCAAAGACATATAACGCTTTACTTAAGGATTCTGATCTACAGCAAGTCACTTACTAAGCTCTAAAAACACAAGGCAAAGCACATGAAATGTACCAGAAGAAATGTACCAATCCTCATTCCAGCTATGACTGATTGTATCTTGGTGATGTAACTAAAACGGCAAGTCTGACCTGCAGGATTCTACCCCTTCCTCATTTACATACACGACAATACAAAACTATTCCTGTCTGTTTCTATCACAGGGGATACGGAAAAATATTTTATTCTAAGAAAGCCCTAAGAGAATTTACAGCGGAGGACACTTGAAAAAGGTGTCAAGTAATTACTGAGATGCTAATTATTCTCTCTCTCTCTCACAAACAGAAAAATAGAGAGATATTTAATGAAATGTAACAAATTCTCTATCAGTCATGGAAAATACTTGACTTGGAAACACGTAATTAAACTCTGGAACACTCTGAGAAGTTTTTAACAGTGATGCTGAAAGGATATAAAAATCTTCTTCTGGAAAACTTTAAAAATCTTTAAAAGCCCTAAAATTCTATGCATGGCTCAGATAAGACTCCAATTTAACTAATATACTTCGCATTTCTTTATACCTTTCTAGGAAGCAGGTGTTGCGCACAACTGATAAGAGATGGTGCTCTACACTATCACGCCCCAGCCTATCCAGGATAACAGTTCTTAGGTGCACAATGATAGTGCATCGCACATTCAGATTTAGGCTGCTTTTTGCTAACAGCTGCAGGTCCTTCCAGATTTGCTGTTTTCCAAATAACTGCCTGGAACCAATCTGTATTTGTGTTGTTTATTTCTTTTCCCTGGGTGTATGAATTTACATTTATTAGCACTGAACTGCATCTTATTGCATTCAGTTCACTGATCCGATTCTTAATGGCTACTCTGCTGTTTGGATTTGTGGTAATAAATAATTCACTGTCTTAGGTTAGTTTGCTTTCTTTCCAGTTTCAGCAGCACCAGTAAATCAAACCACAATTCAAACTCACTCTTTCCTAACTTGTTAACAAAGCTGTTACATAAATTGTACCCCACTACTTTCATTAACAGTGTCTCCCCCGATACTAGTCCTGTCCAAAGTCTCTTTATTAACAATTACTCTATTAATCAAGCAGTACTCTTCTGGTGTCTTATGCCATTTTTAAGTTCCTATTTGGGCATTTATTTATTACTGCACTGTTCCAAACCGTGAATCAACCGTTTAGAGATCCCCGGGTCCCATAGGATTCCATTACAGCCCACAAGTGCATTTGAAATTTGAATGTTAAAAATGCACAAGTTTTAACTATTACACTGGTAATTCCATTGTGCTTGCTTGAAAACCTTTCAAGTTTTTCCTTTCCGATCCTTCACAGACATGAAGAAACATTGGGGTTTAGAAGTTCTGTATCCTCTACAGAGATTATACTGTACTTCCAAAAGTTAGTAAACTCAAAGGACAATATTCACAGAGTATTGGATCAGCCCTCTAGGCCTTTTAAAACACCTGGTATCGGCTATACTGATCAAGCCTATTCCTATCCACCCTGATCTTTTACACTTGATGAACAATCTACAATGCAGTCCTGGAGATGCCTGTGCCTCTATTTCTATATCACACTCTTCTACTCCTAAAAAAAATAAAGAAGCTTTTGCAATTTAGTCTACTCTACTAACAAAAAACCCAAACAAAGCATACAGCAGGGGCCAAAGATAAAAAGCATGTAGGTGCTCAAAGCAAGTTCCAACAGAACATCTTAGTGATTTTTGATTAAGTAGTGTGATACATGGATGAAAGTGGAGAGGCGAAGGATTTATTAATATATATACACACACATAAAACACCCTTCAACTCTTTGTATGAAGATAGATGTATGCACTTGTAATGGTAGCACTCAATTCAGAAATTGATCACAGCAGGTGGGAAGATCCATGACAGATTTCAAAAGCTGGACATCTGAGCTTCAAAATGGTTATTTTCCTGCAGTTCTTGTTGTTCTGCTGCTTCTTCGCAATACACACACATGCAGACTGAAATCTCAAAGCAAGAGATCTTAAAATAAGTTTACCATTTGCCAATGATCTTATTGATGTAGCCAGCTTTCTTCAGCAGCTCTGGAAGCAGTAATTCAGAATCTGGGATTCCTCCTACAATGTCCTGTGGCGTGTATGCTGTGTGACACAAACAAAAATTCATTCCAACTCTTACAAATATTAGAGCAAACAGCTTCTGGCTACGCATCACTAGAAGCACTGTTACTGGATCAGAAATTGCAATTAGTTTGAAGTCCCAGCAATATCACTCCTTGGAAGTTCTCCCAGGCCACAAGATGAAGAGAACAAATTGATTCAGAGAGATCAAAGGGAGATCCCCACCCACTCACACACTACAGCCAATAATAAATGCAGCTGCCATTATAGAACGAAGGCGATACCCTTGAAAGGGGGATCATAAAGAAAGCAAGTGCTTTAGGTATGCACTGGAGCTGCCTTTACTCTTACAAATTTGCTTTATGTTTTTTAAAACAAAAGCATTTTTTCCTAAATCAAATGTTTAATAAACTCGCTCAGACTGCAAGAGTTAAGAGACATGATAAGCCTCTCTAAGCCCACAGTTCTCTAGCCCTTGAGAATCAAGGTGTGACTTAGGGTAGGATGGAGATTGCAAGAATGCTGGCTGATACACAGTGTGAATCAGTCCATAGCTGCTGATTCTTGCCCAGGCATGTATAGTTTCACGTGACGTCTGTCAGGCTGGAAGCAAAATCAACCCAGAATCATTACGAATTGGTAATCTTCCCTGGAAGCACCATGGGCACAACAGTGCTATAAAACTGCCAGGGCTGAAATGGTTAGAAAACTGGCTGCTGAATAAAACGGTAAGCAGCTGGGTCTTTACTCCGAGTGTTAACATGTACCCCACGTGATTTTCTTTCACCAGACACCAATTAGACTGCCCAGAGGAAACACTTCTCAGCCAGCAGAAAAAAAATGGATCAACCAGCCTTGTTTATGTCTCTTAATTCGAGGAGGTTTTCTGCTTGATGAAGAGGAAGCAATAAATTTCACGCTTATTAGCAGCGGTTAACATGGTAATCTCTTTGTGCCACTCTGGAAGATCCATAAGGGAAGATTACCCAGCCAAGCTTTTGTCCAAAGCAAAACTTCCTACAAAGCACAGAGCAAAATCAAGAGAGGAAGGCAAATCAGGAATGAAACCCATACCATTTCGGGCATGCGCATTCGTGGTGTAAAAACCATTCCTCACTGGGAGACGGCCCGTCAACAGTGCTGCCCTTGCTGTAAATAACGACAAAAACTGTTTTATTTGTCATGTATTCTCTGCTTACTAGTAAGGCCAAGGATAATGCACTGACTGTAGCACTGACTTCTTTTGCCACAGCCAGGTACTAAGATCACTTGCATCAGAGCAGGGAACAACTCTCCTCTCCCCTTCTGGAGACAGAAAGGTTCTGATACGACACCATTTGAGCTATTCCAGGGCAAACCTAACTGAAATTTGCCCTCTTTATTAAAATATCCACTACTGAAGAGTAATTACTTGCAATGGTCAATGTAGCTGTCCTTCTATCGCAGTAATTATAAAAGAAGTACCTGACATATATATGTGAGAGGAAATCGTAACACAAACTGATTACACGCTTAAGGCTATGTTTTCAAGCTTGCCTGAACAACAGTCATGCAATAGTGAAGAAAGAGCTGTTCAGATTTGACAATAAAAAACAAGTCCTGACGGCAGGAAACATTTAAACAGATGTTTAAGCACATGCAGTACCACCATTGGACCTAGCAGGACTTCAGCATGTTTTAAATGCCTTTTCTGAGCAAGGGCGTCATCAGCACATCAGTGACAAATTATATCTGAAATAAAAGCCCAAATAAAAAGCCTCTATTGCTCATTTTCTCCAAATAGGTTTGAGGGGAAAAAAAGAAAGATAAAACCTCCACCTCACAGAAAAACCAATACAGATAAAAATATCTGCATCTCCCAGACGCAAACGTTTCTTTTATCTCTTGTTCCTTCCCCAGGAATCTTGCAAGCCACCAGGGTCAAAACCAAGACACAACCTGCTGCCATTCCTTGTACAAAAGTCTCAACAAAGCCAATGGAATCAGGCAAATATGAACAAACTATGTTCAACAGCAACATAGACATTGCTTTGTCTGTTTATCCCAAAATAAGAAAGATGAAAAAATTGCAATGACCGAGGCTAGAATACTAAACCAAAATGTTTTAAAACATGCTTTAGCTGGACTGGTTTGATCACTAAAACACTGCTTTGTATGAACTGAAGATTGTAGGCTTTTCAATCCAAACATAAATAAAAAGGGAGCAAAAAGCAAGATCAAAGCACTAAATCCAAACTCTGCCCTGAGGGTAATCACTGGGTTGGTTGCTAGTTCATGTCAGATGCTGGCAAACGTCCCAATCTTCTCAGAAGGTGGCATGCTTATATGCTAGTTTAAAATCAAGTTTACTTACATGGAGAACAGAGAGGGTTGGCTGTATAAAAATCCAGGAAAAGCATCCCTTCTGCAGCCATCTGGTCTAAGTTAGGAGTTTCCTTAGAAGGCTCTCCGAAAGCTCCCAAATCACCCCAACCCATCTGTAAAAAAAAACACACCAAAAGATGTAAAAGTACTTTTACTCTTCTACGACAATGCTTCTGGGCCCACATAACACTTTTATTGTATCCCTTCATTTCTAAATCTTTATAGTGCTCATCTCCTTATTTAGGGAGTACTTCACAAACGTGATAAAAATTATCTTCCCCAACCCTGCGATGCATGGAACTATTACAGTTTTCATTGGCAAATGGGAAACTGAGGTACATCTGGGATTAAATGAATTACCAACGGGCATTAAAACATTTGTAGCAGAATTGGGTAAGAACCCTAACGTCTTCCCTCTTGCGCAAGTGTCTGAAGACTGGCAAGGGCACAGACACCGGGGAGAAAAAGGAAGTTACACATGATATGCTCACTGTTGTACAGCTGCAAAGTCTGACTCTTCAGTCCTTGGCTACGTGTCTTTCTGTCGAACCACTGACCTCAGGACTCCATCTCAGCCTGCTGAGTCTGTCTACCCATATGTGTATACATAACTCGAAATGCAAGGGAAGGTCTAAACTCAACAGCAGTGCTGCAGGAAGAGAGAGAAAGCATTTATTTCAAAAGCAAGCTTTGGAGAGAAACCTGCCAGAGGCATCATATGTCACTGTGCTTATTTGCAAGACAGTGGCTTCACCCTGCATCTTCCTCCTAATTTGAAGGGGTCACACAGCCAGGAGAACAGTAAAATTACCATCACGTTGTCTACGTTCATTGCTGAAACCATTACTGGTAATAACACAAATAAAAGTAAGTGACTTCAGCCAGAAGGTTCTAGAAGGGAACAACTTAATGAGCAATTAGGCACCATGGTTTCTAGAGATTATATTATGCTTTAAAAAAGGCAATAGCTTTCTTTAATACAGATGCGTATCAGGTGAGTAACCGATGGAGGGCATAATGTATCAAGATCTTTAGAAAACCATCTGTCTGGTCCCATTTGAGAGTCTAACATTTACACTGCAGCAGAGCAGTTTAGAAAAGAAAATTGTTGGAGAGCTGCAAAGCAGGCTGTTGAGGTTTGAGCGAGGAGGAATTAAATGGTATCAGCTAATACTAGGATGTGGAATTAAAATGAATTCAACAGGACCACCCTTGAGTTCTTGAATCTTCGGTATCTCTTATCATCAAGAAAGAAAGGAAAAAAGAATATCACATTGCTCTAATTCAGACACGGTGACAGGGTCACTGAAGGATCAAAGGAAAAAAGACCACAGACGTATTTTTAATGGATAGCATATTAAATAAATAAATAGCTCAGAGAAGCTCCAGTCAGGATCTGTGCCTCATCATGTCTCATACTGTACCAACACTTCAAGAGCAGGACAACCACTACTGTCCTAAGGAGCTTTCATCTTGAAAATTACAAATGCCAGCTTAAGGGGAAATATTCCTGAATGGAAAATTGAGATGGGCTGCCGCGGGCTCAACCGGACAGAAAAAAAAGGCTTACAAAGTAATTATCTTGTAGAACACTATGAAAAGAACACTAAGACAGTCATTTTGAATTGGCAGAACCAAAACAAACAGGCAGTAAGAGCTTGCCTACCCTACGAGCCACATACCCATCCTCATTAACTTTTTTAGTAGCTTAAAATGGCACACAAAGCATTTCTCCTGCAAAAACACCTAAAAGATGACATGAAAACAGCAGAAGAGAAGCAAAACAGGAAGACGACAGCAACTTGAACGTGTTGCAAATAAATACATTTCTTTACTCACATGGCTAAGACCACTACAGGGTGCAAAAGTGAAAAGACTTTCAGTTGGAAACAGATCTGTGACTACTCCTACTCCACAGTGATTTACCGCCTCCCCATCCTCCAGTTCAGAGAGCAAAAATTAGTGCTATTAGTTTTCTCCTTGTACAGTCTTTCAATAGGCATGTTTGGGTTTCTAAAATATTTCCTGAAACGCATTGGAGTTTCTTTTCCTGCGCTGTAGCTGCATCTTATTCAGTGCTACTGCAGCTACATCCATCGCCGGTACTACAAAATACTGCCACAATTATTTTTGTAGGCTACAAAACCAAGCCTTGACTCCAGAACGATTCTATCAAGGTTTGAAAATGACTGAGACATCCTGTTTTTCAGCTTCTACCAGCCAGTGGAATCCTTTGCCAAGGATTGTGGAGTTAATTGCTCAGTCATTATGAATAGACTGGCAGATAAGACTATTAGACTTGTAGATATGTAGCACCAGTTCTAAAAGGCTTGTATACAGCCTTGACTTTATAGACCTGAGAAGACTTGATTGTTTTCAGGAGGACACCCACACACAAGGAACACAGCGATGTCTGCATTAATAGCGCGATATTTCATGCAGGTCACACAGGGTGGCTCTGCCCTGAAGGAGAGGAGGAGCAGAGCAGGGCAAGGATACAGCCGCACAGGCCTTCATTTCAATTCTTTATCACTTTTTACACAAAATCTGAAAAGGACTCGAGATGGAAAGCAACTGAGCATGATGACTTCAGAGTAAGTACTTACAAAATTATTCAATCACTCTTGCTTATTTAGAGCTTTTCCAGATCATCACATCAACCCATGAGCTGCACCTGAATCATTGTGCTGAGGACCTCTGGCCATGAATCACAGTACAGACCCTGGTCCTGTGCTGCTCACAAAGGGAACAGATGCAGCAAACGGCTGAATGTGGAAGCTACACCAGCTGGAAGAGATGATGTGTGAACCTGGAAACTGTGACCTACACAGGATCGTGAACATCAGGGACAGCGCTGCAGGCATCAGGGAGACAAAGATCTATGAAGCACAAATAAGCAAATGCTCAAGACATGCTCTCAAAAAACAAGTCTCGACAGGCCCCAAAACGGCCCTTGATATGAACTTAGGAGGACATCCAGAAAGAGTAGTTTGCAGGGTAAAGCTCACAGGAAGCTTGATGAAACCTCTGTATCTAGGCCTTTGCCCAAGCACCAGCACAGCTTTGGATCCATCCCATGTGCCACAATGCTCCCGCAAGCTCAGGGACCACCACTACCACACCATCCCTGACATGCTGTGCATGCACCACCAAAAATTTTCCCAGCAGAACATTTCTAACAGTTCTTTAATCTTATTATTTATTTATAATTATTTCTTGCCTGCTCGCAAGGCATTGGCGCCAAAACCATGTCCTGCTGAGCACCCATTGCCAGGGCCTGGGTGAGGATAGGCCACCTCGGGAACCCTTCCACCAGCCCGAGGACCCTGTCTTGATACCCAAAATGCCAGCGTATAAGCTCTCTAAGACTCATTTCAGAGTTTTAGAAAGTAAGCATCCTTTATCAGGCCTGGGCAACACGTGAGAGTGATCTCCATCAATCCTGTGCAATGAAACAAGAGCTGCGGACAGAATATATTTCCCAGTCACAAGTGTATGTATAAATTCCCTCAGAAATCTTAGAATATGCTTAAGCATATTCTATTACTCTCCAAGAACTAGTTTTAAAGTTATTATGAACTTTACAACAGTCAAATCTCTTGCCGATTTGGAGCTTTGGAGCCAGCTCTGCCTGACCTTGCACTTGAGACAGCGAAAGACTGCACACAGAGGTGATTACAGAAGCAGACATGCCTGTTCAGCCCATATCGCACTGAACACAAGCCATTATCATCTTGAAAGAATGAAGAGTGTCTGGAAAGAACACTGTATGAAAGAAAACATGCTAAAAACCCATTTGATCAGAGATGTTCTGTCTACCTTTCAAAAAATACAGTTGCTTGGATAAAAATTTAACTCTACTTTAGCTTAAATCAAAACATTCCACGTTTTCTATTAACGTCTTGTATCAGCCTCACTCTGAGGGCCCCACTCTCACCCTGACAGGAGTGCCACCAGCGCACACCCCATAACACACGCGCTCAATGGAGCAGAGGCCCCCATCTCCCTCGGCCACACTAAGGACCCCAGGTCAGCTTTGAGGGCAGGTGCTGAGCGCCCTCCTCACTCTGAGGGTGCCCTGAAGAGCCTCCCTTGCTCTGAGGGCTTGCCCTGAGCCCCCTCCCTCGCTGTGAAGGTGGGTGCTGAGCCCCCTCCTTGCTCTGAGGACACCCTAAAGACCCTTCTCGCTCTGAAGGCGGGTCCTGAGCCCCCTCCTCGCTCTGAGGGCGCCCTGAGGACCCTCCTTGCCCTGCTCGAAGGGCAGGCCCCGAGCCCCCTCCTCGCCCTCGAACAGCCCCGTCCCCAGTGACCAAGGTCTCCACCCTGACGCCCCACGAAATGACTTCCTCGCACTGACACGGCCTCCCCCGTCCCCACTCACGTCGTCCATGAGGAGCAGGAGGACGTTGGGCGGCGCGGGGGCCGCGGCGGGGCCCAGGGCCCAGCACAAGCAGAGCGGCAGCAGCAGCGCCCTCGCCATGGCAACCGGCGCGCGCTTCACGTGACCGCCGCGAGCCTCACGTGATCCGCCGCGGCGAATAGGCGTCATGTGATCCTCTGGCGCGGATCGCTGTCACGTGGTCGGCTGGCTCTTTCTGCTGTCACGTGAGCCGCCCGCGGGGCGGGGCCAAGATGGCGGTGTGTATCGCCGTGATCGCCAAGGAGGTGGGGCGGGGCCGGAGGGGAGCGGGATGGGCTTCGGGTCGCGGGTCAGAGTGGGGTCATGTGGCCTCAGGAGGAGTGAGGGGAGTGGGGCTGGGCCTTAGATTGGGCTCAGACTGGGTCAGTGGGGCCTGAGGAGGGCTGAAGGGAACTGGGCTGGACCTTAGACTGGAGTTCAGAGTGGGGCAGTGGGGCCTGAGGAGGGCAGGGGTGGGTGTTATGTTGGGGTTTGGAGTGATGCGCTGAGGTCATGGGGCCTGAGGAGGGGTGAGGGGAGTAGGGCTGGATTTCAGTTTGTAGGGCCTGTGGTGGACAGGAAGGTCAAGTGCAGCTGTGGGGCCTGAGCAGGGTTGAGAGGAGAATGTCTGGGTGTCAGATTGTGGGCCCTGAGCGGGAATGAGAGGAGCAGGACTGGGGCTAAGGGGCAGTGTGAGGTTATAGGAGAGGCACTGTCGTGGTGTCAGTTGTCACACAGTGAAGTGGCTGGTCCTAGTTAGTGTAATTTGTTCTCAGAACTACCCTCTCTACATCCGGAGCGTTCCAACGGAAAATGAGCTTAAGTTTCATTACACGGTGCACACTTCCCTCGATGTTGTGGATGAAAAGATCTCTGCGATGGGCAAGGCTCTAGTAGATCAGAGGGAACTGTACCTAGGGCTCCTCTACCCCACTGAAGACTACAAGGTGTATCTTTCTAATGCCTTTCGTCATGCCAGCGTAAGATCTTTCTTGGGAGGGGCTCTGTGTATGGAAACCTCACATACTACTTGATGCTGTTTAGACATCAGCAGAAAATACACAGACTCGCTCACTGACCAGTTGGCCCACAGAAGTTCAGGTTTGGTGGTTTGTTCAGTTCAGCAGCTGCTTTTTTGCCCAACTAGGTGGTGGAATAAATTTGTCTGTACCCTGTATATTCTTTTGACCTATACAAGGGAGCACAACATGTGAAAAGAGCCTGGTGCAGCCAAATTTCACGGTTCATAGATTGGATACTTTATTCCCTGCTTAGTTAAGACAGTTGGCTATGACTAGAACAAAGCTTAGACTGTGTAATTCAAACACCAGTGAAAGCAGCAGGAGTATAAAGGTGTCTTAATCAGCTCTGTAAGTACCTACATCCCAGGTGTAAGGTCTGATTTCTCTAAAACCTGTATTCCACAGCTGGTTTTAAGTCACAGAGCTGATCTTTTGAACTTGGTCTTTTTCCTCTGAATCCCACACACAGAAGTTGCTGATGCTGCTACAACAGACCCGACTGCTGGGATTTCAAATTGGCAAGTTTTAAGTCCCCAGTCACATTGGCTGACATTAGATGGTCTCCAGGTCTCTCTGGTCTCCCAAATAAGAATAAATAAGGTAGCTGGGTCACTGAAACAATTCTTAAGAGAGAAACAGTCAACAAAATAGCAGGAGACTGCTTCTGAAGTTGCATACCTTATGGGCCAATGTAGCAGCAAGTTTGACCTGAAGTTAAGGTGGCAGACATCAGGTAGAAAGGCGATACAGTTCCTGCAATCTAGTATCTTGCTTACCTCATCCTCTCAACTTGTTTCTTTGAGTGTATTGCAGCCTTGGTTTAGTTCTTTGCCAGGCCCTGGTGTGTCAGAATCATGTGCCTTAACAGCTGTACAGATATGGCTATGTGACTAATTCAAAGGTGAAGTTTGTTATGGTGGTGGATTCTTCGAACACAGCACTTCGAGACAATGAGATCCGCAGTGTAAGTGCAGGAAACCAGAGCACAACTTGCCACCTCAGTGGTTTTGCTACTTCCACTTATTCATAAAGTGCTGAGAAGCGAAAAAATATTAATTAAACTACAATCCCTTTTCAGATGTTCCGAAAGCTGCATAATTCATATACGGACATAATGTGTAATCCTTTTTATAACCCTGGGGACCGTATCCATTCCAGGTAAGTCAGCTGATCTTTGTCATCTTTCTGGAACTTGCAGTGTGCCTATGATGTAATAGAGCTGACCATTTCAGATGTACATGCTCCAATTGCCTGAATGGAGAACAGCTGTGTTATCTTTGGGCCATTTCTGCACAACAGAAAACTCTGATAGTCTCATGAGAAGTTACATTAAACCCTCACTCCCACCTCAGAACCAAGATTAGAAACATTGACTCAAGGAAAATTAATTTCTTAGGGTGAAAAAATTGCCTGTTTCATAGGTGAATATGAGAATAAACAGGTTAAAGAGTGAACAACTGTACTTGGGTAAGGAAGGACAGATAGGCCTTCCCCATGTCTAATTCCTCCTGTGTGTGTGCCCCCATTTCTCATCTGTAGTCTCACAGGGAATTCTAATAAAGTTAGACTGGACATTAGGAAGAATTTCTTCACTATGAGTGGTGAGGCACTAGAACAGGTTGCCCAGGGAGGTTGTGGCTGCCCCATCCCTGGAGATATTCAAGGCCAGCTTGGATGGGGCCTTGGGTAGCCTGATCCTGTGGGATTGTCCCTGCCCATGGCAGGGGAGTTGGAACAAGATGATCTTTAAGGTCCCTTCCAACCCTAACTATTCAACAATTCTATGAAAGTTGGGAGTTTCTATTGCCTTGGCAAGAACAACTTCTTTTATACTATGAGGCAGGTCTAAAGTCAGGATAAGACTTGTCCTTACTTCAGCTTAATTAAAAGTTATTTACTCAATGGAGCATGTTATTGTTAAAGAGTAAACCCATGTATTCAGCTTAGGGAAAGCCAGCTTGTTAACCAATAAGAGGCATTGTTAGTAATTGGTTTTGTTACAAGAGATCTGCTGTGCAGAACTAGCCGCTTCCTTTAATATTCTCTGTTCATTTCCCTCTCTAGGGCTTTTGATAATATGGTGAACTCCATGATGATGCAGGTGTGTTGAAGCACTGCCCTTCACAGTCAAGTGTTGAGAACATTCCCTGTGTACAGCAATTTGCCTACAAAGTTGTGTATATATTGTCTTCATTCTGTGTAATGTTTTAAATGTATTCTGTGTAAAATAAACTTGACATCTGCAAGGTTTGCATGGATTTCTACTCTAGAAAACCCGCGTATAGCATGGAAGTTGCTGTTCAGTTTTCTGTCTTCAGGTAACACATGAAAGCCAACTGTTCCCTGAGGAAGGTCAGCTGTGTCAGATAGGAGGTCTGTTCCCTACAGAAATATGTGCAGCTGTGCTCCTCTGCAACTCGGATGTTTCTGTAGAAATTGGGCTTTGTGTGAAAACAGCAATTCCTGCTGGGCTTGTGATCAGAGCAAGCCCAGCTGTGTAAGAAACAGCTAAGAGATTATTATTGGGGTCAACCTACTAGATTTCAGTCAGCTGATGCACAGAGTGTCACTGTTCCTCAGAAATACTGGTGCTCCAGAGAAGTTCCTCTGAAGCAGGAGAAGCAGATCACCAACAGCCATCAGTTTGCTCTTTGCCAGCCCCTTTAAAGTCTGCTCAGGACTCTTAATTCTGACAGGAACATCATGCATGAGCAATGCATGGGCTCCTTGTCCTGGTTTTCTTTAGCTGGAAGCACTCTGGTCTGTGTGTGCTTACTCCTTAGTTCTTGGAAAGAGAAAACTCAAAGTCAAAAGGCTCCAGGTTTCTCTACAACCACAACCACTGTTCATGCACCCTGAGAAAGCTCTGGCAGACAGCAAACCACTGGTCTCAAAAGCACCACCTTGAACCTGAGCAAGCCTTGCAATGATCTTATCTTCCTGAGGAAGATCTTTGGGTGACCCGCAGTTGCAGCATTTCCTGCTATCACTTTGTACCTCATTCAGGCAGGCCAGGCACACTTAACAGTTATTTCTAGCCCAGGTCAGGGAGCACAGGTAGCACAGTCAGGATAAATCCACACAAACAGATTAAGACATCAGGATTGCACAGCTGCCCGGTTCATCCCAAACTAATCTCTCAGCATCTCCTCCACTGCAGCTCCCTGCTGTTCTAATTAAAGACTAGCAAATCAATAACAGGTATTTAGATAAAAAAAAAAAAGACAAACTAGACTAGAAAAGCATCCCAGCTTCTTAATCACTCATGGAATACGCTTGCACTATGTGAGGCTGTGCAGCTACAGCAAGTTCAGCAGAGGCAATGCAGGCAGGCATAGGCCCTGGGTAGCTACTCAGTGCTTTTCAGACAGCTCTACTCTGAGTGTTTTCTGCCCCACAGGCAGCAGCTTGTGCTTCAAGCACTTAATCGGTTGAAAATAGGTAAAACAGCTAAAAATAATTAAAAAAAAAATTTGCACAGCTCCAAGTACAAGAAGCCTGGAGAAAGCCAGGTCTGTGCAGCGTATCAGCTCACAGCCAGCAGTCTCACTGCAGATGAAGTTCACACAGTAGGATCATTTATTTTAAAAATAAGTGACATTTACAATACCTTCTCAAACAACTTAAATACATTTAATCAACAACAATTTGTCAAATAATGGAACAAGAAAGCATTCAAGCATCTCCCACCATCTAAACAAGGCACAGCTGTACACTGATACATCAAAAGGTTTTCACATAAAAGTCTGTCTTTACACTCACAGAGAAAGGAGCTCAGTATTTTCTCTTCCACAAGAAAGTCCAACCATCCCAAAGTAGTTTTTGTTAAAAATTAAGTCTCAGGAATTTACAAAGCTACTAAATGGAAAGTTTAAAGCCCTAGAAAAAGCCTGACGTGGCTGTGTTACCAGTAATCCTCACGGCCAGGCAGATGGCTGTTTAAAATTAATCTTTATTGGCTTGGGTGGGTGTATTTTTAAATCTCTCCAATCCCATCTCCTCATTTCAGTTCCGTCAGCATCACCAGGGCGGTCCAGTCCTTTCTAGTATGGGAAATACCAAGGCAGCAGCCTTTGCCGACCTCTAAACAAGAACAAAACCAGCATCTTAGAGCACAGAGGTATTGCTCAGGCGAGATGTTGGCTGTACCAAAAAGCACAGCTACCTGCTCCTCTACATCTCCAAGAGCAGGGATTCACACTTCTGCCCCAGCTAACCCAAACTGAACCCCACAAAGGTCAGGCAAGCCCCAAAGCCAAGCATGGCTCTGGGACCGGTTAGACTGGGAGTGCGATGCCCACTCCCCAAATTCCCACAGGGACAAGGGGACGGCAGCAACTTTTCAGGTGTTTCTTCCACTCCCAAGCTCCTGTCTGCTTCCTTCCACAGTGCTGAAGGGGCCAGAGCATCATTGAAGCTAATCTGCAGCGAGTTTGCAGATGCGCAAGCAGCACGAGGTGTGCCAGAAAATAGCTCTAGGCCTGTGCTGGGGATATGAGAGATGCTGGGACAGCAGTGTGGATGGATCTGCCATGCCAATGCTGGCTGCTCACTTCAGTTCTTCCCCATCTCGGTGGCCCACAGGCCCCTCAAGGTGCCTGTGTCCCAGCCGGACCAGCTGCCAGGCTCCTGCCGACCCCACAGACTCTGGGGTGATGCTAACAGCCCATGACAGGAAGAAGATATTTTTAGCACAGGTTTCCAGGAAGATAGTCCTGCCAGAGTCCTTCTCCATCCTCCTCTCCATGCCAGGGTGGGAGGTGCAAACCCAAGAAGCTGAGCGCAGCTGGAGCAAGGAGCAGCTATCCATCCCCATCCTGAAGACCTCTGCTCCACAGGGATCTTGACCCCAATAGACAAGGAAATACACCCGCCCAGCTGCTCACCTGTACATCCTCCCTCGCATCCTTGCCTGCTGCCCTCTGTAGTAGCTTCCCCACTGGGCCAGCCCTCCTCGGGATTGGAAGTGGCCCCGGTAGCCCCCACGGTCAGTGGTGCTTAATCCCGGCATATTGGTCCTCTTGGGCAGCACCTAGAAGGCAGGAGGTGGCTCAGCCAGTGCTGCCGGCATCAGGGTTCAGCACAGCCCCATTCACACGGGGCTGGATATACCCCCGAGTCTTCATACAGCTCTTACCTTAATGACACGGCCTCTGAACACACTGCCATCCAGCTCCACCGCAGCCTTAACAGAGCTCTTCTCTTCAAACTCAATGTAGGCATACCTGCAACGGGACAGGGGAGCCCACAGCTCCTAAAAGCTGGGGAGAACAAGGGCAGCACCCTCAGCACCCCAACCTCAGCCCCTGTGCACAGCACTGACCCTTTGGGGTGTCCTGAGAACTTGTCACAGAGGATGGTTACTCGCTTGATCTCCCCACAGCTGTTGAAGTGAAACTCCAGCTCTTCTGCTGTGCTCCCATAGTCCACCTGCAACGACAGTCCCAGCTCGTCCAAGAACACCAGCCAGCCCCTTCAACATCTGCACCCCCTCATAGGAGGCAAAAGGCCTGGCTGACCCCAGTCACATCTTGCCACCACAGCCTCACCATCCCCCGAGGTTCAGGAGACCCTTCTAATTGAATATTCCAGCCTGGAAACCCAAATCCAAGAGACAGTTTCCCCACTTTGAGGAAACAAGCAGCACTGCACAGCCTGCATCTTCCAGTGGGGTATTTTGGGGAGCTGACACTTGCAACAGATTATCTGAAAGTGGCTGAGGATTGTGGGCAGATGCTGAGCCACATTCCCAGCCTGGGCCGGGCAGAGGAGAAGCATTTGGGATGGGACAAGCCAGCATTTGGAGGAGGGCAGATGGTCCCCCATAACAGGAATCTCGGACATACGTCCAGCTGGGCAAGGAGCAGCAAGGTGGGCTCTGCTCCAGGGTCTTCACTTACATTGCCCACGTAGATGGATCGCTGGTCAGCCTCCATCTTCAGGAAGAAATCTGCAGAGATAAAGAGTTGTGCTGAACAGTTGCAAGAGCCCTTTACCAGAGGGATGTCTGTCCATGCCGGTCTATCTCCTCCTCCTTCTCCATCTCCTTGTCCCCTGCTCCCTCTCTTCACAAAGAACCTCACGCAGAGCAACTGCTCTACTGGGGCTGTTGGTACTAAACTCAATTACTTAACTAAATTTAATTAAATTAACTAAATTTAATTAAATTAATTTACTGTATCTGGGCCTGCAAAGGTAGGCAGTAAGAGTAACCTGCATTAGCATCATGCCATGCCTGGGACCCCAACCCTCAGCCACTTCATGTGTCCAGTCCCAGGCAGAGCCACGTGCTTTGGCTCCGACTGCCACCCTGTGCCCCAGATGTGTCCCTGGGGAGACAGCAGCACCCAGGGACAGCCTGTACCTGTCTCCGAGCTCTCCATGAGGCAGTTCTCAGCACCCAGCTCCAACTCCATCGGCCTCTCATTCTCTTCCTCCATTTCCTGCACTCTGGCTTTGATGGCCTCCAGCTCCTGAAACCCAAAGCAAGGTTTGCAGGAGCAGCACACGGAGCAGGGACATCCCAACCCTGCTCCCCACCCTAGGCTGGAACACTGCAGCGACGCACAGCAGTCACCTTCAGCAAAGCCCTCTCGGGCTGGGACAAGGGTGAGTTGAGTGCTGGGGACAACAGTTTGTCCCACAAAAGGAGAGTTCAGCTCCAAGCTTCACTGGTAAGATAGAGGAAAAGACAAATTGGGCACCTCTATCTTTCACTCACACCCCAACTGGTGCTCAGTCTTCCTTGATTCTGACTAGTTCCCAGCTTGCAGTGTTGTTTGTGCCCATGTGGAAGGTAACAGGGGATGGTAATCTGTGCTCTTCACAACTTGTGGCACCCTCTCAGCAATGTCTCGTATCTTGGCTCCTGGAAGGCAGCGTACCTGTTGTGATTCCTTTTAGGCCAACAGACAGGTGCCTCAGTGCCCTTTAACAGGGAGTCACCCACTACGAGCACTCATTGTTTCTTTTTGGTGAGTCCACTGTGTGCTGCTGGTACAGTTCCCCTTGTGGACCTTCCTGGTGCATGTCGATGGCTGTTAAAGCGCCATATCTGGGCTTTGGTCGTGACGTTGGAAGATGGAGACTGAAGTGGAGCCCTGCTTTTGTGGGATACTAGGGTACAAGGTGCCTCACTCTCAGTGGTGTCCGCTGCAGGAACGTGGTTCTGAAACCACTCATCCATCTCTATTTCAGCTCCCCTAACACTGTGCAGCCTTTTAACGGTTTCCTGCAGTGCAGCTATACCCGACCTAACAGATCACCGACCTGAGCACACCTTTAGAAAGTACTTACCTTTTCTTCAAGAGAATAGTATGGGTATATGTTACACCCTGCCACCTTCATCAAAGCCTGCTTCATTACTAGTTCCGCTTGAGTGGGTGCATCCGACATCTCGGAGGGTTGTTCTGAGGCAAATGCCCACTACTTTGACAGAGACCTAGAGCGCTGTTGCGAGCTTTGGGCCTACAAGCCAGCACAGAACTACCCCACCACAAAGGGCTGTGCCACGCTCTGGTTGCCAGTGGTACCAAGGGCTGTTTAAGTCACCTGTGGTTGCTCCTGGCAACGCCCAAACCACAGCAGCCTCTCTTGTGAGTCCTGGGGGGGGGTTTCCATCTGCTCAGTCCCAGCACCTACCGTTGCCATGAGCCTCACAGACTGAGCCGGCACCAGAAGGAACTGGAGATTTGAGCTGGTGACAAAGAGGAACCGTTCAGTCTAGCTCAGCCAGGCACACAAGCTAAGCAGCAGCAGGGTGACAATTCAATTTCCAAGTGCTCAGCTCAGGGATTTTAACACCGGGGATTTAAGATTATTCTTATTCCTAATCTTTGGAAGTGCTTGAAGAGAAGTGTAGAAAGTTCCCCCGTTTCCTTACAGAACGAGGGAAAACTGGTTCCACTCCCAGCTAGGCACTCACTGGGTCCTGCACAGCCAGCTGCTCCACACTATCCTCCTCCTCCAGGTGGCTCAGGTCCAAGTCATCATCTGCAGCTTTCCACAGAGCTGCCATCTCTGCAACATCCCAGGATGCTTCCACCGCTGCCAGGGATGGTGGGTCCTGCCAGCAGTTCTCTGCTGTGTCCAGGAAGAGAAGACTGGGCAGAAACAGAGGCAAAAAGCCATTTGACAAACAAACAGCCATTTAACACAAAACCCAAAGCAAAACACCAGCCAGGCAAAGCACCTGGGGGCTTCCAGCAAAAGCAGGAACAGGTGCCACCAACGCAGTTTGCTCTCAATGCTGCAGGCAGGCTGGCAGCAAGACTCTAGAACTGCTGGAGTGAGGGCTACTGAAAGCTTTCTGCCATTTCCCAACTCAGGGGGCTGCACAGGAAACCTGGAAGCACCTTCTCTTAGGTGAATAAAAAAAACAGGCACAAGCATCAAAGCCTGCTGGCCAGGAAGGGGAAGAGGAAGCAATACCTGCCCCACCGGCAGAGCTCCAAGGCTGCACAGAAGGAGCAGCCCAGAGTCCTACCTCTCCCAGACAAAGGCAAATCCACCCCCTTTCTAGCTCTGGGCTCTTGGCTAAAGCCCACAGAGGGACAGACTCCCCCACCCCCACCAATCATAGAATAGAATTCTAGGTTGGAAAAGACCTTTCTTTTCCTCAGTGCCTGCAACCGAGCTGGGCTCCAACCCAGAGAGCCTCAGTGCCTACAACCGAGCTGAGCTCCACCCCGGGGAGCCTCAGTGCCTACAACCAAGCTGAGCTCCAGCCCAGAGAGCCTCAGTGCCCGCAACCGAGCTGGGCTCCAGCCCGGGGAGCCTCAGTGCCCGCAACCGAGCTGGGCTCCAGCCCGGGGAGCCTCAGTGCCCGCAACCGAGCTGGGCTACAGCCCAGAGAGCCTCAGTGCCCGCAACCGAGCTGGGCTACAGCCCAGAGAGCCTCAGTGCCCGCAACCGAGCTGGGCTCCAGCCCGGGGAGCCTCAGTGCCCGCAACCGAGCTGGGCTCCAGCCCGGGGAGCCTCAGTGCCCGCAACCGAGCTGGGCTCCAGCCCGGGGAGCCTCAGTGCCCGCAACCGAGCTGGGCTCCAGCCCGGGGAGCCTCAGTGCCCGCAACCGAGCTGGGCTCCAGCCCGGGGAGCCTCAGTGCCCGCAACCGAGCTGGGCTCCAGCCCGGGGAGCCTCAGTGCCCGCAACCGAGCTGGGCTCCAGCCCGGGGAGCCTCAGTGCCCGCAACCGAGCTGGGCTCCAGCCCGGGGAGCCTCAGTGCCCGCAACCGAGCTGGGCTCCAGCCCGGGGAGCCTCAGTGCCCGCAACCGAGCTGGGCTCCAGCCCGGGGAGCCTCAGTGCCCGCAACCGAGCTGGGCTCCAGCCCGGGGAGCCTCAGTGCCCGCAACCGAGCTGGGCTCCAGCCCGGGGAGCCTCAGTGCCCGCAACCGAGCTGGGCTCCAGCCCGGGGAGCCTCAGTGCCCGCAACCGAGCTGGGCTCCAGCCCAGAGAGCCTCAGTGCCCGCAACCGAGCTGGGCTCCAGCCCAGAGAGCCTCAGTGCCCGCAACCGAGCTGGGCTCCAGCCCAGAGAGCCTCAGTGCCCGCAACCGAGGTGGGCTCCAGCCCATGGAGCCTCAGTGCCCGCAACCGAGCCGGGCTCCAGCCCGGGGAGCCTCAGTGCCCGCAACCGAGCTGGGCTCCAGCCCGGGGAGCCTCAGTGCTTGCAGCTGACCTGCATTTCAACCCAGGGAGCCTCAGTGCCCACGACCGAGCTGGACTGCAGCCCGGGGAGCCTCAGTGACCGCAGCCAGACAGGCTCCAGCCCGGTCCCGCGGGTCCCACCTGCTCCGGCTACCGAACATGCTGCTGCGCCCTCGCTGCTCCGAGACTCACGCAGACACGTGCGGCCCTCTCGGCGCGCGCCGCTCTCAAACTTCAGCGGCCAATGAGCGCCGGGCCCGCGCCGGGCCCCGCCCCCTGCCGGCCGCTGGGGGGACGCGGCCCCGCCCCTCCGCCATCCCAGGACCGCGGGTTCGAGCCCCGGCCCCGCCAGCGTTGGTGGTGAGGGGTGACAGGCGTGGCCAGGCACAGCCCCAAAAACTTAGACAGACGGTCGCTCTCACAGCCTGTTTTTTTATAGCATGTTTTCTTTCAAACAGTGTTTTTTCCAGACACTGTTGATTCTTCAGAGACGATAACATCTTGTGTGGAGTATGATCTGTGCTGAGCAGATGTGTTTTCTTCTGTAACCATGTCTGTTTGCAGTCTCTCCCCATCTCCAATGCAAGGTCAGGCAGAGCTGGAGCCAGCTCCAAATTACCAAGAGTTTTGACTGTTGTGAATTTTCATAATAATATTAATATTAGACCTTGGAAAGTAATAGAATATGCATAAGAGTTCTGGGAAAATTTAGACACATGCACGTAAGCAGGAAACATATTCTGTCCCCAGCTCTTATGTCATTGCACACGATTGATGGACATCATTCCCACATGTTACCCAGGCCTGATAAAGGATGCTTGCTTTCTAAAACTCCAAAATCAGTCTTAGAGAGTTTTATTGGCTGGCATTTTCAGTATCAGGACAATCATGAACGCTTTCTGTCAGGGATATCCCTCCTCAGAGCGAGACACGGGGCAACGACCAACCCCGGGGCTCTACCGAACTCTACCAATGGTGGGGGAACGGCGTGCAAGACGCTGCCAGGAGAGGGGAACAAGGGCACCCAGCACAAGCCCAGGCTATGGAGCCTCTGGATGATATTAAATTGTCTTTATTACACAGATACAGAGTTAAGAACAGACATAACCTGAATCATAAAGTTTACATCTTTCACAGGTCAAACATACAGTACACTTAGAGAAAGCGGGAAACAGCAAGGGGGGGGGGGGGGGGGACAGCATGCCGAAGGAAAGTCCTACCACGTCATCTCTCTGGGCTGGGCACCAAAACCCACACGGCGGCGCAGGGCAGGCTGACGCTGTACCCACCCGACCCTGGCAGGATGCTCTGGTTTCCATCCCCCCAAGGACCCCCATGTCCCAGCGTCCCCATCCCCAGGGCTAGCAGGGTGCCTTGGGCAGGGCTCAGCCCCGCACAGGACCAGGGAACCGCCACGAGCGACGGGGGATGGCGGCACGACGCCTCCCTCCTGGGGCCGTGGCTTTCGGTGGCTTCAGAGGAGCCCCTGGGCTGCCACTGCGGTGGGAACAGTCCAGCACAGTGTCTGGGACATCGGAACAAGGTGGCATCTTGTCCCTGACCTCAAACCCACCCAGATCCACCTCCTCTCCTTAGGAGGCACACTAAGGAGAAGGGAGGACCCCAGCACTCCTGGAGGAGGAGGGCAAGGAGGGAGGTTGGAGGGGCTCCAGCAGTTGGGACCCCCACTCTGGAACACTCAGCCTCGCTGGGTCACAGCACTTTGGTTTCAGCTGGGATTTCAGGTTGGGAGCATGAGAAAGCTGGAGTGACCCTTGCCCGCTGGGGATGGGGCCCCAGTGCCGTGCTCAGGGCCATGGAAGAGCCATGTCCTCCTGCCACCACCTCCAGACTTGTGCTGCAACCAGCACCCGGCACTCTGGGCTCTGTCTCCACGCAGGCACCAGGACCTCAAGCAGGCTGTCCCCACGTCACCAACACCATCTCCCAGCCACATTGTGGGGGAGGAAACCCAAGAAGGGGAGCTGTGGGCAGCCACGGGGACTCGATCTGGCAGAGGACTGTGTCAGTCCACCCGTGTTCCCACGCTCCCCGACAGTCACCAGGGCGTCCCTATCCCTACCCCATGCGGTTCACTCATCTGTCATCTCCCAGATGCCACAAAGCCACCAAAGAACATGGTTCAAGCACAGCATGGGGGACACATCCCCTGTTCCCCTGCATGCTCCAACACCATCTTCGAGCAAAACACCACGCAAGTTCCCGCTGCTGCAGCCAGTGCCTCCCCAGCCGCCACAGCCCCGTCTATGCCTGCATCGCTCCAGCCCCGCAGACGCATCACTGCCACCGTCCTCCCCGCATCAGTCCTTTTTTTTGGGAAATATTACACTTTAAAGCTGTCTGGTTCTGGTTTGGACGTCTGCTAGCGCCACGCCGCCTGTCCTGACCCTCCCTTGGCTTTTGGTTTCAATGCAAGGTTCTGTAGGGTATTTTTATTATTATTATTATCATTATCTAAAAAAAGAAAATAATAATAATTAAAAGGAAAAAAAAAAGAAAAGCAAACCAGAAGGGAGTGGAAACGAGAGCAGACACTGTGGAAACGCTCTCGTCCGCAGTTTCCTGGTGAGGTGGAGGTAGAGAGGCAGAGCCCCGGTGCGGAGCGGGGCTGGGGGCACGTGGGGACACACACAGCGAGAAGGGCAGGAATGGGACGGACACCAGGGAGAGCAGGCAACCCCGCAGCAGGTGCTTCTGCAATACTCTTATATATTACCTCTTCTCAGGAAACGTAAGAAAAATAGACAATATTACATATGTCACACCATAAATAAAGTGAACAATCACTCGGGGGGCACCCATAAACACTCAGAGCCTCGGGGTGCTCCAAACCCCTCAGGGGAGATACACTGAGGTGCACAGAATCCGCCCAGGGGGGAGCACGGAAGCCTTGGGGTGCTCCAAACCCCTTCGGGAGGGGGATGCACTGAGGTGTCAGGGTGCACAGAATCCCCCCCAGGGGGGAGCACGGAAGCCTTGGGTGCTGGTGCCATGGGGCTGGTGACATCGCCTCGGGGTGCTCTGCGCACCAAGCTCTGCTGCGGCGCAGCGCGGCACCGCCGTCGCAGGAGGCAGCGCCAGCAGCCAAGCCCCTGGATGATGGGCAACACAACCAACCTGAGCCCAAGCCTTTCCCTCCCTTTCTTCCCCTACAGAAAACACAAAGGATGAAAAACTACAGCTCCTATCGAGCACACGACTTCTGTTTGCCTCCGGCCAGCCTCGCTCCCCTACGCCACAGCCTCCAGCGGGTTCGCATCATCTTTTATTTGGCAAATGTCTCTTATTATTATCACTATCATTATCATTATTATTATTAATTACTTTTTGGACCTCTGCAAAACACTATTTACATTCACATTAGCGTACAGCACTCCTGCCCCACGCGGGGCTTCCCTCCTCGGGGCCGGGGGACTTTCCGTATTGCACTCCCGTCCTCTGCGCTTTGTACAATGATGCGAGAAATACAAAATAATCAACATCGTCCTTGGCTGCCTCTTCGGCCAGGAAGGAGGTGGCGCTCGCTTTCCTTTCCTTTTTCCTCTCAAAAATCCTTGCAACATAAATCCGACACAGGGTGTGGGAGCAGCCCAACAGCAAGGGGCTGGGGGGGGTCCAGCTGCAGGTGGCCCCTGACTCTTTCGGGAAGGGAGAAAACCAAAACGTGTCCTTTAATCTCTTTTTTTTTATTCTCTTTTTCCAGGGTGGCGGTGGGCAGAGGTAGAGATGCGCCAGCTCTGGTTGCGCCCACCTAGGCGGTTCTCAGCCCCATCTCCCCCTCCCACGCCTTGGGGGCTTGCTTATTACTTTTAAAAAAACACCTTTTTTTTTCTTTTGCTTTATTTTAATAGAAACTCTTTAAAGCCCCGAGGGTGCGTCCGTCCATCCTTGCAGGGAGGGGAAGGAAGCGACAACAGAACGAAACGAACTTTGGCAGTGGAGAGACGTTTGGATCTTCCTTGGTTTTGGATTTCCTTTGGAGCAGAGGTGAGTCTGGTCTGTTCTTGGCTAGCTAGCAAGGTAGTTACAGGTGAGCGTCCATCACGCGGCTTGACTTGGTGTCGTCTGGTTTTTGGATTTTTCTTTTTTTTTTTCTTTTTTTTTTCTTTTTTTTTTACAATTTCTTACTTAAAGCCAAAGAGTCCGACGTTTTCTTTTTTATTGTCTTTATTTTTTTTTTTTTACAAAAAAAAAAAAAGGAAAAAAGAAAAAAAAAAAGGAAGAGAGAGATGAATAAAAGAAGTTTCTTTCCTCCTGCAGGTGAGCCCCCTCAGCAGTGCCGATGTGGGCCAGGCCAGCCTCTTCCCATGTCACCGCATGGCGAGGCTGCAGTGAAATCCCTCATCCAGAAAGTAAAAAAAAAAAAAAAAGAGAAAAACCTCAAAAAAACCAACAAAAAACCAAACAACAATCCCCCAACCGATAGAAAACCAACCAAAAAAAGCCAAAACAAAGACCGAAGAAAGAACAGAGAAGACCGGTATTTGCCTTAACTCCACTTAAAGCCCAGTTTGAGGATCCGTGAGGATTATTTGTGAGAGCTAGAGAGGTCGTTTCGGAGGTCATACGAGTCAGGTAGCTGAGGAAATTGCATCGAGTGCAGTCTGTGTCTTTTGGAGAGCGGTGGTAGCAGCAGCAGCGGTGGCGGCGGCGGCGGCAGCAGTCCGAGGGCGGCTCAGCGGGATGCGCTCTCCAGCGGAGCTGGGGTGGCCGGTGTGCCGGCACGGGAAGCGGCCGCCGAGCCTGTCTCGCTGGGGCTGCTGGCGATGGTGGCCACCCCATCGGGCTGGCACGGACCCGGTGGCAGGCCCACGCCAGCAGTGGGGGTGGCAGGGGCTGGCAGCCCTTGCAGAGTCTGCCCGCAGACGTGGTGGTGCTTCTCCCAATCCTTGTGCTGGCAGAAGGAGCCGCAGTAGCGGGCAGTGTTGCAGCCGCTGCAGGTCTCGCTCGCTTTGCGCCCGCAGTTCCAACAGCTCTGCGGAGATGCAAAGCCAAACCTCAGCACCAGACTGTGCATTCCCATCCTGGGCTGTGCACCCCATCCCAGACCATGGACTCTGTCCCAGAGTGTGCACATCACACCAGACCATGCACCTGCATCCCAGACTGTGCTCCTCAATCCTGGACCACGCACCCTTGTCGTGGACTATGCGCATCATCCTGAATGGTGCACCCCATCCTGAACCGTAGGTCCTCATCCTGGACCTTACACCCCATTCCCAGACTGAGTGCAAGAAAACTCCTCTTTTTCACACCCCATGGCATTGCTGCAGCCCCCCAGTACCCAAACTTGCACACACACATGCTGCAAACTTGGTTGTGAAAGGAGCAGGTCCCAAATGCCTGTGCTGCCGCAACCCCTATCCACCCACAGCTCACCCCTGTCGGTCCTCACCTCGCTGGAGTCCTCCTGCTGATTGATGACTGTCAGGGCATCCTCTGAAGCCTGGCGCTTGGCCTCGGCCAAGGCTCGTTCCATCTTGGCTCGCTCTGTTGTGATCAGCTCGTGGGCTTTCCGCTCAGCATCCGACACGGCCTTCTGCAGCTCAGACATGGCCTGACGCTTCACCTCGTTCACAGCTTCTTCTGGAAGGAAAGCGGTTGAGCACGGCATGTGTGGTCACCCCAGCCCCGGCTCTGCGCATCCCCCTCTTGCAGCACGATGGGAGAGCTGCAAGCATCCACCCCACACCGCAAACCCACTCTGACCCCCACCAGCACCCTGACGCCGCACGGGGAGGTGATGGGGCAGAGACCTTGCCAGCTTGGCACACCAGTGGGCACCAGTGCCCACCTCACACTCACCAGCCTTCCTCCAGATCTCCTCCGGCATGTACCCGGAGAGCGGCCGCGGTGTGAACTCCCGGTGAGCATCTGTGAAGGAGTGGGGACAACACCATTAGGAGATGCTGTCCCCTTCAAACTCACCAGCTGGCAGCTCCAGACCCCCAAGGGAACGGCACGGGCACCCCGGAGAGGGGCGCAGCCTCCCCGAACGCACCCCACGGCCGTCAATACCTAACTGGGGTGCCTCAGAGGCAGAGGAGCTGTTGTGAGGGCGGGCGGAAGGGGGGCTGCCTTTCTTCATGTCCTCGACATCGCTGTAGCGCCGGATCCAGTGGTTGAGCTCCTCGCGGTCGGCCTCCTGGCACCGCCGCAGCACCGTCAGCGACCGGCGCGTCTTCTCCACCATATCCATGATGCAGTTCAGCAGCTGGAGGGGCAAGATCAGGGTTTGAGGGGGAACTCTGCTGCAAGCAGCTGGGGGGCTGCGGTGCTTGGGGGTGGGTTTGGGCTATGCTGGGGCTGCTGAGCCTCTTCGGCTCTGGGGAGCAGAGGATGGGGATGGAGAGCAAAGCTGGGAGGACACAAAGCATGCACATCAGCCCTGCAGGACTGCTGTGGGAGGCACAACGTACATTGTTGAGGTGTTTCCACTCCTCTGCCCATTCCCGGTCGGTGAGACGGTGGTCGATCACCTCCTCCTGCCGTGTCCCATGCACCGCTGCAAGGCAAACCCAGGTCAGCCCCATGCAGCACCTCTCTCCCTGGGGAGGTGCTCCCCAAGCCATCACCCATCATCTCCATCACCCCCCAGCCATAGTGTGTGGGGATGCCACCACTCACCGGCGGGCCGCTGGCGCTCCCGGAGCTCCCGGGGGTCGGGGTGACGGTAGGCATCACGGTAGTGGTGTGCCATGGCCATGTCCTCCAGGCGGTAGTGCTGGGGCAGGGGGGGAGCGGCAGGGGGGTGCCCCAGCCCGTTGGGCGGGTGGCTCAGCCCGTTGCTGGGGCTGTAGCGCTGCGCCGGGCTCATGGTGCACGGCCGCTTGCTGAGGTGCTCAGGGTGCAGAGGGTCTCGGTCCAAACCGTTCTCTTTGGTCCTGGGTGGAGAAGAGGAGGTCAGTCCCTGCCAGGCACCAGCGTCTGCCACCCTGAGGGTGTGTGGCAGAGATGTGTCCCCCAAAAACACCCCTCACACCTGTCTGGCGTCCTCCTCTTGCCGCTCTCGCCCACCTCCAGGAGCAGCTCGGAGGAGTCGATGGGAGAAGAGGCATTGGCATCCAGCAGCAGCTGCTCGTGCTGGGCCAGGTACTGGGCCGGGGTCTGCTTGGCCATGCGGGCGCAGTGCAGCAGCTCCCGCTGCAGCAGCGGCAGATTGGCCTGTGAGGGGAGCGAGAATCCAGTCCACAGCCCCCCAGATGCCCCCCAGCCCAGCTCTTAGCTGCTTAGAGCCCACCCAGAGCCTGCCTGTCCGAGCACAGCCCCCTCATCACAGCACAGCTTTGCCCCAGCCTACGAGGCAGGCATCAGCCTTCTCTTTGGGGTCCCACCACCTTCCCTAAGGAGACATCCCTGGATTCCACTCACTGCAGAGTGCCCAGGCCAGCTAGGCTGCCAGGGGGGACACATGTGGCACCTCAGAGGATCTGGCCATGTGCCAGCACATGGCTTCAACCAAACCCTCCTGCATCCTGGCAAAGTTTGCAGAACATCATCCCCCGGCCAGGTTGACCTCCTCTTTTATCCTGTCCCTGTTGTGTTTGTTCTGGGGAGGGACCCCTAGCCCAGGGGAGTCCCCATCCCATGGAGCAAGAGGGCCAGTTGTGAACCCCCCACCCACCATGTCCTCCCCTGCCACCGCAGCCCCTACGAGCATGGAAAACAGCAAGAATAAAACAGCAGAACCGCCTTTCTGCCCTGTCTCTCTGGCTGCCAGCTCTGGTTTTCTCTTTAGGCAGCTGATCCACAGCCAAACTCCCATCTGTCAGACACGTTAGCGCCCGAACCGATGCACGCTGCAGCGAACGGGGCCAGATCCTCCCCTTTCCCAGCCGGAGGGGAACAGCCCCGCAAAAACAAGCAAGCCCCTGAGTCTGGGAAGCACGCCGAGCCCGGCTGGTTGCAGTTAGGATAATGAGAAACATCTGGAGCCTGCGGTGGGAACAGCTGGGAGCAGGGTGCCAGGGAGGCCGGCACGGCCACCGCGCGCTTGGCAGTGGGACAGCAGGGCTGGCTCCCAGCCCACCCTGAGCTACAGGGCCACCAGCACCCAGCAAGACCCCGCGAGCCGGGGATGCATCGACCCCCTGGTACAGCGGAGCCCACACTCCCCTGGATGTTGCGGTTTGAGCCACGGGCTCCCTCCAGGCGGGAGGACGAGGGGGCTCAGCCCCATGCTGCCTGCTCTGTGTCTCAACCCTTCCCATTCCGTCTCTGCCTTTCCCTGCCAGGAGCAAACTGCTCCAGCAGCCTTGCAGGCAGATTCCTGTGGTGAGGATGGACCTCTGCTCCTGGGGGCCGGGGAGGCAGAGGTGAAAAAGGGGCTTTTTTTGCACTTTTTTGTTATTCCTCTGTTAATGAGGGACAGGCTACGCTGGGCTTGAACATCTGCCAGCAGCCTGAGCGCTGCCAGGCGTGCCAGCGGACGGCGAATCCCTTCGAAGCTGGGTGACAGTGCAGAGTCAGCACAAAATTAAAAGGCAAATAAAGAAAGGGGATTTTTAATGAATTGCAAATGGTTACCAGCTGGGCTGAACCCTTGCTTTATTGCAAACAGCCCCAGCCTCATGTGACTCCACACGTGCAAGGAGGTGGGCACGCGGGGGTGGGGGGAAAAAACACGTGCCCAGGGGAGTTGTGGGCAGCCCCGCAGGCGGTTGTCAGCCTTGAGCCCAAAGCCACTCTCGGATCCCCCTGTGCTGGTAATGTCGATGCAAACCCCAACGACCCAGCAGCGCACGGGTTGGGGCACCCACCTTGAGGAAGGGGATGACGAAGGGTCGCAGCGGGAAGTTGGTGGCCTCCTGGAGCTTGGCGTGAAACTCCTCGATGGTGAGTGTGGAATTCTGTGGGGACAGCCCAAGCTCAGTGCCACCAGCTACAGCCCCCTGCATCCCCCCAGGGGATGTTTTGCAGCTTCTTTCCCATTTCTGCTCCTCTGCCAGCTCTGCCATGCTCAAGTGAAAACCATGCTCGAGGCTTTGCTGGCGATGCCAGCAGTGGGGACCCAACCATGCACCATGCCCACCCAGGGTGCTGACCACAGGAGATGCCAGAAAAACAGCACCCATTTCTTCGGGATTTAGGTCAGTCCAGCACCAACAGGACCCCCCACCCCCACATTTAGCAGCATCTCCATCCCAAATGGAAACTGCAGGATCTCTGGATGGGGCATCACCCCAACAGGCCCAGGGCTGACCCCATGTCCGGCAGACGTACCACAAGTCCCAGGACGAGCGTGCGCACCCGCTCCCCGATCTCGGGGGAGATGTCATTGCCGAACTGCTGCAGCGTGGTGAGGAAGCGCTTGAGCTTGGAGAGCTGACGGGCACCGCAGGCTGGCGGGAGCTGATGGGTGGAGAGGGAGGCAGTGGAGGAGGTGGCTGGCCCATTGCTGAATCCATTGGGGGTGGACGGTGCCCCATTGATAGCAGTTGGTGAGTGGCTGCTCCCGTTCATCACTGCGAGGAGAGAGCAGTTGAGAAGTCAGAGCGGGTGGCTGTACCCTGGCACCACAGGGACAAGGCTGGGATGGGGGTACCGGAGCATCCTGCCAGGTACCGGGGGGACTGCACCCCCCAGGAGGTCTCGGGATGCTGCTGCATCCCTGGGGCCACATCCTGGACTGGTACCTGGTGCTGTGGAGGACTGGAGGGAGGGATGGGATGCAGTGTGTGTCCCAGTGCAGGGTGGGCCTGCTCCTGCTCCTCAATATTCAAGACAGCCAAGAGAAGAGGCTCCATCCTGCTCCTCTGGGAGCTGCTCAGCACCGCCCAGGGAAAAGCCAGGAGCTGCTATCCACAGAGCCCACCCTGACTTACAGCACACTGGTGTCTCTGGCCCCGTTGCCCGGGTTGGGAGGATGGGAGCTGCCTGGAACACCCCATGCCAGAGGACCTGGAGGGGGACATCTGGGGATCCCAGCCCACGATGTGGTGGGATCCTCGCTCCTGCACCAGCCCTCTGCGCGGGGACTTTTCTGAATCCGGCACAGGCAACAGCACACATCACCCCTACTCCCAACCGTGCGCTGCTCCGCGGCACCCGGGCATGCACCGCGCCTCTCCCTGCGGTGCACCGAGCAGCCGGCTCCTGGGATCGCACTAACCTTGCGGTGCCTGCGCCGCCCTGCCTGCCATGCCTGCTTTGGCGGGCTCCCGCTCGCTCTACAGCCGGGCAGCATCAGCCGTGCACTAAAGAGGTGCCGAAAATAACCCGGTGGCCACAACTGCTTTTATTCCCGCGACAGGTGTGTTACTAAGTTAGACGCCGCACATGTTCCTCAGCTGGGATGGGGACTGGATTCCCATCCCCGTGACCCGCCAGGGCAAGGAGAGGGGCTGGCGCCGGGGAGCACACTGTGCCTCTCGTGAGACCCTACGCCCCCCGGGGGGCTGTGGCTGCAGCTCGGGTCTCTCATGAGAGCGGATGTTTCATTTTACTTACAAAGACAGACCATCGACCATTTCAAGCAACCATGAAAACGGCCGCGAGGCAGAAACGTCGGAGGGCCAGCGTCTCGATCTGCAAGCAAAATAAAACACGCTATGATGAGAGAGCAGAGAGGGCAGCTCTCGGACAGGAGGCCCTGCAGGCAACGTTCCTCGACAGCGGGCACGGTGCGGCACGCGTGTCGTGGGCAAAGCCACCTGGACCCAAGGATGCCAGGGACGGAGCCAGGTCCCTGCATCCCGCCGCAGCCGAGGATGGAGGGCTTGGGGGAAGCTCAGCTGCCTAACACGGTCCCTGCATTTCTAGACCACCCCTGAACAGCCCCAGCGAAGGGGCTGGTTTGCAACATTACTCTGAGACCAAGAACAACCGAAACACCATCGTGCTGCGGGCCAAGCCACAGCAGGAAGGCCACCTGCACTCCTGGCCCCGTGTCCTGCACCGAACCAAACCCAGAATGCCTCTTCTGCCACCAGGTTCAAATTATAAAGCAAACGCCCTCAGAGTGCAGCCGAGCACACGCCGATATCTAATCAGAGAGCATCTGTCAGGGCGGGCAGCGGTGCCGTGGCGGGGAGCGCTGCCCGGGTGCAGGGGTGATGGGGAGCTACGGCTCAGGGGGTTGTTTTAGAAGTGTTTTCTTCCCTTCTGGGGTTTCTAAGCAAGAAGCAGCTACAAGCAAAGCCCTTGCACACATGAATATGTCACAGCAGAGCTGGAACAACCACTTGGGATGACCACCACCGCTCCTGTCAGAGGAGCAGCCTCAGCGCCTGCCCGCCCAGATCCTGGCCAGTGTGTGCCTTGTCCAGCCATGTGGCAGGACGGTGGCACCAGCACAGGGACCGATCCCTGGTGCAAGCCCTGCAGGTGTGCAACGAGCCCATGTGCCTCTGGTGCAGCCAGCGCACTGGAGCTCCCCGAGTTCAACGATGCTACAGAGACTGAAGACTTGGACCTTGAGCCCCCACCAAGTCCCATGATGCCACCACACTGTGGCCTGGGCAGGTCCCTGCCACCTTGGCTGACCATGACACCTCCCTGCCACCGCTGGGTGCCACACGCAGAGGGGCTGCCAAGTCCCCACATGCCTCACCCCCTCAATGGGCCAGCTCTGACCCACAGGAACATCCTCAACCTGCAGTATCCTCCAGCCAGCTCCCTGCAGGCGAGAGCACCCCGGGCCACACGCTGCTCTGTGCCACCGTTCGGTGACCACGCAGCAGCAGACCCGGTCATCTCTGTCCCCGTGCACTTTGCAGGACACTGCTGGTGATGAGCAGTGCCACAGCGCTCGCCACGGGCACACGCACGAACCAGAGCCCGAGGTGTGCAGCCTAAAGCCCTTCTCCAGTAGAAGGATGGGTAATTCCATGGCGTGGCCGGCACCCCACAGGGGTCTGAGGACGCAACTAGTGCTGAGCACAGTGTGTGACCTGGAGGCGAAGGGAGCCAAGCAGCCTCCCTGCCTGGCATCGCATCCCTGTCCTTGTACTCACTGGTGTTTGGCATGAAGGAGGGGTGGCGCGTGGCTCCCTGCGTGACGGCTGGCGGCGGCGGAGGCATGCTGGGCGGCGTGGACCTGGACTGCGTCTTCACGTCAGCTGGCGAGTCAGGCATGGTGGCAGCCCGTGTCTCCGCGTTATCTGCAGGGAGAGGGCACAGGGTGGTGAGCGGCATGTGCCAGGCAGCACCGTGCTCCCCCTCTGAACGGGGGCCGCGTTGGGGGCAGAGGGGACCCTCGAGGACCACGGGCTGGCCTGGGTATCTCTGCTCCCTCGTGCAGGATGGCAGCAACCTTCATTCCGGGCAGAGCCTGGGCAGCAGGGACAGTGTCTAGTGTCCTGTGTGCCTACAGGATGGTGCCCGACCTCCTGTACATCTGCACAACAGTGGAGATGGTGCCCTGCGCTCGGCATGGAAGCAGGGTGGTGGGGACAGGGCAGGGCACAGCTCTGTGCCTGCAGCGCCAGCTCTGCCCCACACACGGCACAGCCCAGCCCATGAACAGCACATGTGTCCTTGCAAAGCCATTGTTGTCACGTCCCAGCACCCTCCTGCCAGTGGCTACCTGCCCACGTCTTGGGAATCCCCAGCTGCCCACTAACCTTTCGCCATCCCTGGCAGCTCTGCACAGCTGCCGTAATCCCAGGCAAAGATTACACACAAGCAGTAGATCATGGGATCATAATGGCCAGTTCTCAGTGGCAGCAGCCATGCAGGACCAGCACACCTATCGGTGGCCATCCTCTCACGGCCCCAGGGAGCCCCAGGAGGCACCCGATCCTGCAAAGTGGGGAGCGCAGGGCTCTGTGCCATCACCACGCTGGACTCAGCCAGACATTGCTGCCTCCCTCCCACCGCTCAGCGCTTACAACCCCAAGTAACACCCGGCAGTGTCACCTCCGGGTGAAGCGTGCCAGCGCAGACCCTCCAGACGGCAGTGGTGGCGGCACAGCCCCGCGCAGGGTTTTGGCCCCACGGCTGCCACGCTGGGCAGCGATGGGTGGCCCCAAGCGTGGGCAGCTGCCTCGGTCTGTCAGTGCGCCTGAGCCCGCGCGGCTCCGGCCAAAGAAGGAAGCGGCCACCACGGCCACCCCCCAGCCCCAGGTCCCTGCTGCGCCCCAGCACGCTCCCCACCCGGCACGGCTGATAAACACTAATCTAATATGCATGCTTAATCCGTTGCAACTGTTGTGAGATTAATTGAACCCTGCAAGAGCACATTGTCCAGGCTAAATAAAACTGGGCATCCCGAGCAAGATGCTATTGAGGCTTGTGATGCAGCCAATGTCGTGTGCAGAGGACTGGGAGATGAGAGAGGCAGTTGCAAGGGCCGAAATCTTGGGCAGTCACCATCGTGGTCCCACAGCATCCCCCTGGATAGCTCCAGCACCATGGGAACAACCCCACACCGTGGGTTTGAGCCTCACAGGGTGCACCATAATCCTGCAGACATCTGCTCCCGTGTTCCTTTCCTTGCTCCCTTCTCTCACACAGCTTTGGGAAAAACCCAATGACCAAGCAGCGTCCCTCCCTGTAAAACACGTTTCTTTACAGGGCCTGCCAACATAAATGGTATGTTTTGAAAAACTGTTTATTTTCTTTCTCATGGACATGCCCATCTCTGGGCAAGGCTTCTCCTGCCTTCCAGGCTTCTCCCAGCAGTCAGCAGAGCAGGATCCAGTCCCGAGAGCAGAAGACAAGCTGAATGTGCACAGAGGATGACCTGGACTGGCTGGCTGCATCTGTGCAGCTGCAGAGCCTTGCTCTGCCAGGTGCCCACACGATCTCTCCTGGACTCAGCATCCTCCAGCACATTGCCTGCCGCCCATCTCAGCGAAGCACAACTCGCATTGTCCCTGCCAGCTGGCTCCTGCCCACAGCAGGCAGGGCCATCACCCCTCCATCATGCAGGGCACCACTGCCATCCCCGCGTCCTTCTTGCCCGGGGTTTGCACCGTGGGACACTGGCTGGCATTGCACACCAAGCGCAGCGCAGAGAGGCATTGCAACATGTTCTTCATGTGCCGGAGGCCCTGGCTCTCCATGCAACAGCCACCAGGCGCAGGGACAAGCTGGAGCAGCTTGGGGACAGCATGGCAGGTAAGTGCACCTGGACCAGCTGCCTGCGTGGCTCCGACCGCAGAGGAGCTGTGCTGGCAGGTTTGGCTTTGCTACTGCTTGCGAGGAGGGAGGAGGCAGAAGGCTGAAAGGTGTTCACTCCTGCTTGCATCCCTGTCCCTGCCAGCATCCCTGTTCCCATCTGCACACATACCCAGGACCATCCCCTCCCATCTGCATCCCTGGCAGCCTCCCTGTCTGCGTTCCCAGCACAATCCCTGCCTGTATTCCCATTCCCGCTTGCATCCCCAGCACCGTCCCCACCTGCATCCCTGGCACCATCTCTTCCCACATTCCCCTCCCCGCCTACATCCCTCTCCCCCTTTCTGACCCGACTCTGTACACACATCCATGCTGAACAGAAAACATGGATACACTTGTTCTGGCACTGACACAGCTTTTCCACTGCTTCCCATCAGGAGGAAAGTTTCCACAATGCTGAGCAATCACCCAGGGAAATGGGGCCTGGCTGTGTTTTTTCTTGCCTTTTCTTTTTTTCGCTGTCATAAACGTTCTCTGAGGTGTTTGCAACCCAAGCACGGCCGTGCAGGCATAGGGATGGCCCCAAACACGATAAGATTTCTCAATGCTCAAGCCCAGAAATGCCCCAAACAGAGGCTGGGATGCAGGATCCGGCCACAGCTATGGCACCAACCCAGACCCTTTGGAGGATGGGACAAGCTCTGTGGCAAGAAAAGGGATGTTCAGGGGGCACAGTGCAGCCTCCCAGCAGCACCTCCAAAAAATAACTCCCCAGCACGACTCGAACTCTGCTGGAATTTTTTTTTTCTTTCTTTTTTTTTTCCCCTTTCTTTGGGGTAATTTGTCCCAGCCGCTCGGGGCTGTGTCTGTTTTCCTCCATCTGGTTTCCATTAGGCCTGTGCAGCCCAGATGAATAAGTAATAATATAAAAATAAAAGGATTAGTATTTTCTCCTTGGCTGGCGGGAGCAGGCGTCCCCCACCCTGCCTCCCGGGGCCAGCGGATGCCGGACCCTGCACACCCAGAGCCCGTGCAACTCTGAGCCCCCCAGTTGTCACACCGGAAGGTTTAATCCTGCACGATGCCCGATGGGGTGATGCGCTATGGTCCGACAAAGCCTGGCTTGGCCTCAGCTTGCTGGTGGCATCTGGCCCTGTGCCACCCAGGCAGCACCCCAGGGGTTGGGGGTTGTGACCCCACTGGGCACCAGCAATCCCCGAGTCACTTGTCCTTTCTCGTGCATCACTCTTGCCAGGTGGAAGCTGAGGGACAGCCTTGAGGTGCCTGTCAGCCCGTCCCAGAGCTGCACGGCCGTGTGCTCCCCGGCAGGCAGTGCTGGATGCTGGAAAGCACCAATGCATGGCTCCGTGCAGCTGTGCACACCAGTGGTCACTAAAATAGGGGATTGTGCAACTGCGCATCCCAGTGGGCACCAATGCTGAGCACCATGCAGCCATGCATGCCGGTAGGCACCGACACACAGCACCGTGCAGCTGTGCATGCCAGCAAGCACCAAAACACAGCACCACGCAGCCGTGCACGCTGGCAGGTATCGACACACAGCATTGTGCAGCCACGCACAGCAGCAGGGATGGACGCGCAGCACTGTGCAGCCGTGCACGCTGGTGGGCACCAGCACATGGCACCGTGCAGCAATGCATGCCAGCGTGCACCACACGTGGCACTGTGCAGCTGCACATGCTGGCAAGCACGAATGCACAGCACCGCGCAGCCGTGCACACCCATGAGCACCCAAATACCCAGCACCCAGCAGCTGGGTGCCGAAGGCTGGGGCTTGGCGGCTGGCCCAGCCCAGCGGCTGGTGATTCCCACAGCCCCAAGGAGCCCATCCTGCCTGGGCAGCCAGCAGCCCCTGCTCTCTGCAGCCCTGGGCAGGGTCAGGTTGTGGCTGGGGACAGGATAGAGATGTGCCAGTCCTGACGTTAGCCCGATGACTGTGGAGAACCCAGACTAGCTGCTCCCTTCTCCTCTCCACCTCCTTGGGGACGGGGATGGAGAGGGCAGGGTGCTGCCATGGCTGCAGCCATCAGAAAGCTCCAGCCTTCTGCAGCCCTCCCCTTCCAGGCCAGGCGAAGCTTCTCGGGCGAGGAAGGAGTTAAAAGAGAATGAAAAGACCAGCATCCTTCATGGTCTCCAAATGGACACAAATGAAATCCAGATGCTGGAGGCGACGTCTCCCAAAGCCAGGCTGCCTCTGAAACAAAGGCAAGCATTCCTGCTCCTCAGCTGCTGCTGCCACAGGGGCCAAGAACAACTCTGGGCTAAGATGGTGAGGGACAGAGCTGTCCCAGCTGGAGCGCATTAGGGAAGCACACAGCGCCTGCGGCCAGACAGCAGCGCCGGCCACGTGTGCGAGCCTGGCAAAGGTGGTGGAAGCTGCAGGGCACCGTCATCTCCTTCCTCTCCTGCACTCATCCTGACCCTTTCCCTGGGGACGTGGTGATGATGCAGGTAGGTGACAGCAGACAGCTCAGAGGTCGCTCATCCCCATTGCACATGGAGCGGGAGAGAGCAGGACAGCGGCTGCGGGATGCTGGAGGGATGCTGTCTACCTCCAGCACCTTCTGGGGACCGAGCATCGGCAGGACCGTATGACATTTTGGAGAGCCAGGCTCGAGGGAGTGATCCAAACGCCAGCTCTCATCAGCACAAATAAAGCCTTTTAAAAGGAAATCCAATTAATTAAATCCTCTGCACAAGGTGTAAACGAACCCAGCTTCGGCCAGCTCTAGGCAGGCACGCTGGAAGCAGGGAGCTCTCACTGCAGGTAATGGCTGCTGTGAGGCTGAAAGGATGCAGATGTGCCCAGAGGTGCGAAGATGAAGGGACGCAGACGTGCCCAGAGGTTCCACGGGAGCAGTGGCAGCATGGCCCAGCCCTGCCAAGAACCTGGCTGCTGCCTGCAGACAGCGATGCTCGCAAGGCTGGTCCTGTCCCAGTGGTGCAAGCCTTGCTCAGCCCCGTTTCTCCAGCTGGGGTGGATGGTGGCTGTCTGGCCCAGCGCGGGTGGCCGTGCCATGCCAACCAGCCGATGAATTTGAGCATTGCCCCTGTGGGTCAGTTCAGCTGCTCAGCTGAGCGGAACCTGCTGTTCTTGCACTGCTGTATCAGTTCCTTGCACCGGTCAGCGAGCCAGCCTTTATCCCTGCCATCCTTGCCTTGCCCACGGGTGTCCTGGGATGGGTCCCACGCCACTGGCCTGGGCTGGGCCCCTCCTCACCTACCTGATTCAGGGACCAAAGTGGGTTTCTCCATGCTCAGATACATCCCCATCTGCCTTGCATTCCCCACAGCCTGCACCAGTGGCTCCAGCATCCCAGGAATGTCCAGTGCTGCTGGGGGAGATGCGCCATGGGCAGCGTTCCTTACTCAGCTCCAGCGCAGTGGCTTCTAGTGGAGACCCCGATGCCTGGTCTCCTTCCACCCTCCCTATGTGCTGTCCCGGCTCCGTGTTGGACACCAGCACCCAGGGCTGTGCTCACCCACGTGCCCCAAACCCAACAAATCCCATTTCTCAAGCCACCCAGGGACCCAACCCTGCTGCCTCAGCTCTGCGCAAGCAGTGACAGCCGGCTCCCACTCCCCCCTGAGCCGTGTGGCCCAGGAGGAGGGAGATGGGTTTGATTTTCCTCAAAACAACAACAACAAAAAGCCAAAAAAAGGCGCCCTCTCTGTTTTACAAGCCTTCATTTGCTATTGTTTATGTAAACAGGTAAATTGTTTCGTATCTCAATTAAAAACATCTGCCACATAAATGAATACCAATTAACTCATCCTGGTTTTAATTACTCTGTTAATTACACACAGGCAGCAAAAAGGATGGCAGGGGAATAGGGAAAGCATGCTTACAACCCCCCTTTCCCACCTTGCTCTTGGCAAGGATTCGAAATGTGCCCAGATAATGATGGATTAAGGTGGCTGGTGAAAACCATGGCTCGTGGCCAGCTCCGGCGTGGCAGCTCCCTCCCAGCCCGGCTGGGTGCTGTTGGGGTGCCTCGAGGGGGTATTTCCCAGCACCCTCCCGAGAGGCACTGCACCGCCCTGTTTCGGAAACTCTGGGCCCCGTGGGATGCGCCAACGCTGCCTGCGTCATCCCCCGTGCCGGCGGCGGCCACAGCACAGCGCGGCTGGCTTTCCTGGCACTCGCCCCACGATTGCTCTCAAAACGTGTCCCAGGGGAGAAAAGCATCGGGATGCCGAAACACGCGGGAAGGGCGGGAGGATGGAGGAGGCTTCGCATGGGCAGCATCCTCATGGACCAAGAGCGTCCTTGAGGTGCCCATGCTGCCCCCGGGAGCTTTTCTGCCACCAAGGGGCAACACCTTCGCATGAGCACAGCAGCGTGGGGCGAATGCCTTTCTCCAGCTGGGCCGGCAGCAATTGCAGAGGGACCCCAGGCGCCATCAGCCCCTCGCGCCCCCCCCGGCTACGGGAAGCTTTCCAAGCGAGCAGATGGGGCAGGGGAGCGGCGGCAGCGAGGAGGAGAGCAGAAAAGGCTATTTTCTCACGCTACATATTTTACAAGTCGAACATTTTGTGCATTTCAGCCTTGCCTGTAAAAGCATCTCAGCCCTGGGACTCAGCATCGGCTCCTGTGAGTCAACAGCGGCTGGCGGCGACGTGGCTGGCTGGCGTGGAGGGGGACCGAGCAGCGGAAACCCTCCGTGCGGAGGGTCTGGCTGGGGGAGTCCCCCTATCCAACTGGCACTGGAAGAGCCGCAGGATGGCCAACGACCCCACCAAGCCTCCCAGCCTGGGCACAACATCTGCAGCAGATGCTGCCCGTAGCGTTGCACCCTGATGCTGATATCTGATGCGTCCCACTAGCAGCTCCTAGGCGGCAGGGAGAGGTGGGAACACAAACACCCTTGCTGCTCCCCAGCTGTCTTACACTCCTGGAAATTAAATATACTGGCTAAACACTGGAAGTAAACAGTGCTGTGGCCAACCAGGCACACCTGGAGGCATGCGAGCAGCGCAGGGCTGGGGATAGATCTTGCCAGCAGCACCGGAGCTGCCTCCCACCCGGGGAACGTCCATATCTGGGCTGCACAGCACCCACCCGCTGCAAGGGCTGCGGGTGCATCACTGTGCATCCATGCCTGAAGGGCAACTGATCCACCAATGCATTGCCGAAGGGGCTCCCCCAAACCAGCTCGGACCCCCGAATGCCTGTCCCAGCCGCAGAGCTTTGAGAGCAGGGAGAGATTCAGGCTAAACGACCCCGATGTGCAATTTTTACAGCCACCCAGCCGTGCGCACAGGGATGCTCGTGCCCAAAGGTGGGCTTGACAGCTGGAATGAGGACAAGTAGTACAAGCAGTCAGGGAATCCAGGGAATTTTGGAGGAAAAGAGCAGCTGGGGAAGGGAAAACATCCACCTCCACACGCCAACACTGGCGGGGAGCTCCCTGCGAGGTCCCTGCACCGTGGGAACGCTGAGGAGCTGCCGGCTCCCCAGGGACTGTTGGCCGGATCCTGCCCTGCAGACACCAGGAAGGTACCGGCTCCGAGGGGGTGCAGAATCCAGCCATGCATCCCTGCTGCCACTGCATTACTGACTCTTTGTCTATTTTTTAAATGCAGGCTCCATTTCAAGGCAATTTTGCTCGTGTGAGATAGAATCAAACAACACAGGAAAAAATATTAATGAGAATTTTGCAAAATAAACAGGAAATCCCTTGGATGTTTTCTGGAAGCATTGGTCAGCATCTTCCAAAGGAAAGCTGTGGGCTTGCAAAGGTGGGGTTGCCCCTGGGGAGCCTGAGCGTGCTGGGAGGGATGGCAGAAAACAAGCTTCAGGAAATCTAAAAATAAACCCCGAACTGGGCAACGGCACTAACGCCAGTGGCTCCCGGGTAGAGAGGGTTCTCCTCTGTGCCACCGGCTTGGTCTCACCCCACCCCAGCCATCATGAAGCACGCAAGGACTGGTCTCAACTTGGGGATCCCCCTTGTCCCCATCCTGGTCCATCACCTCAATCCGGCTCCTGTCCAAGGTCCAAAGCACAAGCCAGGGCTGCAGCATCCAACCCACATCCCCTCAATCCCAGCAGCAGCATTTTCACTCCGAGCTCCACAAAGCAACCCACCGGCTGCCCCTGCTCCCTTCCAGGGCCCACGCAACCCCGTTTGCAGGACCAAGCTCTGACCTCCCCAAAACCTCGTGCACACTGTGCTGATCTGGGCAGGAGCAAAAGCAGCATTGGTGCTGGTGGGGGGGGCTGGTGTGTGTCCCCCCCGGCAGGGCTCAGCTCCCTGCCCCGCTGCCAGCGCTCACGCACGCCTCGCCAGCAGCCCTGTGCTCCCTGACCAGCTCACCAGCCATCAACTGACCCCCAATTAAAGGTGTAATAACAGACGTTTACAGAGTGCCTCTCCTCCACAGAGGTCCCGTGGCATCCCACGGCTTCCCTGGGTGGCCGCGGGGCAAGGGACGCTGCATGGCCACAGGCAGGGAGACACTTCTCCTCTAGACCACACTGGGGATTTAAACCAGCTGCCAGCAGTGAACAGAGCCGAGACTCAATTCCCACAGTAAAGCCGGACGCCGCACAGCCATGCCAGCCGCATCCTGCCCAGGGTTTTCCACGCCTGCAAACAGTCATAGCTTAGAAACAGAAACATGGGGAAGAGACGGGGTGGATGTCAGCAGAGACCAGTCAGCCCCGGGACCTGCCTAAGCCCCCTCCCCGGCACTCGGGCTGCGGGCAGCCCACCTCAGCTGTGCCCACAGCACTGCCAAGCGTGCCGCAGCGATGGGCAGAGGCTCACGGGCTGCTCGACCCTCCTGGCCTGAAGCGGGGCAGAGCACTGAGGTATTTTTGCATCCTGCACTCTGAAGTTCCCAATAGAAGAGGCAAATCCTGCACCCGCACGAGGCCTCCTCACTGCTACCCTGCCCATCCCTGGCATCCACTCCATGCCAGCACCCAGCGGCACAGAACAGCCTCCTTTCCCCCCAACACCTTGGCTTTTCCTCCCTACAAGCCAACATCTGCAGTCATGTATTTTTCAAACAAAACACACCCGACGTCTATCCATCCCCAGGTAAAACCTTACCTGCCAGCGCAGACACCGGCCGGGCCTGCCGGGAGACAGCAGGCAGGGAAAAACCCGTTTACACAGCCAAGTTCATCTCTGCTTTCATCCACAACCACAGCAAAAGCAATGCTCAAAACTTCTCCTTGCATGGAAATGTGCCGCTCGGGGACCTGCCTTATCCGCCTTTGGGAATGTGAGCGCCCACCCTGGGCGGCAGCTCAGCCTCACAGGGCTCCTCACCCGAGGACCACAGGCATGAGAGCTGTCAGCATCCTCCCTGGCTGCTGCTCCGCATTTGCCATGGGATTTTGGGATGGTTCTCCCACATCTCCGTCCCCCTTACCATAGCAGAGCTCGCCCCGCTGCGGTGCTGAGCAGACGGATGTTTGCAGAGTGTCTTCAAGTCACTCGACAAAGGAGCGGTGAATTAATATTCCTTTTAATTAAAGGCAGAAAAATCTCTTTGTTCCTGAACAGAGAGAAAACAACAGAGGGAAGAGCTCCAAAGCTCTCTCTAAGCTAGAGACGAGACCATCGCTTCGATTCAAAGACACTGTCAATGCGCACGTGACCTCAAATTAAAAATACAAAATGAAAGCCAGCAGCGGCTCCTCTCCGAAAAACGAAGGAAAGTTGCAAAGTTTTTCTCGGTTAATGAAGAGGGAAAAAAAAATCCAATAAAAAGGGGCGTTTAACCAGAGAAACCAATGCTCTGCAGTATCCAAAGGCACCATCCAGGAGAGTGACAGGGAGCCCCAGCTCTGCCCCGACCCAGCGTCATGGAGGAGGCTCGGAGTGGTGTGGTGGAAGCTCCACTCCATCACTACGCCGACAGCATCGCCTTGGCAAAGCCAGGCCGGAGCGGGCAGCCGGGTGTGCCAGCAAACGCCGCTTAATGTAATTCTGAAGGGAAAGCAGGAGCCAGACACTGATTAACGGCTGCGAGGATCAGAAGCAGGGCAGCGCGGAAGCAGGGAGCTGGATGCTCTCCGAGCCAGCCTTCCTTCCAAAATCTGCACCCAATTCATCCGTCCCCCAGTACGTGTGAGGATACGGCGCGAGTCACCAGTGTCCGCCGTGTAAACACAGAATTATGCTGCTGGAGCAGGAACTTCCCAAACCAGCCCTGGGTTTGCTGGAACTTCCCAAACCAGCCCTGGGTTTGCTGGAACTTCCCAAACCAGCCCTGGCTTTCCTCCCACAAACTCTCCCGAATAGATCCTCGCCACAAAACGCGGCTCCATCTCTAAATCGGAGCAGGATGCGGAGCCGGCGGGTTGGCGCACCGAATAAGAGGGATGCGGGGATGGAAACGACTTCTCCCGCCGGGCAGAAGCCGGGAGCCGCGATAGGGCAGCATTTGCTGCGGGAGGGGGGCACAAACTCGCGTGGGTTCCCGGGGATGCCGGTCTGCCCCACGCCGCCCCGGCTCCTGGGAAGCAGCTGCCGGGAACGGGGAGGGGAGCGCTGGCGAAGCCCCGACCCCGGGAGATGGGTGCGCATCCCGCTCCTGCCCTGCCTCTGCCGCACCAACCGCTGCACGGGCGGCGGCTCCGGTGGCCCCGGCTGTGCCCCGCTCCGCTAGTCCCGAGGCGACCGGGAGAGTCGGTCAGGGGGCTCGGGCAACGGGGAGCATCCTCGTCCCCCGCCCACCGGCAGCTTCCCCGACACCGGGAGCATCCCCAAGGCACCGGGAGCATTCCCAGGACACCGCGAGCATCGCCGGTTTCTGCGCACCGGGCGCACCCCCCGGGCACAGGTAGCCCCCACGACTCCTGCGCACCGGGAGCATCCCCGACTCCTACACAGCGGGCTCGTCTCCCGGGCACCGGGAACCTCCACAACTCCTGCTCACCGAGAGCAACCCCCGGGCACAGGGAGGCTCCCCAGCCCATCTTCCCCGGGAGCCTCCCTGCGTACCGGGAGCCTCTCCGATTCCCGAGCACCGTGAGTATACCCTGGGCACCATGATCTTCCCCGATTCCCGAGCACCGGGAGCCTCCCAGACTCTTGGAAACCGAGCGCATCCCCCGGCCACCGAGCGCATCCCATCTTCCCCGGGAGCCTCGAGCCTGCCCGATTCCTGAGCACCGTGAGCCTTCCCGACTCTTGGGAACCGCGCGCATCCCTCGAGCGCCGGGAGCACCCCCAGCCCACCTTCCCCGGTATCCCCGCGAGCTTCCCGCTCCCCACGCCGAGGCTCAGACGGCACTTACCGTCCTGAGGAGTGGCGGAGGAGTGAGGTAAGTCCCAAGGCAGGGGCCGGCAGGAGCGGGCAGAGCCGGGAGCGGCCCCCGGCGGCGGCCCCGGCCCCGTTACGGCCGGCGCGGGCGGAGCGCGGCCCCGCGGCGGCGGCTGCTGCCCCGAGCCCCTGCCCGCCGCCGCTCGCCGCGCCCGGGGCCGCCGGGGGCCGCCAGCCCGGGGGTCGAGGCGCTTCCCCCCCCCACCCCGGCGAGGGGGGGGGCACCGGGAGAAGCCGGCGGGGGGTGTGCGGTGGTGGTGGGAAAGCGCGAGAGCAGCCGGTAAATCCGCGGGGGGGGGGTGGTGGGGCGGTTCACCGGCGGCGCATCCTCCGGCGCCCCGTCGCGGCCATGGGGCGCCCGCGGCAGCGCTCCGTGCCGGGCCGCCCGCTGCCGCCGCGCCGCCCGCCCGCCCCGGAGTGAGCGCCGCCCGCCCGCGCCGCTGCCTTAGAGCCAGCCCGCCGCCGGCAGGGGGCGCCCCCGCCGCACCGCGCCGGGCAGCGGGAGGGGAGCGGGGGGGACCTGGGGGGGCGCTGGGCGGAGTGCGGGGACGCAGGGGGCGCGGGGAGGGCAGCGGGGTGCGGGGGCACGGGGGGCTGCACGGGGGGGGGTGCGCCGAGACGGGGGGTGGGCAGGGAGGGGGCACGGAGAGGGGGGTGTGCGCGGACACTGGGGGTGCGGGACACGCGGGGCGCAGGGAGGGGAATGCGGGGACACGGAGCGCATGGGGGGACAGGGTGCGCGGAGCAGGGTGTGGGGACACTGGGGGTGCGGGGCATAGGGGGCACTGGGAGGGGAGGGAATGCAGGGACACGGGGGGCGTGGGGAGGGGAGCGGGGTGTGGGGACACTGGGGGCGAGGGACACAGAGTGCGAGGCATGGGGGGGCTGCATGGGGTCACAGGGATGAACGACACCACGGGACTGAACAGAGACACAGGGCTGCATGGGGACACAGGGCTGCATGGGGACACAGGGCTGGAGGGCACTGGGGGGGCTGCATGGGGACACAGGGCTGCACGGCACTGGGGGGCTGCATGGGGACACAGGGCTGGAGGGCACTGGGGGGGCTGCATGGGGACACAGGGCTGCACGGCACTGGGGGGCTGCATGGGGACAGAGGGCTGCACGGCACTGGGGGGCTACATGGCACTGGGGGCTGTAGAGGGACGCGGGACTGCACAGCACCGGGGGGCTGCATGGGGTCATGGGGCTGCATGGTACTGGGGGGCTGGAGAGGGACACGCGGCTGGAGGGCACTGAGGAGGGGCTACATGACATGGAGTTTCATGTGAACATAGGGCTGCATGGCATTGGGGGGGCTGCATGGGAGCGTGGGGCTACACAGCACTCAGGGGCTGCACAGGGCGTTGGAGCTGGGGTCTGTGCTGGGACTGGGGGTGGTGCAGGGAGTCTGGAGACTGAAGGGGCGAATGGGACTGCACAGCAGAGAGAGGTGGCACGGGGTGCAGGGACCAGCAGGCCATGCACAGGGCTTGAGGGCTGCAGGGGGGCTGGGGTTTGCAAGTGATTCAGGGTTCACAAGGGACTGGGGGTGATGGAGACTGGTGGCTGCAAAGCTAGAGGTGCGCTGCGAGGGTCAGGGGCTGCATAGATTTTGAAGGGCTGCAAAGGACCAGCAGCTTGCCTGGGATTAGGGGACAGCAAGAGGCTGAGGCCAGGGCTTGTCTGGAGCCATGGGAACAACCAAGGGGCCGGGGCTGGAAATTGTGAGGACTGGAGCTGGGTGGGGTGTTTGCAGGGGACTCGGGGGCTGCGAGGGGCTGGAGTTGTGTTTGTTCAGCTTCCCTCTCCAGAGGCCCAAGGACTAGGGTTGCAATAAGAGCAGGCACACGTGCAGCCACAAGCCCCACAGGCACAGCACCCATCAGCACCCTACAATCCACACACTCATCCCAGCCTGGTCTCGGCGTGCTCCTCACCCCGCTTCACCTCAGCAGGGCTTCCTGGGGCAGCCAGACAGCGCTGGCACTGCAGGAATGCCAGCAGGGCACTCCTGCAGGGGTTTATGGCAGTGGTGCGTGCATTTGTGGCGGTGCCTGGCCATGCTGGGTTCCCAGTGTGCCCCTCCTGGAAGCCTCGTGCCTCTTGTAGGGGAGTATTAAAAATTACCTTCCCCCTCAAGTTCTACTATGGTGTTGTTGCTTGCTTGTGCGCAAGCCCTGCTAATTTTCCTGCCAGCCGAAGCCCTGCCTCTTTGCATAATTACTCTGTTTGGCAGCTGCCTTCCCTCTGCGAGTTGTTGCATGGAGCCTTTGCCACACGTACGGTTGTTGTGTTACTCATCCTTTCCTGCTTCCCAGGGCTTGGGCACTGGGGACCATCGCCACTCTGCCAGGTCACTGCTGCACAACTCTTGTACAGCCACTGCCGGGCTGTTGGGTGGCACTGCCACTGCAGGGACACTGCACAGCCAGGACATGTCCCTGGCATGACTGACGCACCACAACGGCATGGTCACTGCATTGGCATTGCACGAACATCAAACTGCTCTACACAGCTGCTTCATGGCCACTGCATGACCACTTTGGTCACTGCATGGCCAAGCTCCCCTCAACATCACCCCACTCAGGGCATCGCAGTGGGATGGTGCTGCAGCAATCCAACATAGCCCCCTCCACCCTGTTCTTGGCCATCGTGATCTCCAGCTCTAGTTTTGCATCCTTCCTTCCCAGAGGGGACCCATAGTGTTATTCTTGCTCCTCTGTTGCACTGCTTGGACTGGAGGAGCATGAAGGTCCTGACAACTTTTGCATCTACCCCAGTCAGCATGGTGTGTGCACGCTGTGCGACACCTGGGCGGCATCACACCCCCTGCTGCTGTGTGCCTTGCCTGCGCTTCCCAGCCCAACGCACTTGGGTTATCCCCATTTCTGCCCCTCCCCTCACTGTCCTCATTCCCCACAGGGCAGGAGGAGCCTCTCGCGGGTCAGCGTCATGACCCCACCAGCGCAGCCCCATCGGTGCGGAAGCACGAGCAGCAGAGGAAAATCCACCCCCGCACCCAGCTGCGTGCCTGCCCCGCGGCTCCCCCAGCTTTGCATAGGCAGCACCGACTGGCGCATGCAAATGCAGGCGGTGCATGTGCATTTGGACATGCGGTGCCCGCACAGTCGTCGAGGCATTGCAGAGCACGAGGCATCACTAAGGAAGTCCAACAGTGCTCCCAAAGCAGAGCCCTGGGTTTCTAGGGTGCCGGCACAGGGCTCCTTTGGGCTCTGCTGCTGCATCTGCCCACTCACCAGGAGAGCAGGGACTTGACCACGGGAGCGACCACGCTCTTGGCCAGATGGGCTGTCCCACACATCCACCCAGATGCAGTGCAAGCCCTTAAACACATTGCAAACCCATCCCCATGGACCTGCCCACACCCTGCCCACAGGCACCTTGCGAGGACCTGCCGGGAAAAGCCACAACCTCTCCCACTCCTGGTTAATTTGGAGTGTAGCCATTAAATACCTGGCAGCAGCCACGGGGTTGGACTGAGGCTGAGCCAGGCAGCCGTGAGCCCACGGGGTCTTTGCAGCGAAGGCAGAAGGAGCCAAGCACAGCCACCCTGCCAGGGCCACCGCGCAGGCAAGAGCCGCCTGTCCTCCAGATGGAGAGATGGTCGGGCAGTGGCACTCCAGCATGAACGGGACAGCGTGGGCAGGAGGGAGCCACACCGTGTTCCCCCCAGCAGCGTCTGGGTGGCGGGGTCTGCTTCGTTTCTATTCCGCACACGCAGCCTGTAATTTTGGTCTATTGAAGTCATAATTCACTACTGTGAAAATAAACATTTGTGTTAGCTCACTTTATTTGGCGGGCCTCGTCTGAATGTTAATAATTCCCTGCTGGTGTGCTTGCACATGGTCTTGGTGCCCGGAACAAAACCTGGGCACCCGTGGCCGTGGCTGTGCCCGTGGCTATGCCCGTGCCCACAGCTGCCTCCTTGCATGCTTGGGGTAGGATCTCGCCATTCTTCCCATGCTGACCCCAGGGATCCCGGGATCACAACGGAGAAGAGATGGGACAGTAGTGCCACTTCGAGCTAAGACAGGGGGAGGGGGGAATAACAAGGGAGCTGCCTCCCACAAGATAAAGGTAATATAGAAGTGATAATTTGAGTAGAGCAGATTGAGTCCAGCTCTGGACCCTTCCTTGCCCACACCTGTCCCTGGTTATGATTGCTTGCGCTGTTTTGTGGGTGCTCCCACCTGCAGCGGGGATGCCCCAACACCCGCCCTGTGCAATGGAGCTGGAGCAGGCAGGAGGACCCTGGGCCACCCCCAGGCTGTCCCCATGGCTGTTCCCCATCCCTGCCCCTATCCCTGTCCCCACTCAGCCCTAGCTGGGCAGGGCTGGCCCCTGGGCTCCCCTGTTTCTCCCAGCTGGGTGCAGAGGGACTGGTGCTTCCCCTTCACATTTGCATCTTCCCAGCCTTTATCTTTCTTCTAGTCTCTGTATTGCTGCAATTACAGACACTTTAAAATACAATGATCTGGCTGTTAGCGTGATGGATGACAGAACCTTTCTGTCTGGTTTAAATCACTGCAGAGAGTGAGCAAACTTCTCTGGGTTAACCCCTTTGTGCCCCCCATCCCAATCCCTGTGGCTGCCATGTGCCCCATGGCCAGCATGTGTGGGTGACATCCGCAGCATGTGTGGGTTGCACGGATTGGGATGAAGGGGGGTTTGGCATCCCTCAGTGTTGATGGAGAAATATCCCCCATCCCTCAGATCCCTGGGTGCACTGCGTGGATGTGGTGCAGTGGGGCAGGTGATGGGATCGGCCCCATTCTGCAGAGGTGGGAAAGCATCAGTGGGGTTGGGAGATAAGAGGCTGCCAGGGCCTGAAAGCCGTCTGGATCTGTCCCAGTCCAGGACCAGGCAATCCTTCCCCCAGCAAATCTGGAGCTGGGGCAGGATGGGGCCCCGCCGAATTCCCACCGGCAGAGAGGATGGAAACTCCTATAATGACTGGATGTCGGTCACGCCGCCACATGATTGATGGCGCAGTGTGCAGCAGCGAGGATTAACTGCACTTGTTATGGCAATTCGTGCTCCCTTTGTTTTGAGGAGCCGGCATTTCCCACCACTGTACATCCTGCCCTGTGCCTACTGCTGCTTGGTTCTCCCTGCTCCCACCACTGCCACTCCCATGGATGTTTTGGTCCCATGGGATAGTGTTGGTACTGTCACACATCATTCCTGCTTGAGAGACTGGTGGGGAGGAGGGATGTCCTCCATCTCTGTTCTCCTACACCTCTTCTGGGTGTACAAAGAGAGAGGCTGCAGGAGGGTGGCTCATAGAGCTGTGCGGGACCTGCCCCAGGCAAACGGGGTCCCCAAGGCATGGCCTGGGGGTGACGGGGGCCACCGGGGCCTGGCATGGTGTGTGCCAACTGATATGGTGCTTGCTGAGTGTGGATGAGGGCAACTGGCAATAACCCTCGCAGGAAATGGTCACCGCCGTGTGCCATCTGGGCCCCATATCTGCCGCACACACGACCCCGTGCCTGCTATCAGGGCCACGCACGTGGGCTGGGGGCAAATGCAGTGGGTGCTGCAGGCTCATGCTGCGACCACGGCAGCCCCAGACCCGTGCCCCCCTCATGCTTCTGCAGCCACCATGGTATTGGGGTCCCTTTTCACCTCACGAGTGCCCAAATATCAGCCCTGACCCACTGCCTCTGTCCCTGTAGCTCTTGCTCAGCCCCTCACCCTGTGTCCCACCAGCACCGCCTTGTCCTCCTTCTTCCCAGCTCTCCACGAGCTCCCTCTTGCTCAGTCCCATCACTTCCCAGCGTGCTTCTACGAGCTGATTGCTATTCAGGCTGCGTCCCTTCTTCGCGAGCCTCAGGCTTTTTAAAAAAGCCCACGGTGTTGGTTTCTCGCACCTTCCCCCTCGCTGCGCCGGTGAGTCATCTCCTCGCAGGCACAGCGACACGACCTGCCCTGCCACGGGCAGCACCCGTGGGTGCCCGCAGCCCCTCCGCTGCGCCACGCCGGGCACCACGGCACGGCTCTTGCAGGAGGCTCGTCTGGAGGTGAAGGAGCTGAGCCGTGATGGTGCTCAGCCCCTGATGTACCACAGGTTTCCTGTGTCACCTCCAGTGAGTCTGTCTGTCCGTCTGGGTTTCTCGGTCTCTATGTTATCCCTCCTGAGTGCCTCCCTCTATCTGCTCCATCCCTGGGTGTCTCTCTGCGGTCTTTGGTTGATGTGGCGGTGCCAGCGGTGCCTGCCCGGCACAGCACCGAGCAGAGCCGGGGGGACAGCGTGCGACTGGGCTCTTACAAGCAGGCACAGCCACGCAAAGCCTTACACCACTGGCAGAGCCCCTATTTTGCACAGGCACCTCTTTGCTCAGAGCATCCCTATGGGAACACCGTGGTTGGAGCAGGGAGCTGCTGGGCTGGGAAGGGTCGGTGTGACTGCAGACGGTTGTGTGCACGGTCGTGGTGGCCTGAATCACAGTGTCTAAATCCAGCCCAAAGTGAGATCCAGGAGCCGGACTGCAGCCCCCAGTGCTCTTCCCTTGGCACTATTCTTGTAGCAGGAGCCGTGGCTGGCGCTGCATTTCCTTGCACGTTATTTCATAGGGGAATGCACGGGGGAGATAAGGGGCTGGTGGCGAGCCAGCGGCTGGGGAACACAGCTCTCCTGCCCACCAGCTATCGCCCACCACAGTTGCATCCGCTGTGGTGACATCTGCTCGGCAGGAAGTGCCTCTCGCCAGCCTTTCGGAAGAAAGGGGGTTCACTTGCACCTGGCTTCCCTTTTCGCCCACTCATGGGGGTCCCCAGCCTTGGGGTCACTCACCCTGCAGCCGCCTCAGCCCCTCGCTTCCTTGGTTGAGGGCTGGAAGGAGAAGCTTCCCTGACTGTCACTGCCAAGGAAGTGGACCCAGGGGCTTTGCGGCTTTTACACAACTTCCATGACATTAAAAGAAAAAAAAAATCCCATTTTCCTGGCTGACAGATTCATTCCTGCTTCGCGGCATTTGAAGGGAAACCAGCTCCTACTGCTTATCATCCCTGCCCACCCTGGGCTGCAGGCTCCAAAAAATCACTGGCTTGGCTTAAACACCAAGAGACTTTGGGATACAACACTGTTCTTCTGGGTGTCTTAAAGTTTCTGGGCTGCTAGGGCCAAGTTTCCAGCTTTTCTTTGCCACCAGGAGTGTAGAAAGTACTTTAATTTCGAAGCAGAGACTGCCATGTGCTGTCCCGCTGTGGAAGACGGTGCTTTGGGCTGCATGGAGACACCACTGACCCACCCGTGGGAGCAGCACCCGGCAGCAGTGCTTTTGACAAGTCCTGCCAGCCTCATCCTTGGCCAGCAGGAATTTGCTGGGAGATGCTGAGCAAAATCCCCTGAGCTGCTCCAGCGAGCATAGCACATTGGGAGGACGACACACACCACACTGCAATGGGGAGGATCCCTCTGGCTCCTCTGGTCCCTCACCCAGAGAGCTCCCCTCTCCATGGCACTGCTCTGCTTTGCAAGAGCTCAGCAAAGGGAATGGTGGTGCTGAGCCTCCACTGACAGCCATGTCCTCAGGACCTGGCCACTAATGCTGCTTTGAGAGGAGAAGACTTAGGGTAGACCTTATTACCACATACCAGTACATAAAGGGTGTCTACCACGAGGATGGAGACTCCCTTTTTTACAAGGAATCACATGGAAAACACAAGGGGTAATGGATCCAAGTTCCTTCTGGGGATATTCCAGTTGGATTCCAGAAGAAAATTTTTCACGATGAGAACAGTTAAACAGCAGAATAATCTCCCTAGCAAAGTGGTGGACACTTTTAAGGCTCAGCTTGACAGGGATCTCATTTAAAATATAGATCACCTAAAAAAGGTTGGACCAGATGATCCCAGATGAACCTTTTCAACCTGGCATTCTATGATTCCATGGTTCCACTGGAGACTTCCATACAACACCAAGGTCTGGGGAGGCGAGACCATCTCTCAGCCCCATCATGGCACTATGGCTGTATTCCCTGCCCCTCGCTTGCTAAGCAGCCCCGGTGGGATCAACAATGGGTTCACACTTGCCCTCTTGCTCCCAAACCATCAGATACTCGGCTGCTCGCCTACCCTCCCATTGCACAGGCTGCAGCTACCTGCACAGGGCTCTTTAACGATGGGAATTTAATCAGCTTACATTGCAATTCCAACACCTCGAGTCCCTGTAAAAATCAATCAGAGCTAGCGGGAGGCATTGCGGCGCAGACTGTCTTCAAGCTGGCACACGGCTTGGCCCAAGAGCAATGGCCTAGAGATGCTTTCAAACCTCTCCCTGGGGCCAAAATGCCCTGGCACTGGGCTCCAAGCCACATGGAGGTCAGCGCCGATCCATGCCATGCCTCACAGCAGGGGGGTCTGGGATTCATTACGAGGTCCAGATGCAGTGGGGGATGTTATGGCTGTCTCTGGCCACCTGCATCGTTTCCACGTTCCCAGGCTATAAGCAGGGCTTGTTATCAAGAGCAAAAAATGTGCCACCCCTTTTGTATTTCATTTCCTTTTCTCCACCTCTTCCCTGCCCGCTGCGCATCGGAGATAACAGCTCTCTGCACCGAAGCCAGAGCGCGGGGCAGGCAACGGCCTCACCAGCCCTATCGCTGCCTCGCCGGCCGCAAGGAAATCAGGAAGCTTGCAGAGATATTTGGCCAACAAAATAAACATTTTTCCTGCCAAGCTTCTAACCGGCAGCTCAGTGAGCCCACAGCAATCTGCACGGCTCCCATCGCTTCAGCCGTCCTGCCAACAGTGCCTGCCAAGCCACCGCGACAACGCTGCACCCACCCAGCCCCTGGCACCTTATCACTGGGTGTCCGTGGCCTGGGATGCGCTGAATGCTGCTACAGGCGGCAGCTCTGGGGGCAGGGAACCCAGCGCGGCTCCCACTGGCATGGGGAGATGGTGCAACACAAACCCATCCTTGCTGTGTCGCCAGCCCATGAGGAGGGTGCCAGGACTGGGCAGCAGGGCAGGGGGCTGTGGATGGAACGCGGTGCTGGTGGCGAGAGGGGCGTATGAGGGGAAGTGAGGCAGAGGGCCAGTATTGTTCCCTCAGGCCAAACACCAGGGACTCAGCCAGCAGCCACTTTCCTGCCCCCCTCCCCGAGCTGCTGCAGCCCCTCAGCCAAGACTGGGTTATGGGGTGCCCCTTGCCATGTGCATGGCAGTGCTGGTGCCAGGAGGATGCACATACAGGCATTGGCCAGGTGCCACCCTCGGGAGCACCTACCCATTCAAAAGCCCGTTTGACTTTGGATAAGTCACCTGTGCGGTACATGATACGGTCACAGCCACCCACCGCCTTCCTCGCGCTGCTGCCCAGCCTTACCTTGGACAGTCCTGCCTGCCATTCCTGGGCATCCCAGGGGATGGGTGTCAGCACCCTGGTGCGTGCGGCGCAGCCAGCTTAGTCCCACGTGTCAGTACAGGAGCTGCGCCAGGGAGGGAGATGCCGAGCAGCGGTGGGGCACAGGGTGTTGTGCCCATTCAGTGCCTGCCCTGCTGGGAGGGCCGTTCGTGTGATGGCCGGAGTCAGGGTGGCAGCAGAGCTGTGTCTTAGGGCGAGGGGGAAGGTGAACAGCTGCTGGGCAGTGATAATGCAGCGGTGGGGGGAGGCTGGGCAGCTGCGCCCGTGTCCTTCCCCAACAGGAACCATCTGTGACCAAGCCCAGCTCTGCCTTCCCTATCAGCCATTCCGGTCTGACTTTCCAACAACTTCCCCTTCACGCCGGCTTCACTTCCTCACTGCAAGGGGCTGGCGTGGTACAGCTCGACATGGGCAGCACCGTGCGGCACGGCATGGCACAACCAGCACGGTGCAGCATGACACGGCACGGCTGTCATGGTGTGCCTTGGCACGGGCAGCATGGTGCAGCGTGGCATGGTCAAGGGTACAGCTCAGCACCGGCAGCACCACGCTGCATGGCACGGCACAGAGAACACAATGTGGCACAGCATAGCATGGCACAGCATAGCACGGCATGGCACGGTTATCAAGGTAGAGCACAGTGCTGCTAAACCAGCATGGCACAGAGAGCACGATGCAGCCCAGCATGGCACGGCTGGCATGATGCAACGCAGCTCAGTACAGGACAGCGTGGAAAGCGCAGTGCAGTATGGTGCAAGCGGCACAACATCACTGGACCAACATGAGGATAGCTGCCACACAGCGTGGTGCAGCCCCTCGCAGCGTGGCATAACCTGGCACAGCGTGGTGCAATGCCACGCAGTGTGGTGCCGTCTGGCACAGCGTGGTGCAGCCACTGCTGGGTAGCACTCCACAGCCAGCACAGTGCAGCCCTTTACAACCAGCACGCTGCAACGCTGCAGGCTCCCCTGCTTGCTGCAGCCCTTGCAACTCGCTGGTGTCTTTGCTTGGGGACAGCTACGGGGATGAGAATGTCCCCTTGGCCGCCGCTGCCCTCCTGAACTGCAGCTGCACCACGGGCACCATGCATGAGCCAGGCAGGGTCCCTGTGCCAGCCTGGGTCCAGGCATCGTCCTGGCCTGCTGGGTTCTTGCGATAACCCCCTAGGCAGGTACGGAGCCCTCTTTGCCGTCCATCCTTGCAGCCAGCTCTCCCTGCACCATGGCCTGGGCTCCCTGACAGCCACTAGCGAGAGAAACAACTTGTTAGAAAACCGAGAGGCAGCTCCAGGCTGCAGGTGGGAGGGAGGAAATGTGTCCTAAAAATACAACAGCGCCTGCACGGTCCCTGAAGGTGGCTGAGCAGATGGTGTGTCTCGGCGGCCACCTGGGCTCCCGCAGATGGTACCCGGGGCTCCCTGCTTCGTGCCCCTCAGCCTGGGGCTCGTGGTGTGTGGGGGTGACGCGGAGAAGGGACGATGGTCTGCAAGTGGGGAGCAGGCTCCCACCAGGAGGGTTTCCATGCGTGTTTCACGCTGTTGCCTCTTCCGCTTTTATTTCTGGCGAGATGGGCAGCCACAGGCCCAGGTGGGCTCAGCGCTGTTGGCTCAGGGTTTTGCCAAGCTGCGATGCGCGGAAGGTCGGGCTTGCCTGCAAGGAGAGACAGAAAGCGCACAGGGGCTTAAATGGCAGTGCCTGCTCCTGGGGAGGGTCCCGGGGCAGTGAGTCAAAACCAGAGGGTTTCAGGGCTGGCCAGGAAAATCCCACCACTCCGTGTCCCCCATATCACCTGCAGCACGATGGTTTTCTCTGCAGTCAAACAGGCGAGCAGCTGCCCGGACAGCTGCAGACACCACGCACCAGCGGCACTGGACTACCAGGGAATGGGAAATACCCCAGCACAGGGGGAACCTCTGGGGTTCTGGGGTCTGCCTTGGCATGGGGGAAGCCCTGGGGTCCCAGGGTTTGCCCTGGTGTGGGTGGAACACCTGGAGTCCCTAAGTCTGCCTCAGCATAGGGGAAGCCTGGGGCTCTGGGGTGTGCTCGGGCGTGGGGGGAAGCTTTGAGGATGCAGGGTCTGCGCTGGCAACGGGAAACCTGGAGTCCCATGGTCTGCCTCAGTAGGGGGTGAACCACTGGAGTCCAGTCTCAAGGTCTGCCCTGGCACGTGGAGAAACCCTGGGGCTCTGGAGTCTGCCCTGGTGGAGGAGAACCTCCTGGAGTCCCAGAGTTTGCCTCAGTGTGTGGGGAACCCCTAGGTTCTGTCCCAGCATGGGGAGAACCCCTGGAGTCCCAGGGTCTCCCATGGCACAAGGGGGAACCGCTGGCATCCCGGGGTCTGTCCTCACATGAAGGAACCCCTGATGTCTTTGCTGGCTTGGGGGGGATCCTCTGGAGTCCTGGAGTCTGCCTCAGCATAGGGGGAACCCCTGTGAGTGCAGGGTCTGCCCTGGTGTGGAGGGAACCCCTGAGGTCCCTGGTCTGCCTCAGCGTGGAGGATCCCCTGAGGGCACGGGGTCTGCCCCGGCACAGGTGACCCCCACTCCCTGGGGAGCCTGCTGGCGCTCCCAGAGAGTTTCTCTCTGAGTCAGAGCCGCACGCAGAAACTTCCCTCTCGGTAAAGAAGAAGCAGGCTCCCAGTGCCCCCATACTCAGAGCAAGAGGGCAGGAGGAAGGCAGAACCCCCTGGGGGGCAGTCGGAGCCCCACCGCAGCACCCACCACCTGCCTTTGCGCTTGGTGAAGCTGCACCATCTCTGAGCTCAGCACGGCACGGCACACTTTCCCGGTGCTTGGGAATGCCCCGACAGGCGCTTGCTCGGTCCCATGTGCTGCCCATGCCCTCACACTCCACTGCCTTCCTCTTTCCAACGAGAGCGATGCGGCCACCCTGGCGGGGTGGAACCCAAGGTGAAAGGAAGCCACAGCAACAACCCGTGAGCAAAACACCACCAGCAGCTGCTGGAACCGAAAAGAGACCATCGCCTCCCAAAGCAGGGGCTGCCTTTTGGGCTGGGGCATCACACGGCCTGCAAGCGCATGGCCGGGTTGGGGCTAAAAGCTCAAATTTGGTGTTCAAATCTGTTTCTTCCACCTCAAGGAGATGTGGATGCGGGAGAAAAGGCAAGGAACTGTGATGGGAAGGAGAGCGGCGGCTGAACCAGGGAGATGGGAACCGCTGAGAGTTCACATGAAACACAAAGACGAATTCTTTAAGGAAAAAAAAAAAAGAAATCAAAGGGATGTGGAGAGGGAGATAAGAGGGAAGACGGAGCAGGAGACTGAAGGAGCGGGGAGGACGCGGGCAGAGGGAGGCAGGAGGCGCGGGCGGAGGCGAAGCTGGGGAGCTGGGGGAGCTGTCTGGCACGGTCTCTATCATCTCTCTCCATCACGGTAGCCTAACCTCGAGTAGTTTTTCACTGAGATTGGAGTGATCAGGTAGGGCTGCCCTCGCAGGCAGCTGCAGGGCTGTGAATAAGCACCTGCTTATCTCTGCCCAACGGCTGTGCGCGGCTGCAGATTGCGGGGAGGACGGGGAGCTGCCTGCCGGCTGCGATTTCCATATCAGCGCCCTGCAGCCGCCTGCACCAAATAAACACAACAGCCCCATGGACAAAAGGTTAATTATCAATTTTCAGAAAGGGAGAGAGAGGGGAGGGGGAGAGAGGAGCAGAACGGCTGCCGCCAGGCGCGGGGATGCGCAGCCGTCCCCAGCTGGGGTGCTGGGCTCTGCGCCCTGGGCACAGCCATCCCTCAGCATCCCTACGGCTGCGCCAGCACCGCTGGGGTTTCAGGGAAGGAAATGGGGACAGGGATGGGGATGGGTCTGTGCGTGCACAGGGATGGGAGAACTGGTGAGAGATGTAGGGGGAAAGGGCCTTTTGCAGCCCCTCGGTTCAGCCCCGGCTGGGCAGGAGCAGGGCTGGAGGAAGGCACATCCTCCTCCTCATGGGCATGCAAGTTCCTGCAGGCGCCTATCCCCGGAGCCACGTTTCTGCGTTCGACGCTTTCCTCCTCTTATTGGAGTGGCTGTGAGCTCACAGCTCGGCTGGGCCAGAGAGCTCGGGGGGAGATGGGGATAAAGAGATGCCCTGTTCACCCCAGCCCTGAGGGAAGGGAAAAGCGAGCAGTGGTGTCTCCCTGCTCGTAGGTTAGACCAAGCGAGGCCATCGGGGATCCTCATGGGCTCTTAATCCCTGTGCATAGGTTCGAAGCTCCTGCCACTCAGGACCAAGCTATGAAATGGGGCTCAGGGTGCCGGTGTTGCCCTGCTGTTGCGCCACTATGCCCCACACCCATTTAGGCAGCTTTTGGTGCAATGGGACCGTGAAACTTCTCTTGCACCACTGCCACTCCTACACCCGGATGGTTTTCCCATCCCGTGGTGCGGTCCTGAGCACACCCCATCTGGGGAGCACAGCCTCACGTGTGGCCACGATGCTCCCAGCTCACACGGGGGACACGGCTCCTGAGAACGCAGCACAGGGCAGCAGCCGCCTCTCTGCCAGGAAGCCTTGAGCCCACACGGCGCCAGATTTAGCCACCAACACGCTCCTAAAAATAGCCGGGAGCTGGGAGGCTGGTGAGAAACATCTGCTGTGACAGAGAGCAGGCAGGGAGCCCGGGCTTTCATCCCATGAGGCTGGGGTGCACGGGGTTGGGACTGTCCTAATCCACTGGAGAATTAGATGTGCGGCCACAGCTAAGAATATTAGGGGTTAATAATATTTAGCACTTACGCAGGGCTTTTGTGAGCACAAGGCTTTGTAATTCTCGCCTGATGGATGCTTGCAGGACCCTGGAGGGGTGAGGAGCTGGGTTTTGCCTGGGAATTTAGAGTCAGAAGTTGGGGGCAGAACTGGGACTCAGGGAACCGCAGTGTCTGGCAGGGACTGCTGAGGTCTCTGGTGTAGCCCTGAGCTGCCCCACACGCTGAGAGGGGTCGAGCCTCAGCTGGCAAAATGCGCTAAAAATACTGGGCTAAGTATACAGGGGAATGCAGGTGGCGTGTGAGCATCCCGGACTGGGGCAGCCAGTCCCCCGCCTGCTTTGCTCCAGCCCCTCCCAGCTAACTCCAGCCCAAAATACTAACCCAGGGCCCATCTGGTGTCCAACTGATGAGCACAGATGTGTTTGGGATTTCCGAGCCGGCTGGCAGCCATTCAGACCTGTCGCAAGCTGCACCTGCTGCAGGATATTTTCCCTTCTGGATTTAATCGCCACCCACCCCCAGTAGCCCCAGGCACCCCCGGGGTTGGTCAGGCAGTGGGAGAACCCCCTCCATGTGATGATCTTCCTGCCGTGTGCCCACTCCTACCATAAATATGGAATATGTGGAAGCAGGAGAAGGCTGAATTAAATGCTCAGATCTCATCTCCCCTCAAAGAAATGCATGTGTGCTCACGTGTGTGTGTATGTGTGACAGCTGCCCTGTCCCAGGATGGATTTCAGCACCTCTGAGGTCTTTTGGAAGGGTGAAAGGGGACATCTCAGTGAGCAGTCCCGGGTGGCCACCGCTGCAGAGACCACAGACCTTTGTTGGAGGCAACAGGACCAAGTGATGCTCTCAGGCTTGGAAACTTGCCAGTGCGTTACCCAGCCCTCCCCCCAATCCTCTCCACCCCCCAAATTAACGTGCTGTTATTATTTTTTAACAAGTCTCTCCCAGATCAGATGTTGACCCCTGTAATGATCGCGCAGCCTGCGGAGGGAATAAACAGCAAATCCCCTTTTAAATGAAGGCCTCGCAGAGGGATTAGGAGCAAAGGGGTGGCCTCTCCCCCCCCAGCCAGGGGCTGCCTGTGCAGATATGCGGGGCAGGAGGAGGCCTCGTCTGTCCGTCTGGCCCGTCTGAAGTGGTCCTGTGCGATAGGGAGTGATTAGGATTAGACACATCCAGGATGAGAGTTTTTTCACCAGATAGAGATGATAATGGGACCCATGGGGAGGATTATGGTCCCCGTCTCTCCAAGAGAGCTGCCATCTGCGTATCTGTCTCCTGACACGTCTGCCCCCCTAATGCATCCAGCCGGACACTCCCTTGCACTCACCAGGCCCCAGGACGGCAGCACCGACCTGCTGCACCCGGCAGAGCTGGACCTCATCCATACAAGGCTCATGTGGAAGCAAGGGCTTGTGGCTGTCCAGGGTGGGACACATGTTGTTCTGCACTTGACCACAGCACCCAGCATCCCTGCATGTCCCTGGGGTGCTCAGACATCCTCCTGCATCTCTAGGGCATCCAGGATCCCTGCACGTCCCTGGGGTGCTCAGGCATCCTTCTGCGTCTCTAGGGCATCCAGGATCCCTGCACGTCCCTGGGGTCCTCAGCATCCTCCAGCATCCCTGGGGCATCCAGGATCCCTGCAAGTCCCTGGGATGCTCAGGCATCCTCCTGCATCTCTAGGGCATTCAGCATCCCTGCACGTCCCTGGGGTGCTCAGGCACCCTCCTGCATCCCTGGGATGCTCAAGCATCCCCACACATCTTCACTGCATTCAGCATCCTCCTTCATCCCCAGGGCCCCCAGCATTCCTGCATGTCCCGGCAGCAATCAACATTCCCCTGCATCCCCAGGCCATCTCTGGAGCTGTGTTGTGGCCATTGCCTCCCCATGGAGGTAGCATTTAGTAGGCGCTCACTATTTTCCCTTCTAAAATGTACCTGGTTCTCATTTCTGCTCAGAGGCATAAAGATGGACTGTGCTGTGCAGGCGTGGATGGAGGTGTCCTGCCTGCTGAGCAGTTCCCGGCTGTGGCTGAGCTCGCGGACGCTGTCCCCATGACCGTGCCAGCACCAGTGGCATGGTGCCCGGCAGGGTGGCAGGGGTTTGCTGCCTTCAGCCTCCTCCTGCGGGCACTGAGACAGGTTCAGGGTGCTCAGAATGCTGCCACCCTCCCTCCATGTGGCATTGGGGCCATCTCCTGGTTTGGGGCCATCTCCTGGTTGAATCTCCTGGTTGGGGCCACCTCCATGCATCTGGGATGCCGGCCAGGCGACGTGGTGACATATTCCCCAACTGCACAGCACAAACCTCACCAACTCCTGGCCTTTCTCATCCCCAGGGTGAGACAAGCTCTTGTCTCCGCTGCTGTAGGGGAGAGAGTGGTGAGAACTGGCCCATTCCCATTGCTCGGCACCGCTGTTCCCCGCCACCAGAATATTTCCCTGCTGAAGTCAGAGCCACCCGGCAAAACACCCGGCTCCTGCCAAGCAGCAATTGCACAAACATTTCCTATTTGGGATGTAGGCCCCCCTCCCCGCACCGTGCGCTGCAGCCCCAGCTGCGATGCTGTCCCTGGGGCAGGATGGGCCGAGTGCACACGCGTGTGCAGAGCCGGCGGCGGGGCCGAGCGCCCATGCACGAGCGCGGCTGCAGGAGCCTCGCTGAAGGTTGGAGCTGCTGCGCCTGCTGTAATTACAGAGAGAGAGAGAGTGGCATTTTGAAGTTTGGATAAAACCTTAATTGAAGTCTTGGCTGCTGTTAATTATATTAAAGGCAGAGTGAGCGATGGGCTTTTTATTAGTTAATGAGGATTTTCATTTTCCAGCAGAGGGACCCTTTGATGTTTCCAGGACTAATGGCTGTTAAATTCAACTTGTTTGCTCTGCCGATGGCAGAGGGTGATGGGGAGCAGGAGCTGCTCCAGCCACAGGACACCACGGAGGGAAAGTGAGGATGCTTGTCCTGCTCCTGACATGAATTTCTATAGACTATCTTTTAAAACCTGTGGCAGGTTGCAACCCTCCTCCTGCAATTAGCATTTATTGTGATTATTTTGCATTCATTCCCAGCGGAGCTGAGAGCCAGTGTTCTACGACATCTGAAATAATTTGCAAATGTCTTTGCATCGTTTTTTCCCTCTCTTGGAGGAGAAAGGCTGTACAAACAGTTTGCTGTGAATATTCAGAGCCTGGAACTGGGGAGGCAACACCATCCATGCCGGTCGCGCACCCCAGCCACGTGGCTGCACGGCTGCTCCCCAGCTGGATGATTTGTAGCACTAATCAAAGCAGAGCGTACTTTGAATTTCAAATGCTGGTAGGGAAGAGCCAGGCAGGAATCTGGGCTTTGGGGAATATTCAAGAAGGAAATGGGCTTGTCCTCAGCCTCTGCCACAGCTCGAGCCATCCCTTGTGGGGTGCCAGCCTGGGAGCCCTCTGTCCTGTGGCACTCAAGAGGATTCTCCCCCTTGGTGATTGCAGCCCCAGGAAACCCAGCACATATTTAAGCATATTTTGGGGTGCCAGCATGCCCTGTGCTGCCCTGCGGCGTGGCTGGGGCTGCACCAAGGAGACGTGATGGGGTAGGATGGTGAGGTTGGTCCTGGATGCTCTGGGAGTGGCAGTGGGAACAGCACCTTCTGCAGTACACTACGCCAGCAGTAAGGAATATTTGTGGGTGCTGACCCACCCCCCAGGTCAGCCAGCAGTAAGGAATATTTGTGCCAAATGGCAGCTCATCCCCTCCTGGGGGTCACACTGCATGCAGCCTCTGCGGGGCAGGAGGGGTGGGCAGGGGGGGCACATTTGCAGTAATTACCCCTCATCCTTCCCCCTCACACTACGTGGGGGAGCCAAGGGGGGGGGACAGCTTAAGCTATCAATGGTTCTGCCTTGATGGGAATAAAATATGCACTGAAAGACATGAAAATGGAGTAAATAAAAGAGATAAAAATGGAACGATCAAGCTAGCAACTTCTCCTCCTCTGATTAAAAAGAGGGAGTGGGGGAGGGGGAAGAGGGGATGCGCTGAGCCCTTGAAGAGGCAGCTGCTGCTGCAGCCGCAGCCCTGATAAAGGGGCTGAGGCAGCCTGTTTTGGAGAGATAAAGTGAAGTCCCGGCGTTTACTGTCCTCAATCCAAGCCTTACCATCAATATTAATACAGCCTGACAAACTGGTGTTTAAGATAGAATAAATATAGACTGGTTCTGCTATTACCTAGACCTTATTAATCTGCTTGGAGGCATTTAAATGCCATTAAAAATATGGAGTTTACTTGCCGGCACTTCAATAGCTTCACAATCCATCAGCGTTTTGTTTCTGTCTTCCTCCTTCCCTTCCCAAGGTGTTTGTGTCCACTAATCTGCACTGCTCTGGGCAGGGACCAGGACTGCGGTGGGCAACCAAGGGGAGCCCCAAAGTTGGAGCTTTGCTGCAGGATGAGGCCGATGGCCAGGAGATCGTTTGAGGGCATCAGGGCATGGAGGTACCAACCCCTCAGAGCATCTGAACAGCGCATCTGGAGAGCAAGGACCCACGTGCCCAGTTGATGAATAATTTTCCAGTGTGCTCCTCACCAAAAGAAACTCAGGGCTCACACACTCCAAGTGATGCTGGTTTCCCAGATGCTGCAGGCAAAACCCCAAAGTAGAGGAGCAGCCCACCCCCCTGAGTCCTAATTAGCCAGGGATTCATTAGCGAGATGGAGAGGGAACCCCTCTTTTCCAGCCCACTGCCGGTGGTTGCACTGCATCGCCCTCCTTGGCTGTGCACCGGCTGCGGCTCCTCCAGCAGCACCGTGGGATTGGGCAGACCATCCCTGTCCTACCTGTTCTGTGCCTGCCCTGGCTCCTGGGTCCACGGCATGGGAGCGCCCGTGTGCTCCTGCCCTGCCAGCCCCGAGCTGGAGCTGCTGCTTGGTGGTGGCATTTTCAGGCAAGGAATCCAAAGTGCTCAGCAGGTGTCGAGCATCCTTCTCTTGGCCACCCTGCTGCAGCAGAAGCCCAGCACCCACAGGGACAGCCCAGCCCACGCACATAGCTGGTGAATCTCCCTGTGTGGTGGAATCCATGGGTGTTCTGAGTGTGGTGGAATCCATCGTGCTCTGAGTGTGGTGGAGGCGACCCAGTACAGGGCAGGACCACGGGTTGCCAGGCACGTGGCAGGTTGCGTGCTAGTATGGGCAGGACCCATGGGTGCCAGGTGCACAGCAAAGGGTATCCCAGTATTGCAGCAGGACCTGTGGGTGCCAGGTACGTGGCAGAGGGACCCCGGTAATGGGCAGGACCCATAGGTGCCAGCCACATGGCAGGGGGACCCCAGTGTGGGGCAAGACTCATGGGTGCCAAACACATGGCAGGGGGACCCCAGTTTGTGTTAGGAGACATGGGTGCCAGGCATAGGGCAGGGTGCACAATGGTATGGGATGGGACCCACAGGTGCCGGACACATGGCAGGGGGACCCCAATAACGGGCAGAACCCATGGGTGCCAGACACATGGCAGGGGCACCTTGGTATGGGGCAAGACCCATGGGTGCCAGACACATGGCCGGGGGCACCTTGGTATGGGGCAAGACCCATGGGCATCAGACTCATGGCAGGGGCAACTTGGTGTGGGGCAAGACCCATGGGTGCCAGGCACATGGCAGGGGACCCCAGTGTGCGTCAGGACCCATGGGTGCCAGGCGTATGACAAGGGTGCCCTGGCACTGGGCCCTGTGCAAGGCAGTGGACACAGATGGAGCGAGCGGGCACGCGTGCGGGGCAGTACAGGGAGCGGGTGGGTGGCTGGGAGCGGTGCTCATTAGTTGTGTATTATTCATCGGCAGCTTCTGTCGCCTGCCATCTGTTCCCGGCTGTGAGTCGGGCGGGAGGCAGCAGCCTAACGGGGTTGACGCGGCCCCGCTCCTGCTGTCACACCTGGGCTGCCACGAGAGCCAACACCACGCTGGGCTGGCACCCATGCAGCGGCTGGGTGGCTGTGGGGTGTCCCTGCTGCCTCCCAGGATGATGCTCCGTGGGCTCCTCATGCCGTGCCATGGGGCATCCCAAGGGAACTGGTTGCACGAAGGTGTCCAGCCCCCCATTTCTGCCCACTCCACTCCTCCACAGTGTCCCTCATGGGAGGCTGGTTCCCTTCCTGTTCCTGGAGCAGAATTAGGCCCCTGCTACATCCCGGAGCTCATTCCTGACCCCAAAAGGCAATCCGTCCCAGCCCCAGCGTCTGATCCTGGTTCCTGGCTTGCTGCAGGCTGACTCAGAGTAGAGCCCCGGCACTGCCATCCACCTCGATTTTTATAGCTGTAATTAATAGCAGGAGTGCGGGATTGGGGAGGGGTTCAGCTCCGACCCCTCTGGGATGAGGAATGAGCTTCCCACCCATGCTGTGCCTCTGGCAATGGCAGAACCCATAGGAGTGGGAAGTTGGAAATAAGGGAGAGGGTTTTCATCCCCTCAGTTGCTCCACAAGCTTGGCCCTCAGTCCTCAGCAGGATAGGGCCCCTTCCCATCATAGAGGCAGCTCTGAACTGCCTCCTGAGCTCAGGGTTTGGCTGTGCATCTGTGCCCAGAGCAGGAGGGATGCTTTTCCTCCTCGGAGAGCAGCAAACTCACCCTGCCTCCTGAGCAGCACCTTCATCCACCCACCGTTTAATTAAAACACTCGATGAACTATGTAATGAGAGTATGGCATCCCTGCAGGCTCTCCAGCAAGCTGCTGGGGCTGAAGGTGAGGTCCCAGCATGGGGGACACGCATCATCCTCTGTCCCCTCCCTGGCACCTGCCTCGTTTCTGCATCCTGCAGCTCATGAGGGAGGACCAGAGCACTCACCAGGCCAGGAGCTTACTGCTCTAAATTGATAATTGCCAGGTTTTAATTACTCGGCAGCCAAATGACCTTTTGCATCTGCCAGTGAGGCTGTGAAACATCTCCCTGAGCGAGAGCAGACATGCAGTGGGGGACAGGAGGCGGCTGCCATGCCATCGGCTTCTCTGGACCCACGAGTGATGGGGACAAGGCCAGAGGATGGCACGCTGGAGGCTGAGCAAGGGGACTCTGGACCTCAAATGTCCCCAGTGATCCCCTCTGTTGCAGTCAGGACATGGAGGAGCAAAGGGCTCGACTCAGAGGCTGCTGTGCAGGTGGGGAATTGTGGCTGGAGGTGCCAGGATAAAAATAGAACCAAAGTGTCAATGGTCAGGGACCCTTCCCCAGCCCAAATGCAAGCCAGATACCTCCAGCCATGGTCCACCTTGCCCCGGTGATCATGCCTGGGGCAGAGCTGGTACCCTGTGACCCCAAGACAGTGCAGCATCCCCTGGGCAGAGCCTGTCCCTGCGTCTCCGATGTGATGCAACTTCCCAAGGACAGAGCCAGCGCCCCGGGCTCCAGCCCGGCTCAGAGAGCAATGGGCTGCCTTGCACATGTAGGGTCTCTGTTGCCTCTTCGCTCTCCAAAGCTGCATTTAGAGCAGCCACATCCATCCTCTTTCCCTTTTCTCCAAGAAATAAAACTAGGCTTTGATAAGGCAAATCATCTGCTGCTGCCTGCAGGTCCCCGTGCAACGGCTCGGCAGAGGTTGGGGACAGCCAGAGCCCCAAGAGTGACCCCCAAACCAGGCAGTGCCTGCCCTGCGCTGCTGCCCCTCGCTCTGCGTTCTCCTGCCTCGCTGCCAGCCTTCGCTTCTCCCTCCTGCTGAAAGGAGCCCTTCTCCTGGTGATAATTACTGAAAAGTTCAGTGCTGAGAGAGACGGGGGGTTGGGGAGGGATGTATTAAAATGCATGTGCACAGCTTGGGCCTTGCAGCAGATGTTGGCATAATTAGAGAGGAAAAAATTATGAAATTAATTTGTGGTTCAATGTAAATTTTGGCGTTGGGGGGAAAGCACGGCCCCGCTCGCCTCCCGCGTGCTGCCGCTGGCACATGCGCCCTCGCTTGCGCACCAACGCGCACCGGCTGCTGCTGGGACCGTGCAGGGGGAGTGTGTGCTTGTGAGCACCAAGACTGGTGAGGGGGACAAGGTGATGGGTGATACCTGCTCTTAGAGGTGCAGGCGTTTGGCAGTGCTGGCTCTTGGCTCCATCGCATCGGGGGCTTGGAGAGCTGGGCCACCATCCCGGGGTGATGGGCCACCAGCCCAGAGAGGTGAGCTACCGGTCCCTATAAATGAGGATGCAGAAAGAGGAGATTTGGGGAGAAAAAGTAAAAAGCAGAGTCCAGCAATTAGTTGGTGTTTCTGTTGGCTCTGACAAACACACGATTGCCAATACACTCACTGTCACAATTGGTTTGGGGAGCCCTTCCCCTTAGTGGGGACAGGGCTGAGCTGTGCAAGGACTGTCCTCGTACATGCGCTGGTGGCATTCCCAGAGCCCTGCCAGCGTAGGGCATCAGGAGCAGCCAGACAAAGCTTCACTTTTTTTCCCTTGTTTTTTCCCATCTCTTCTTCCTTTGGAAGTCAGAGAGGAATTAATATCCACTGCCTCCTGCTCTCCAACCCTGGCCCCCGGGGGAGAGGCGCAGGCTTAGGTTAATGCGCCCATTGATTGGCAGCATCCTCCGGTTATGGTTGCTCTGCACAGCGCCGCACCATTGCCTGTTTTGCTGCTCCTGACATGTGATGGATGGCCCGTCTCAGGGCAGGCGTGACCCTGCCACCACCGCCCGGGAAATCAGGGTCAGACCCATGGGCCGTGGCTGCACTTGGCTGGGCGGCGTGGGGAGATGGAGGGCTCCGTGCTGGACTTTGCATTCTCACTGCTTGCAGTCTGAATTTATTTGCAGAAGCTGCGGGTTCTCTGAATTTTTACTTCTGAAGGAGAGAGGGAGCTTCAAGAAGCTGCTCCTGAAGGTGGGGACAAGCCACCCCTGTAGCCTGGGGAAGCTGCAGCCCAACTAAGAACCCCCAAAAGCTCAGGATGCCCCCAAAGCATGGTCCCAAGCTGGAGTGGAGAGAAAAGAGCAAGCTGCAGCCCCCAGCATGGCCCTGAGCACCACTGGATCTCCCCCCATCGCCCTCCTAAAGCACCAGGACGCCAGGAAGGGGCGCGGGCAGCCCCCATGGGTACCAGATCCTGGCTGTGGGCACTCCATTGCCTCCCTTCTCTTCCTCAGAACCAGGCTGGCCCCACTGGCTGGGACTTGATCCCACGTCCCAATTAATCAGTGCAATGAGTGCCGATGCATCGCTACAACTTAACTGATGAAGGATGTTGGTGTTGACAGCCTGGGCATGGTGGGTGTGAGTGAAGAAAGGCTCTCCATGGCCCCCACCAGGCAGTATGGGGATGCTCTGGCCTTCCTTGATGGGAGAACTGGCTTGGGGAGAGCCCAACACCAATTCCCTGCATCCTCTTGGCCTCCTCCTGCAGTGCTGAGCCGAGTGGGCACAAGAGCTGAGCACGGGCGCCGCGGGCATAGGCTCGTCCTGGTGCCCGTGTGCGCCTGGTGTGACTCCATCTGTCTCCATCTGCTCCCACCCGGGCTTGGCGGGACCAAATGTGGGTCGCGGCGAGCACGGGTGACACACCGCGGTGCGACCGGGGAGCAGCTGATCCCCCCGGGCTGCGCGGGGCTGTGTTGGGATTACCCAGCTGCTGCCGAGCTGGCACAGGGACCGTCTCCTCCAAAAGGTTCTCTTCCAGGGGATTATGGATAATGCATCTGGAGCAGCACTCGCTCATCCAGGTTTGTGATTTATCTGAAAATCAAATTCCAGTAATCTCGCCTGCCATCTGGCCCCTGCGGACACGCGGCCGGCCCTGGCCCCGGGCAGGAGGCAGCCGGGAGGGTCAGGGTGTGGGGTTCCATGTTCGTCCCCGAGCATCATCCTCGAGCTGCCTTTGGGAGGGCACAGCAACGTACGGGGTCCCTTGGAGGAGCTCTGGGTGCACCTGGGTGCCCCAAGGAGACTTTTTGGGATAGCGAGAGGTGCACATGGGTCAGGATGCAGGCAGGACATGGAGAGCTCAGCCCTTTGCAGGGATGCTCTGATGCCCCTGTATCTTCACACATCCACGGATGCAGGAGCCAGTGAGCACAGCCCCTTGCAGGACCATGGGCAGGAGGAGGTGATGGGGAGGAGGTGAGGACCTCTGCCCCGGGGTGCCTGGGGATGTGCTGGCAGCAGGGATGTCCCAGGCCCCAGCAGGGAAGGCAGAAGAAGGCAGGATCCATCCTTTCCCTTGGCAAGGAGGCTGCAGAGCAGCCCGGGGGGCCAGGCCCCGGTGCTCCCCTTCCCAACCCTCGTTCCCAGCTCATTAAGGCTCTCCCATTATTCTGACATTTGTGCGTGTCACGTACCGGGAAGAAGTAATTTACTTAGAAGAAATTAAAAGTTCATTTTAATTGAGCGCACACTGCAGTATGCAAATGCGGGGCGCATTATGTACACTGATGCAGAGACAAAGGCTGTAATCAGCTGTTAACCCTCTGCGAGCCGGCCCCACGTGCCGTGGCAGTGCCAGCGTCGCTCCGGCCACACCAGAGATCCCATTGCCACAAGTGCAGTGTCCTCTGGCCACACGGCTCTGTGACCCGGCAGCAGACACAGGTGCAGGATAAACCCCTTGTGCAGCTCTCTGCATCGCGCCAGCTTGGATGAAGGAACCAGACTGGGATGCAGGAACCAGACTGAGATGGAATTTGCCTCCAAAATCACTGTGACGTGCTGGGATGGCTCTGAGCCAGCAAGATGGGATGCACAGTCGGGGCAGGGGGTCTCCAGGGGTGATTCAACTCTTCTGGGCATCCCAGCTGGGATGAGGATGGAGGTGCAAAGCCCAGGTGAGATCGAGATGCAGGTCCAAAAGCCAAAATATCCACAATCCGTAATATTTGCAGCATCCTGTAGTTGGGGAGTTCCTCAGCTGTTCTTTTTATTTTTTTTTTCAGGCGTTTCTCCTTTTTTTTTTCTAAAAAAAATTTTACTACCTGTCAGACCCGAGATTTTTAAATGGCACTGCAAATGGAACTGGTTCGCAGATGCGAGATGACAGCCCGCTCCAGGAGACAGACAAATTACCTCCAACCTCAGCTCAAGACGCCCACAGACTCCCAAACAAAGGGAGATGGGGGGTGGGGGGGTGTTGTAGCGAGTTGTCAGCGCTCAGCGAGGCTGCCCACACGGGTCTGTGGGTGCTCTGCGGTTGCATCGCGTCTGCCGTGCACACCAATGCCACGAGTCACCCTGTTGCAAAGGGCTTTTGGGGACGGCATCCGACATCATGTTATGGATGGGTGATGATAAAAAGCAAGGGGGATGTGGGGGCAGAGCTGTCCCCTTGGAGGAGACACACCAAGAGCGACAGAGTGGATTTTACATGGATCCAGGAGGGGTGATACAGTTGGGCATCCCTGTGTCTCCCTGGGCTTTGCTTGGCACTGCACCAGCTTTGTAAAGGGTGGCAGAGGCAGACCCAGGATGGGACCCTGAGACACTGAGGGGGGTAACGATGACACTTTTCACCCCAAAGACACACTGGGAGGCAGGATAGGGTGCAGCTTGGAGCCTGCAGCTCTGCCCCAGCTACACTTCACCTATCCCGTGCTCACCTGCAGCCCCAGTACCCCCAGTTGGCTCCCAGTAGCGCAGGCAGATGGGGTGGTCTGGGCAGCCCCAGCGCTGCAGGGAGGATTTAATTGCTGCCATGTAACCTTTGCATCCTATCCCATGTGCCGGCCAGGAGCCTGGCTCTGCAGCTCCAGATGGCACCAGGGAAAGAGTTAAGTCCGCTGTGATCAACAGCAAGAAGCAAGTGGTAAACAATTTTTCTCTCCCTCTGCTAAATTAATATGCAAATTCCCCCCCCCCCCCGCCCCCTGCTCTTGCTTCGAAATTAGTGAGGTAGAATGCTTGGGCTAATTATGCATTCAAACGAGCAGGCTTCGTTAATGTGGCACTAAGAGGAGCCTGAAAATGATTGTGAGACGATGAAATTGAAATTGGAGCACGGCACTTCTAATGCATCTGGAGTCACTCTTGCGTGCCCCGGCAGATGTAACCTGGCAGTGACCGGCAGCCCCTGCCACTCTGCCCACACCCAGGCACCCGTGCCCGCGGCACCCGCAGCACCCGCAGCACCTTCCTCCCACTCCTCCCTTCCTGGCCCAAAACTGACCGGGTTACAAGATTTCCTGGCTAAATTCCCAGCCCAGGGGTGGAGGGGTGGGACGGCCCCATGCTGTGGAGCTGAGATCTATGCACCCAGAGCACAGATCTGGGGAAAGAACAGCTGCTCCAGAGCATCTCCAGGGCATGTGGTCAGGACTGAAGGTGCTCCAGGTGAGCAGAGTAGTTCCTTGCATAGCCCATGCGTGTTCTTCTGGGTGATGATGCCATCAGCCTCCCATGGGTTGGAGCATGGCTATGAGCACGTTTCTCCTCCGCAGGCTGAAGCTTGACACCGAGGCAGCCAAGAGGACTTGGGCTTGTTTAGTAAAGCCTCCATGTCTACTGGTGTTTGGATGGATAAACCTCCGGATGGATAAACCTCCACCTTCGCCTGGACATGCTCCTGGGGATGCTGAAAATTGACAGCTGCAAGGAGGTCACAGGGGGTGTCCCCTCCTCATCACCACATCCCAGTGGGCTTGGTGCGTGGAAGTGGTTGATGCACCCCAGCAAGCACCACACTGGCAGCACATCCACATCCATCACACTGCGCTGCGCACGGCACAGCCATCCCACGAAAGGGCTGAGTGACATCGGTGACATCCAGGGCCAGGCTGAGGGTTCCTCCATCCAATGTGGCTTCATCCCTTGAGCAAGGCGGCACCCGCAGGGCTGGGGATCTGCAGAGGCAAAAGTGGGAGAAAAGGTTGAGGGTGACAACACAAACAGGGAGATGTTTTACACTGGGAATGAATTGCTGGGCGTGAGTGGTGGCGGGCTGTGATGGATACACGGGATGATGACAGATTCATGAGGGAACTTGCTTGGGATGTCACCAGACCCAACCTCCACTGTGAGAACTACTCATCAATGCCTGCATGGGCTTGAGTTCAGCCACGCAAGGGCTAAGCCCACTTTCTCATGGGAACCGGCAGCACTGTGGCTGCAGCCATCTCTACAGCCCTGACCCAGCTGCCGCAGTGGGACCAGCCAAACCGACACCCCCTTGTTGGGCAGCAGAGACAGATATTGGTGTTAAATATTCATCAGAGGTATGGGTTTTACTGGAACTATCCATTAAGGCACAACGTGCAGCGTGTTTCTGGTAGCCGGGGCACACCGTGGTGGGCGGCTGGGCACAAGGTGACAGGGAAGGAAGACGGATGCTCTGGATGAGGCTGCAGAGCCATAAACCAGCTGCCCTGTTAGTAATTGATGAGGATTTGCAGACTTTAGGTGCTCAACCATCAGGAATTATTGGAAGAAATAACTAGACGAGGAGAATAGCCCCCTCCAGAAAGGAGAGGAAAGAATGGGGAGCAGCAGCGATGCTGACACTGCAGAGTGGGTCCCTTGGAGCAGAGTGGGATGCAATGGTACAGTTTGGTCCAGAAGGATGCTTAGCACCCAGGAGAGATATCAAGCATCCCAGAGGGATGCTGAGCACTCTGGAAGGATGTCAAGCATCCCAGAGGGATGTCCACTCCCGAGGACATACCTTTGCAGAGGAGGTGGTTGGGCTCAGAGCAAGCAGCCTTCCTCGTCACATCTGCGGGTAAGGCCGGGGCAAGGGCAGCCCACGGGCGCTGGGACCCGCTGGGACCGGCTCCGTTCTGCAAGGCGCCCCAGGGTCAGGGCTGGCGTGCGGAGGGAGTTGTTTTCCCCCTCTCTCCAGTAATTTTTCCCTCTGACTATGATGCATAGCGGTGCTAATTCGGCACGTTGCCATTAATTCCAGCACAGCTGCCGCTCTCTCCCTCAAGGCATTTCGCTAATACTCAGCTTCAGAGCCTCTCAGCAAATTAACATCATTTGTTCTGCAGAACATGTTTTATTTCTACACTACATGCATAGCTTATTACTTCGCCAGAAACTTGGGGTGTGCAGGAAGGCAACATCGGTGGGAATGGCCCTCCAGAGCAAGCCCTGCTGCCCGTCTCGCCTTGCCCGTCCTTGGGCAGGCACAGGGACAGCATGGCACCGTCCCCTGTGCCACCTTGTGCTGCCATGCCTGACCAGAGCTGGAGCTGCAGGTATTTTCTCCCAGCACCAGCGTGCTCCGGTGGTGTTTGTGCAGCCCACACTGGTGAGGATTGTGACAATATGCTGGGTCAGTGCATCTCCTGCATCCTCCTGTCCTGACACCGCACCTTGGTGCAGGGGGATGCTCCATGTCTATGGACACATATGGGACAATGGCTCCAAGACATCCCAGGAGGTCAGAAGTGGAGGTCAGGCACTCAGCGCCCAGAGCAGGGAGACCCAGAAGCGGCTGTGGCAGAAACGTGTTCCCCTGTCCCCGGCCAGCAGAGCAAACCTGTGCCCCTGCATCCTCCCGCTGCCCCACATAGACACCTCGTGCCTGCCTTTCCCTCCCTGGGTTATGACGCTGGCTGATTAATGCCTCTGGGGTTTCAGTTAATGATTTTTGGTTGAGAGGGAGGGATGTACTGGGCCCCCCCCTGGGCTTGCTGAGCAAGTGGCTGTGGGCAAAGTGATTCCAACTTCAAGTCCTCCTGGCTGCAAGGCATGCAGGAGTCTTCCAGGCTTGCAGGACATCATGCTGAAGGGCACCAGGACCAGTGATGCCAGCAGGATGGCTCAAACCCTCTGGCAGCAATGCTGGGCTGGGGCACACCGTCTCCCACACGGTCCTTGATGAGGAGATCCCTGAGCCCTGAGGAGATCCCACTGCTGCTGCTGGCAGGCGAGAACTGGACAGGGTGTCATGAGCAGGGAGTGGGTGTTGCCCGTCACCCAACAAACCACAGCCCTCGCCAGCTATAATTCCAGGTCTTTTGCTTTGATTAAGGTTATTTAAGCTTTTTACGGAAACATAAAACCTGATTGTTTGCATAAACAGCCTAATTGGATTATAGTGCACAGCATCGCTAATGCTGCGGGCTGGCTGGGAGCCGGCGGCAGTACCAGGGCTGTGCCGGCACACAGGGCTCTGGCTCTGCAATCCCTGCGGCTGTTTTGGCAGCAGATGGGGGACACATCCCCATGACCCACGCTGGGGTGTGCACCCACCTTCCTCCTCACCCAGCCATGGATGGATCCGGCCTCCGAGCGGGTGACAACCAAGCAGCGACACTGGTGTCCCCAGCACATGGCCATGGCTGTGCCCTTGGTGATGCTTCACCAGTAAGGTGAGAGAGGATGAAGCCCCTACACCGGCACTGCCTGCGGGAGGTGGAAGAGGAAGGAGGAGCAGCATGAAGGTGCTGAGCAGGAAACGGGGAGCCAGGAGCCCCGGGCGAGTGGCTTTGCAGGAATGCTGCCTGCACAGCGTTTCCATGGCTGGGAGCTGCAGAAGGCTTTCATGGCAAAAGACGGAGAGGCTCCATGAATATTTCATTAGGAAAGCAATGTGGTGTGCTGCAGAGAACATCTGGCTGGAGTCCCCGGAGACCCCTGCCTTGTGCAGGAAGCAGGAACTGTGAAATATGGAGGAAAACGAGGGAGAGGGAGAGATAGGGGGAGCATCCCACCGTACGGGGAGCGTTCCTACCCACCCCAGCCCAGCGATGGGCACCGTGAGGCAGGTGTGCGGCTTTGTCTTCCCATCCGTGGTGGCCCCAGGAGGTTTGCATGAGGTGGAGGGTCTGTGGTAGTGGTGTCCAGCTGCTGGAGGGACCTCTTCTCATTCTTCTCCGTGGGACATCTCAGGGTTCTGGCTGCGGCATGGTCTGTCCCTCACAAACAGGGTGCTGTGCTGAATCCCAGTATCTGATGCAGAAATGGACAGAGCTGCTCCTCCAGCTTGGAGTCGCGATGCACAGGCTGGCCAGCCATGCTCAAACACAAGGTAGAACGGAATGGGATGGATCTTCTTGCTTCACTCCACACCCCTCCCAGGGAGATGCCAGTGTCCTCAAAGCTGAATGCTGGGGTGTCCCTGGGATAGATTCCCTGTCCCGTCTCCTGCCAGTGAGGTGAGACTCTGAGGACTCTGAGGAAGGTTTGTGCTGGTGATGTTGGGACAGAGAAGACATCCCTGGGCACAGGGGTGCTGCTGGGCACAGTCTGGGTGCTTCAGGAGTGCAGAGCAGCAGTCAGCAGACAGAGTGATGAGGGGGCTCAGCGTTGCCAACATCTCTGTTTCCTCTCAGCGCTGGCTGCTTCCCCCGGTGCCAGCCAGGTCTGGCGCCTGGGGGCCCAGCTGGAGCGCTTTGCCTTCACATGGAGGCTGGTGGAGCTGCAAAGCCGTGGTGCTCCTGACACACTTGCATCTGCTGCTGCCTCCGACGTCCCTCCTGCACCACAGGGCAGGCAGCACACTCACTAACCCAGCATCGGTGCTGCCAGACAGAGGCTTTGTCCTGCACCCTCAGCCCTCTCCCCAGTGCTCCCAACACACCCATCTGCACCCCTAACTCCACGTGACACCCACCTGCACCCCAGTCCCTGCAGCCAGCACCCTGCCAGTGAACTCTGCATCGTGTGGCTCGTGGCTGCGGGACCACGAACTTCGTAGCCCTTCTCCCCTGTACTCTTCAAACCTCCCCCTCTCTCCTCCTCCTCCAGAGCACAGCAGTGGGTGCAGAGGTCTCTCTGCCCACCCTCCCCTTCTCCTTCTCACCCAGTCCTGCGGCTCCCTCGTCCCCAGGCTCAGCTCTCCCCACCTTGGGAGCAGAGGATGGTTCCCACGTGCCAGCCCCGCCGGCGGCAGGACTTCGGCTCACACTCTTCCCGCTCTGCAGCGACCGCCCCGCACGGCTCCAGCAGACAAAGCCCAACCAGACAAAGCTACAACGTCCCTCGCCGGCCCCTTCGTGTGTGGCCAGCAAATCCCCCTTTGCAGCCACTAGTGAAGCCCAGCTGGCACCCGGAGCTCTCACCTGCCCGTACCAGTCGGCAGCTGCAGGCAGCGAAGAACTGGCAGTGCCGTGGGGCAGGCCATGGGCGAGAGAGCGGCAGGACGGCCGCGAGGCCGCGGGCAGCCTGCACAGAGCTGAGCCGTCTCAGCAGACACATGCACACACGAAGGCAAATACCTCTGTCCTCTCCGGCTCCGCAGTCTGCTATCTGTCCTGCCTTGGCCATGCAGTGCCTCTGCCGTGTTGCCCATCTTCCACGCATCCCACCCTGGGATGGGCTGCCAGACCCTCCTCTCCGCTGCCAGTGGGTTTTGGCCCCGCGCTGCCTGCTGGTGTTTTGGCAGCAGCAGCCTCGCCGCTCCAGCCATGGCATGTGTCCATTATTTTTTTTTCCCTTTCACAATCCGTCCTCCCCAGCCTTCTCCGCCGGTGCCTCCAGAGCCGCCTGTGGTGCCAGCTCGCAGGGAAATTGGCAGCGAGCACGGCACAGGGATCCTCCCGCAGCTGACGGAGCCCCGCCAGGCGCAGGCAGCCCTTCTGCCAGCCACCAGCCTTGGCACAGGGGGCCGGGGGGCCGCAGGGGGCTCCCGATGCTTGGCAGCCCTTCCCCGGCACCGCGCGCCCCAGCCGCCGTGGCGGCTCCGCTGCCAAAAGTCAAACAGGGGGGAGGAAAAGGGAAAAATAGCAAAGAGAGGAGCTGGCTTCGCCGTGCCTGGTGGTGGGGGACCCACCAGGGGATCCTTCCCTTCGTTGCGGATGGCTGGGCGATGTCCTCGTTCCTCTACGGAAGGCACAGGAGCCCGGCTGCAGTGCTGGCGTTGCGTGGGGAGGCTCAGTCCTCTCTGTTGCCACTCATGCCCCCAGCCTGGCCGAAAAAAAACCCATCCCAAGGACCATAAGTGCCGACGCAGCCTGGCTCAGCGATACTGCATGGCGAGCATGGCTCCCGCAGACACACCTCTTACCCAGCATCCATCTCCTGCATAGGGGGGTCTTGGAAATTGGGAAGGGAAGAGCGGAGGAGGGACTTCTGGCAATGGGTGGGTGGTTTTGGGGTGCTCTCCAGACATATGCTACTCTACACGGCCACCTTGGCCTCAGGCAATGTGGCATCCCCGCCCCATGCCGAAATACTGGCCACAGTGGTGCAGTTGTGCCACGGCTCCATCATTGCCACCCATCAGCATTGCAGCCATCCTGCCTCTGTGGCTTTTCTTCCCTAAATTCCTGATCTCAGTATGTTTTTGAAGGGAGAAAGGGGATTGTGGATTGAGCATCCACTGTAACCCAAGTGCTCCCGTTGCCGATGTCGCAGTGGGGATGGTCAGGCAGGGGACAGGCTGCCAGCCCAGAGCCAGCCCAGCTCCCTGCTCGGCCTCACCCAAAGAAAGTCATTTACTAAGAGTCACATTTATTGGGAGCTGCAGGGGCTGCCCTGGTGCCCTTTCCTCAGCCCTATGGACAGCGTGGAACAGAGCAGTGGGAGCACTGGCCAAGGCGCCAGCACGCTCCTGCCATCACCATTTAACAGGTTTACTCTTTAATCAGGGATGCATTTAATGAGGTTGGCAGGAGACACCAGGAGCCTTCCATGGTGCAGGATGGGACTTGAATCACCCCGACCCCATCCCAGACTCCTGCCATGCAGCACCCACTGTCCCCAAGTGGTGGCACATCTCAGACTGAGAGCCAGCAGCCGGGGATGCTCCTGGGATGATGGTGATGGTCCACGTGATAAGAAGAGCCCTGGGAACCATCCTGGCATGACCCTCTGCCCACACCTCGTCCCCTGGCAACCATCCCCTGGCCTGCCCGAGTCACACATGCGCCTGCCATTTCCTCAAATAAGCAGCTAATCTCCATCAATCATAATTTCACACAATTATCATAATAGGGCCATTTTGCACTTATCCTCGCCACGTGACACAGGAGGCACTTACGGCTCCACTTCACTCCAAGCATCTCCGAGCTGCTCCCATCCCCAGGGAGTCCCGATGGCAATTGCATGCCCTGGAAGCCCCCAGGAACCAACCTGTCCCCTGTCACCCCAGCGCGGGCAGCGGCTCGGACAGCAACCCACATGTTGGGTGGGACGCAGGTGCAGAAGGACAGCAGCAGGACCCTGCTCCCCGGCTCATGTCCTCCCACTGCAGCAGCAGCACATGGGTTAAACCCTGAAACTGGGGCAGTCAAGCTGGCTTCTCCCACCATCTGTCCGTGGTGGCCTGGCTCCGCACACCGGGACAGCCCTCCGGTTGCACCGATGCCGTGGCGGGGAGCATGGCCAGCAGCCCTGGCTCTGACCCTCTGCCGGCTGGCGGGGAACAGATTAGGGGGGCGAGCAGGAGGCGATGAGGCATGAGGGTTGCGGATGGGAGATTAGGCACCTGCAAATGGGTGAGGAGCAAAAGTTTTGCTTCACCTTGTTTACTGCTCCCTCCTCAGCAATGGCTGGGGACCCTGGCACAGGCGCTGGCTCTGTCCCTCCTTGGGCTGGGACAGGCTGGGGACACAGTGCCCATGGCCTCAAGGTGTCCCAGCGAGGATGGATGGGGTCCCCCTTGTCGTGTTCCATCCTCACCTTTGCAGCTTCACAGCGGCAACCCTCAGAGTCCCTGTCCCATTCCACCACGGAGCACTTGACTGGAGCTGCTGGCAGCTGTGGTGCTCACCCCGAACATCAAGCTCCCCATGACCCAGCACCATTTGCGGTGTTTACACCACCACAGTAATTACTTTCTTTCTTTTTTTTTTTTTTTAATAAATACGGATGTTGCCACAAGTAAACTCTAATGTAATAAAAGCTTTCTGCTACTTCCATAATTAATCAGCAAGCTCTATAAGGCAGAGGGGAGCAAGTGGAAAACCCTCCTGATGGTGTGGGCTCACACCTGGTTGGGAAGGAGACAAGGAGTCCTGGTGGCAGCCTGGGAACATCCCACTCCCCTGGGCACCATCGCAGCAGCCTCTCAAGTCCTGGGTTAGAGGGTCCCTGGGCGAGCAGGGCTGCGGTACACCCATATCTCAGCTTTTGCACTGCCTGCCTGGCTGTTTTGTGACAGCCGCAGGTGATGGCTGTTTTGCTCCGAGCTGTGTGGCACATCTGGAATGACCACCCCGATGTGGCACCTTTGCCACCCTGACACGGAAAACAGGGCTGGGCATGGCACATCCCTCCCCATGCAGCCAAACGCTGGCACAGGGCGCGCTGGCACTGCCACTGCTGAATAAACAGTACCCTGCTCACCCAGCACGAGCAATGGCGTGGGCTGGTGCAGCACCATGGGGGAGCAGCCTCCTTCCTCCTGACCCCAGGGAGCAGCGTGCGGCCCCAGCAGCCCATAAGATGGATGGTGGTGGTTGGATGTTGCTCTTGTCCAGAGCTGAGCATCGTCTGCGGGGACATCTCTGACTCCAGATGGCCGGTGGGCACCAGGTGCTGGGGGATGGAGCGGCAGAGGGTGGCTTGGGGTGGACATCTGCTGAGCACACGGCCAGCTGGCCCGGCAGCTCGCATGGTCGGGGGGGATCATGGCCTCGTCGCCCCCCCCTCAAAGGCAGAGGTCCCTGCACAACCCAGAGGAGGCACAGAGTTGCAGAGGAGCACCGCGCCTGGTGCATGCATCTGCAGCTGTCACAGCCCTGTCCCCAAAAGCACACCCTGTCCCCACCCTCCCCTGGAGCTTTGCAGGGATGATAGCATCCCACCGTCATCAGAGCGTGTGCCCCTTCTCTGCCCTTGGTGAGGGGGGTAATCCCTGCGGTCTGAAGGGACCAGGGAAGGCCAGTGGCAGATGGTGAGTGTGAAAAGGAGAATGAAAGCAGCAGTGGCAGGGCTGGGGAGGCTGGTGGCAGGAGCTGGGCACATCTGCAGGGCAGCGCGGGGGCACGGGGCACGCCAAACCCTCTGGCAGGGAGATGGGTGCTTGCTGGAGCTGGCTCACCGCTGCTGGGTGCGAGACACCCCTCCTGCAGCACCTCTGAAAGTGCCGTGCATGCAATGGGGAGGCGTGCAAGAGCCGTGCAATGGGGAGGGAGCTGTGCAACAGCCGTGCACGGGGGAGAAGTGCCATGGAGAGGAAGAGGAAGGCATGCAATGGGGAGCCATGCACTGGGGAGCCGTGTACTGGGGGGCTGTGCAATGGGGAGCCGTGCAATGGGGAGCAGTATACTGGGGGGCTGTGCAATGGGGAGCCGTGCAATGGGGAGCAGTGTTCTGGGGGGCTGTGCAATGGGGAGCCGTGCAATGGGGAGTTGTGTACTGGGAAGCCGTGCAATGGGGAGCCGTGCACTGGGGAGCAGTGTACTGGGGGGCTGTGCAATGGGGAGCCGTGCAATGGAGAGTTGTGTACTGGGAGGCCGTGCAATGGGGAGCCGTGCACTGGGGAGCAGTGTACTGGGGGGCTGTGCAATGGGGAGCCGTGCAATGGAGAGTTGTGTACTGGGAAGCCGTGCAATGGGGAGCCGTGCACTGGGGAGCAGTGTACTGGGGGGCTGTGCAATGGGAAGCCGTGCAATGGGGAGCCATGCACGAGGGAGCCGTGCAATGAGGAAGGAACCATGAAACAGGGATCTGTGCATCATGGGAGTCGTCCAACAGGGAGGGAGCCATGCAACAGGGAGCTGTGCCATGAGGAGGCGTGCAATGGGGAGGCATGCGATGGGGTGCCATGCAGCATAGCATTGAAAGGGCTGGCGGGTGCAAGCGTTGCCATCACTGGGCTCTGCCCAAGGCTGGGCTCCCATCCCCGTTTCCGCTCCCAGCCCCGCTGCGCCTCGCTGGGCTGCCGGCCGCCAGCCCTGGGTGGAAACACACCTGAGAGAGGTGGGTGGGGGTCACCCCGGCCGCCCCGCTTCACGCACCACTGCGCACAGCCAGAAAAACAAGGCTCCAGCGGAGGAGCAGGCTGCAGCGCCCGAGAGGGGACAACACCGGGACATGCGCCACGGGAGAAGGGCCAGCAAGTGGCACCTTGCACCTCACAAGGGCCATGCGCCTCTGTGCAAGACACTGCCCCGCTGCCTGCACTGCCACCGCACCAGCGGCACCTCAGCGCCGAGGTGGGCAGCGCCGTGAAGGAGTCCTGCCCCATCCCACCGCAGCTGCACCCCTGCACCCATCACCCATGGGTGGCCCCGGCCGTGGGCAAGGTCTTGCCGATGAGCTGCTGGGAGTGGGTCTGGATGCCCTCACATCCTTGGGTGCATCCCACGCACCCCGCGTTGCCGCAGCAGCGAATGCAAATCTGCAGTGGGACCGGATGAAAATATTATATCGGGCTGGGTTTCCGCTTGGCACCGTGCGGCTGCGGTGGTTGATGGTGCTGCCCAGCTGTCCTGTGCCATGGACCCTTCCTGACTCCCACCAAGCCCCTGTCTGAGCCCCACACAGGGTTTTGCCCCAGCCTGGACGCCTGTGCTGGGTACAGCCACAGGGCCAGGGCAGGAGGGGGACACGGTGCTGCCATGGCCGACGAGCTCAGCACAGCCGCCGTGTGCCACCACGGCATTGCCTGTGGATGCCCTGGATGTCTGTGTGCCTTGAGTGTCCCCCAGATGTCTTTTTATCCCTGGGATGTCTGCACAGCCCTGGGATGTCTGTGTCCATGAGGGCTCTGTGTCATCCCAGGATGTCTGTGCATCCCTGGGATGTCTGTGTTCCTGGGATGCCTTTGTGTTCCCAGCATGTCCGTGTGTCTCTGGGATGTCTGTTTGTCCATGGGATGTCTGTTTGTACCTGGGATGTCTGTCCTCACCCCAGGAGGTGCTGCAGGTACAGGGCTTGGAGCAACCCGATCCAGTGGGGAAGGTGATACCAAAAATGCTGGAAAATAAACTTCCTAAGGCTTGTTTTGGAGTTTTAGAAAGCAAGGATCCTTAATTAGCCCAGGGCAACACAAGGGAGTGATCTCTGTCAATCCTGTGCCATGAGACAAGAGCTGGTTACGGAATATATTTCTCACTTATATGCATGTGTATATATTTTTCTAGAAATCTTAAGCATATTCTATTACTTTCTGAGGTCTAATTTGAATGTTATTATGAACTTCACAACAGACAGAACTCTTGCTGATTTGGAGCTTTGGAGCCAGCTCTGCCTGACCTTGGGTTTGAGAAGGGGAAACACTGCAAACAGAGGTGGTTACAGAAGAGAATCATAGAATCATAGTCATAGAGTTGTAGAATCATAGGATCATAGGATCACAGAATAGTTTGGGTTGGAAGGGACCTTAAAGATCATTTAGTTCCAACCCCCCTGCTGTGGGCAGCGACATCCCACTAGCTCAGGCTGTTCAGCACAGATCACAGTGAACACAAGACATTATCATCTTCAAAGAATGATCAATGTCTGTAAAAACACTGTTTGAAAGAAAACATGCTATAAAAAAATGTGATCAGGGGGACATTCTGTCTAACTTTCAATAAAACACAAATTCTTAGATGAAACTTCAGTTTAAATGAAAAATACCGCGCTTTTTGTAATATCAACTACTTGTATCAAAGGTGTCCCTGCCTGTGTGGGGGGTTGAACTGGATGGGCTTTAAGATCCCTTCCACCCCAACCCAGCCCGTGATTCCCTGGGGGGCGGGGCCGGAACGTTCGTGGCCGGAACTCGGGGCCGCGTTTCCGCTTTTCCGCCCGGTCGCGATCGCGGCCGGACCGGTCCAGGTGAGGGCGTCCGGTCAGCCGGGAGGGCTCCCGGGGCGGCCTTTGGGCCCCGGTTCTCCTTCCTCGCCGGCCTGGAGGGGCCGGGGAGGGAACGTGTCGCCCGGCGCCGCGATCCGCAGCGGCTTTAACTGAAATATAATCATCGTCCCCTCCGTCAGGGCGCGCAGGAGCCGCGCGGGGGTCGAGCCCCGCGTCCCCGTTCGCCCCAGCCCCGCGTTGCGCCTCGGGGAGCCGGGTTAGTAGTGGGCAGGGACGGTTGGGCTTCATGATCTCAAAAGTCTTTTCCAGCCTAGCGATTCTATGAGTCTGTTCAGTCCTGCACTCCATCACCCGGGAATCACGGGGTGAGGGGTTGTCCTGCTGCTCCGAAGTCTCCTGTGAGGGGGGTGAGGGGCAGGGAGCTGGCCGGTGGGAAGCTTGTTGGGGGTGAATGAAGAGGAATTTGTTACGCTGAGGGTGATGAAACACTGACCCAGGTTGCCCGGAGAGATTGTGGACGCCCCATCCCTGGAAACATCTAAGGTCAGGTTGGATGGGGCTCTGAGCAATCAGATCAAGTTGAAGATGTCCTACTCACTGCAGGAGCGTTGGATTTGGATGACCTAAATGGTCCCTTCCAACCCAAACTGTTCTATGTTTGAGCCTGCTCTAATGGGAGGTGTCCCTGCCTGTGGCAGGGGATTAGACTGGATGACCTTCATGGTCCCTTCCAACCCAAACCATTCTATGACTCTGTGAAAGTCCACCCTTCTTGGGAGAGATGTGGAGTTGGGGCTTTGCTTCTGGCTCTGCCCGCTGCGTCCCTCTGCTTGCTGAGCATGGGGTCAGCAGCAGTTCAGCTTCACAGGTTCCTGCTCCGCTGTGCTTTGGAGTGGCGTTGTCGTGCTGCGAGCTGGTGTGAGCTCCCCAGCCACTTTCACTTCTTACTTCAGCCGTAGGAAGGGGGATGTCGAGGTTTCTCTTTCAAGGCAGCAAAGCCTCATCTGCTGCACTGTCGTGATCTTCCACCCAAGGACACTGGTGATGAACTTCTAATGCTCTGCCAAGGCGAGTTTGTGTTATCAGTTATCCTTGAGCTACAAGCAGGGTGAAGAAACAGCCCCCGGTGTTGGTTTGCACACTCCCAGGTGTCTGTAAATCTACACACGCCCAGTCAACACTCATTCTCTGAACTCCATAAATGCGCAGGCCTGGCTAAAGGTGCTGCTGTTTATTGCTCCATTAAATCTGGACTGGCGCTGTGGTGAAAAGAGGATAATGTAATTTTTTGAAGCGGCTATTCTGAAGCAGCAGCTAACACCTGCTCCGGAGCTGTACGAAGAACAGCGAGTATGCCAAGTGCACTTAGCTGCACTGGCCTGGAGCACTGCATGATCCTGGCAAACAGTTGCTTCCAATTAGTGCCCCTCTTAATGTCTGGGGCATTAACATCTCGCCAGTGAGCTGGCCTTGGACAGAGGTTAGGAGGAGGTAGTTTGGTTTAGGTTATGAATGGTGTTGGCTCTTTATATTTTAGTCTCTACAGAGAAATGGAAAGATGTCACACGAGCTTTGTTATGACGCATTTTGCGTTTTTTCCATCCTGATGGTATATGTCACGAGTGCACATGGTTCCCACACTCTGGGTTTAAAGACTCTCTGCCCCCCCAGATGTTTCCGTGCTAAATCACAAGGTTGGGTTGGTTTTTTTTTTTTCAGAAGCAGAAAGTGAGATCAATATGCAAAAGAAAATACTAACAAAGCCAATGTCTGGCTGGAGAAATGCTGTAAAGGTGGATGGGAGAGACTACGGGGCTTGCAGCTACGTCTATGCAAAAAGAAACACTTGTGTCTGCACAGCCTGAGCTGGGTTAAGCTCTTCCCTGAGTAGATGCAAGTTCTCCGGATTGTTTTTGTTTCAGCTCCTCCCACCGGTGGGAAATTGAGCTGGGAGGCTGTTTGAGTTGAGTTGTTCCTCTAATAGGTGTTTAAGAAACTTTTGTTAAGAAATCAAGTCCTACCGCCAGTATCAAGGAAGCGTCAGGTACACTCTTACAGAGTGAGAAGTTGTCATCCTTTCGCTATCTCCTCTTGTGATAGCCTCTCTCTGAGGCTTCAGTGGTGGTGTTTAATAGCAGCCATTAGATAGGCTGTGCAGTAAAGCCCTGTTTTTTTCTGCTGCTGCAGCTCTGTCCTTTCCTCTGCTCCCCTGCTGTCGGTGGTGACGATCTCTGTATGGAGAGGGGGTGCTTGTTCTTGCTGAGCTTCCAGCCAGAGCTCCAGGCTCTGTGCAGAGCAGCGTTAGGATTCTTCTGAGGCGTTTTCTCAGTCCTCTCAGTTTATCACTGCTTCCTCTCATCTCTGTACCAGCAGTTTCCTCTGCAAAGTGTTCCTTTAATCCCATCTACCCATTGTTTTCTTACAGGATTTTGCACTGTGCTTAACTTTTTCCTTGATGCTTCAGTGAGATGCTCCCAGCAGTGTCCAATACTATTACATTTTATTTGAATAAAATATAAAAAAATATATATATACATTATATTTGAAAGAGGGAGGATGATGAAAAGAGCAAACTTCAGGGACTTCTTACCAGTTACCACAAAGGCTTTTTTGCTAGCATCTCCCATGAGCGCATAGGTTGATGTCATTGTACTGTCTAAGCACAAAGGCAGAACACAAATCGTTTGTGCCAGCCTGTAATCTTTCTGTAAAGCTTTTAATGGTGCTGGTACTCCTCCCCATTCCCTTTTGGAGATTTTGTCTGTTGGAATGCCTTTGTGCCTCATGTCATTGCTGGGGTGGAACGGCTGGGCCAGGGTGATAGTTGGACTGCATTCAGATCAAGCTCTGGCTACCCAGTTGGAGCCCTGGTGTCACCCATGGCTGAGTTTGTCCCGATGTTCTTCCTGGCTCCGGGTGCTGCTAAGTTGGTAGTTTGCAAAGTGCTGTACATAGTGGTCGCACTTTCCCTGCTGCTGTTTGCTGGTAAACCGAGGGCTCTGCTGCCTGTGGCTGTTCAGGAGCTGTTAACCACTTGGTCTGTCGTGTAGGAAATCTTCTGAGCTGAAGCGGTGTTTGTGGTGGTTGTCTCGTCGGGTGGGAGGGTTTGGGCACTTTCCTGTTCTTAGATGTGCTGTTGCTCAAAGGAAAGCTCACGTAGGAAACAGTCCTCCACTGGGCGAAACCTTAAGAGGCTTGGATTTCGTGTGTAGCTCCGTCCTGCCTAACTCGACCTATGGAGCAAGGCAGTGGTTTACCAAGGAGGTGGAAACTGCAAATTGAGAGCCGGGCACTGTTGTAATTATTTAATTTCTTTAAATGCTGGTCCCACTGGGTTAGAATGGCACCTCAAGTAGCCTCTGCTTAGTGTCCTAAAATCAGTGATTGATGAAAACTATTTCATAATTTAAGTTAGACTGTTTTTTAGGGACACAGAAGCTGTGTAAGGAAGGGTCTCTGTCTCCTGTTCCATCCGGGGAGGGCTGAGCGCACTGAGGATGCAGCAGTCTGAAGCATAAACATTAATAATACAGTGGGTATTATTCAAATGAAGGCTGCCACTTTTCCTTTGTGGGAATAACCCCCTGGGTAATCACTGCACATACTTATCTGTTCCTATAATTGCTTTCAGCAGAATCACTTCAAAACAAGCAGTGCTGGCAGGATGCTGGTCTCCCTGCTCTTTCCCCAAGTAAGCCGACCCCTTCGTTGCCTCGTCCGGGACTTGCACCATTGCATATGGAGGTTGGGTGGGCAGAAGAGGTCTGGCTGTTCCTGCAGGGGTCTGCAGACCACAGGGGCAGCCTACAGCAGTGACGTTGCTCCTGTCTTCACTAAGGCTTTGGCTTTCGGTGATAAAATTGCCATCATTGACCAAAATGGTGAGCACACTTACAGGGACCTTCTCAGCCAGAGTCTGCGCTTGTCCCAGGAGATCTGTAGAGCTCTGGACTGCTCTAGCAGGGACTTGAAAGAAGAGAGGATCTCATTTTTGTGTCCCAATGATGCCTCATATGTGGTGGCCCAGTGGGCTTCCTGGATGAGCGGCGGCATAGCGGTGCCCCTTTACAAGAAACACCCTGTGACGGAACTGGAGTACGTGATTCAGGATTCACAGAGCGCTCTGGTGATTGCAGCAGAGGAGTATGTGGGGAAAATAACGCCAAGCGCTGAGAAGCTGGGAGTCCCGGTTCTGCCACTTCTTAGGTCTTGTAGTGATGGATCTGCAAGTCACCCAGCAGTGGAAGAGGGTCCCTTGACAACCTGCTCCTCATGGAAAAACAGAGGAGCCATGATAATCTACACTAGTGGGACCACTGGAAGACCGAAAGGTGTCCTCAGTACCCATGAGAACGTGCAAGCTGTGGTGAGTGTCACTTTCCTCCTGCAAAGCTCACGCCAAGTTACAGAGGTCTTGGCTTTCCAAGGTGATTTGGAGTTCCATACCCCAAAGCACAACACAACCTTACCACAACCAAATTCCTGCACAGAGCAGTGGAGCTGTATCTCCAAAGTCCTCAACACTTATAGAGCCTCAAGTACCATGTGTTCACCTTAAGCCTTGTCCTTTTGGTGCTGCTGTACTGCAACTGCAGCCAGGAACAGATGGACTCTTCTCCCTGCTTTCCTGGAAAGCAGAAGGGGTGGAACCTGTTGTAAAAAGACTGCTTTCTTTGCAGTTTGCATTTATTCACTGTGACTAGGAAAGAATCTTTGCCCCTAATTGGAATATAACTTAGCCCTGTACAGTACTGTGTGAAGTCTGTGCATTATTCAGCTATATATCCCCAAGGCAAAAAAATCCATTAGCTCTCTGAGCCAAAAGGAATTAGAAGTTTGAATGAGCCTGCTGACTACCTCACCAGTTGGTTATCACTGCCTGCAACTGATAGACTCAGGCCATTAGGGAAAAAGGGCAGGGAATACATTGTGCTTTACGGATGCCTCCAAAAGCTTAGGTTGTTCTGGGTGCTCAGATACTGCAGTGTCAGGAGTGGTGAAAGCCTTGATGGATAGTACCAGGGCTTGGCTATATTGGGAAAAGAATCTGTTCCTTTACAATTATGCCGATCATTTGGGAGGTGTCACCGTCTTTTGCACTGTCTTGCAGAAAGCCTAAAACCTACTCCCTGCCTTGTGGGAGGGGGTTGTGAATGACGTGACTAAATTCCAGTGTTCAAATGTTTTTTTATTTTTAGATAGCTGGAAATAACCTTTCCAGTTGCTAACACTGGCTGCTGAAGGGCATTGTTCACCCAGAAGCCTGAGGTCTTTAGATAATTATCCCTTTCTAACAGTGCTTTAGAAGCTTGATGTACTAATATATTTTACTAACATGAAACCTGTTTTCTGTTTATCAGACAGGGATTTTCTGTTCCTACTGACTGTCTCTTAGAGACGCTAAAAGTCCAATGTAATTGATGTCTAAACTATGTCAACAGAGTTCTGGGAAAATTAGTTTTTTGATTACTATTTCTGTCAACTCTGCCTGTGCAGCACCAGGCTAGTGATTTTGTAAGTCCTACTGAAAATCATTGTTGCCTATTTATTTCTCAGTAATGAGGAAGGACTTTGCTGATGTATATGAAGATACATGCTGACGAGGTGCAGGAGGTGTTCCTCTTGTATTCTACTGTTGTGGTGGGAATTTGGCTCATGGTGACCCTAAAGGAAAGATTTTTGTACCCAGGCATCATTCTAGGAGGTCTGGGATTCATACCACCAGTTGTACCCAGGGGATTTGGGGCCTAGATACCTTTCCAAGCTGTGAGAGTCTTTTCTTCTACCCTGATGCTGGATTGTATGTTTTCTTCTGCAGACCACAGGGCTGGTTGAAAAATGGGAGTGGAAGAAGGAGGATGTTATTCTGCACGTGCTGCCTTTACACCATGTCCATGGAGTGATCAATAAGCTCCTCTGTCCTCTCTGGGTGGGAGCGACCTGCGTCATGTTACCCGAATTCAATGCGCAGATGGTAAGCCTGAAGGGATCGCATGTTGCCTTTGAAATTCAGCAGCAAGACCCCAAGCATTGTAATTAGAGTAACTTTGGGAATAAGTTCTTAAAAAAATTCCAGCCTCTTTAAACATTGGCTGCATGCAGTTCACAAACTGCGTTAAAAATGCTTTTAGTTGGACTCTCGGTGTGAGGTAAACATGCTCTTCTGGAGGCTACAACTTGTTTAAGCGTGACATATGTAATTGTAATGCTGTACTACCTCTCCTCCTGATGCTGAGGGTCTGTGACTGAAGGTAGGCCCTTCTATGTACAGACTTCAGAATATTTGCAGCCAGAATAAGGGTTCATTAACTTTGTAGTACCAGAAAAGGTGGAAATACTGGCTTTTTCTCTTGCATGTTAGTGATATGCTGCCTAAAGCGATGATGCCCATCAGGTATTTCTTTTTTTAGAAGGTTCATTTTCCCTTCCATTTGCATTACATGACAGAACACAGGCTTTAGAGTTTCTTGCAGCCCAGGTAAGAGAAATACTGATGTTCTTTACATCACTTGAATGGAAACTATGCTCTTCCTCTGCAGAGAAACAAGTGTTAGGAGATCTGTCAATTTAGACTCAGTGATATGAGAGTGAATTTGCAAATCAAGACCTTCTTACAGCCTTGCAGGAAAGGGTGGCAAGAGGGAAACCTTGCTTGAATGCAATAGTAACATGTTTATAATGTTGTTTTCTAGCTGAGACAGGAAACGCCAGTCCCAGTGCTCTGCTTCTCTTTTGTGCCTTGCTGCAGTGGCAGGCAGCCAACCTAAAGAGAGGAAGAAAAGGAACTAAGAAACAGGGCAACCAGCAGTAAGATGGAACAGTTTCTACAGTTACTGACCCCTGGGATCCAGCACTGTTCATCTGCATCTCCCAGTTTTGTGGGTGGTGAGAGACAGTGGAGTCTGCAGTGTCACTGTTAGGGGAGCGGTTGGGTTTGCAGGTGCTGGTGCCACCTCGTTGCAGAAAGGAAATGTGCATTGTTGGTACAGAACACCCTAGGAAGGTGCAAAGAGCCCATCAAGCCTGTGCTTTGTAAATAAGCTGGCTTCTTTACCTTTTTATATTTATTCATATGCTGGGTGGCCTTGTCATGCCAAAAGGACAAAGTCCAAAAGTGTGAGGTACACCCAGAAGCATTTAACTGTGCTGCTGTCAGGCAAGAGTGAGCCTGGGCTCTGATCCAAGCGGCTGCAGGACAGCATGATTCTTCGTTACTTGTTTCTGCTTCTTGGAGAAGCAACCACAGAAAATGCACGCTTCTGTTCTTGTTTCAAGATGGCCCTGACACCTGAACACCCTGTTGCTGCCCAAGCACTGATCTTTCAGGGGGAAAAAGATCCCAGAATCCTGGAGGGACAGCTCTGTATCTGCATTTCCAGAGTGAATGGGTAGGGTGCTGTGGTAGAAGGCAGCAGGAAGGTCCCCTGGCAGCTTTCTCCAGTGCTTTCTCCTCGATGGTCACTCCTGAATTGTCTTCCTTCATCTTTACGGTGTCACTCTAAAAGCTCAGGTTGCAGCCGGCATATGTGCCATGCCAAAGCCGAGATTTGAGGTATGCCCTGCCCTGGTGATGCTGGTGAGGTGGCAGAAGAGCATGCTGTCAGCCTGGAAGCAAAACCGAGCCCTCTGGAGGGCGCGTTTCTCCACATCCTGCGCTACTGGTGATTGATTGTCCCTCATACCCTTGTGTTTTTCTCTGTTCTCTCTCAACATCTGCAAATCAATGAGGTGACGTTGAAGGATGGGTTCAGCTGCAGGGGGAGCAGGACACCCTGCCTGCCTTCTCTGATCAAACCTCTCCCCCAGACTTGACAACCAAGGGCAAGCGAGGACAGCACTGAAGGGTGTCCGCTTGACCCTGGAGGTTGAACTCGGGCAGGGAGGTCTGCGTGGCAAGTGTGTCTGCTGCAGGAAGCGCTGTTCTGAGGGCTCTCAGGTGTGTTTGGGCTCTGAAGGACGTCATTTGCCTTTCTATTTTTTTATTCCCTTTATTTTTCCGAGGGCCTCCCCTGGGAGCTGAAAGTGGTTTGATCGACACTACAAAGAAAGCACATGAGGGTAAATAAGGCTTTCTTGTGGAGTTTAATGCAAGCTGCCTTTCAGTTCCAGTCTATTTTCACCAGCTGTTTACAGAATGCCCTTTGCTACTGAAATCAGCCTTCAGGAAGACAGTGGAGTTTCAGTGGAGGATTTTGCAAAAGGAGCCTGAGTTTTGCTGTGTGCTTTTTTTCCTTCACTGCACCTTGAGAAAGCAGCCAATTATAGTGTGATATAAAGAAACTCGAATGGCAGCTAAAACACTTGACAGGCTGATCAAAACAAGGCTAGGAACTTACTCTCAACCTGCTGCAGACATATTTAGCCTTGAGTGATACTGGCAAGGGTTCAAGGGAAACCGCAGCAGCATGCCCAATGTGTGTTTGGTTTCTAATCACTAACACTTCATTATACAAAATAAATACTTTATTATTACAGTGTTTATTAAATTACATAATTTGTGGCATGCCTTATAGTTGTGGATACAGATGCCAGTCTGGTTTCGGTGGTGGTAATAATGCTTTTTTTTTCTTAGTTAGAAGACATTTTAAGCCCGGGACCAAGGCTTGCTTGTCGTTCCCTGCAGTGCAGTGTTGGGAGGTGGTGTCTTTGAGACCCTTCCTTCTGCTTTTGGTAGCTGTCCAAGGCAAGGTTAAAAATCAAGACTGTGGAGTAACCCCAGTGTCCTGACCAACATCCACTCTCTTACTAAAACAGCATCTGATGTCTGTGGCTGCATGCAAGCTATTGCTGAGGCCACAAGGGCTCATTAAAGTGTATTGAGATGCCTCAAGCGTGAAAGTTGCTGCATAAAATCAGATTCTTTTTATTAAATGAGGACATCCATTACTTTGCACTAGCTACTGTACATGTTATAATTCACTTTATAGCACCATCTGTTAAGACTGTCTTGCTTAAGCTTTTCACAGCATCTTTTTATTGTAAGTTATTAAAAAATATGGCTGCATCTATTAATCATTTATTAATAAAGGGTTTATAAATGGACCCTTAATTTCCAGCAGTGCAATCCACTCATACGTGACATGCTAAGTCCTCTGGTGCGTGTGTTCCTTGGGGTGCAGTGTGTCTTAGCGGGAGCCCCTCTTGGGCCTGGGGACCATGAGAGTGGCACGTGCCGGTCCCGGGAGTGCTGCTGGTGCTCGGGAATGGCAGTGCTGGCTGCGAGGGCAAAGGGTTCAGTGCTGCTCTGGGCATGTGGACTGGGAGTGGGCAGGAGAACAGCAGTGAGCCTAGCAGTACATTCCTCCCAGCAGCTGTGTGGGGCAAGGGTGGCTCTGATGTTCGTTGTTTGCGTTTTTTTTTTTCAAGTAAGGGTGAGAACTGGAAGGGCAGAAACCTTTGGAGCCAGAGCAAGCTGCAGCCTAAGCTTCCGTGTATGGTCCTCTCATCAGGACTTGCTTCCAAGCAGACTTCTCCAGCTGCACCGTTCCTGTGTGCAGGCAGCCAGCTTTTCTCAGCTGTTCCTGAACCTGTTTGAAATGCCTGCCTCTTTTCTTATGCAGGAGTAGAAATTTTAAAGATGCTGGACTTGTACAGTTTTTGTGCACGTTGGTGGCCAGAGCAGGAGAGATAAATGCCTCTGCTTAAGGAAAGAGTGCAAGGTGAGCCTTCTACTTACTGGGCACCAGAGAAAGCCTGTGCAGAAGTGTTTGTTGAGTATTGGGGTTTGAACCAAGCAGACAGTAGAGCTTCCATTCCCCAGCGCCTCCCTCTCTCCATCTTCCCCACCCAGTGACAGCTGCTCAGGCTGAGCACACCCTGTGATGTGAGTGTTACTCCATGGAAAAGTCAGCAAGTCTGGAAAGGCAGACCTAGATGTCCTCTGTACCAGCGCTCTTGCCATGACAATTGCACATTGATGGCCCTGTTCTGGACTAGGAGCCAGCTGTGCTGGCTAGTGAGTCATGAGGTCAGTGTCTGCTTTGCAGGATCCTCAGCTGAAGCTTTTGGCCAAACTGGATCCACTTTGAGCTTGAACAACGTGAACATCTTGTCTTTGCCTTGAACCACTTCTAATCTTGCCTTAAGGGAGAGATAATAGCAAAAGGCTCCCTGTCAGCTCTTTGCACTGATAAACATGAGATCAGATCCCAGGAGGTCTTTCAGTCTTAAAGTGCAGAGTGGGAAATAAAAGTATTCAAAACCATGAAGGGCAAAACTCGCTCTGATGAGCGATGGGGGAAGCTTACAGAAGTCTCAACTCCATGTGACCTAGATATGGTGTACACTGCCCGCTTGGCTCTGCTGGGCAGGTTTCGAGCTGTAGTGCACTGCCTACAGAATGACAATGCTGCCTGTGCCCTGCAACCACTTCCATGATAAATATGCTGAGATGCAGATTTATTGCCCTAAAGTTCCAAAAGGAGCTGTTGTTTTGGTGCAGGCGTTACTGCATGTCTGACTTGAGGGCTCAGTCCTTGGAGGCACCTTAAAAAAAATCACATGCAGTTTTACAGTGTCACAGGCAAAGCTATCAAATTAGTTAATTTTATTTGGACCATTCTTTCTACATGTTTGCCCTGGTGCAAATGATGAGTGCTCACAGCTAATCTGTGATTTGGGACTGATTCCTCCGTGAGGTGGTGTCACCCGTGGCAGCTTTTTCCCACGGTGGGAGGGTGTCACAGAGCTGATGCTCACTGAGGTTGCTGCTGCACTGTACAGTAACACCCCTGTATTGAGTTCACCCTGTCTTCCTCCTGAAGACCAGCAGTTTGATTTGTGAGCAAACTGTTTGTCCTTGCTGCCACTGTTATCTGTGCGAGCCAGGCGAGGCTGGGGCTTTATACCTTTGCTGGGCTGCGCAGAGAGATCTGGGGCTCAGCAATCACAGTTGCCTCCGGGAAGGAAAAGTGTACACCACGGTGAGCCTCTCCCCTGGATCTGTCGCTTCTGCGAGCATCACTCTGGGTAGCTCTTTTAGTTTCTCTTTAAAAGTAAAGCAAATCCAAGCAGACAATTCAGATCTCAAATAACCAAATACTGCTAAGATGCTGCTTGTAGCATGCTGGGGATTGCATCTCCCATCCAGTCTCAGTTGGAGAAAGGCAATTGTCCTCCTTAATGGGAGGCTTCAGAGGAGTTATTTTGTTTCAGACTCAAAGAGGAGTCGGTGGAGGGAGGAGCAGGTCACTAGTGAATGGCTTATGTTTGATCACTTCTTGCAGACCTGGCTTTAAAAAGTTAGAGTTTTTCTTCCCATCTCCCCAGATCTGCCGTCTGTCCTCAGCATCTGTTACGGAGTAATGTCTTTTGATGTGTGTGTGGAAATATAAAAAATGGAACCAGAGCCTGTCATATCTACTTATATTACCAGGTCCCAGGGAAAGCACTTGTTCCTTTCAGTATGCCTACAGCATCGGAAGGGTTTAAAAGCTTCAGCCTGGAATGCAGAGGGGCCATCAAACTGCACTGATGAATAAATGATTAAAACCAGAGTCATGCCGAGCGCTAACAGTTTGGGGTTATAACAAACATGAGATGAAGCCACCGAGGGTCTGGTTTCCCTTTGAAGAAAAGAATGTTTCTTTCTTTGCGTATTGCTCATGAACCCTCCGCAGCTCGGTTAGCAGAGAGCAGAGCTCCCTTTGGTGCTCTCTCATCTCATGTCATGCCCGTCTGCCTTTGTCAGGGATAAACCGATGGCGGACATGGCTGTGTGGTCCTGTCATCCTTTTTGTGCTACTGTAGAGTTATGGAACCATTCTGTCCTCAGTGTTAGGTACAGGGTCTTGCCAAAGGAGGTTCAGGCTTGGCTGCATGCAAGTTGCTGCCTGTTGCTCTTGCAGATGCTCCGAGAATTGCACGCAGCCCTTTTCCTTGCCAGCAGTCCTACCCGCACGGCAGCGATCGATGCAAAACACAAGCCCATCTCTCCTATCAAAAGGGAAGTAAAGGGATGATTTAACCTTGCATTAGGGGCGTTGTTACTTTTGAAAAGGCTTAAAAAAAATTCAATAACAACTGAAAATGATACAATAATTTTATAGAAGCGAGAAACTGTTGTGTCTGTCAATAGAGGCAGCAGCACGGGCTGTCTATTTTCTGTTTGCGGGCTGGTGGGAAAATCCATGCTGATGTTTGCTTCCTGAAAAGCTTTTAGGCATTTTTGCCTATACATCTCTTCTGGCTGGTTTTGGGAGCCCCGTGTCAGGCAGTCTTGCAAGATTTAGTGTACAAATGGTTGTTGCCACCTGCTCTTGTTTGTTTTTTTTTTTGCGTTAGAAGATGCCCCGATGTTGGTGGATTTGGTGTTTTCTGTCTAGTTTATAGCATTGTGCATCTCCCACGGAAGGTGAGGCCTCTGTAAAGGAAAAGAAATGTTTTTTCTCCTCTGTGTTTGCATTTCTTGCTTCAGGTGATCTTAACAGATCTGCAGGCTGTCTGGGAAGGTTGCTGTATGGAAGGACCACCTCTTGGAGCAGCTTGCATGTCCTCATTCACCATCGTGCCATCTGTGTGCCGGAAGAAATATGTGGGAAAAATCTTACAGCGATGTCTGTTGTTTTGTACCCACTGATATAATTCTCTCCTTTTTTTTTTTTTTTTTCATTTACTGATGGCAAAATCCCACTGGCCAGTCCATGGAATTGCTCAGATATGCTTTTGTGGAGTGGGAGGGGAAGAAAATCAGGAATGTCAGACTGATGGGAAGGCTCTTGGGAACAGAAGGTCTTCCATTTGTTTGCTGGCTCAGGCAGCCCCGTCCTGTAAGCCTGCCCTGGGCTTTCACTGCCGTTACTCCTGACAGGAAGCTGTTCTCACTCTTGCTTTCTTGCAATTAGGAACTTTTTTGCTTTAGCCCTTACTTTTCTTAAAAAGAATCTTGGTCCATCTCCTGAACATATTCCTTTGGAAGACTGCTGATTCACTTGTGTGCAGTAAGCACTTGGTGCAAACTCCAGCAGCCCCAGCACACAGTGCTGTGTTTGCCTCCAGAATCCATGGCTTTCTAAAAGCACTTGGAGTGCTGAGGTGTCAGGTGAGCAAAATGAAATGAAATGATGGGTTGCCGATACCGTGTCCACAGGTAATTGATGTGGTGACGGTGACACATGGGATAACAGAGAGGGGGAGATTGATTGTGCTGCTCTAAGCCTGACAGCGTTGGAGAATGCCGTGCACCGAGGAGGGCAAAGTTGGCCTCTTGCTACGAGCCTGTCCAAGCTCTGGGATTGATTGATTAGTTGGAGGTAACGAGACTTTCCCAGATCCTTCTCTCAAACCGTGAAGTTATAGTTATAAAACAGAAATAGTGGTTACAGCTGGCTGGGCAGTGACAAGCCCTCCGGACAGCTCAGGGTCTGGGGAAGGCTTGGGGCTGCCAGCTTTGTACCACGGCCCGGCGCTTAGTGCCGTTAAAATGCATGGGTAGGATCCAGATTTGGCTGAGCAGGAGCAGAGCAGGTGGAGATCTTTGGCTGTCAGCAGATCACTCCAGCAGCTGGTGGCACAAATCCAAAAGCAGCTGCTTATCTTCAGGAAAGGGACTGTTGCTGGGGTGAGTTGGACTGACATAGAAAAACGCTGCTCCCTTGGCTGGAGTGGCAGTAGGGAGGATTTTATCTAGGGCAGGAGTTTAGCAGGTATGCGAGGACAGGTGACTGAGGTGCAAGAGAGATCTGCTGGGTTTTGGAGTAATGGTTTGGGGTTTTTTTGCAAATCTAAGTCCATGTGAAAATAACTGTGCTGCGTGGCCAGACTGGAAGTCTGGCTGCACTCCCTACAGCTGCTTTGGACTTGGGAAGGCTAAAGAAAAAATCATACAGCAAGGACTGAGCAGCCTGAGCATCTGTCTCCTTTTAGTTCTTTCTGAACAGGCCTTATCCCTGCTTACCATCACATATCTCTCCCTGTCCAAGGCAACAGCTCTCAGGAGCACCAGGCTGAGGAGAAGAGGTCCATGCATTCAGCCCCTAACCTTGGAGAGATCCTTCTCCATCCTGCTACCTCCAGTGGGAAAGATATTGAGGGCTAAAAAGATCTTTGGAGAAAGAGGCTGGGGGGAGTATTGTAGGGGTTAGATCCTTCTAAATGCAATTTTGCCTATTCTGGCTTGGTTTAGGGGATCACCTGGTAGGTAGGGTTTCTGCAAGCCCACTGCCACCTCCAGCAGGTCCCAGCCATTCCTCCATGTCGCATTGGTAGCTGCTTGCAGCGAGAGCCCCGCTGTCTGCTCCTGCTCTGCTGCCAGCACCGAGCGCTGCTCCCCAGCTCTGAGCCGCACTGCGTTGGTGAGGCACAGCTGAGGCCATGTTTCTCCAACACAGAGTGCTATATTCTCTCTCCAGGCATGTCACCCCCAGGTCTGGGCAAGACATGTTCCTCCTCTGCTTTCCCTGATGCCAAGGGGATCTCGCAGCGCTCATGTTCCAGCTCCTGAGGGATCCAGGGGTTTTTCCACCTTGTCCATTTGACTCACCCCATAGAGGACCATCTCTGGGCTGGGAGGCAGTGTGAATTCCCTTCTGTTTGGTAGGATGGTGCCTTTGTTGGGTGTGTCCTGCTCTATTAAGAATAACAACATGGTGGCGGCGGGTTTTTTTTTAGGAGCTGATTGTTCTGAAGCAGTGGAGTGAGAGACACAGGGGAAGGCGGCACCAGCGCAGCGAAGTAGAAAGTAATGAAATGGAACCCGAGCAAGCAGGATGGAGGGGAAGGGGGCAGAGTGACAGCATGAAGGAGAATCACTTGTTCACCTTCAATCAATTCCTGCTTTTTCTCGCCATCACACGCGCCTGTGTGCAGCTGAGTGTGCACATGCAGGGAGGGGAGAGGCAGCATGCATTGTCAGGAGCTGTTAGGAAATACATTTGTCAACAACGGGGCAAGGACTGGAGCGAAAAGAAAGAGGTGGCCGTGGTCTTTTATTTATTGATAGCTTTGGATCATTCATGTCTTGGGAAGAGCTTACTTTGGGAGAAGAGTGGCAAGGTGTGGGAGGAATGGGCCCGGTTGCTGTATTTATGGCTCCTACCCATTGCTAACTGCTCGCATGTGGAGCTGCTCAGCCAAGGCAGTAACTGGTCTTGATCCTCCCCAGCAGAGCTGGCTCCTGGGATTTCCCCTGCTTTGTAGTTCCCACAGGTTAGCGGGTGTTGCAGCAGAAGAACATTGGCTCTGCAGGGACCATTCCTCTTGGGAAGAGATCGGTTGATGAAGCTGCCCTCCTGACTGCAGCTGTTTTACCTGCGGTTTCTGATGGCTAATCTGAGCTCACTGGAGCATGTGTCTCTGCCAGCTCAACAGAAGACCACCATTCCCAATGCAGTGGAGTCTCACTTGCGGTTCAAGTGCTTGATATCTCTCTTCCCAGCCCTGCCATCCATCTTAAAAGCATTTCTCCCTCAAAGGTTCAAGTCTGTGGGCTCCTACCTGTGTATTGTGTTCTTTGGATGTGACTTGGTGTCTTTCCAAAGGAGAGCTCCCGTACTTTGAAAAGCTGGTGGCTTTGTGTAGCCTCTGAAGAGCTGTATGTAAAAAGGGAATTTACTGATTCTGCTGCAAGCTTATGTCTTCAGGAGCAATTTCTTGGCTGTAGCATGGTGGTACTAAAAAATGCCATTTCATTCATGTTGTGCTGATAGAGAGTGAAAGCAACATGGTGATCCACTGGGGGGATGAGAGTTTAATATTGTGCTTTGGGCAGTAAAGGGCCATGATGAAGGCTGAGAGCTGTTGTTCTGGATGTGGATGAGGAGCATGCAACAGATTTCCTGTTGTTTGTACTTTCCAGAAGCCTTAGATAGCAGAGGTTTGACTGTTTATGGCCAGCCCAGGTGGCTTTACTTTGGACAAGCCTGTTGCACTCCTGCACCTCAGTTTCCCTTTGCGTCATACAGAGGAGCCAGTGGTGGGGCCCACTGCCCTGTGAAGTGTTTGCAGAGCCCTCACTTGTCAATTCCTTCAAAGGTGCTGAGGAATTAGCTTAACAGCACGGGTGATCGCTTGCCTCTGCACTTTATATTGAGGTGTATTTTTATATGTGTGTATTCCCTTCCTTTCTAGGTTTGGAAGAAGCTCCTAAGCTCTCAAGCTCCCCGTATCAGTGTCTTTATGGCAGTGCCCACTATTTATGCCAAGCTGGTAGAGTATTATGACAAGCATTTTTTTCAGCCTCAAGTCCAGGATTTCGTGCGTGCCTTTTGCCAAGAGAACATCAGGTAGGTGAGTGGTCTCCCTCTGGGCAGAGGCTTCTGGTGGCTGTCTGTCTCCATGGTGGGTCTGCCAAATTATCCTTTTTAGCATCACCTCTTTGCAGTGCTGATCGTTGTGCTTTAGTGAATCTTTGTCAAGAACCAGGGTGATTTTATTTAATTATGAGCCACTCTTGCAGGGTAGAGCCAGAAGGGGTCTGCATGCTTGTTACGTGTGTTACCCTACATATAAAAAACTCAGGACTTTGTCCTGCAACCCAAGATTGTACTGCAGTATCTCTTTTAGAAGGCCATCCCACCTTCACTTAAAACCCATATCAGACAGAGAATCTTCTATCTGTGAGAAAGATCCTTGGTCACAGTTAAAAGGCTTTTGGGGCTTCTGTCTTAAAGTTTTATGTAGGAGCAGGCTTTATGCAACCACATGTTAGACTGCAGATTCCCTGGAGCAAAGGTGATCTGGGATGTTTTCTTATATGACGTTTCCTTGTGCAGGTTAATGGTTTCAGGCTCAGCAGCCCTGCCTGTGCCTGTCCTGGAGAAGTGGAAGAGCATCACTGGGCACACGTTGCTGGAGAGGTATGGGATGACTGAGATTGGGATGGCGCTTTCTAACCCTTTGCATGGAGTCCGTATCCCAGGTAGGAGTCTCTAGAGGGTGCACACTGTTTGGAGGCATTTGGCTGTGAAGCGCTCTTGGGTTTTCTCATCACAGAGAGTATGCATCTAATCGCTATTTGTCGTGATTGAGGAGCAGGCTGTGGTAGGAAGAAAGAAGCTGGGAGGAGAAATGGCATTGGGAAGCCAGGAGGGGGCATGGCTGTGTGGGAAGTGGCTGTGGGTTTCTCTGGGATCTTGAGCCATAGTGGACTGGCAGAGCTGTGTGTGCAGAGCTCGCAGTAGTGTACATTGACCTGACCAGTCAGGCTGGTTCTGTCCAGAAGGCAGAGTCCATATCAATGCTTTATTATGTCCAAGTTCAAGGATGGTAATGGGACTGCATCTTCAGCTCCTGCTCTGTGAAGTTGTATTCATGTGTGGCATTGACACAGGATTCTCCTCCGCACAGCAGTTCATGTCCAACTGATGGGTACTGAACATTTAAAATAGGATGTCTGCTCACTCTTATTTTAGTGCAAGTTTCTTGACTTCTCAGGAATTAGAAATTGTCACACCTCATCGTACACTCTGGTTCTGTTCTCTCCTTGTCTTCCCTCACTTCTCTTAGCTACACTTTGTGACTCCTCTCAATATCTGTAGTTTATGTAACCTAGAAATAAATTGATCTGAAACATTAAAAATATAAAATGCCCCCATCCTCCCTTTGGTTAAAAACGTGGCCATCTGTCTGCCGAGCAACCCAGCCCACCACTATGCCACCTTCTCCTCCCCACATGCTGTCTGTGCATGCATGGCACCATATGCATCATCTTGGTCTCCAGTGTCTTTGGGGACTGGAGTCTGGGTGTCGTGGCATCCCACAGCATCCCAGTCCCAACTCAGCGCCCCTGCAGGGATCGCACAGGGAGAGGAGAAGCCACCACTCCCTGATACTGGTTCCTCAGCATGAGAACAGCTCAGGGGCAGCGCAAAATACAAGGTCTGGTTTACTTTTGCAGAGTAGCTATCATTCCCGCACCTCAGCCAGTCTTCCCTTCCTCTGGAGCCTCTGTCCCTGCAGGCAGGAGAGGGAAGCAGGCAGGGAAACAAGATTCCCACGCACACAAGATCTGGCTGTGTGTGAGCCCCATGCTGCAGGGTTATGGTGCAGTTTGAATGCCCCTGTGGCCTGGTTATATTTGCTTTTCATTTGTCTTTAGGAAGGGGAAATGAGTGGAGGCACTAGAATTTTCCCAGGAGACAAAAGGAGAAAGGAAGTAAGACTGCAAATAACGTGGGCAAGACAGATATTGGCACCTGGAAGGACAGCTCACACTCTAGAGCTGGGTGGCTGTGCTCCTGAACAGAGCCAGGGCAGGGTCCCAGTGGTCTGCAGGGGCGCTGGGGACAAATCCTCCCTTACAGCTACAAGCAGAGGGATTGGCGATCAAGGCTGGCTGGCTGTCACTCCAGCCACTGTCCAGGGGCTCGCGGCAGCCCCAGGAGGGGAGAGAAGCATCTCACAAAGGCATGGATGAGCCAGAGATCTTACAGAAAGAAGGCTATAATTGAATAGGCTTGATTAATTTATTTCAGTAAGTGTCATTTGAGAAGCAGATGAGTGAAACTGAGGCATAATTTACTGGAGCTGTGAAAAAGCTTTTGATATAGCACCCCACTAGAGGCTGAGATGTAAGGTCACCAGGTACCAGAGAGCATCCATTGTGAGAGAGTCAACTGGGACATGTGGTGATGGGCTGGGAATGGAGGCTGCGCGGGAGGAGCAGTGAAGTGTCCAGAGAAAAGACCTCAGATGACACTGGTGTTTCAGGAACAGATGCTAGGCAGTGGTGACCCCAGACCTGGGTGCTAGCCAAAGGAATAATTAACTGTATTTTGAAAAAGGAGTGCTGCAAGCGTGTCATTTCACCTTGTGGATGAGTCTGGGGAACCTCATACTTGCCAGGGGATTTCTCTTGGAGCAGGAGCAGCATATGTCTTTCACTGTTGCTTCATGAGCTTCTGTCTTTGAGGAGAGGTTCTGGGGCTTCCTTCACCTGCTTCCACCTGCTTGGTGTAGCTGGGGAAGAACTGAGTCTGTTTCACCACCGGTGTCTCTGGCAGTGTGGCACCACTCTCCACCCTCCAGCACAGGTCTGAAGGGGCAGAGATGAAGGGGGGTCTAATTTTCCAAAGAAGAAAAGATGAAAGATTTGAAAGATAAATGTTTGCTTGTATATGGTTAAAACCCTGCTTAAAATGCCTCTGTTTTCACCAGCTCTCATTCTAATCCCCCTGGTGCTGTTACTGTGAAGGGAGATGAATAATTCATGGACAGAGAATGCCTCACTGGGCCTAATCACCACTTTAATTGGAGGTTTAGATCAGAGGCGGCTAATAGCTCCTACAGCGGGGACTCCATGTATTGTTGACAGTGAGATCGTTGAGTGCCTTATCGTTGGCCTGTTTCAATTCTCCCAGGACACCACCGCGCATAACAGCATCGAGGTCCCCAGATACCGAAGGACACAGACCGCAGGGCCAATTAAATTTATCTGGGAAGAGCTGACAACTTTTTTAAACAGAGGAGAACCGGTGGAAGAATAATAGTGTCACTCTTTCCTGATTGCAGCCTGGCTGATGCCGGCTGAGCTGACACCACGGGCATGTTGCCAGCATTTCTTAACATTCAAGAACCTGCAAATTGGAGAGAACAGGGAGGGAGCAAGAGAGGAAGGAGCAGGGATTTCTCCCTATTTTCCACTTGGGATTGTGTCTGGGGACAAAAGAAAGTCGGGGCTGAGTGTCGACCCCCTTCTGACCAACCCCGATCGTGGTCTCGGGAGTGATCAGGACCTCCAGTGCTGTGCCTTTGGGAACAGGCTCAACCTTTTGCTTGGAGCCTGCATGGTGTGCATCTTGATGCGGCAGGTGGGCCTAAGAAACCCTACTCATTGTTTTGCACAAATGTTATTAATACTGTCAGATTCTTATAGCTCTAATCAATGTTATGAGCATTTTCAGCTTTTATTGATTTCCAAGTTTGTCATTTTTCCCAAGTATCAGAAAGCCTTTTCCAAACTGAATATAAGGAAACAGCTCCCCACAGGGGACTCGTTTTATATGTTGATTTTACTTTAGCCACATAGGAAATCTTTTGTGATGGTGATCTGAAACACTGTGTGGAAACACGTTGCCTTCTCTATGTCTTCAGATTTGTTTGACAGCAGTGAGCTGATCTTTGGTGTTTCGTTCTCAAAGACTGAGACTAGAAGTGGGTGCTAACCATGTAGTTCTCCTGCCCATGAATCAGTCGCTTGTATTTCTGCATGGAGGCCAGTAGCTTATGTACAGGGAAGAAACATCTTCTAGGAAGGCATCCATCTGACCTTGATTTGAAAGCTTCCAGAGATGGCAAATCTGTGAGAGCCTGTAGCAGTTCATTGCAATGGTTACGGCTCCCTGTCTGAGCTTTGCAAGACTGACTTTGCAGTGCCTGCCTGTCATCCCTTGCCACATCTCTCAGGAAGGATGGAGTCTGTTAGCACAAGGCATTTTTCGTACTGGAGAAAATGTTCCCATGTAAGTCTAGAAGGTGGCTTCAGCAAGCTCAGCCTGCAAACATTTGGTGTGTTTTCTGTGACTTATAACTTGCTTTCTGAATCCTCCTGGAATCTGCCTTGGCAGGTACCAGACTGTTTAAAGTACATAAATGCCTCTATGTGGTACCTCAGGGCACTTCTCCTGGTAACTTGTCCTGGCTTCTCTGTCCTTACACTGCTGCTGTCCTCTGTCTCTGACTTCTGGCAATGTCTCTCTGTGAGATGAGAGCAGCCCAAGCAATGCTCGTGGCAAGAGAAGAACCTTGCTGCATGTGTTGGCTGACCTGAATGCCGAAAGCAATTTCAAGCTGAACAGACACACATCCCGGAACTGCCACGTCGCTTTCTGTTTATTTCTTGCCAGATTTGCTAATTGTTCGGGTAGTTTCGCTGCAATAAAATCTCACTCCCTCATAGCCCATCTGCTCTTAGCTGATCCTGCAGGGATGCCATAAATCTGGGCTACGACGACATATCAATTTCCATGGCAACTGACCAATGTAGCGACCAAAAGCATGATGTCATAGGTATTGGTTCTCCAGGGCTTGAACAGGAGAATGAGAGTAGGATAAGGAAAATGCCACTTGAACCCGGACAACAAGGAGAAGACTGCACTGGGCTCCAGGTCCTGTGCACCCTGCTCTAAGGACTTTCCAGTGTCAGGCTGATCCTGCTGCCTGACCAGCAGAGCTGGAAAGCCTCACCAACTGGAGATGCTCCAGGGGAATAGAAATAAAATCACATCTTAAAATAAAGAATAGACTTACCAGTTTAAGCCTTGACCTGTCCCGTCTTCCTGAGCCGAAGGTTGCTCTGTGCTGACATCCCTCTCTACCCTGTGCAGGTTTACGTGCTCACTGTTGCTCACTCGCAGGGAATGAAAGTCACGGGCATCATCTTGCAATGAGAGCTGTCTCGTGCTGTTGAGATGCAGAGCAAAACCTGCTGAGCCAGCAGATGCCCACGATTCCTGGTTGCTGCTAAGCCTGGGGCCCCCCATCAGACAGAGGTCGCAGGAACAAAGCTGCCCTTTCTTCTGTGTTTCCAGATGCTCATCAAGAACGTGCGCTAAACCAAGGGGTGGGAATGCTACAGGCTGCAGGTTGGGAAGCTCTGGGTCACAGGACCAACTTGGAGCTTAATAGCAGTTGTTTGTGACACAGTGTCAGATTCCCTGGCTTTGAAAATTGAAACCTGTGGAAGAACGGTGTGGTTTTGATCTCTGCTTTTCCCCTATGATGTTTTATATACAATGTATTGATGTCTCCTAAACTGAGATAATCCCTTGCAATTCTTACACTGTTAAGCCTTTGCTTTCTCTGTCGGGTCCAGGCTATAGAGAAACAGTGAGCCCCTCTAGTAATCATTATGCTCTTTCTTTTCACAGCTTTGTGTAGGTTTCGTGGTGCTTTTTTTTTTCCTAAAGACAGCTTCAGTACTGAACTATGAAGCTGTGCTGGTGTCTTCAAAGACTGGCCAAGAAAGACTGTTCAGGGCTGGAGACACATTTATTTTCATAGGCATTTCCAACACTGCCTGCTCAGCAAACAATAATTGCACTGCAGTGACATTTGCATGCAGACATACAATGTGATCGAAGCCTTTCTGAAGGGTAATCCCCTGCTAGGAAGTTCTTTAGCGCCAGCACAGTTGCAGATGCCATTGATAGATGAGCAGCTGCTCTTTCACATCCTTGATTTTGTTATTTCCCCTTGATTTTGTTATTGTCCACTGTTTCAGTCTTGTTTTCCTTCACAGGTTCTGTGGGAACTCCGCTTCCAGGGGTGGAAGTGTGCATTGCCACCGAGACCTTGAAAGACGGTGCTCGTTCCTACACCATCCATGCTCAGGGAGATGAAAGCAACACACAGGTAGTGCTCAGCCACGTTCTCTGCTGCTTCACTTTGTCTTATGGAAAGTTCTGTCCTTCTCAGCCTTTTGAAACCTCGAAGATGTATCTGCTTTTACTCCTAGGAACTCAGTGATGCTATTTAGAGTTTTTTCTGTCTTGTATTCATTTATGGCTTTTAATATAGTCATAACACCTTATGGAAAATAGAAGTGTTATCATTGCTGCAAAGAAGAGCAACATCTAAGAAAGAACACTCCATTGCATGAGGGTGGGAGGTGAAAGCTGTGGTGTAAGGACTATGGTATAAGAAGGTGATGTTGTATCTGCTGAGGCTTTGATGCCCCAGGTGGGATGATGGGTTAAACAGTGCCTGGCCTTTGAAAGCCAGGATAAAAAGTTAAGGTCTACTTCAGAAGGGAAGAACAAGGCATAGAAGGGAATTCAAATGGACCCTACTCTGGTGTAATGAGTCACTGAATAGTGTGGAGGAGCGGATGAGTGCTGGAAAATCTAGAAATGGTGTCTTTATTTCTAGTGAAATAAACCCAGTGTTTATTTCACTGGGTTTGATCAGGGTTTTAGCAGTGACAAGTGGAAGGGCCTGACTTGGTGGCCTAGGGGGGATTGCATTCATTTGGAACAGCACAGAGAAAAACCTGTCAGGTTTCCATGACTATCCAGCTCCATGACGAGCTCCCATTGCCAAGTGATAGCTGCACCAGCAGTTCTGGTGGCTCAGAAGTTGGATACGCTTGACCGTAAAGCAGTTCATAGAATCATAGGTTGTTTGGGTTGGAAGGGACCTCAAAGCCCATCCAGTTCCAGCCCCCTGCTGTGGGCAGGGACACCTCCCACTGGACCAAATTGCTCAAAGCCCCATCCAACCTGGCTTTGAGCACCTCCAGGAAAGGGGCATCCACAGCTTCAGTTGGGCTCCTTTCCCTGTGAGCTGGCCCCTGTTGGGGTGCTCTGCGTGCCCCACTGCAGAAGTAGGCGCCAGCCCGAGTCCAGGGTGTCCTGCTGCCTCAGCCCCTTTCTCTCCCTATAGAAACAGCCAAACAGGCTCTGCATTGCTGCCACATCTCCTTTGCACCCTCATTGTGGGTGCAGGTCACGTCACCCCCGTCAGATCAGTAGCCAGGTGATGTGCGGGCTTAGCTGAGTAGATGAATGCTGTATGTGCGAGAGAAATTACGCCAGCTGTCATGTGCTGTGTGGGTGGGAGATAGGCAGGCATGAGATCCAACCTGAAATACATGGCTTCACTCGTCCCTCTGGGGAAATATCTTCTCATCTAGCCATGTACCTGCCAAGAGTTTGAAAGGAGCCTCCAGTCAGTGGCAGGGTATGCTCAGAGACGCTGCTGGTGTAGGTATAGGTGAAAAACTCGAGAAAACCTCTTTTTTATCTCCACGTTATCTGGGCTGGCAGCTAGAGGAGCAGTGGGATCACGGGCAACCTTGCTTGTGGGTTGTGGTCAGGCTGCAGCACTTTGTTCTACATTCTGGTGCTATAACAAGGTTCTGGATCCCACCTTGGATGCATGAAATGAACCTGGAGAGAGCTGAGAGGGACCACTCTGGCCATGGTTTGTGGCTTTTATTAAAGCAAAAAGGTTTGCTGCTCTTTGCTTAGTGTCACTGCTGTGGGCAAAAGGAGAAGACCTGGAACAGCTGTCTCTCTCTCTGGGACTGTCAGAAGGGCCATGGCAAGGTGGGAAAAACACTCACTGCTCTCAGCGCGTCTTGGCACAGATGGACACATGGAGATGTCAGGAGTTTGGGTTTTTTTTTGGTGGTCTGGGTATGGAGTGTGCCTTTCCATCGCGTGGCTCTGCTGGTGGGCAGGTGGCAGCCGTGGTGGCACACCTCTTCTGCTACTGATGCTGTAGTTTAACTGCTTCACACCTGTGGTAGCAGGCAGAAAGCCTCACCTGCTGCCGGTTCCTACCCTGAGATGCTGCTGCTGGCGCGCTGTGTGCATCATGCTTGGTTAATAATATATGTCAGAAGGGAGTACATCAGTGGAATTTACTTAAAACAAGGATCTGACAGTTCGAGTGCTCATCACACTCCACCAGTTAAAGGAAAGGCCTGGCTTTGTTTAAAATGATCTTCTCCATGGTGGAGGGGCTGTCCCTGGGATGAAAAGACCTGGTTGGTGTCACCCTCTCTGCCTGTACTACCAGACAACCCTGACGTGGCCTTTTCCTTGCCTCTTATGTGGAGGGATAAACAAATACTTCCTCACCTTCGTCACAGGAGGGCTCTGAGGCTTACAGCGTGTTGGTTGAGGGCTGGAAGATCTGAGGCTTGGACCTGGCAAAGGCAGAGAGGTCGCAGTGGAGGGAGGACAGTGGTGGTGGGGGCAGTGGCAGGAGGCATGCAGCCTTGCCTGGGTTTGATACAAACACCCGCAGCCCCATCCCTGCTCTGGGCATTTCTCCCTGGTTTGTCATTGACACTATGAAAAATTACCCCATGTCCTGTAAAGGATTGCTGGAAATAAACACCTCCCGGCAGCCGGGCCTGCACAGGGAGTGCCTGCCGTCTGCTTCAGTTCTACGACTTTCCAGGCAGGGACCTCTTGCCGTACACGGAAATTGCGGTGCACATCTGTGCCGCTGCACAGATAATAATGAAACTGCCAAGCTGGAGCTGGTTCTGGCTGCGACAGGGGCACGGGGCCGTGCTGGGGGGTGGCTGTGCTGGGCGGGCAGCCGTGCCCAGCAGCACAGAGGGCTAAGGATGAGGATGGAGTAGCAGATCTGGTGGGACGCTGAGCACCCCAGTAGGATTTGGGCTCCAAGCTGTCTCTTCTCACCAGCCTCTCAGCTCCTGCGAGCAGGTGATCTTTGTGGCGGGGGTTAGGCGCATTGTCAGGGCAATCTGTGAGGCGTTCACACCTTGGCTCTGCTGTGCAGAAACCCTCCTGACTGCAAGCGGAAAGAGCACCTGCCTTTGCCAAGGAAATTATTTGCTTAACTGTACGGAGCCTCACAAGGTCACCGCCTTCCCCACTAGTGTTGGGCTGAGGTTTCTGCCTTCTGCTCCCTCTCGACAACAGAAGACAACAGACTTACCCTCAGCTGTCTGGTCCCTGCTAACACTGTCTCTCCCATCTAACACTGTCTCTCCCCTAAGATGCTGGGGGATCATGCCATTTGCTTTCATGTTGTCACCCTTTGGACATGTTTGTGCATCCCGCTGCAGTGAGATGCAAACAGGAGCTCAGTGGCATCATGGCGATGATGAGGCATGTGGATGGAGCACGGAGGTGGGAAATGTTTCTGCTTTGCCATCCGGTAACTGTCTGAGCTTGTGGCAGGGGACTGCTGTAATTTGCAAAGCTGGTTTCTGGCACACCCTGAAGATCAATAATCTACTTAGCTGAAAGTTTGCTGTATCTCTGTTCTTCCCTTCATTTTCTCCCGTCCCTTGATTAGAGTGCTGGATTCCTTTCATGCACATGCTTCAGTCCTCCGATCTCCTTGCAGCTCTCATGAGCCTTGTTTTCCATTGCATCCTGTTTGCTCAGGTTTTCGAGCTGGCTCTTGTGCTGCTTCCTTTCTCATTGTTGCTGCACTGGGCTGTGAGCTGGTTTCCTGAGCTGACGTGGAGCCATGTGCAGTAGAGCTGTTGGCCGTGCCCTGTCTCAAGCTGCACCATCACTGCCAACACCACAACAAGGTGCTCCAGGCTGAAGACATCCCTGGACTGCATGTTCCATTCCCAGATGAGGATGCTGTGCAGCCTGGTGTGGAACAGGGCCACCTGGGGTGGGACTGCGTGGGCAGGAGGTGGCACTCCCATCTGTCACAGCGTCCCCACCTCCTCCCTGCACAGGAGCGCGGTGGTGCAGAGCGTGGTCCCCTAGAGAGACGCCCTCCTTTGAGTGCTCCATGAAGTGCTCCTTCTCCAATACATCCCTGGGGAGCAAAGGTGTGGAAGTGGACGTTAGGGGACAGCAGCAGCTTTCCCTGCTGTGAACCATCCGAGCTATTGCTCCTACAGCTGCTCACATCCAAAGCAGTTCCTAAATGTTTAACCTGCATTAAGCAGCTGCCTGTTGAGCTCATCTGATCCTGTAGGATCAGGCTCTTTACCCAAAGAGCCTGGCTGTTGGTGGCGGGGAAGCTGTCCGCACTCTTCCTTACTCACGGCCCCAGATGCTTTCTCTCCTGGTCCTTTTTCCCCTTAATTTTTTGGCAGCCCAAGGATCTTATTCTCCCCATGGCTGGCTCCCACGCACAGGAAAGGGTTACAGCTCTCCAGCGCTGAAGATTTCAGTTTGCTTTGTTCAGTGCGATGCATATTTCATATGCTTAGCTTCCCAGCTGGCAGAGGCCTGGAAACCCTGCGAGCTGTCGCGTATTGTCTCTCTCCTCCTTTATTTGTTTGTTTGTTGGTTGTTAGGTTTTTTGGGTTGTCATTTTTGTTGGATTCTTTTTTTCCCTTTTCCAAATTGCTCACTCACACGAAAGCCAAACCCCAGTCCCTGACAATAGGGGTCTATCAATAGATAAATGGTTTCACAGCTGTATCTAATGCAGTGCTCTAGCCAGGGCTTTTATGGCGAGTAATTTTCTCGTGATGAGGCTGCAAAGGGAGCCGTGCGGGACGTATGGGTTGCAGGAGCTGGCAGCAGGAGGACGCTGCAGCCATGGGCTTTTCTCCCCCCGCGAAGGTTGTAATTATCTCATTGTTTATCCATATGCAAGCTGTCGTCCTGGATGGGAACCGGCTCGGCTGTGGCCATCCCTCCCAAAAGCCACCAGCATCTCCTGGCCCCTCCTCCCCGTGCCCCCTGTGTCTCTGCCATCTGCTAGCAGCTTGCTGCTGGTTGCCAGCACCTCCACAGAGCTGCGGGCGCTGGGGGCAGCTGGCACCATCACCCTTTGTTAAGGCCAGAGATCTTGGCCATTGGTGCCCCTGTGGAGGGGATGAAGAATGGCTCCACCTCACTCATGTTCATCCCAGATCTGCTGAGAACCAGTGGCAAGGTGCTCAGTCACCACTGAGCTGCCAGAAGGCTGTCTTGGAGGCTTCCTCCAAGGTCTGGGCACCCCCATGGCTGCTGCCCACGGGTGGGCATGGGTACCGTGGATTTAGATGCTTGGCATCTCTCTGGGCCAGGTTGCTCTTGGAGATGCTGTTGCACAGGTACTTCTTGTGTGGTTGTCACCTCTGTCTCATCCATCCAGGCATTTGGAAATAGCTGATGTGAATGTACCTGGCTCTCCTCCTGTGTCTAGCGCCCAAGGCTAAAGATAGACGTGTGCCTGCCATGACTGGCATTCCTGAAAATGGACAGGTATGGACATGCTGGTGGGGATGTGACCACCTGTCCCAAGGAGCTCGTTCTCTCACTGTCCCAGGCAGCCACCCTGGTTTGTTCCTTTCCTGTCTTGGTCAAACGTCAGCCTAAACCAGGTTGTTGCCTGTGCCAGGAGAGCCTGGAAACTGAGGTGTTCATGTTTGGTGTTGTGAGGCATGGGATGAACGCAGATCTCTTGTCCACGCAGTCCCTGGTGCTGGTTTGTACTCAATTTTTGCAACCTGACGCCCGATTCCTTCTGATATGCGCCCACATACTTACAACCTGCTTCCTCATGTCTTAGGCTTGTTGGACCTCTATCAGGTCATGGAGGCTGTCACTGCTCTAGCACATATTGGAGATGTCTGCTGAAGAGCCCTGGACACGGTGGTAGAAATGCAAAAGCAGAGACTAGAAGAAAAAGGGACAGTTTCTGCCCCAGAACGCTTCCAGCTAGAGGGAGGAGGCAGAGGTCACTATCACATGGTTTAGCACGAGGAAGCAATTAGAGGTTCTTGAGCAGCACAATTGTCTGTAGTCAAAGCACATCACAGCCTCCCTGACCTTGACTTTTAAGTGAGGCTTGTGAAAAACAAACAGAAGGTGGGCCATTAATTGGACTCTTGTCTGGTCCTCTGCCTGCCCCACGAGCACCAAATCGGAGAGGGCGTTGTGAGGGCACGTCAGGAGCCTTTCTGTAATGAAGAGAGCTGAGGGAGTGAGAAGATGTGCTGACATCTCACCTCGTTTATTATCTTCTGAAGCCTTCAAGAAAGAGGGATGAGAACAGCAGCGTGGAGAGTTGTTGACGTTTCTGGAATAGTGTTGCATGTCTAATTTATAGTGTTAATATAGATCAAGAAGTTTTAGGTCCACGGAACCACTACAAGGAGGACTGACCTTACCCAAACTTGGGCTGTTTTCTGTGGTTCTTTTGGGATCATCTGGAGTTAATCAGTCTGGTAACTTTTGAAAAGCAGTATTGCCTAAAAATATATACAGGCACTTTTGTTTCCAGTGAAGCAATGTTTGCTGTAAGTAGAGGGTTGGGTTTTCTGGAAATAAGTTTCAGTGTTCAGCTCCACTATGCACCAGCCTTGCTTTTAAATTTATAACCCTCCAAAATGAAAAGTAAATTGATTATGTTATTCCCAGCCCTTTTATAAAAGTTAACATTGCAAAACCAGATGTGAAATGTGGCCTCATAGATTACAGTCTAGGCTTGGGGTTTTTTGGTTGTTTTGATTTTTTTTTCCCCTTTCTCTGCACTGTGTCCCCGAGGAGCAGAAATCTGCCTTTTTCCAGCAGGAGGAAAATTGTTCTGTGTCTAAATTGCCTCCTGCTTGCCTTCTGCAGGATGCTGCAGGACACGGAGCTCAGAGGAACGATAATGCTTTTACAAAACCATGCAACTTAGCAGGGAATTTTTAATTATGAATGTGCATAAGAGTTCAGGTTGCCTGGGAATTTGGTAATGCTCTAGCAAGCCTCACACCTCTAGGACATCCATTCAAATATGGCCCAGGGAGACAGTGATTAAAAGGCACTGTCAAGTGGATTATTGGTCGCCAGCTTCCTTTTAGGAGGCAGGTGAGCATGTCCTCATCTCCCTTGTCACCCACCACACCAGTCCTGGACATTGCATGATCGTCAGGTCTGGAAAACCAGATTCTGGACAAAGCCTGGAGCTCCTTTGCTCTCTCCAGGTCAGTCGGGGCTGAGCTGTTGGATGCCGTATTGTGGCGAGAATTTGCTGTGTCACAGCACTCTCCTGGCCACCAGAGTCTTGAAGGGATGAGAGTGGTGTCGTGAAGAACAGGGAGCGTGTTTGGAAGTGCTGGTGGCAGGTAAGCCTCTGCAGCAGTGTGGTGTTGAGCGTGGCAGGGCATCCATGCTCCATAGGGTGCGGGGTGGGAGGTGGGACCGTTCTTCAGGCTTCGTTATATTATTTTCTGTGCTTTTGTAAGAAACAAAAACTGGAAAAAGTTACTACTCTGTGAGAACTGCTAAAAGGGTTCCATCACTTCCATAAACCTCACATATAAATTATTGTCTTCTATTAGTCACTTAGAAGCCTACATTGCTTAATTATTTTGATGACAGTAATCACTTATTTACAAGGTGGGGAAAAGCGCCAAGCACTTCCAAGCTGAGCAGCGCAGTAGGACTGTGGAAGAGGAGGCAGGGCTGCAGAAACATCTCCTTTCTCCCTATGAATGTAAATGCTTTTGCTTTTCTTGGTTTCATCAGTGATGGTGTCCAGCCCACGTGAGCCCAGGGCGGTTCTCTCCTTCTCTGGTTGCAGTGGTGGTGAAAGACTCTGGTTCCAGTGTGTTGGAAGCTGCAGGACTGGGGTTGGCTGTGGAGAACTGGTTCTTTATGGAGCAAGGACTGCAGAGGAGTTGGAAAGTGGACTGTGGCTGGGTAGGGTGGTGGAACAGGGATCGGGGACATAAAGTTATAAGCATAAGTAGGGAAGAGTTATAGGAAAATGATACGAAATCTGCAGGCCCAGAAGACCCTCCCTTGCACTGCCCCCTCCTTGCTCCACTTCACCTCACCCAGGCAAACTGGTCTTCTGCAAACGCTTTGTGCTTCTGTGGTGCAAGAGTTGTGAGGCCCCTTTAAGGTCCCACCTGAGAGAAGATGCTCTGATCTGCTGCCTTTGGTATTCACCCAGGAAAGAGGTTCAGATTGTTATTTTTGCGGGGGCAGCGGGGAGGAGAGGTCTGGTAGAAATGAAGCGTGCCCCACCAAAACATACTCTCAGCGTTCTGTTTGCAGCCTGAAGAAGGTTTTTGTTGGTCTTTTTTTTTCCCCTAAAAGCTTGTCTGCCATCCTCTCAGTTCTGTCAACCCAATAACAAGTTATTACCTCGCCGTACAAGCCTCGCCTTCCAGCTTTCCCTCTGTCTCTTCCACATGTTTCTGCTTAGGAATCCGCAGTGCTTCCTCCACTTCCCAGCGAAAGACACGCCGCTCTGAGCCTGCCTCCATAAAAGCCCCTAATTCCATTAAAGTCCATTACAATCTCCTCTCCCGCAGTTCCCGGAGGAGCGCGGGGCAGCGTATATCAGAGACCGCAAGAAAACAAATGGCCACTTTGAACAAATCCCAGGGCCGCTTGCCAAGCGGGGATTCCCAGCTATTTACAAACCGCCCTCGCTTCCTCCTAATAAAGAGGTAAAATGGAAGCAGGGAAAATATACATTTTATAATCACCCCGATTTAGTCCTTCAAAGGATTTATTACAACCTTTTATTTTCATGCGTGGAAAATGTAATCTTATCTAGGATGCCGGCTGGCCCAGCTCAACTCACCAAATCAGTTTTACAGCAGAAAGCTATCAAGCAGCAACCTTCAGGGCCACGCTGTGCCTGGGTGTTAAAGTTGCTCAAATGCATTAAAGCAGTTGAAACGTGCGTTAAAATATGGCACTGGGAGAGGAGGGTATCTGTGCAATTAGCAATCTGATGCTTTCAGCAGCCGCTTGCAATGTTGATCCAGTGTATCAACAACGGGTACCACTGAGATTTGATGGGGAAAGGAAACAAACACACCAGCCATGCTGCTGCCACAAAAAACTCGCTTTCAAAGTGAGTTAGCAGCCAGCTAGCTTTGGGTACGTGGGATTTTAGCAGGGATCAGATGCAAGGGGTTGTAGGAGATAAATGCCTTGAACCTTGAATTTTAATTTATGCTGTTTGCAAGCAGCAGAAGCTGCTCGCACTCGGGTGGTTTGTGTCCCCTCTGCTACACTGGGGAGCAGTGCCAGTGACATTCAGAGTTCAGCAAGCAAAATCCTATTAAGATAACGTCACGGCCTTTCTGTTTTACTGTTTGCAAGCCAGCCATAACATCATTAAATTACACAACAGGGAGGTGCCTGCTGCCAAGGAGCCCTGCTCGAGATAAGATGTGGGTTGAGCCGCTGCCAAAATTTGAGTTGATATGACAAGAAATTTGGAGCTGGTTCAAGGCTTGATTCACACAAGACATTGCAGCACACAGGTAAACACGGTGTAGGATTGGTCCCTGGGGCAGCCCTGCTGCCCTGATCTGGGACACAGAGGGGGTTGTGCAGGTGGGGCAGTACCTGGCACTGCTGGCTGGCACCTGTGCAGGGCAGAGCTCAGCAGGGTGGGATGGGAATGAAGGCATTTGTAGTAGCCAAATTTACACCTGTTCTTGCATTCAGCGTCGACATGAAGAAAACAAAATCTGGCGGGATCTTTAGATGAAGCTCAGGCAGCTGTTCACGGGTCTTGGCCACCCTTACCTCTGCCGGTCCCTCCCCAGCCCTTAAGGGAGAGTTAGAGGCAGCCTGATAGCTAAAGGCTTACGCTGGTAATTAAAATGTCTGTAGTCTGAGGGCAATTTCAACAGTCCATTGTCTCTAGCTGAGATGGGGCGGATGGGGTCCAGAGGGGCTTGCCAGGAGCTGAGCGGGATGGAGTTGCCTCTGGGAAGGAGAGATGTCACTGGCAGGCTTGTAAGGGCTGAGTTACTCAATGGGCAAAAATGGAACTGGAAGCATTGGAGGCACTAAGATGCTCAGGGAAGTTGCTTGTTTCACGGTGCCATGGCTGGACCAGCAGGAAAGGGAGTAAGGCATAGCTACAGGGTAAAACTAAACACAGCCTCTCTGTGACAGCACTGAAACCCTGCCTAGCTCATCACCCTGCATCCCCACTGCCTCCCTGCCGTGCTCACCGCAAAGTCTGTGCCTCTTGCCCTTTTGGTGCTGCAGTTGCTGAGGTTTGATCCTGTGCTCCCCTGGACCCCAGGTTTCTCTGTGCTGTCTTGCTTGTGGATAGTTTGCTCCTCAGGGTCCCTCTGTCACATCCCATGGGCAGGACTCATCCAGCACCATCCTCACCTTGCCAGCATTTAGCTAAATTCCTGTCATCAGCCTGAAGGGTCTTTTTTCCTGCAACATCTTCCAGGCAGTGGAGGAGCCCGGGCTTTGGAACACACAGAGGCATTTAGGTGATCATGACATCAGGAAGAAATGTCTTAAACCAAAAATTGTGCATTAAAAAACAACTTTAAGCATTTTTTATCAGAGAAGCTTTGTTTCCATCAAAGGCTGCACGGAGACACGAAGCCTACCCTGCGCTGGGATTCTGCCTGGTGCTTCAGTTCTGCTACTACTGCTTTCCCTCATGGCTGTGTTTCTGGCATTTCTGACTTTTGGGGTCCCAGATGTATTCACATCCGTTTTGCAGCAGCCCAAGTACACAGTGACTCGGAGTTCCCATTACTGGGATGTTCTCTGCACAGGGACAGAGTGGTGTGTACAAGCACATCTCACAGTGACCTTCTATCACATTGGCTTTGCCCCTGCAAAGGACTTTAGGTTCACACAGTCCCAAGCGGTGCGACATTCATGCTTCTCTAGTGCCTCATCTCTTAGCCTGCCCGCATCCTTGTAATTACAGAGCCATGTATATGCAGGGGGGATGAGATACCGTGCCATGTCAGTCAAGTCTGTGACCTTCCTGTGATTCCCCAGTTTCCATAACAGCAGGATATTTGTTTTGTTGCCATAGTTTGCAGGTTTGCAGGGTACCGAGTTGTCACTACAACCGTTGCCTTCCAGTGAGTCTGAAAGGGGCCACGTGTCCCAGAGAACAAATCAGATGGTGTTTCCTGCCACCTCCTCAGGAAAAAATAAGTGTTAGATTGACAGTTTTGGAAAGCGAAGTTTTACATCTGTCAACAGAGCAGAGAGCAGCATGGCACAGCCAAGGGGGCGCATCATCCCCCGCCTCCCCTGCCTCGCGGCGTCTGTATCCTCAGGAGGACGGTCCTCACCCTGAGAATACTACAAATCTGGTTCATCTAGGGTGAGCGGTGATGGTGCCTTCAACATCAGACCAAGATTCAGTCTCCCAGCTGCTGTGGGCCAGTGGTCCGTGTTTCTTGTCCCTGGGAAGGACAAGATTTCACTGCTGCCAGCACAGTGACAGGTTGCTGCAAGTGCGGAGCGGTGCAGCTGGTGGCCAGTGTCCTCTAAAGCTGCTGTTTCCACGGCTGAGCCATCCGCTCACCCTTTCAGCTTGCTGCTGCCACTGCGAGATACGCAGACCCGAAGGACAGCAGCACTCGGAACAGGACATGGAGTTGTCAGGGCTGTGTGGGTCTTTCAGGATGCAGCCTCTGTGACCTGTTTTCATCCATCCCTCAAGACCCGCTGCTGTGAGGAAGGGCAGTCTCAACAAAAAGAGATGGGAGATGGTGGGTGAGCAGGTGGGTGTCCTGATTGGGGTGCCTGGAGATTGCAAAGCACGACACACTGTTTGTACTGATACCTCCCCAGCATCCCACTTCCCAGACCATGCTGAGGCTCCAAGGGCAGCAAATGGAAACAGGGAGGGTGTTCCTGGATGGTTTTCTCGGGGAGAACCTGAGCCTGGCAGAGGCTGATAGGTGCTGCAGTGGAATCGGGGTGCAGAGAGCTGTTGTGAAGCCGGTCTGCATCAGATCATCCAGGGGTCAGCAATGACCATCCCTTTCCCAAAAGTATTTCTCAAGCAGCTGTGTGCATGCAAGACTTCTCCTCCCCACTCCTTTCCTTTGTCAGCGGCTGGAAGGTTTCTGGACTGGACTGTTCCAGGATGGCAGTTCTTGGTTTAAATAACACAAATGTATATTTTCAGTGCTTTTGAATATTGAAGGCACTTACTTAGGCAAGCGCTTCAACTCAAGGAAGGAGGTCCTGCGGGTGGGCAGGCTGTGGTGGAGGTTGGTAGAAGCTGGGAGGGCACATGCTGTGGGTCCTGCTTGTCCCCCACCACCCTGCTGAGCCAGCTGTGGTGCTGGGGGACAGGTGACAGAGGGACGACTGCTCACTGCTGGTCCCCAGGATGCACTCACTCTGTGCTTGTCCTAGGTGACGCCGGGTCTGGAGGGGCAAGAAGGGGAGCTGCTCGTGAGGGGACCCTCTGTCTTCCGCGAGTACTGGAACAGACCCAGAGAAACAGAAGATGCCTTCACACCTGATGGCTGGTTCAAAACAGGTACCGTGGTGGCTTCCGGTGGCCTCTGGCAGGGGGTAGCGAGGGGGAGAAGGAGCTCTAGTTCAGCTCCCGGGGTTCCCTGGCTTCTGGGAAGGGAAGTTAGAGATTGGAGGTGACAGCTTGGCTGGGGATGCAGGCTGGACCGCTGCTCAGGGAAGTGGTTGAAGTCACCATCCCTGGAGGTGTTTAAAAGACGTGTAGATGTGGTGCTTAGGGACATGCTTTAGTGGTGAAGTTGGCAGTGCTGGCTTAATGGTTGGACTCAGTGATATTAAAGGTATTTTCCTACCTAAATGGTTCTGTAATGTGCTTCCAAATGCCGAGCTCAGGGAGGGGTTTCACGTGCCTTGGCCAAAATTCATCAGCCAAGTAATGGGGTGTGTTTGGGAGTGTGTTTGCTTGTAAGCATAATACGCTGGTAGTTACCATTTTCTGGGGACTGAAACTTTGCAACCTCAGCACCTGAATGCCAGGTGGGATTTAGCTTAACTTACACAGGGACTACGTCAGTGGAAAACCTCCTGTAATCTCCGAGGCGCCGGATCCGTCTTGGCGCCAGTGTGCTTTCTGCGGGGGAGTTTGCTCTCCCGGTTGTGGCTGAGTATTTAAAGACAAGGTGCATAGGGTTGAAACCATGTGCATGGACAGCACAGCCGTACAGGGTGTCCGTGGGATCGTGAGCTTGGCTGCTAGGGTGACATGGGAGCATTTCAAAGAACAGTCATTTGTCAATCAGAAAATAGTAATTGATGGAAAGCTAAACTTTCTGGGAAAAAAATCACCGTGGGTGCATTGTGAGAGCAGTTCGGGAAGAGGTTTTGAAATTGCCAAAATATTTTTTTTTAAGTGAAAAGTCTGAGTCTTCCAAATAAAGAGACCTTTTCATGTGAAACCAAGGCTCATTTTATTTTTATATGATACAATATGGAAATGGCAAAGGAAATGCTTCTTTTTCTGGGTTTCTTAGGATTTACCTTTCCCTTTCAACTAAAAGAAATGTTTCCGAAATATATATTGTTTCCAGGGATGGGAACACCTCTGGTATTTGCTTTTCAAATCAAATTTTGCCCGAAGATAATACCCTAATAGTAACAATACCTATTGCAGGTGGGCACCCTATGCACCTTGGTAGGTTTAATTAAATATTTGCAAGCAGAAAAAAGATCCCTTTATCCCATGTTAGCAGCGGATGCTGTTGGGATTGCCCCTACCTGAAGCTGCTGTGGCTTGGACGGCAGGTTCTCAGAGGAGGACTCTTGCAGCTAATGCTGCCCATCATGTGGGATAACAAATTCAGGAGAATACCAGGCTGAAGACCTTTCCCAAATGAAATAGATGTGACAGGCCATGAATAAGTGATGTGCTTTGAATTACGCCTTCTGCTCTGCGTGTGGCACAGCGAGCAGTCAGAGACCTCCTCGGCCAGAGGTTCCTGTCCCCTGGCACCGTTCTGCAATTTAGATTAAATAATAAAGCAGCCGCGGGCCAGAGCGGTGGTGCCGCGAATGGGTTGGCAGGTCTGGTATCTCAGCTGCCCCCACTGCCATCCAGGAGCTGACTGGGCTGCGGGGTGGATACAGGCAGTTTGTTTGCCTGCCTGCACTGAGCCCACCACCAATTCATCTATTGAATGCAAAAGGGCAGAATAGCTCATTTCTGCCAAATAACACACACACAGCTCTGGCTTTCCTGTCCCCCTCTTTTACTCTGTGTTAGCAGTGGCATCGAGTCAAGAATCAGGCTGGATTTCTGATGCCTCCTGTGTAATCTTATTTATTTACGGTTCTCAAAGAAGCTGTGATTTATTATTATTGTTATTCTGAAGCAGACGTGGAGCTGCCCTGCCAACAGTGTCACCACGGGTCCCCATCCCGGGTGGGTACCGCAGGCTGGGACTGGAGCATCATCAGGCGATGTGCAGGGTGCAGGGCAATCAGCTTTAAAAATTTTTTTGAGTCAACACTCCTGATGAATATTTCAGATGCAAAGCAATAGCATGCATTAATTATTGCAAAGAGATGTCTTTAGGAGAAAATGATTTTGAAATTCAGTTTAATTTCATTGTAATGCGCTGCAAACAGGAAGGGAGTATGTGTGTTTAATTGGCTCTCGGGGGTAAGGCCGGGAAGATGGCATGCCTTTGTCACAGGCCATTAGTGATACAGACTGCATAATGAGAGAGTACAATCAGCTCACAGCTGCCGGCTCCTACGGGGAGAGAATGATATTAAATAGAAATCAGTATAAATTAAACTTAACCCTTTCACTTGCTGAACAAAGCTCAGAGCTGGAAATGAGGGGAGGAAGCGAAGACAGGCATGGGGGGGAATCTGGCTGGGTCAGGGGGTGCCTAGCTGACCCCCTTGAAGTGGCCAACCCCCAGCCAGGCTGCCTCCTGGATGTCCCCACAGCTGCCTGGGGAGGACAGCAGGCTTTTAGCTCTCCTCTCAGTCCCCCACTCTCGGCCTTTCTTTCCTTTCATTCCTCTCCTGACCGCTTGCTCCGTCTCTTACGGGTGTCAGGTCAATGGGGCTTTTTATCTCCCAAGACTCATTCATCCGGCACTGCCACGAGCAAGTCTTGTCATTCCTTGCTCACCCTGCGTGTCCCCACCACGGTGACAGCCGTTGGAGATCACTAGGAGGTGGCAAATGTCCCTGTGGTGGTAAAAAAACACATTGAGGAACTGAGGAGGCTGTGTCCCATCATAGCAACTGGGATCTGAAGGGTGAATTACCACCATTAAGCAGCAGTGGGTAACGTTGAAGTGAAGACCATAGTTGCAGAATCCAAACGAGACAAAGCCTGCCCACTGCCAGGCTACCGTCTGCACTATCTGCTGTTTGCAGGTCATATCAGTCAGTGTTCTAAAGCTGAGGCTGGATGTGTGCGCATGGTGCTCCCAAACCCCAGGCAATGGTATTTCCAACTTTGTGCTAATTTTCCTCCCAACCAAATGACCTACGGGTCATCTGAAGTGGATGGTAGTGTGGTTGCAGGTAGTGTCCCCACCGTCTCCCAAGGACACGGGGAATGAGCACTCAGGTGAGGAAGGGGCGAGGTTCGGAAAGGGTAGGCTTGGAGATGATGTGGGTAACTCAGCTGTCATTGTTAATAGCAATCCAAAAAAACAACATCGAGTCAGCAAATGAAGAATAATTACTGCAAGGGGAACCCGGCATATTGCTCGTACTGCACCTCATGAGGAGTCTGTCCCTGGAAGGGCACTGCTCTGCGGTGGCACTGCATGGAGATGGGGTGCGTGGAAGGGGTGTCCTGCAGCTGACACTCGCTCTACTGTTAAACAGAAGGTGGTGTGATGTCTCCACACGCCGAGCAGTGAACATGGGTTGTGTGCATACCGTTCCCATGCATTGGTGCCCTCTCACGAGGTGGAATATCCTACTGGCTTTGCCAAGTATCATCACTTTGGGGCTCTCACTGGGTGTCCAACTTCAGAGTTTACACACACAAAGCCAAGAGTCACTAGAATTCATTCCTTCCTTTGGTTTTATGATTGGAGTTAACTTGAATCTGCTGCATGGGGTTTGCCTGCTCTGAGCACCAGTGCCCTGCCCCCAGGGTGGGGGCTGATGCTCACACCTTGTAAGACGCCTGCTGAAGTGGTCCATCGTGTGCTTTTCTTGCCTGCTTCCCACAACGCAAGGCTGACAAAGGAATCTTGAATTTTTAAGTCTTTTCTGGCTGTGGGTCATTTATGTCCCCAGTACTTTCCTCAGGCCGGTTCTCCGATTGTGGTTGCTCTTGCTGTTAATTGAGTTACTGAGGAGGAGGGTTCAGAAAGTATAGGAACCAAAAAAAGAGTCAGTGCTTAATGGCAGCAATCATTTTCCTTTCTGATTGACAGCTCCTCTATTAAAATCCCCTTTTCTCCTATGAAATTGTCTTCCCCAAGAAAACAGTCTTATATTGAGCATAGGGGATTGCCATTCCCTCCATGTCAGGAGACAAAAAGTAGCGACGTGGCCTGCGGTCCCCAGCACTCTCTCCACAGTGTGCTCCCCGCTCGGTTTCTAGGGAAATCTTTGGGCAGACCAGGCATTTAGTGCAACAACTGCAAATTTGTGTTTCCTTCCCCAGAACGAGCAGCAAACACTGTGTGCGCTACGCAGGAAGCCTCTGCAAGTGTGTCTGTTTTGTGCCTCCACTTAAGAAGGAATGAGTATGTTTGTGTGTTATGGGGGAAAAAAAGCAGACAAAAAGGCATGATGCTGCGGTGACTTTTTGATGAATTCAAGATCGTGGCTCTTTTGAGAATCATCTGAACTTGTGGTGTTGCGTAGGTGATTTACTGTTGCTCCCATCCTCTTTTTTTCCTTCCGATATGCACCGTTGTCTGCCTATCTCTCTGTCTCTCTCATTTCCATCCGAGTGAATTGGATTATTTTTATTGTATTAAGGCTGTTGACAGAGCTGCTTAGATCAAAGTGCCCTCCAGCCATTTCCAGGGAAACTACTGGATATCCACCTGCTGTTATACAGCCAAGCAGCACCGAGCCCTCGGAGACCGAGGCAAACCCAAAGGAAAAAATGCCTGCGGCCGTCTGTCTCGTGTCGCTGCGATACCTTCCCAGCTGTCCTGTGCCCTGCGAGGTGAGGGGCAATCTCCAAGCACACTCACACGCTGCTGAGCAGGAAAGATGGAAGCAAAAAAATAAGGAAGGAAGACATTTTTTATGATGAAGGTGGGAGACAGATTGCTTAGAGTGGCTGTGGATGCCCCATCCCTGGGAACATTCAAGATCAGGGTGGATGGTGCTCTGAGCAGCCTCATCGAGTTGAAGATGTCCCTGCTGATTGCAGGGCATTACACAGGATGACCTTAAAGGTCATTTCCAGCCCAAACCATTCTATGATTCTAAGAGCAATCACCAAGCAAAGCCTGGGAGCTGCAGGAAAGCAGCAAACACCAGCTTCTCTGGTCATCCCGCTCCCTGATTTTTATTCATCTGTCCCAGCCTTGTGATGCTTGTGTCGTCAGGCTCTGGCACTGTCAAATTATGTTATCTCTGCCCAGGAGGCAGCAGTCACCAGGCAGCGAGCAGCTTTGGAGGTGTGAGGAAGGGGACAGAGAGTTCGGGAATGTGATGGAGTTACCCAGCGCAGTGCCTGGGTGCTCCCCACTTGCCCTGTGTTATTCTGCCCACACTGGACTGGGCAGGGTGCTTTCTCCGAAGGAATCTGGCAATACAGTGGTGTGCACAGGGGGAGTGAGACAATCAGAAAGCAGCCTTCTCCCTGAGGGAAGGCCAGCTTCCATTCACATTTGCCCATACATCCAGAAAATTAGAATCTGGTGTATTCAGGGAGATTTATTTTCAATTACAGGTTAAGGCTGAGACATGAAATAGCACCGGGTTTGAAAGTAGTGCATAAATCCTGCAACAAATCCATGTATCTCAGCTCCATATAATAAGATTTTATTGATTGCTATATTGTGTCTGTCAGAATAAAACTCTCTTAATGCATGCAGCAGGATGGAGAAGATAGAAAGCTTGTTGGTAGTAGAATCTGATTCAAGAATCAATGCACTTTGATTAATATGTCGTTAAGAAAGTAAGAGTTATTTAACTTGTTTGATGCACGTTTCAAAATGATGACTCGTATCTTTTTAAGTTTCTTTCCTTAAGCTCCATTTAAAAAACAACCTTGTAGGTGTTTTTCACGTTGCTAAGTCCTGGTTTATCACTGAGTGTTTGCCGGATCCTTTTATGCAAGTCACAACCCCCCAGGCTCCCATTAATAATAATGCCAATGGCCCAAAAGACTTCCCATTCGCCATCGTTGAAAGCTTTAGAAGGGAAATGAGGTGGACCTGCTATCTCTATTTCTTCTGGATATTCTGCAGTCAAAGAGGGAGCTCCAGGGGGGAAAAATGAAAAAGTTGTTAATCTGGAATAAGACATCATCAGGAAAATGAGACGCACCCATCAGTTCTGGCAGGCTTTCGGATGCTGCCAAGCTTGGGCAGTCAGCAGCACGCTGTGCGTCTGTGCTTGCTGAACATGCCATTCTCTCAGCTCAGGCTTTTCCACTGTCATGTAGAAACTCGGGCACCAAGGACGAGTCTTGGCTTAGCTGGAAGCATCCTATTCAGCCCCGCAGTTCCCAGGCTGCTCCAGAAATAGGACTCGCTCTTGCTGCAGCCGTGAATCCCCAGTCAAGGGAAGAAACCCAGTGACTCTTTCAGATTGTTTTCAGGGACCTCCTGTTGTCCATCTGTCCTCTTCACACCGAGCTCTCCAGTGCATAGCTGGGTAGCTCTGCTGGCACCAGCTGCAGATCCTTGCCATTCCCAGCCTTGGCTCTTTGGAGATTTCCACACCACCACTTCTTATTGGGAAGGTAGAGCTGCCTGCAATTTTCCAGCTCAGAGAAATCTGGTGTTGGTAGGAAATGCCCTGAGCAGGTCATCCTTGGCCAGACACAACCCATTGCTCCTCTCAGGCTGGTCTCCAAGGAGAAGGGGCAGGAGAAGCAGCGAATGGTGCACACCCCATCCCTCCAGCATAGGTTTTTTCCCTGTCACTTGCCTGTCCACAGAGACAAGCAGGTGTTTCCCTGCCGAGGGAATTGCTTACATTCATGGGTGTAGCACTGACACCTGAAACAGAAGATACTTTAGCCTGATCAAGGCAGATTATAAATAGAAATGCATGTAATTAGCATCCTAATCTGCAGGTTTTCTGTTTGTTTGCAGTGCCTTTCCCAGTGATAAATCCAGTTAATGCAAATTCTATTTTTAAAGAAACAATTCCTTAATTATAATGCGTTGCAGGTGATGTGACTTACTGGTTCAGTAAGCCCACCGGAGGAAGCCTTGGCTCCCTCCAAGGAGCTTCTTTTTAGAGTCTGTCGTGGCTTAAACTCATGAGTCGGGCAGGATGGCAGCGAGTATTTCCCAAGGCTCTGTCTCTGCTTGCCGGGTCTGTGATTGAGTGTTAGTGCTGAAAAGCAGTGGGGGTGAGAGGCAGGGAGGAGGTAAGCTCACCCGCTTCATTGGTGGCTGATAACTTGGACCCACATTCCCACAAATATCGTGAAAGGACACCCAAAAAATGCTGAGTGTACCCCAAACACAGCTCCACGGGCTGCTTTAGGAAGGAGATCCCACTGGATCTTCATGGGACAGGAACAGAGGCTGCAGGCACTGACCTGGCAGGTTCTCTGATGAAGCCAGACCAGGCGTCTGCTGGACTCACATTTCTCTCCAACCCTTATTTAAAATGTCTTTGTAGAAGTAAAAACATAAAGATGGCATGGTGTCTGTATCAGCCATGTGTAAAGATTTCTTTACAATCTCAAAATATTCCTCTCTCTCTCACACGCACACACACGGTTCTGACTCTACAGAAGGAGAATTCACTTTTTCTGCTTCCTGCCTCAGTGTTTATTCTTCCTCCTTGGGGAGACAACATTGCCAGGTTTGCCTGATGGCTGGAAGTCTTAGGGTCATCAGGACACAGTGAAATGAAACCCTTGTGTTTCCTTGACTGCTTGTGAGACTGATGTTTTCAGCAATTCAGAGAGTGACTTGGGATTTTTGTAGCTGTAAATGAGAGCAGCTTTTGGCACAGAATGTGTTTACTCTCCACAAAGCTCTGCTCTAGTTGTATCAAACATCTTGGATGCCAACCCTTTCCTTGTCTGAGAACCTCTGCTACACGGAGTCCAATTTTCAGAGGCATGGAGCAATTGCACCCCAGCTGAGAGTCAGTGGGAACAGCAGGCAGCGGCGTCTCCAAAAGCCAGGCTCTTCCCTCTCAGTCTCTATTTGCTTTTACCTTTCAAGCTGTGCTACAGCAGCGCCGCTCTTGCATCCTAAACAGAGAGGGGCTTGTTCAGGCTCTGACGGCCAGCAGTGACTCTTCCCTTCTCATCCCAGGGATTGATGTAAGGAGTCCCACCCGCAGCTCCAGCTGGGTTATGTTGTAGAGATGTGAAGCTGAGTTCTGCAAGCCTGTCAGAAGGTCTAGCAGGAGAATTGCAAGCTGGCAAGTGGGTTAAGAGGGGAAGAGCAGGACCGAGCGCAGGATGTGGTAAAGAAATGGGCTGAACAGTCATCTTTCTCATGGTACTTGGAAGAGGGTGTCAGGTCATTGGCAAGGTTTTCTTTCAAGTGGCTACTTACTGCTATATAAATAGTCTCCTCCAGTGCAAAATTAAAAACCCCATAGGGAAAGGTCAGTATCAAATCAGCTGAGCGAGATCCCTGAGCAGTTGTGCAGAGGATGGGACCATGGCCCCATTGCAGGCACGGCCAAAGCTTGTGTTGTTTTGAGTACGGCTGGAATGGGGCCCCAGGGATTTTCGTTGATCCATGCTTATGGTTCAGTCACTACAAAGACTAATGTTTGTTGTGTCTTTACTGTCACCGATTACCCCGTGACCATGGGGCTTTGGAAAGCCTCTTCAGCATGAAGGATAAACGCTGCAGAGAGTTGTCTACAGCATTGACTGAAGGGGTGGGTTTATTGTACTATGGCAGCATCAGGGTAGGGAAAAGTAATGATGAAGACTGAATGTTGAAGTCATCACCCTGAATCCAAACAGCATTCAGCTTTGCAGATGCCGGACTGGCAGCTTGCTGCTCCAAACTAGAGTTGTGATCTTGGTACAGACTTGTTTGTGCTTTGCTCTTCAGTCCCTTGCCAAGCCAAGCCTGCTGCTGCCTGGCCTCCTATTCAAACTACTGTGCTCAGCTATTGGGATGCAGATTTCACTCTGGCAATGATCTGGCAGGAGTTTAATCTGCTTGTTCGCTCACTCAGAGCTTTTGTAGGAGCTTCACCTTGTAGAGGCTGGGGGAAGACGAGGCAGAGAGCTGGAGCTGCCCAGCAGGGGTGCTTGAGCAGTTGCGCTGCAGGTTTTGCCGTTGATGGTCCTGTGAGTCCATTTCCCGGCTGCTGCACACACTCATTGTGTCCTGGTGGGCTTCTTTGTCTGGCATCTCACACCAGGAGATTCCCCTAAAGCAGCACATGGCTAGGAAAGGCTGCTTCCCGTGGCCGTGGGTATGCTTTTTGGTGGTGATGGGCTTTATCTTCAGTCCTGACATCTGTGTGAGATGCGAGCATCCTGCGTCGTGCCTGCCCCTGGCAGAGGGGCTGGACCTCATTCTCCAGAGCTGGGGAGTTGCACAAATTGATAACAGTTTGTAGGACAAGCCAAGGATCTGGTGGACCTGATTTCCTTCCTTCCCCAGCACAAGAAAGTGAGGCATGAGATTTAACAACCGTGGTCCAAGAGCCGTTAAGTGGTGAGGTTTGTAGGTTGGGCTGCTTAAGGTGCTTGAAGAAGAACTGTACGGCTCTGGCTTTGACAGCCAGCAGCCAAGGACGCGATCGCTCCAGGCTCTTTACTTTCAACAAGAGTCATCCCTCTGGGTTTCGCTCAAGACAATTGAGAACATATTTACTTACAACTAATGGTATTGTGCTCTAAGCAAAAGCGTAGGCTTCTCTATATTTAAGCAAACAATTTAAAGCAGATATCTTTCCTCATATCCACCACTGTCTGTCTTAGTCAACAGCCTCCTATCATTATCTCTGCTTTATTTAATAAATGGTCTCACCAGAGATGGGGACAGGTCACTGTGTGGAAGAGAAGAGGTAATGCTGTCCTTAGTTAAGGTGTCATTGATTCCTTAGCTGTTCTGCAGAGGGCAGGAGCCAAAGCACAGGGGTTTAGTCTCATGATTTTATTATTATAATTATTATTTTTAGCCATGCACGCGTGGTTACCGTGCTCTTAAGAGTTTCACCAGCTGAGTGCAGCTGCGTTCAGCTGAGCTGCCACACTTTGGAGCATTTACTTATTTATCACTCTTTGAGTTTTCTTTTTTATCTTGTTATCTGCAGGGATTTCTGTAAATATTCAAATGCTAATGTGGAAAAAAAAAAGTTTTTCATTTTTACTTACCCTTTTTCTTTTCTGGCTTGTCCTCTGGGCAAACCCATCTGTGGTAATTCTGGCTATAAGCAATGGGGGGGCTCCCTCCGCTCAGCCTACTTGTGTCATATCAGACCCCCATGAGTTCCCGCTAATGATGAGTGAACCTGCAAAGTCTTGGCTGCAGAAACATTTAAAGGCTTGGCTGGTTTGTCTGCCATTTTCCATTAGAGGAGTATGATGGCCTTGGAGCAGAGTGTGCAGCATCCCGGGGTGAGGGAGGCGTCATCTGCTTCTTGTCCTGCAGCCCTGTGATGTGCTGAAGGGTTGGAGAGGCTCCTGGTCATGCTGAGCTACATGTGCAGAGCATACCCAGAAATGAGGTGCAGCACCTCTGCCAGGACAGGCAGGACCCAGGATGCTGCCAGACTCTGCCGAGATCTGAGTTTTCTGTTAATCCATTTGGTTCTGTTCTCTGCTGGCTGAAAGCTGGTGCCCAGGACTCTGTCTGCTGGCATATGTCATGGAAGGGGATCTGATGCCAACCCGAGCCAGGGCTGGAGCAGGGACCATATGCAGCAAACTCTGAGGCCCTGGAACAATGAGATGGAGATGAGCCTTTTATTTGCCAGCCAAAACCTGCTGGTCGTTTGGGCATGCTGGGAAGCCCATCTTGCAGGAAAGCATTTGGAGTTTGGAGGGGATCTAGTAGATGATGCTTTCCAAGCTCCCCTAACGTGTCTGCAGATGAAGCTGAAGCTTCCAGCTCTATTCATCTGTAGGGTTTAGAGAGCTGCCAACACCAGTGCCTTTAACCAACCCTTTGCATTCACCTAGCGTCCCCGGTGTCCGTGAAGGAACGTGAAACGGTGACAAGGATGGGGTGAGCTTCGCAGTTCACAAAGAAGGAAGCCACCAGATGCATGTATGTTCTACACCCGTCTCCTGCCCATCCCAGTCAGCATGGGCATGAGGACCAGGCATCAGAAATGCTCCTGCTGGGGATCCCTCAGCCTTGACTTTGTTTGCAGAACCCAAGACTCCAGACTTTGGTCTATGACCAAGAGCCTGCCTTGTAAGTGCAGCACAGCTTCACTGGTGCCGTCCCATGGCTGGAGTTACAGCTTATTTTCATGCAAAATGTACCAAAACTAACCTACATCTTTCCTCTCCTGTGTTTTCCTGTACTTTGTTCTCTTTGGAACATCAGTTCTTTAAAACAAAGGTGACCAGAAAATGCACCCTTGGGGTGAATCCTGCATGAAGGCGAGGGGCAGCAGGACAAAGTGATGTAACAGGTTAATCTGCCCCTGCCTAAATACTGCCTTGCCATCTCTCCTGTGCTAGGCAGAGCACTCAAGGTCCCCTAGGAGAAATGTCCTCTTGGGAGCAGAGGCGGGTGTGCGTGGTGGCCTGAGCCCGCTCAAAGTGGTGGGGTTGTAGAGCAAAGCATGGATGGCGAATTTGCACCGAACGGATGTCAGGATAGTGAAGGAAATCCAATGTGCAAGCAAGCCATGAGGGTAGACCTGGGTAGAGCATGGGGGGCAGCAAGCATCATCCTGGCTTCTTGGCCTGTGGCCTGAGAGCCTTTAAGAAATACAGCTGTGAGGGGAAGGTATCGCTGATTTATCAGCCAAGATGAGGTGGCTGCACTCCTTGTGTATCCAGCAGCAAGTTTCAAACTCCTCCTGTCCCCAGCTGGATGCAGAGGTGGGGGAAAGCATGGCTCAGGATTACTGGGTTGAAATCAGACTTGTCTTATCTGTAGCTTTTCCCTCCCAGATACCTGGAGATGCTTCCAGCATTCCCTGCATCACTTCATCTCCCGCTCCACCGGCGCAGCCACACAGCATGGGGAGGAGCGCCTTATTAGCACAGCTCTTTGTGAGATGCCCTTCAGTGATTTTTTTTTTCCAGGTGTAAATGCCAGGGGAGGTTGTACCAGTGCTTCACATTCTTTCATCTCGGCAGGGTTTTGCCCTTTCTCCCAGCATGGCTCTGACAGCAGGCTCAGCGCTGCTGCCTGCGGAATACAAACAAACTTCCCCGTGCAGAGCATGACAGGAATTCATTCCAGGCTGGGGCTGGTTTTACTGCTTTTCTTTTTAGCTTGTGCTGGATGCTCCAGGGGTCTCTGGTGAAGTTTTGAGAATGGGGAATGTGTTGCTTGACCCGCTCTCTCCTGGCGACAGGCAGCTCCGCAGCAGACCCGACAGCTCTCACAGATGGGGAGGGCTGCAAAGCAGCTTGATGCTGTGATGCCATTCCCATCCCCTGACTGAGTCGAGGGAGAGGAACCGACACGTTGGGATGTCTGCATCCCTGCATCTCTTAGTACCAGCCATTAGGGCAGTTGGGGGGTCTGTTCCCTGCTTGCTGAGCACACAGCGCCTGCCATTAGTGCTAATGGGAGTTAGGCACGCGCACGGAGAGGCAAGGATGCCCCTGAGCTACAAATCTACTTGGCAATTTTATTATGTAAATAAATGGTGCTTGCACATACACCTGCTGCTGCTGCTGCTCGTGGTGATGTTCATGGCAAGATAAGTAAACAAACAGCGATTCCGTTCTAATAGATTTATTTCCTTTCTCGTGAGCCATTAAATTACCTCCAGATTTCACGCAGGTAAAAATCTGTAACGGCGTCGAAATCTCGCTCTGCCTCAGTGGATGGTGGCCTGCAAAGCGTGACAGCCACCTATTACTCTCTGATATTGTTTTAAGGGGAGGCATGGGAACAACCGGTATCATCTTTGTTAAATCAGTGTCTCTGGATGCCTGCACCTCCCTCCAGCACTCCCACCACCTCCAGGCAGTTTACATTGAAGGCAACAGCAAACCTCCCCATGCTTGGCTGAGCCTGGTGGCTGCACAGCCTGTGTCTGGAGAGTAAATCCTCATCCAGACCTCTCGGGGCGGCTTCTCAGTCTGACTGGAGGGTGAAGGGCTTTTCCCTTCCAGGGGACTGAAGCAGAGCTTTCTCTGGACCTTGAGGAGGCTGTAAGCTGGGATTTGCTAGGAAACCCATCACCTCCCTGCAGAGCATCAGCACCAGGGCTCGCCGGGCTCTCTGACACCAGGCACTGGTTGTCGGGATCTGCAAGGAGAGCAGCCGGCTCCTCTCCAAGCTGGTCTGCCTGTTTGCAACCACAGGACATATCTCTGAGCTACAGCTGCTGAGCTCTTCTCCTCTCTTCCGCTCCCTGCCTCCGCTGGAGGTTTTGGCAGGGAGACAGGTATACGCGGGGCTGTGCCGGGGGTTGCTGGTGCCAGGCTAGCTGCCGGCTCGAGAAGCGTGGTGCCAGCACTTCTCCCAGTGAAGAGCTGGTGCCAGTGGCTCTGCTGGGCCAGGCTGGGTCGCTAGGAAGGGCTTTCACGCTTGCACCCAGGCAGCACCTGAGCAAACAGGAGCCCTGGAAATTGCTGGGGAAGGAAAGATGGTTTCCTCATGAATAATTTGTGCATTATTAGTATGTGTATGTTCTTTAAAGGAAGCGTCAGACTCTCCTTCTCCCCCTGAGGAGCCTTTGATGCTTTATTAATGCTACACCAAACCCTTGGTACACCACAGTGGGAGCAGTGCCTTGGAGCAGCCCCGTGCCTGTGCAGAAACAGCCCATTTCGTTTTGGTTGTTGTGTTTGGGGAGCCCAGGGGAGGTATTGTGCTGGTCCTGGTGATCAGGTGAGGAGGATGGACTTGAGTAACCCTGAAGAGCCGCTCCACTGCCATGACGAGCTCTGGAGGCAGCAGCACACCAGTCTTTGGGAGCTCAGCGGGGCTCACCATTGCGGTCTGCACAGGGTGAAAAAGGTGTGCAAAACCCAGAAATTTGAGATTTCAACCTTACACCCTGGATCAGGAACTTTTTCAGGTCCCTTTGTAACTCAAAAGAGGATCCAAGAACCTGCAGAAAGTATGAGATCAGGGGTTGGTTCTGATTAACTTTGATGCCAGGAGCCCAGGGTTTTCCGGCTGTGTTTCCCTGCTGAAGCGGTCGGGGGCACGAGGCAGCAGTGGGCGAGCAGAGGAGGAGTGGAGTGAGCCTGAGAAAGCAGTCTGTTTTCAGAGTAAGTGTGTGCTGAAGCACTGGGGTGGATGGTGGGTGAGTGGGGACAGGCGACTCGCCCTCGGCAGCTCCGGCAGGTGACCTGTGTGAGCTGGGACGCAACCAACCTCTGCAAAGGAGCCAAAATCCAGAATATCAGAAGTGCTAATTACTGTTAATTAGGTACAATTTGTGCTTGTAACCTCTGTTCTTAGCCAAGATGGCTGACTGCAGCGACAAACATTATTCATTTCCATGCAATAAATCAAGCTAAAGTTGCTTCTGTTATTTAGCCTATCATTTAGCATTTCATTAAATAGATATGTACACATACATCATCATTGCCGAGGCTGTGTCAATCCCGTTCAGGAGCAAGGCTGCCTCTAATCAATCCCAGCAGCGCAGCACACGGCGCAGAGGCTCCAGATTCACCGTGTACCAGGTTAGCATCTCGCTGAGCATCCATCGGGCGTTGGTAACTCATCAGCCGGTTGCACGGCCAATTTTCAACTAGAGGTTTACTAGCAGCAGTGGTGCTGTTGCTCCTCAAGGGAGATGTGGCTTGCAGAGACAAGGTGTCCGTCAGGTAGATAAGGTTGGATTCCTGAGCTGGGAGCTGATCTGCAACCATCTGCAAGGTCCCTGATGGAGGAAACATGGTTTTGCTGGGCTGATGCTTGGCTTTCCGTCAGCTCCAGCATGGAAAGAGCAGCAGCTGAGGGGCTGAGAGTACCAGGCTTGGCTCAGAGCTGCTCTGCATCATCCTTGCTTCATCTTTGCACCTCTGATGGAGGGAAGATAACAACAGCTCGTGGGAGCATTGCTGGCAAGTGCCATTGCAATAAGGTTGCAAGGGTGAAGCAGAGATAGCAGTGCCCAACATGACAGGACACGGTGGCGGTTGAAGAGTGGTGTTGTGTTTGTTCTGTACACTGGGAAGGTCTCTTTTGTTTGCTGATGGCCTCTACTGAGCTGGAGAACGTGTTTGCTTTCACAGTAGGCAGAAGTAAAGGAGAAGGTGTGACATTAAAATGAGCCTGCAGCTACAAAAAGTAGCAAAATCATGGCACTACACTGAGTATTTTTGGGCACACGTAGCTCTCATGGTATGGAGGAACCTGTGCACTAGCACAGAAGAGCAGGTACTGGGCTCTCCTGGCTGTGATGATGAGCGTAGCGTGCTGAACAGGGCAGAGGTGGGAGCTTTCTGCCAGAGTGCTCCTGATCCATCCGTGCGTTCCAGCCTGGAGAGGAGGCTCCCCTTCCTTGCAAAAAGAATCCTGGTGTCCCGCACCCAGACCTGAACACCTTGGGGTTCAGCCTGGGCTCTGCTTTTCCACAGCATCTTCTTCCCTCACACAATGCTCAGGGGAGGGCTCTGCCTCTTTCTGCTCTGGGGCTTTCCGGTTGGGCTGCACAATCCAAGGGGTTAAGGGGGGTGGCTCTGATTTGCCCGTGTGGCACCATGCGTTCAGTGCCCTCCCTCTCTCGGTGCTCCATAAATAAATTCCCCTAGTCCATCCTAGCACACTGTATCAATCTTGTTTAATAGACTGGAAAGCTTATTGCATGGCGGCAGGTCGCAAGGAGTGTCGAGGTGATGGATTGCGCCTTCCCAGAGTCGAGCGTCGTTGATGTATAATGAAATATTTATGATTTATTCCAGCTAATAAACTGGAGTGAAGTGTGTGATGTATGTGAGCAGATGGGGCATCTATTGATGCAGTTTTCATTGCGTGGGGGAAGGGAAAGGTTTATGTCCGTAACGGAGACCTATCACAGAGTCTCCCATCCCTCTGCCTATCAAGGTGGGCACTTGGCCGCAGAGAGAACAGATTATCTAATTCCTCTAGATGGCCTTTAGCACTTGCCTTCTAATCGTTTGTCCACTCCACGTCTCCTCCCGTGGCTTTTCTTAAATACAAGAACCTCTGGCACTGGAAAGGAACCATTTCTTTGAGCATTGGGCTTGGGGCTGGGAGCTGCACCGGGAGCGCAGATGGATGGGGAGACAGGCAGGAGCTGCTGCAGGAGCGTCACTGCCATGCAAGTCACTCTGCAGCTCCCCAGTCCTCTGCCTTACCTACAAAAAAATAATGTCTGTATATTCAGGAGACCAGTGAGACACTGAACTGCCCTGGAAAGAGCACGGAGACCTGAAACCCATGAAAAGAGGCGCTCATCCATGTGAGGTGATGGGCATCGTTGCTGCACGAAGCTCCTGAAGCCAAAAGCTTGGCGCTCGGACTGGGAAGGAGCGTTTCTGTGGTCCGCGTGTAACAGCTCAGATGGACCCAGTCTGCAGGCAGGAACCTGATCCTGCTCAACCTCTCCAGAAGAGCTGTACCCGAAGGCAGGAGGACCTGTGGTCCCACAGCTGCCTTTGAGTGGGCAGGGTGGCCATCACAAGCCTCAGCTGAGCCCTGGGTGGGTGGAACCCAGCCTGGCAACTGAGAGGAGCTCCTGTAAAGCCCTCTTTAGGCAAAGCAGTTTTCAGCCTCCAGAGTTCTGAGGCTCTGCTCAGTTCTGCTCTCCAAACTGGTGTGAGTATCAGAATCAGGACTCAGGCTCTTCACTGCCTGCCCAGACTGTTGGACAATGCTGTCTGGAAGATAAATCTTCATCTTTATCACCAATGTGTCTCTGCCAGAGAGTGAGCTCTGCCTCAGCCTGGGACGGACCAGAAGCATCAACAGCTATTGCAGGGAAGTGGGAGACAGGTAAGAGTTAATCCCAGGGTAGAGCAGAGACGGATGAACAACCTCCTGCCCACTGCTCTGCAGTGTGAGCAGCGAGGCCGCTTCGCATCCTGCTGCTGTCCTGCCAGCTGTTCCCATTTCTGCCTAATTAGTCTCCGGATCAGTGTGCTTTGAGATCCTCAGCTGAAAGGCACCGGAGAAGGGCAAAGACTGATTATTCCAACTGCCTCCCTGCAAGCTTCCCCGGGCTCTGCCAGCTGGGAGCCTGTCGCTCTCTCTGACACGCTCACTGCTTGTTCAGCAAGAGCGGTGGTTCTCCAGGTACAGGCAGTGTGGAGGAATGCAGGAGGACTTGCTCCTTCTCCTGTCTCTGGAAATGAGGGATCATGGTTCCAGGACAGCAGCTGACAGCAGGGCATTCCTCCTGGCATTTGGGAAGAAGAAGGCTCAGAGGGTCCCAAAAGAGCCGGTGGCAAGCCTGGCAGCAGCGGAGCATCAGCAGGATGGCAGCAGGGCCAGGAGCTCGGGGCAGCTGTGCTGGCAGGGCACCAGGAGCCTGGGATCTGGGTTGGGTGGGGAGCAGCATCCCGCTCCTCTCTCCCCCTGAGAGCCCATCAGCAGTTGCCTGTCGTTGGGAACAGGTCTGGTTTGGGGCTGGTTTTCTGCTCAGTGCAGCTGGAGCAGCCAATGCTGATTCTTACGGTGGTGGTGGCGTTGATCCGGCCCCTACAACAGCAGCGCTGGTCCTGAGCCGGGCTGCAGGCACAGCCGTGGGCCACCATCTGTGCTGTGGGCAAGGGTGTGTGACCAGTCAGAACGCTTTCTCAGGGACTGTCCAGGGGCTCTGGGGCACACAGAGTCTGGGGGAGGTCTGCTGGCTGTCCCCTGTCATCCTGCCCCTCCCACGGGCAGCACTGGGGGACCATCCCCGGCTGAGCAGCCACCTGAGTCCCTGAAGGTCAACATCTCTTGAAAAAGCAGGCTTGAGAAGTTCCTGCTCTGGAGCCCAGTTCTCTGATGAGCACTAGGCTGAAGGCTCTGTACGAAACATTTGAAAGCCAAGAATTAATTTGCAAAATCTGGAATGATTCCTTAACAGCAAAAGATCTAATTAATATTAGTGTTCAAACCCCTTTCTGCTGCTGACAGGGAAGACCCCACCAGTCACCCCTGCACTGCTCCAGCCCGGAGACCCTCACCACCACGTGTTTCTGCAGGCACTTTGGAAACCTGGAAAAGCCACTCCAGCAGCCAGGAAACTGTTAAACGTGCAGCTCCAGCCTGCTGGGTCAGCAAGCACTTCCCACCAGGAGTAAATCACTTAGCTGGTACCGTGGGGTGGGTGAAGGCAGCATGCGAAGCCCATCCTTGCCTGAGAGCACCATTTACCCGAGCGAGGGCTGTGCCCCATGCAGGGGGATGGTTCACAGCATCTGATCAAGACTTTGGAGCTCCCCATGAGACCATTAGCTGCCACCATGGCAGGAGGGGGTAAAAATAATCCACTTTTTTTCTTCTTAACAAAATAGATTATCTTTCAAAGGGATGTTTTGCTATTTCCTGGCATTTTCTGCTGTGTGGCACTTGCACTGCAGAAGCACCATGTGATTGTGGACAGGAACGGCAGGGGCATTCGCAGACCCTGCTGCTGTGGGGTGTCCTGCAGAGACAGTCGTGGGTGTCCCGGCTCTCCTGTACTTCAGGGCTCAAGTCCTCAAGCTGGGGTAGATTTGAGAATACAGAAAGCAGGGCTGATGGTTTCTTCTCTGAAACTACAGCGGTGCGTGATGCTTCTCATGCCTCCTGTGTGCTTCCAGCAAAGTGTTCATACGCTGTCTGCTTCTGTCTTCCTTTGGAAGTGGCCCCGGGAAGGCTGGACCTGGCCTGAGCGTAGGCTGTCCTCTCCACGCTGCCGGTGCCTGAGCAGGATGCAGGGAATGGCTGTGCTTGAGTCTGGACTCAAGTCCAAGGCATTGGCATCCGTTCCCTGCTGCTTTTCCCTGCTGATGATGTGCACAAATGCTGCCTTGCCAAGCATTACCCGTTGGGAATCTGCCCAGATTCAGTCCTGCCCAGCAATGCAGCCGGGGAGGTCCTGTGTGAGTCTTTCATATTGCAGCTGCAAACAGCAAAATCCTCTCAGTTTAATACTTCCACGCCGCGCTTTATTCACGGCATTGGTAAACTCCATGGCTTTGGATTGCAATCCTTGTGGCATGTGTCCTTGGGTGTGCGTGTGCTGTCCTGCCTCCCATCTGCTGGGGGGGGAACACGGCGAGCCTCTTGGGGAGCGCCTGCCACATCTCTTCTGGGATGTTTGAAACACCCAGGGATAGGGGAGGATGGTGAAACGGACCCCCCCAGAAGGCAGGAAAGGCCATGTAACGATATGCAAGCCAGTGTGGTGCCGCGTTGCTCTCAGAGTGCCAGCTTTCGGCTCCGCGGAGCGGCAGCTGAAGCTGACGTGTGGCAGCACAAGGCGACACAGTCATCGCCACAAAGCTGGTGACACTTGTTACCAAACAATCTCTTGTCTTGCCATCCTTCCAGGCATCCCAGTGACATCTGTCCTCGGTGAGCAGGGATGGTATGTTGGCAGTGGCTGTGTCTGGGGGCGCTCCTCTGAGGGTGGAGCTCCCGGGTGCCTCTCCTCAGCACCCATTTGCAGGGCTGAAGTGTTTGCTTAATGAAGCCAAATAGTCCAGACCCGTTACAAGGGCAATGTTATCCCTGGTCGTTGTGTTTTTCCAGTGGATAGATCCTAAGGCGGTCCCAGCTCTGCATCTAAACTGGTCTGAAGTCACCGTTCCTTATGATTTACCTGAAAAAAACCTCATTTTTCCTGCACACTTCTGCTGTCTCAGAGCTTCTCCAAACTGCTCAGCATTTCGTTTCGGCAGCCAAACACTTCTGTTGGTCAGTAGGTGATTCAAATGTTTGCTCATGACACCTTTGGTGTAGAAACAGTGCTGTGTTTGCCAGGAACAAGCTGACCCGTGGGTGAGGGTGTTGGCACAGGAATTTCAGGGCAGGTTTGCTCCTGTAGCTCTGCTCTTGAGAGCAAAGAGGCTCTTGTTGAGCCCATCCTGGGTAAGCAGCTCGGGCACCCTGTTTGTCACTGGGCGGTCTCTCTGCTCTGTGAAGGAGGTACGCAAACTAAAGACCGCAGTGGTGGAATCACACGGGCCTTTTCATCTTTGCAAGAAGTATTTTGCAACTTGAAGAACCTCATTGCAGAAATCTCTGGGCTTTGAGTTTGGAAATAGGGTCTCAATGCAGCGTGTGTGCTTTTAGAGTTTGTTTGGGCAAGGTGTGCTTCTACAGTCCGGTGGCCATTGGCAAGGGTTGTCCGTAGACCTGTTCCAGTGCCTCATCACCCTCATCATGAAGAAGTTCCTCCTTATGTCTAGTCTAAATATATATATATATATAAGAGGAGGCTGAGGGGAGACCTTATTACTCTCTACAACTACTTGAAAGGAGGTTGTGGAGAGGAGGGAGCTGGGCTCTTCTCCCAAGTGACAGGGGACAGGACTAGAGGGAATGGCCTGAAGCTCCGTCAGGGGAGGTTCAGGTTGGATATCAGAAAAAAATTCTTCACAGAAAGAGTCATTGGGCACTGGAACAGCTGCCCAGGGAGGGGGTTGAGTCGCCTTCCCTGGAGGTGTTTAAGGAACGGGTGGCTGAAGTGCCGAGGGACATGGTTTAGGGAGTGTTAGGAGTGGTTGGACTCGATGATCCAATGGGTCCTTTCCAACCTGGTGATTCTGTGATTCTGTAAATATATATTATAAAAATTATATATATTATATATAATGTATAATTGAGACTATATCATATATGTTGTAGAAAATATATAAAATATATCAATATTATAATATTACAATAATATTCTGTATTATAATATTATAATAATATTCTGTATTAAATATATTTGATAGAGATTTATAACAGGCCAGGTTGAATGAGGATTTAAACAACCTGATCCAGTGGAAGGCGTCCCTGCCCATGGCAAGCGAATTGGAACTGGATGATCTTTAAGTTCCCTTCCAACTCAACCCATTCTATGATTTTATCTATAAATATATATATATATAAAATTGTCTGAAACTCCAGCGAAGTGCAGCCCGCCCTCAGCTCAGCCAGCGCAGGAGCCTGCTCAGTATGCAGCTCAACAGAGCCTTTAACATTTCACAGAACAGATGCCCACTGAGCATCTTGAAACAAATCCAAAGGTAGCGGTGACGGCTGCTGTCAGGGAAACAATAATCCCATGGCCTCGGCAGCATCAGCTGCGCCGCAGCACCGGAGCTGAGCCACGTGTGACAGAGGCTTCTGCCGCTGGCTGCTTTGTCTGATGAAAGGAGCCTGGTTGGAGGTGGCCCGGGCAAGCAGAGGCGGAGATGTAGTGTCAGAGACCGTAATCTTCTCATCAGCCAAAATCCCCTTCCCCACGCAGCTGGCTGCAAGGACAGAAATATTGTTTGTGTCTCTGTGCTGCAGGAAGCATCTGAAAACAGGCACGGCTGTGCTGACCCTACTGCCGAGGCAATTCCTGTGCTGGAGGGAGGAGGAAGGGATAGGCTTTGGGAGCGAGGATGGAGAAGTGGTGGGTGCTATTGGGGTTCACCATTCCCAAGCGGAGATTGTCTCACTGCTTTGAGTTCATGTCAGTCCCCTGAAACCAGAGTAGCACTGGGCAATTCCAGAGGCATGCAAGGCTGGTGTGGCCAGAGGATGAGCCATATCTTCAGGCTCCTCTCCAGCCACAGCAGCGCTGGGACTCCCGGCCAAGCTGGACATGTGTGAGCCCTGTCCTGAGGTGTTTGCAGGCTCGCACGGAGGCGAGACACAGCCAGGAGACAACAAGGGCAGTTGTCTCCATTTCATACAAGATGAGGTGGTGATTCAGGAACAGTCCTGAACCTACTGTCTGGTGAACCACTTCCACAGCATCCCTCTTGTCCTGCGCTGGGTGCTCTCTGGGAGTCACGGGCACAGCTGGTTGGAAAGGAGGGTCAGCAGAAACATGGTTTGGGAAGTGGCATCATCTCATGGGGAGAAAGCGCTGTTCCCAGCTCAGAATTCCACTTTGTTGCTGCTGTTGCCCCTGCCAGCCAGGGAGGAGATGCCCGCGCTGGCAAATAGCTCAGAAGCTACAGGGTGAGGAGCACCGTGGTCTGCACCCTGCTGGAGGTGGCAGCCGGCGTATCGGAGCAGAAAAAGCTGGGGCAACCGGGGTGGGTGACAGAGCCCAATGCCAGCAGCAGGGCTGCCTGCGGGGGCTGGGGGGGATACCTCATACGCCACCGGGCACAGGGGACGGGGACGTTGGGAAGTCTGCGGAGACAGACACAACCCTTGCCACAGGCCCTTGGTGCAGTGCCAGGTTTGGAAATGATGCTCTTAGCACTGTTTAAAGGCAGCATGTGGGGGAGAGTCATTAAGCAAACGGCAGCATCCTTTTAACTAGTCTCACTGGCCCAGGAAATCCCTGCTGGCCTGGGAGGCAGCAAGCGCTTTGCTGCGCTGGATGTGCCGGCACACACGCCGTTTGATGTGCTCGGCTGGTAGCAGATGGCATGGGGCAGAGGGTAATGTGGCTGTCCTCGGTGGACAGCAGTCCCCTGGAGCGTGCTCCATCCTGTCAGCACGGGAAGTGACAGCAAGACCCTGATGCTCGGCTTACGGGAGAGTGGAGACGGGAAGAAAGAGACGGGGGGAAATTACAGAGCTCGTCCCAGCAGGTCACAATAATCACAATAATAATACTACCCACCCGCTGCGCTGCGCTGCTGACGGGGCTGGAGGGATCCACGTGATGAGCATGATGGCATTTGTGGGGAGCACAGGGATGGAAGGTGAGTGGCGAGGAGGGGCTCTCCCCTCCCTCTCTGTGCCCAATCTGAAATGACTTTTCCTGCTGTCCCTGGCTGCGTGGGGAACATCTGGGAGAGTGACAGCTCGGGGACCGTGTCTCCTTCAAAGAGCCAGTTTTGCAGTTGGCAGCGGCACTTCTCTGAGCACAGGGCATGTCCCCATGGGCAGGTGTGAGCAGATCCTACTTGTGCTCCTGCCAGCGTGGGGAAGGCAGGAGATGGCTGCACGGGGATGCGGGTGATGGCCATGCAGAGCTCTTGGTGCAGGCTGCCCATCAGCCAGCCTGACTCCAGCTGCCACCCAGCCTAACAACCCTGCTCCAGCGCTGGGCTCCAGGAGCACCCAGCGCCTCAGCACAGCTTGCAGGGGTGGGTTAAGTACTCACATGGTGCTGGGAGCCCAGGTGTTTCAGTACGGGACAGCCATGCCCTGAAATCCCTCTGCCACAAGCAAAGCACGGAGACTTCCGTCACTGGAAATAGGATCTGAGGCCAGGTAAGGCTGGGGCTTGCGCGTGCGCTCTGCCCGGGCTCCATGCACGGCAGGATGGAAGCAGGACAGAGACAAGCCCCTGCTTTGCAAATGTGCTCCAGGGAAACCAGCCCTGCAACAGAATTGAGGGCACACAGGGATGTGATTTCAGTCCTTGTTCATGGTAAGATAAGCGCTGTGCTTTGGGGTGAGTTGTTTGGGCAGACACAGAGCACTTCAGCTTTCACCTCGGGAGACCTTGGTGCAGAGAAATCACCCGCCACCACCCAGGTCTGCCCCATGGACCCTACTCTCCTTTGGACCTCTCCTTGGGACTGTTATCCTCATTACAGAGCAGGGGAAAATGCAAATGGGGCAGCTTTCGTGTGTTTAAATCCTGAAGAGCAACACGGGAACTGTGTGTCATTGAACCAGGTCTGAATTCCCTCTCCTTTCCTTCTCTTCTCTGTATGAATAAGCAGCTCCTGATCTCCCTGCTGAAAGCTTGTGGCTCTCTGGTCCCCCAGTCCCACATTTTAATTAATGTTCACTCTCCAGCCCTGTGTCAGTCACACATGCCACAGTGATACCAAGCGCAGAAGGTAGTTTATCACAGCAGTCATGAATTCCTTTCAATCCCGAGCAGCCAAGCACCCAGAGAGCCCGAGTTATACACTCTCCCACAACTTTGAAATATTCCAGACAGCCTTCCACATCCAGGAGAGTGCCAACAGGCAGGCAGACAAATACAGGAACAATTAATCATTTCCCGGCTGGACTGAGCAAGATGAGCTGCTCAGAAATTTGAGCGGGGACAGAGCTCTTTCGGGGAGCAGCCTGAATTTCAGAACGGACTCTGGTATTTCATTGCTCTGACACCATAAATCTCTGGGCATTCACTGCCTTTGCACACACCCGTGCAGCCTCCGTGATGAGCTTGAGGTGAGCTGAGAATGGGGTGTTGTAAAGCTGCACAGCTGGTGGACATGTCCTACGGCACCTGGGCGGTGAAGTGTGCCAGGAACACTGCAAAGCAGCACCGGACGGACCAGAAGAAGCACTGGGAAGGAGGCAAGTGAGGCAGAGGTTCAGCGATGTGAACAGTGAGGTGTGCTCGCCTCTGCTGGGTGACACTGAGCCCCCTCAGGAGAGCGGACCTCATCTCTGAAGGAGAGGACTGGGGTGCATGTGGTCCTTGGCAATGGGGATGCGCTTCCCTGGGCCAACATGCACTCGGCATTTTCCTTGCATAGCTCTCTCCCAGAGCAGAGGCTTGGCAGCTCCTCTTGGCTCAGCGATCTCCCAGCCACGGGGCTGCTGGGATCCAGGACCCTGGGCGCTCCTCATTCCTTGTATTTTGGATACGTGCCTGGACGAAGGGTAAGACAAGCAAGTGTGGGAACTCCTGCAGCCCCACAAGTGCCAGTTCACCCTGCTTTGTTGGAAGCTGCTTTTTCCCCGCTGCCAGTCTCCATGTCATCTCCACGTCTGAGTTTTCCATTCAACAGTGAAATGAGGTGTGCGAGTGAAACCGCAGCGGGGAGCGGGCTGGGTGTGTGGACACAATGGCAGCGCGTATCATTAAGGAGAGGATGGAGACTGACATGCAGGGAAGAGCTAAGGGCCCCCCTGGTGCTGCCATCAAGGCTCTGAAATGGAAATGCGAGGTCCCGAGCCCCCCCCTCACCCACTGGTTGGCAAAGGCTCTATTAGCAGGATGTGAGTAATCATCTTAAGTAGCTATCAAAGTGCACCAGCTTGTTAAGCATTTAGCCAGGTTGTGCTGACATGACCTCTCCTCTCAATCTTCCCAGCCTCGGCGCAAGCAGCTAATTACCGGATCACACCTGCCACACTCCTTCCTCCCCTGCAGAAAGGACAGGTTGGCTCCAACACGTTGCTTAGGATGGTCTCATCTTCCCAATGTCACCCTTCGGGTTTTTGTATCAGTAGCAGCCACGCGGGAGTGGGGGAAATGCCCCTGCGCAAGCTGTGCTGTTACCTGCTGGAAGTCCCCGGAGCAAGGGCTGCTCCTGCGGGTGGCAGGGGCTGGTGGCTGTGGTCGGAGCATGTGCCAGAGATGCTTGAAAAGACTCACCGTGGCTCTCGCGGGCTGCTGGAAGTGGGTGTCTCATTGCTGGCATGGGCAAGCAGGCGAGACAAAGAAGAGGCTGGGGAGTATGTGGTGGGGGCTGAGCAGCCCTGGTGATGGCACAGGTCCAGGAGGAGTCGTGTCCTATCAGGGCAGGACAACTGAGGTCTTTGACTGGTGATTGCGAGGAAGAAAATGAAGAAAATGAGCCAGACCTTCCGTAGCATGTGGTCCACGTTGAGGGCGTGCTGGAGAATATCTCCACCTGCAGCAATGGCTCCTATTTTCATTGCTTTCATATTAAAGGGCTTCTGGGTGCATAGCCTTATTCTTTCCTTTCCTTTACAGAAAAAGCAGTATCTATCTCCCCTCTGCATGTCCGTGGGAGCGGGATGTCAGGTGGGGAAGGCTGACACCACATCCCTGAGATCTCTGCAGAGATGCTTGTGTCCGTGGTGCTCCCCGTGTGCCAGTACAGGCAGCCGGACGCAGCGCAAGACTGGGGCATCACCTCAGCATCACGCCTGCACTGCGGGAAAGTCCAAGGAGAAGCAAGGGGATGGCCTCTAATGGAGCCCGCTTTGCTTTTCAGGAGACACGGCAGCGTACAAAGATGGTGTTTACTGGATCAAGGGCCGCACCTCAGTAGACATCATCAAAAATGGGGGGTTCAAAATCAGTGCTCTGGAGGTGGAACGTCATCTGCTCGCGCACCCACACATCACAGGTACGCTGCTCTTCCCTGGTCCCCGTGCCATGCTGTGCCTCAGATGGTGCATGGAAGCCTGACTCTAGCAACAGCCCTGGACACGAGGCTGCCCAAGGGCTCGTGCCTGGAGTCTGTTTCTCAGCCTTCCCTTCAGCAAGGCTGAATCCAAGTGAAGAGCAGGCTGCATTTAAAGCCCGCTGTTATTTGTCTCCCACGGGTGAAGCCTGCAGCCGGGTGCCGAGCCAGCAGCAGCTCTCATCTCATCTGATTTTGGAAATGAAGACTATAATTAAATCTGTCCTGCCCTTGTGCGTGACCCTGTACGAGGGGATGGAAGTGGTGCCCCTGGCTCCACACCACTCTCCATCATATTCCTCCCTGTTGACTCTAAATTGCTCAAACTATGGGTCTTCCTGCCTCTTCCTTAGCGAAAAGCTCTGTTCTTGGAAATTGTGTCAGCACAAAAGTCCCCAGTGTTTTCCTGTACTAACATCCCACAGCATCTTCCTCCACGTGCCGCGCCTCCGTGCACCTGCCAGCAGTGCTGAGCCCGTTTTCTACCCCACCCCTGACTCTAGAAATCACTTGGGTTTCTCAGGCCAAGTCCTTTGCTCTCTCTCTGCAGATGTGGCCGTGATTGGACCTCCAGACATGGTCTGGGGCCAGCGGGTTAGTGCCGTCGTGCAGCTGCGCAAGGGTGAGATGCTGTCTGTGAAGGACCTGAAGGACTGGGCCAGGTAAGAAGCCCCAGAGCGGTGCATGGCGGGTGGCACAGCGTGAGGAAGGCAGGCTCAAAGCCCGCAGCATCCTCATGAGGACACGTCAGAGGAGGGCTGAAGGGGTGGCTGGCAGCAACGTAGTGCCTCAGGCTCTGGGGATGGAGGAAAGACCACAGCTCCAACCAGGAGGTCACCAAGCACTTGAGATAATGGAAATAAATGCGCCTTTCACCCCAAAAGTGCCTTTAACAAACCATATGTGCTGTGTGGCCAAGCAGCTCTTACCCTGCAGCGGCAGGAGCTCCTCGCAGCCAGCAGTGCTGCCAGCAGCCCCGAGCCCCGCAGCTGATGGAGAGCACGGAGCAAGCACCAGCGCAGGGGAAGCTTCATATTTTCTCAGCAGCAAGAACGTTTGCTCAGCTTTTGCCCAGTGCAGTGACTCCTTGCTTGCTTTCTTATCTACTGGAAGCTGGCCCAGCCCAGTCTCCAGTTAATCCCAGAGGGTTCAGAGGTGGGGAGGAACACCAGAGCTCATGGGCCTCACATGGTGTCACTGCAGTACGACTGAGCATGGCACAGAGCACCCACCTGCCGTCCTGCAAGATTTCAGCATGGAAACCTGTGCCTCCTCTTTCAAACCGGTCAGAGAGCGGCCAGTGCTGAGGTTTCGGGCATCAGCCATGGGTGGGTAAGCAGACAGGAGCCAGGAGGCAGAATCACTGGGTTTATAACTAGTATTCCATTAGCAAAATATTTAATAGCAGATTCTTTCTTTCTTTTCCTGGCAACTCCCTCCTTCAGGCTGCAGATATTTTTGGCGAGGCTGGTGCTATTTTGTAAGCGGCAGGAGCACTTGTTTCATCAGGGGCTCCGCAGCAGCCAATTAAAGATTTCCCCTGGATCTGCAAAAATCACAGTTGGGGGACTGCAATTTAGCAAATGCAAGGGAGACGCTAGCTGGCCGGCTGCTGCTCTGATTAAACAGTTACGTAGTGGGGAAGAGAAGCAAACAAAGAAACCAAACCCACAAGGGTGGCTGCTGGGGCAGAGGGGCCAAGACGCTGCCAGGTTATCCCTCCTTCTGCACTGTGCACACGTGTTAACCCTCTGGCTGCTGCTTATCTGGGACTCCCGTTCCTCCTAGGGCAGCCCATGGCCACCAGCCACTTCTGTTTGGTTTTACTGATGCCCTCGTGCAAGCTGAGATGCCCCTTCCTGGCCAAACTCAGCTTGTACTGGTCGGTACTGGGGTTCTCCATCCAGGAGCCTCCTTGGCCTAAGGAGTGATGAAGAATTGGAAAGGGAGATCTCCACCGTGCCGTGGCAGAGACATTGGTGACTCTATCAGATTCCTTCATCCCTGCTCCATTATCTCATGGCCCTCATTACCCCCATGCAGACCTAGAAGGACTACCACAACCCGCAGAGAGATATCCCAGTCCCCAGGGCCAGACCCTGTCGATGCCACCACCGCCCATGGCTGTGCTTTGCAGATCACCTGCAAAGTGTTGCTCTGGGGGTCCCTTGCACGGGGCGAGGGGGCTGCGCTTTGCCCCCTCCCACCAGGTCATTGTCCCTGCACCCCCTCCCCATTGCCATCCGCAGCTCTGTGGGCAGACACGACACTGTCCTCCTGCCTGTGCAGAACAAGGGCAAGAGCCCTCCAAACAAAAGCTCCTGGAAGGTCAGAGGGGCTGGCCACGCATCCATGCTCCTGCTCCCTGCCTTGCAAGCTCCAGGCACCACTCTGGTGTCCCCCCCCACTGCCATTCCCTCTCACCCTGTCTCTCCCCTTTATTTTTCATGTCACTTACATTCGTTTGGCCTTTTTCTCGCACTCCCTGGCAGGAGACACATGTCCCTCTTCAGAGTGATTCATTTTGCGGCTTTCGCCTCCAATCGTGCTTCCCGGCGACAGGCGCCATCCCGAGTTAGAGGCATCCATATGGCAGGGGGTGCTGGTGGGTTGGGCGATGGTTGAAGGGCTCAGCAGACTTGGCATCTCGCATTAGAGTCAGTACCAGGACGCAGCCGGAGCCGGGCATGGCCCCAGGTTGGTGACACACAGGCAGCAGAAGGCAGGAGAGCCCCCGCTTTGTGCTCTGCGAAGGGCACGGGGACAATTCTCGGCGTTCAGACTCCCTCCCGCAGTGGGAAGACCCCTGTGGCCAGAACACGTGGCTGGGCATCACTGGCAAGTCACCGGCACGCGCCAGGGAGGTGGCTCACCTGCGGTCTCGGGGATCAGCACCAGGAACACTTAGGGGGTCAGCACCCATCACGCCGCTGCGCTGTTTTCCCGTGCCGTCTCTTAACAGGGAGAATCGATGAGTCCATACCTCCGAGGTCCTGCCTCCAGCTCACTTGCTGAAGGCTCTCATGCCCCCTCGCAAGGGTGGCAGGGGGTGTTTAGGGGTGCGTTGTGCTCAGTGAGCGCCCCCGGTGCTGCGTGGCAGGGCTGCCAGCAAAGGCAGCTGCTCCCAAAGGGCAGGGTGGCACAGGCAGTGCCCTCAGCGATGGGACCGAATGGGGCGCCCAGAGATGGGTGACAGAGTCCTTTGCCAGCCTGAAACAGAGCAAGTGACAAGTCATGCCCAGGGTGCAACCAGGGATCTCAGGTAGGGAAAAAAAACAGGGCCAAAGATGAGCTGTGGTGTGGGGCCAACGTCCTCCTGGGAGAAAGGGGAAAGGACAGAGCTGAAGGTGAGCTCCAACCTCTGAGGTGTCCCTCCAGGGGTGAGCTGCTGGCAACACAAGGCTGAAGTCCCTGAAGAGACAAGCTGGGAGCGGGCACCCCACAGCATAGCTCAGGAGGTGGCTGGGGCCAGGGCTGAACCTAAATGGGCTCCTGGAACATGGGTGGGAGCCCAAGGTGGGGCTGCTTGGGGCTTCAGGGCTGTGGGAGCCTCCAGGACAACTCATCCCATAGAGGAGCTGCTCTCCAGCCCCTCCCATCTTCTGCAGCACAGAAATACTTGAACAGTGTGACCACTCAGTGTTTGTGAGGTCTCAGGACGGAGTCCGTAGGATGGAGATGCTGGAAGCGCTCATCTGTCACCCATAACGGACTGCACTTCTGCGTTGCAGGGACACCATGGCACCGTACACCATCCCAACCGAGCTGATTGTGGTGGAGGAGATCCCACGCAATCAGATGGGGAAAGTCAACAAGAAGGAGCTTCTGCAGCGCTTTTACCCAACCTAATGCACCCTCTACCACAGTGCTGACAAGGTACCAGCAGTGATTAGCAGCGGCAGCTCTGGGCTTACTGGTCTAATAAAAGTCGGATTCGTCCCACATGGGCTCCTCTTTGGCTGAATGAAGCCCGAGCTGCAGGGCCACTGTCCTTGTCAAGTGCTGCTTGCAGGAGGCTTGGGGCAGCCCTGGGTCTAGAAGCAAAATGTGGGATGAATGCTGGGGGGACCTGGGATCAGGGCTGCCCCCCCTGCCAGTGCTGGCGGCAGGCATGTGCCAGCCAAAGTTGCTCTATTTATCCGGCACGTAAGCGGTGGGAGGCAGGTGAAAAACAGAGCACAAACACCTCTGCATCCACCCTAATTTGGTCCCAGCAGACAAGCCCCGCTGGCCCTCAGTGGGTCTCGGCACATGATGCTGGCCCAGCAGAGCCTCTCTGCCTGGGTGGGGAGGTCTGTCCAGGCACCCTGGCTCTCCTACCTTGCCTTCCTCTGCCTCTCTGGATGCTCATCCTTGTTCCCATTACTGCCTTCCTCTGCCTGTCTGGATGCTCATCCTTGTTCCCATTACTGCCTTCCTCTGCCTCTCTGGATGCTCATCCTTGTTCCCATTACTGCCTTCCTCTGCCTGTCTGGATGCTCATCCTCGTTCCCGTTACTGCCTTCCTCTGCCTCTCTGGATGCTCTTCCTTGTTCCAGCTCTGCCTCAGGCCACGCGCAACTTATCGCCAGATAAAATTGCTCTTCAGATTAAACTCCTGCCTTCAGCCAGCTGCGGTGATGCCAGGCAATTTTGCCACCTCTCTGCCTTTTCCCATGGACTCAGGGATTTCCCCATAGTTTGGTTCATAGAGAGGGAGAGCCCCAGGCAGTGCACGGATCCCATCACTGGTAGGATCCATGGGATGCTGTTGACTGCTGTGACTCGGTACCATCCACCTCCCCGCTCCACCAAGAGCTCCTCCTGTTTCTCTGCAGAAGTGAAGAATAAATACAATATCAGAAATAAATATTGTCTGGACTCACCAACCCAGAGCATCTCCCACCCAGGAGATCCTGAGCAATCCAGGCCCTGGCACAGGGAAAGGGAAGGGGTGCTGGAACCGCTGGGGAAGAGCCCTTCCACCTGCAACACCCAGCCCGTAACAGGGGGGGAAAGGTGGGAGGAGGAAGGGGCAGGGATGACTGCCAGGGGCTCACAGTGACCTCAGCATGATAGGAGAGCCGTGAATCACTGAATAATGTGCAAAAAGCCCAGGGAGATGGGGAGGAACAGCGCAGCCGAGCAGGAGCTGGCGATGGTTTTGGCCAGGGTAAGCGCACAGCATGGCTGCAGCAAGGGCTACAAATCACAGCGGGGACACGGTCCACTGTGGGGTGGAAGGAGAGTGATGCAGGGTGTTGGAGGCCCCAGGGAGCAGATGCAGCATGGATTATACTGCATGTGTGCTCCTGTGCATGTGTGTGTGTGCGCTGACACCGGTGCCCACGCCTGAAGGTCATTGATTTCCTGGAGGACCGGCAGTATCAATAAATCCTACCTACATAAAAGGATTTTTGTCCCTGTTTGACTTCATGCATGAGCTCCCATCCACGCGGGCAATGGGCGATGGGGATCAATAATGCCAGGGAGGGAATGGCAGTCACAATCGGTGAGTCCTTCCCCAGCATGGGAACAGTGCTCTAGGGAGGCAGCACAATGGAAGGATGCTGCTCTGGTCCTGTCCAGTGCCAACAGGGTAACAGGGAACCTCGGATTTCCCTGCCAGCCAGTGGGACCCTAGGGGCATCAGGGAGGGCAAGAGGAGTGAGGAGCACAAGTAATTACATCAAATACCTTTGTTAGGGTCAGTAGAGCCTCAACCGTCTGGGAGGACAATTAGCGAACGTGGAGAGGACAGCTGTAAGACATACACGCTGGGCAGAGGGAGCAGGGGTGGGACAAAGAAGAGAAGGGATGGGGAAGGACATATGGATGGGGGCAAGCTTCCTCCACTGCAACCCCTCCATCCCACCCCACCCTGCCCCTGCACCACCAGGTATAGCCACGTGCCCGCTCTGTCCATCCCTGCTCCCTGCCCATGGCAGCGTCTCCCAAGGCAGTGCCGGCATCTGCATTTCAATACTTGAGGCTCAGAAGAGGCTGAGATAGGGCTGACAAGGGACACACAGAGCTCACGCAGCCACCCTTCACCATCCCATGCCCAGCGGGCAGAGCGCTCCGGCACACGGACACGCTGGAGCAGCACTTCGCTTGTCCCGGCACACGGACACGCTGGAGCAGCACTTCGCTTGTCCTCTTGCCACGGCGCACAAGGCCAAGCACCGGCGGCTCTCACGGGTCTGCGGGAGGGACTGAGCAGATCCTTTGTTAAAACATCAACGATGCAGTAAATTTTTTAACTTACCAAATAGATCAATATCAAATTATCATGTCTCACATTCATAACTCTTAAGCAAGCAACAATGGAGAGAGACAAGGTCACTGGAGAATAAATAGCAGCAAAAGCTCTTAATGATCTATCATTCTCGACAACCCCAGGCACCCAGCACCAGCCCGGTGACAAGATCATTAATAAAACTCTGCAGGAATGCTATCGATTGCTTTGATGGATGATCACAGGTAGCAAATACTGTAAAACACCTGGTTGTCACACACTAAAATGAGTAGTTTGACTCACACCTCTGTGTGGGGATCCAGCTGTGACTCTGTTGGGTTCTCTCCGCTGTGGTGGCTTTTTCGTGGCCGGTGGTCAGCGGTACACACCGTGGGTACTGACAGCCACGGCTGCAGCCCCTGTTTTGGGGCTGTCATCCACGCTGGACCTTCAGGGCTCCCACCTCCACTCCCGCACTTCTGTTCATCCGTATTGATGGAATCTGTTAATTAAAAGCTTCCTTAAAGTGTGAGGTTACAGTGCCCCAAAGCCCGGTCTGGGAGCTGGGGTTTGGTGGCTTGGTGCCACTGGATGAACCTGGACACCTGCTCCAGCCCCAGGCTGCTGGATGCAGCCCCAGGACGCCTACACAGCCCAGACATGAGGGACAGATGGAGGGGCTCCAAGGCCGTGAGCTTTGCCACCCCCATGCTGTATCTGCCTGGGATGGGGCGCAGGGTGGATAATGCAGAGGTTCCCCCTGAGGATCCAAGCGCTCCGCTTGCGAGCCACGTCCGCATTGACGGTCTGATCATATGTACACAACCATTCAATTACCCCGTAATGGCTACAGGCTATTAAGCCATCAATCTCCTTCATTAAGGCCTGCCAGGCCCATCCCCAACATCTCGCAATAAAACCATTAAAGCAACAACAACCCAAAGTAGCATCTTTAATGCATTGGCTGGAACACCGGTGCCGGCCATCCATGCTTGCCTGCAGCCTACCCTGGGGCATCTGGGGACCTGCCTGCCTGGAGCAAGGTATCATCATCCTGGGGTGTCCCCAGGGAGATGGGGGCTGCCCACACCTCCGAGCCCCTCCAGCTGCTCCCAGCAACTCCCCCCTGCCCCGGGCTCGGCGGGCAGCTCGGCACACCCAGCCCTGCTCTCCTGCTTTATAGCTGACATTATCTTTTATTGCCATATAAAAACAGAAGCTTCAGTGCCTTTATGGCTCCTGCGCCAATGTTTGGCACTTCGCTGCTCGGCTCCGTGCTCTCGGCTGTTCACTCTCCCCATCACTGGCCAGAGTGGGGAGGGGACACTGCCCAGATCCCCCCAGTCCCTGCACTGAGGTCTCAACTGGTCCCACTGCACCCACATCATGGACATAACTGGTCCCATCACCCCTGGTGGATGCACAGTTGGTCCCCAAATCAGTTCTTCCCCTGGTCTGAGTAGATCAGAGGGTGTCACAGGATGAAGGGGATGGACCAGGCACCTCCGAAATAGGTCAACCACCTTTCCAACCCGGCACGGCAATGGGAGTTGTAGGCATAGGCTGGTGTGATTTGGATCCAGCCTGTGCAGGACCCTGACTCCCTGCACCCTCCTTGGAGCCCCGGTTTGCAGGAGGAGGTGGTGGTGCAGGGCTGGAGGTCACAGGGGTCCTGCTGCTGTGCCACAGCCGTGCCACGGGCACCAGGCAGCTCCCACGGCCGGCAGCACCAGCACCACAATCTGAGACTGGCACCTTGTCAGAGCCCATCACGTCTGCCATCCCCACGCCGCGGTGCCGGTGGCAGGGAACATCTGCTCAGCCGCCCTGCTGCCACGGCGCGTTAGGGTCAGGGGCAACCACCAGGACCCCCGGCCAGTACTGCCAGGGTGGCTTCTCATGGTGACACTGATGCAGGGTGGCAGGGTGAGCAGGGCGGACGGATGGGATCGGACAGACAGACAGCAAGTGAGCGCCGCTGCCCACACCAGGGCCTGACCGCGCTGTGGGGCACCGGTGCTCAATGCTCACCCACTCATGGCACAGCTCCGTGTCCCCTCCCGCTGTTCCTGGGGACACCGACAGCCCTGCCACCACCGCTCAGCTTCTGGAGATGGACAGGAGACATCCCGTGCCCCTTTTCCCACGCCCCGTGCCCTGCCCCGTGTCAGTGCCCCACACAGCGCACCGGGAGGGCGGTTTACCGAGAAGGGGAACGGTGCCGGCTGGGCAGGGGTCGAGCAGGGGACGTGGGGAGGTCACCAGAGTCACCAAAACATCGCACCTTCCCTCTCCAGGCCCAGGGCTTGGCTCCCCCCGGGAGAGCGGGGAGCATCCCCGGTCCCCGAGCCCTGCCCGGGGGTGGTGGCTTCGCTGCAGCCGGGACACCCGGGACCCGGGTGGCACCGGGGACACGGCTGGTGGCCGGGACGATGCTGCCACCTGGTGTCGCGGCTGCGTGACGCCGGCGGGACCGGCACCGGGTGTCGGGGAAGCACCGGGACCGGGGAAAACACTGGGACTGGCGGAGGGAGATCGAGGGGGGGGGACTGGGACGGGCACTGGGGACCGGGGGAAGCACTGGGACTGGCATCGGGGGAAAAGCATCGGGATTGGGGATGAGGGGCAAGCACCGGGACTGGCACCGGGAGTTGGGGAGCGGCGCCGTCGACTGGCACCGGAGTCAAGGGGGAGGACAGGGACCAGCATCGGGGGAAGCGCTGGCGCTGAGGATCGAGGGAGAGAACCGGGACCGGGGGTGGAGGGGAGCACTGGGACCGGCCCTGGGCGATCAAAGGGGAGGACCGGGACCGGCACCGAGAGTGGAGGGGGAACCGGGACCGGCACCGGGGATCGGGAGGAGGCAGCGGGACTGGCACCGGGAGTTGTGGGTCAGAGTGGGCACCGACATCGGGGGTCAAGGAGAAGGGACGGGACCGTGGGAACCCGCCGGGGCCGGGACACAGCGCGCTCTGCTGCCCCGAGCCCCCCCCCCACCCCCGGCCCTGCGCCCGTCCCGGGACCGCCGGGGCTCGTGCGGGAGCGCCTCGACGTGGAGAGGGCGGAGAGAGCCAGGAGAGCCGGTCGGTGTCCCGGAGCCCGGCCCGGGCCTGGTCCCTGTCCCGGTGCCAGTGCCAGTCCCGATCCTGGTCCCCGTCCCTGTCCCCGTCCCTGTCCCTCTGCCCATCCAGGTCCCTATCCCGCTGCCGGTTCCTGTCCCTGTCCTTTTCCCGGTCCCTTTCCCGGTCCCTATCCTGGTGCCAGTCCCTGTCCCAGTGCCGGCCTCTGGTCCCTGTCCCTGTCCCTCTCCCAGTGCCGGTAGCTGGTGCCGGTCCTTGTCCCGGTGCCGGTGCCCATCCCGGTCCCTGTCCCGGGGCAGCGTTCCTCTCTCTCTCCCTCCCCGCCCGCCCCGTCGCGGCATCCCCGGGTCGCGCCCGGCAGCAGCTGCCGCGTTCCTATCTCGGGGCCCGCACCCCCCCGGCCCCCCCAAAGCAGCGGGGACCCCTGTCCCCCCCTTCCCATCTCCCCTCGCTCCCCCGTGTCCCCCGCCCGCCCCGTCGGGGCCCCGCGGGCAGGGTGCTGGCGGGGGGCTGGGGCGGGGGGCCAGCTGCCCACGGGGGGGCCACGGGCAGCACATGTGCTGTCACTCAGCCAGCCCCGCGGTTATTTTAGCTCGGGGACGGCTGGCGGCCGGACTGCGCCCCGCTCCGCCATGGGCACCCCGCTTCTCCTCGCCTGCCTGCTCGCCCCGCTCTGCGCTCGGGTAAGGGGCGTGGGGAGGTGGGGAGGGGGTGCTCATGGGGCTGGGGAGCCCCCGACTCCGTACCCCGGGAGGGCTGGCTGGGATGGGGAGCCTGGATGCGGTGCTGTGGGCCAGACGGACCCCAGACCCCGCGGAGGCACATCCCTGGGGGTGGCGGGGATGGGGACGGGGGAGACAGGGGGCTCGGAGCCCCTCTTGGGGCATTTCCCACCCCACAGATGGCAGCGGCAGGGGGGAGCCTGTGTCTGCGGCACACTGCCTGCGTTTGTGAACTGAGAGATAGGATTTGGGGGAGGGTTAGGCGCTCAGAAACACTCTGCTCCCCCTTTCCCATCCAAGCTGTGGTCCCAGACCCCTCTGCACATCCCCCTGTCCATGCATCTTGCCCCAGAGCCCCTCACCGTGGTCTCAGGCCTGAGCCACATAAAGGTCTTAGGGTTCTGGCCTGGGCACCGCAGCCGAGTGCTCGGCACTGGGCAAGGAAAGGGGACCTGCAGGGCGGTCCCCCCCTTCCCCCAGCAGCAGGGCCCCCATCGCCACCCCCACCCTGCCCAGCTGCTCTGGGCTCCAGCAGCCGCCCAGGGAAGGAGGGGGGGGGGGGGGGTCTTTTCTGGGGAGGGCAGAGGGACAGCTGGAGGCTGCGGGCAGGCCTCATCACAGCCTCAAAACCTGTCCTTGTGCAGCCCATCCTAAGGGACTGGCATGCAGCCCCCTCCCCTGCACAGCCCCACACCGTCCCCAGGGAACCCCAGCACAGCCATCCCCCTGCCCGGCTCCCCTGCCCCGGGCACGGTGTGCCTGTGGGGACCTGGGGCCTCCTGAGACACCCAGGCACCCAGATGTGTGCAGATGTGGCTGGGTGCAGATGTGGGTGGAAGGCCTAGCGCTGCCCAGATGTGCTTCATCACTGGCGAGGGGACAGCGCGTGTCCCCAGGGCCCAGGACAAGGGCGATCCCTGAGGAATGTGGCATAAAGGCGAGGGGTAGGGAGGCTGCGTGCAGCCCCACAGCGCAGCTCCCTGCCTCCTCCCGACCCCCATCTCCCAGAGCCCCTGTTTGGGATGTGCACACCTCCCTGAACAGTAACCTGCCTCCCAGCCTGGTCACTCACAGCCCCTAAACCTATCCCAGCCCCTACAGCTCTCTGACACCCCTTGCAGCCCCACCATAGCTCCTGCTCCTCCAGTCTCCATCTCCAATTCCCCACGCACAGCCCCCAGTTCCATCCCAGCCCCTGCAGCTCCCTGTTCCTCCCTGGCTCTGTCTCTGGCCAAGCTAATCACGCAGACTAAGCCGACCCCTGACCCGACCCCTGACCCTTCTGCCCTCATGGCCACACCAAGATGGGTGATGGTGACGTGGCCACACCATGCACGGCCAGCTGAGGGTACCCCTTTCATCCCCACCAAGGGGGTCCCACAAGGCACAGCCCAGCCATGAGGTACGGCCATGCCCAAGGCACCACTGGGGTTATTTGTGGGGGTACCTCTTCCCAGTGAGCCCGCTGGGATGCCAGTCACCACACCAGTATGTCAGGGGGTCCCCAACACAAAATTCCTGGGGGACTTGGATGGTGTCTCCACTCCCCCACACCCAGCCCCCTCAGGGGGTGCCGGCACCGTGCACCCTGGCACCGGGCATCCCAACACCGTGCACCCAAGCCAAGGTGCGATGCCCTGCCCACTGCACCGACATTGCATCCGTTTCCGGAGGTTTCGGGGTCACCTGCAGCTCCACGTACACCCCACAGGGTGCCAGCCCAGCCCAACCGGGTGCTGCAGCCCCGGGCAGCCCTCAAGCCTGGCGGCAGCACGAGAGTACACGGCGGGTGAAGAGAGCTTGGGTGATCCCCCCCATTAGCGTCTCGGAGAACCACAAGCGCATCCCCCACCTCCTGGTGCAGGTAGGCTGGGAATCCCTGACCCCCTCTTCCAGATGGAGAGTTGGGGGCACCCAGGGCAGAGGGGTTGCATGGGGGTGTCCCAGGGGTGGGACATGGTATGGGGGAAGACTCAGGGCAGAGGGGAACCCCAGGAACAGATCCCCACCAGCCCTGCTCTCCCCTCGCGGCAGATCAAGTCGGATAAGCAGCAGCCCGGGGGGGTGATCTATAGCATCAAGGGGCCAGGTGTGGACGAGGAGCCCCTGGGTATCTTCTCCATTGACAAGTTCACCGGGAAGGTCTTCCTCAATGCCATGCTGGACCGGGAGGAAAACGACCGCTTTCGGGTAAGGACACTGCCCGGCCACCCACAACCCCTTCCCTGCCCCCCAGTTTGGGCCCTGACCCACCTGCTCTGCGCCTGCAGCTGAAAGCCTTCGCCCTGGACCTGGGTGGCACAACGCTGGAGGACCCCACCGACCTGGAGATCATCGTGGTGGACCAGAACGACAACCGGCCACTCTTCCAGCAGGACATCTTCACAGGGCACGTGGTGGAAGGGGCTGCACCAGGTGGGTCCGGACGGCGGTCTGGGAGGATGGGCTGAGCCCCCACACCAGTACCCACTGGGGCACTCCTGCGGCCACAGGGACCTGCGTGATGACAGTGGATGCCACCGATGCCGATGACCCCGACACGGACAACGCGGCACTGCGGTACTCCATCCTGGAGCAGGGCGCCGGCGGCATGTTCACCATCAACACCACCACCGGCGAGATCTGCACTGCGCGACCCGGCCTTGACCGTGAGGTAGCGGGCACAGAGGATGTGGGTGGCACCGGGGTGGCACCAGGACAGGGGGCAGCCAGAGCCCCCCAGCTGGTGAGACCACAGCTCCAGCCATGAGCAGAGCCAGGCGTGGGGACAGCGTGGGTGCTCAGCAGCTGGAGGACTTCTGGGCTTCCACGGGGGCTGTAGGGGCTCAGCACCAGCTCCCCCTTTTTCCCCACAGACTGTGGGGGTGTACAACCTGACAGTGCAGGCAGCCGACATGTCTGGGGATGGGCTCACCACCACCGCCACAGCCGTCATCTACCTGGAGGACATCAATGACAACCCTCCTGAGTTCACCAAGGAGGAGGTAACAGCAGGGATGGGGTGAGAGGATGTGCAGGGGCCAGGGGGGTTGGAGCTGGCCCCTTGCCCAGGGGCAGCAGCATCCCAGGGGGACAGACACCAGCCCTATGCCACTCTCTTCCAGTTCTCCATGGAGGTGGAGGAGCAAGCGGCTGGCGTGGATGTAGGCAAGGTATTCGTGCATGACAAGGACCTGGCCGGCTCACCCAACTGGCTGGCTAAATTCACCATCCTGGAGGGCGACCCTGAGGGCACCTTCACCATCCGCACAGACCCCTACACCAACGATGGTGTGATTTCCGTAGCCAAGGTGGGTGCGGGGCAGCTGGAGGGGCTGAGGGAGGTCCCATGGCTCGGCTGACCTATGGCCTCTCTCGGCAGCCACTGGACCACGAGGTGCGAGACCGCTTCAAGCTGACGGTGTCGGTGCAGAACGAGCGACCGCTGGAGCCCACGGCCCCCAGCAGCCCCCTGGCACTGGCCACCGTGCAGGTGCGGGTGCGAGATGTGAACGAGGCACCCGTCTTCCGTGAGAACCCCCGGCGGGTCAGCGTGCTGGAGGGGGCTCCCCCAGGCACCCCTGTCACCACCTACACCGCCAGCGACCCCGACACCCACCAGCTCCAGACCATCACGTGAGTTTCAGCTGTGGGTTTTGGCCTTCAGTTCCTTTGCATCGCCTCTTAACACCCACCACATTCGAGTTCTCACCTCCAGTTCTTTGTATCACCTCCCATCACACACCACATTCAGGTTCTCCCATTCGCAGCCCAGGGTGGGTGGTTTGGGGGGTGACAGCATGTGACCCCCTTGCACCCACAGCTACGGACTGCTCTACGACCCAGCCGACTGGCTGCAGCTGGACCCCCACACCGGCACCGTCCGCACCAAGCGGGAGCTGCTGCACCCCTCAGCCTTCCTGCAGGGCGGCTGGTACATCGCGCTGGTCCTCGCCCGTGATGATGGTGAGCAGCCCCCCTGCCACGTCCCCCTCACCTGCCACATCCCCCTCACCTGCCACGTCCCCCTGAGCCCTTCGCTCTGTGCCCCCAGCCGAGCCCCCGCTCTCCGCCACCGGCACGCTGTCCATCGAGATCCTGGAGGTGAACGACCACGCTCCCCTGCTGCAGCCACCGGATAGGCCGCTTTGTGGGCGGCCAGGCCGTGGGGGAAGCCTTCTCCTGGGGGCCACAGATGATGACCGGCCCCCCCACGGTGCCCCGTTCCACTTCCAGCTCAGCCCTCAGCACCCTCACCTCGCCCGTAACTGGAGCATCACCCGCTTCAATGGTGAGGGTGGGCCAGGGCAGGGGGGCTGCTGCAGGGGGGGGGTTGGGGTGTCCCTGCTCACCCCCTGCCCGTGCCCTCCGCAGTGACCCACGCGGTGCTGGCTGCGCTGGTGGAGCTGCCTGAGGGATCCTACTCGCTCCCGCTGCTGCTCCGGGACTCGGGGACCCCCCCGCAGGAGCAGCAGCAGCTGCTGAACATCTCGGTGTGCCACTGCAGCCGGGATGGCACCTGCGAGGATGGTGTCCTGGCTGCTGCCACCGCTGGGGCCGGCATCACCCTTGGAGCCCTCATGATCATCCTTGGCAGCAGCATCCTCTTCCTGTGTGAGTGAGGGCCCCAATTACCCTCACCCCCACCTCTCCTGGCCCCTCCATCCTGCCCGTACCCAGCAACCCAAGCCCCACGCCCTACCACGCAGTGCCAGTACTGGCCACCCAACCCAAACCCCACCAGCATGCTCCATCACCTCATCCTTCACGCCACCCACCAGCCCATCCTGGCTCAGGACACCTCTCCCTGCTCACATCCCCCATCATCCTATCCTGATCCTGGCCACCCTACCCATGACCCCCACCCCACGCTCCACCCCAGCAACCCCTCTTGACCCCTACCAAGACCCCCACAACCATTCCCCTCATCCCCCCATTCCACCCCATCACCCTGCGCCCAGCATCCTCCAACCCCCAACCCTTACCTGCATCTCCACTCCGCTGTCCCAGCCCCAACAACCGCATCCCAACCCAACCGGCACCTCCATCGCCCCATGTCCCACCCCAGCGTGCCCGTCCCCCTGGGTCCCTACTCCATGCCCACCCACCCTCTGCCCGCAGTGCTGGTGGGGCTGGGGGCGGCGCGGGCACGCGTGCGCCGGCGGGCTCTGCGCAAGGGGCTGCTGCAGTGCTCCAGGGACGACATGCGCGACAACATTCTCAACTACAACGAGCAGGGCGGGGGCGAGGAAGACCAGGTGAGTGGGATCCAGGACGAGGGTTCCAGGCAGGTCCATCCCAGCCCCACAACCCTAATCCCCTCCCGTCCCCGCAGGACGCCTATGATATCAACCAGCTCCGGCACCCTGAGCTCTTCTTATCCCGTGCGAAGCCACCAATGCGCAGGGACGCCCCGCTCAGCTCTTCCACCCCTCCAGCCCCCCGCAAGCTGCCCAGCTGCCCCTCTGACATTGAAGACTTCATCAACGAGGTGGGAACCCAGCACCCCTTTTGCCCAGACGCCCCATCCCCAGTGGGGCTGACGGTGCCCCCGTGTCCCCGCAGGGGCTGGAGGCGGCTGACAGTGACCCCAGCGTGCCCCCCTACGACACGGCCCTTATCTACGACTACGAGGGCTCGGGCTCCGTCGCCAGCCCCCTCAGCTCCATCGTCTCCAGCCTGACGGATGAAGACCAGGACTACGACTACCTGAGCGAGTGGGGGCCGCGATTCCGGCGCCTGGCGGACCTCTACGGGCAGTAGCGGGGATGGGGGCAGCGGGGGGATGCACACCCGTGTGCACGAGATGCCCTGGCGCAGCGGCTCTGGATACGGACACGCACAAGACACGTGGCTGCAGGGGCTTTGCACACGCGTGTGCACCAAGTACACAGATGCAGGGGCTTTGTACACACGTGTGAGAGAGTCCTCAGCACAGGGAGTTGCACCCCTGCACACACTCACAGACCCTGTGCCCAGTAAAGCCCAGGAAGGCAGAGGCTGAGCACACGGGCAGCCCCGGGGGATAACACCCCTAGGAAAGACCCTGCACAAGCAAAGGCGTGAGGACACTCCTGGTTTCCACCATAATAAAGACCCCGGAGAAGGAGGTCGGTGGCAGAGGCACCATGCAGGGCCCCTGACCATGCCAGCCACCCCTAGAAAGAAGGCACTTTTATTGTCAGCCCACAAGCGCCACCGCAAACACCCCGAGGGGGCATCACCCCTGCCCCAGGACTCCCAGCACAGCTCCTCCTGGGGCAGGATCCGACCCCACCGTGGGGTGGGAGCACTGCCCCTTCCCGCAGGTATCACACGTGTCCCCAGTACACACTGCCGCCCCGGGAAGCGCCCACGGATGGGGGTCCCGGTGCTCCGTGGGGGTCCTGGCACTGTGTTCAGCCCCCCCCCAGCAGGGAGCCCCGGGGGGGACATGGCTATGTGTGGCAGGGGGGGGCCGGGGAGCCCAGCATCCTCTTGGTGGAGGCGGTGAGGCGGGAGTAGTCGTGTGGGATGCCTTGGGGGGCAAGCAGGGGCAAGTGGTCCTCCCGGGGGTGGCGTCGGAAGAGCGGGGGCCGCCGCTGGCTCTCGCCATCCTGCAGGGACTGGGGCAGGCCGCGGCCCTGGCTCTCCGGCAGCAGCATGATGCTGAGCACGGCGAGGATGGCGAAGGACGCGAACACCATGTGGTGCAGGAAGAACCCGCGGCTGTTGGGGATGGCGGTGATGGGGGCGGCTGCCTTGCCCACAAAGCTGGCCCCCACGACGAGGCCCAGCCCGGCACCCCTGCAGGGAAAACACGCTCAGAGGGGACCCTGCGCGGGTGACCCCCACCCCAGCACATCACAGGGCATGTGGCAGCTCCCCCCTTACCTGACCACTGTTGGGAGGACCTCACTGGCGAAGAAGATGCTGAGCATGGTGACGGCGTAGGAGGCGGTGGTGCCCACCACAGACAGGGTCAGGACAATGAGTTCCAGCAGGTCTGATGGGGGGGAAAAGCATCATAAGGAGTCACATCCTACACCCCATCCCCTCAAGCATCCATTCCCACCTCCAGCTCCCCAACCGACGAGGTCCATCCCTGCCACACACCCCTGACCCCCTCCCATCCCCGCAGGATGACAACAGGCAGCTCCGGCACCCGGAGCTCTTCTTGTCGCAGGCGCAGCCGCCCATGTGCAGGGCCCGCAGGGGGGCCGGGGTCCCCCGTCCATCCTTACACTGGGTGAGGGCCAGCAGCAGCAGGGAGGAGATGCCGGTGAGGACGGTGCAGAGCAGGAGGATGGCGCGGCGCCCGAAGCGCTCGGCTGTCAGGCAAACAAAGAGGCAGGCGGCCACCTCGGTGCTCACCAGCACGAAGTAGGAAGAGAAGAAGTGGGGCAGGTGGGGGGTCAGATTGCGGGTGAAGCAGTGGCAAATGCCAGAGCCGATGAACCTGCAGGAGAGCAGGGTCAGGGGGCTGTGAGCAGGACCAACCCCCGCTGTGCCAGAGCCCCCCTGTGCTCACGCCGTGAAGCCGAGGATGACGCCATTCTTCCAGATGACCCTGGTGCCAAAGATCTCACAGACAGCGTGGTACCGGGGCTGCGGGGACCCCTCAGACAGGGACTCCAGCTCTGCTGGGCAGGGGGACCCGGGTTAGAGCTGGCACCGTCCCACTGCACCCGGCACCACAGGTTTGTGGAGGGCACCCGGCAGCTGCCCTCAGCCCCTGCCACACACCTGCCAGGAGGCTCTGCTGGTGGCAGGAACCTTCATCGGAGCTGGGTGAACTGCTTTCGGCCAGTGCCTGCAGGGTCTTCCTGGCCTTCTCCAGCTGCCTCGTGGCCAGAAGCCAGTGTGGCGACTCCAGCAACAGCGCCGGGCACCTGGCGTGTGAGCGTCACAGCATCACGGGGCTCCCCAGGGGCCTGGCACCCCTCCAGCACTGACTCCCCTTCCCGGTTTCAAAGCCATGTTGCCCAGAAACCCTCAACTTCAAACCTGAGCAAACATTTACCTGGGGCTGGGGGGGTCCCCGTGGCTGACCTAGAGAGCCCTGGGCAGCCTTTGATCCCCACCGCGGTCCCGGGCAGGGTGCGCCAGCTTGGGGTGCTGCCCTGGCGCTCCCTGAGCACGGCTCGGTGCCAGTCCTAGGGCAGGGCTCATTCCCACTGAGGGCGGTAGCCCCTTCTCTGGGCACACAGCCCCCGGCCCAGGGGGTTCTTACCACCAGCAGGCAGCCAGCAGAGCCAGGATCATGGTGACGGCACCCTGCAGCACCCGCCAGTCCCGGCACAGCACCGCCAGCCCCGGCAGCAGCAGCTCCCCGGCGATCCAGAAGAAGCCAGCCATCATCGTCACCTCCAGGCGATGTGGGGGGTCACACAGCTCCAGCCCTGGCAGGGGGGGTGAGGGGTGCACTGTGAGTGCCACAGCTGATGGGCATCCTGCACCCCGGAGCATCCTGTATCCCAGGGCATCCTGCACCCTGGAGCATCCTTGTACCCCAGAGCATTCTGCAACCCAGAGCATACTGCATCCCGGAGCATCCTGTACCCCAGAGCATCCTGTACCCAACAGCATCCTGCACCCTGAAGCATCCTGTACCCCAGAGCATCCTGTACCCTGGAGCATCCTGCACCCTGGAGCATCCTGCACCCACCCCAGAGCATCCTGTACCCTGGAGCATCCTGCGCCCAAGAGCATCCTGCACCCCAGAGCATCCTCCATCCCCCAGACCCCCGCCACCACGCTCACGTGCCACGTAGAGGGAGAGGAAGGCGCCTGCCAGCGCTGCCCCAAAGAGCAGTCGCGTGACCAGGACCATGACGAAGTCTACAGCCAGCGCCACGCCGAGGCCCAGGGGCACTGCCAGCGCCAGGGACACCAGGAAGGTGGCCCGGCGGCCGAACCTGCCGGGGGGATGGGCTGTGAGCAGGGCTGGGCACGGTGCCCCCATGCCCTGGGAAGCCAACCCAGGGACCCCCAGTTACCTGTCGCAGGCCAGGCCGGCGGCGACGCTGCCCAGTGTCCAGCCCAGCAAGTGCGTGGTCTGCTCCAGGGGCACCTTCCAGCGAGAGGCACACACCAGGTCCCACTGTGGGTGAGGGGGGTTGTAGTGGGGAGACAGCAATACGGGGGGCCCAGCAGACACCCCCTCTGTGTTGCCCGCCAGGCTGGAGCGGATGGGGTTAGCAGCCCCACAAGGGTCCTGGGGGGCTTGTGGCCGCTCCCCACCCCACAAGCAGAAGTGTGCAGGCAGATATCATGGAAACCACTGTTCCCCCCCTTACCTCCTCCTGCACCCAGGGGTCCCCAAAGATCCCTCCTGCACCCATGGGCCCCCCCAGCTCCTCCTGCACTCAGGGGTCCCCCCCTTACCTCCTCCTGCACCCAGGGGTCCCCAAAGATCCCTCCTGCACCCAAGGATCCCCACCAACCCCCTAGTCTCTCCTGTACCCAGGATCCCCCCAAACACCTCCTGCACCCATGGGTGTCCCCCCCAGCCCCTCCTGCACCTATGGATCCCCCCTTACCTCCTCTCGTACCCAAGGGTCCCCAAAGACCCTCCTGCACTCAAAGATCCCACCAACCCCCTAGTCCCTCCTGCACCCAGGATCCCCCCTTACCTCCTCTCGCACCCAGGGTCCCCAAAGATTCTTCCTGCACCCAGGATCCCCTCCAGCTCCTCCTGCACCCAGGGTCCCCCCTTACCTCCTCCTGTACCCAGTGGTCCCCAAAGATCCCTCCTGCACCCAAGAATCCCCACCAACCCCCTAGGCTCTCCTGTACCCAGGATCCCCCCAAACACCTCCTGCACCCATGGGTCCCTCCCAGGCCCTTCTGCACCCATGGGTGCCCCCCTACCTCCTCTTGTACCCAGGGGTCCCCAAAGATCCCTCCTACACCCACGTCCCCCCCCCCACCCCCCCCCCCCCGCAGACCTGGGTGACGATGTTGGAGCGCAGCCCCGCCGCGGGCAGCCCGTAGTGCCACCCGCGGGTGCAGGGCGCGGTGCCGTTGGGACGGGCTCCGCCGCGGTAGCGGTAGAGCTGGCAGGGGCTCCAGCGGCCGCGGAGGCGCGGGACGGCGGCGCGGAGCAGCGCGGGCGGCGGGAGGCGGCGCAGCGGCGGCGGCAGCAGCGCGGGGTCGGGGCGGCAGCGGTGCGGGGGCTCCGCGCCCAGAGCCCAGCCCAGCGCCCAGCCCAGCGCCAGCGCCACGCACGGAGCCCCCGACAGCGCCCCCCGCGCCCGCGGCGACGGCCGCCACCGCCACATCCCGCACCGGCACCGCACCGGCAGCGACCGGACCGGGGGACGACGCGCCGATCCCGCCCCGGCGGAGACCGGACAGGGGGAGGGATCGCCCCCGCCCCGCCCCTGCCCCGCACCGGCACCGAGCGGCTCTTTCCCGCACCGGGAGCGACCGCACCTTCCCCGCCCCGGTTCCGCCCCGTTACCGGGAGCGACTGGACAGAGGGAGGCACCGACCCCGCACCGCGACCGACCCCGCACCGGGAGTGGTGCGGGATATGGGGGAAGGCACCGACCCTGTTCCGCACCGGTACCGACACCGACCGGACAGGGCAGACACCGCCCCGGCTCTGCCCTCCTGAGCCTCCACCGCCACCCAGACCCGTTCCGCTCCCCCAGCTCCAAGCTCGGTGCCTCCCTGATTCAGTCCAGTTCGCCCCCAGCACCATTTGTCCCCCAACAAACCCGGTTCAGGTCCCCTCAAACCCACTCCAGCCCCTAAGGTCTGTTCACCCCCTTCCAGGCTCAGTCTGCTTCCCTCCAGCCCTGTTCAGTCTCCCCCCTAAGCCCAGTTTGTCTTCCTACAAACCCGGTTCAGCCCCGTCTAGCCCCACGCTCGGTTCAGTTTACCCCCAGCACGACTTGTCCCCAACAAACCAGTTCAGCCCCACAAGCCTGATCCAAACCCAAGAGCACAGTTCAACCTCCTCCGGACCCAGCGCAGCCCCACAAGCCCTCTTCAGCCCACCTCAAGCCCGGTTTCTTCACCAACAAACCCACTTCAGCCCCACAAGCCTGGTCCAGACCTAAGCCCGGTTCACCCCACGCAACTGGTTTCAGTGCCCTCAGCCCAGTTCAGTCCCCCCAAGCCCGGTTTGTCCCCCCACTAACTCGATTCAGCCCCTCAAGCCCGGTTCAGCTCTCCCCAAGCCCAGTCCAGCCCCTAAGACTTGGTTCAGTGCCCCCAGCCCGGCTCAGTCCCACACAAACGCAGTTTACCCCCACAAACCCAGTTCAGCTCCCCCAAGCCCAGTCCAGACCCAAGCTCAGTCCAGTGCCCCCGAGCCCTGTTTGTCCCCCTCCAGCCTCAGTTGGTCTTCCTTAAGTCCTAGTTCTGCCCCCCAAACCCAGTCCAGACCTAAGTGCAGCTCACCCCTCAAGACTGTGTTCAGTGCCCCCAGCTCAGTGCAGTTCCCCTCAAGCCCGGTTTGTCCCCCCCTCCCAACCCAGTTCAGACCCCCCCAACCCACAAACCCCACCAGGAGGAGCTGCACTGGGGGGAAAACTTAAGCCTGGGACTCCCCAACCTGAGGTCAGAAGAGAGAAAAGGACTTTTCTCGTTTCACACAGATGATTAAAGGTCTATCCATGCTTAGAGATTAATTTACGGCTATTTAATAAAATAAAGAGCGGGGCTGGACGTGAGTTAAAGTGTCGCTTGTGGCTGCTTTCTTGTGTTCTGCCCAAAGAAAGCGCTGGGGCAGAAGCAGCCGCTCAGCCTCAGCCCTGGCCCACCCTAACCCGGCAGCTCCAGACAAGGATGGGGTGAAAACCAGCTCTGGTTCTGGCCAGGGCTTGCCTGGCAAGGAGCCTGCGGAGCCGAGGGGAGGGGAAGGAGCACCCCCAGCTCTTACAGAGCTGCTGCCATGTGGTGGAGTGAAACCCTCCAGGTCCCTGGGCTCAAGGACGGTGAAAAATTCCTCAACCAGCTGCAATTCCTCAATCAAAGCTGCACCGCTTTGAGGGCTCGGTGCTCCACATGCTCCCAGAGCTCCGCGGCCACTTGAGCGGGGCTGCCGGGCTGAGCACGAGCCTGCGCTGAGGGAAGAGGTGAACAGGGCTGAAAAGTAGTGGTGAATTCAAGGCACTCCCTCCAGTGCTCCCAGCCACGCCGCGCCAGCGGAGAAAGAGGAGCCAAATCGTGTTTGTAACTTCTTTGCTTCCAAAAGCAGCAGCTGAGCCATTCAAGCAGCACGTGTACCCGGCAAAACCAAACACAGAATGCAGGAGAAGCAGGCACTGAGAGCGGACGGCGTGGGCAGCCGGGCTTCCTGCCGGGATCAGCCAGGCAGCAGGTGCGAGCGAGGCACAGTGGTCTGGGAAAAAGCAGTCCAATCTCTCTCCAGCCTCCTCCCTGCGAGCTTCTGAGAAGCGACTGCCAACCACGCTGAGCCCGGGCTGGATTACGGCTCTGCCCAACGCCATCCCCTGAAGAAGAGGCCGCGGTGCCACCTCGCCACTGTGCAGCCGCAGGAGTAGCCGGCGCCCAACTCAAAAGCAAGTGAGGCACCACCAAGCTGGGGGCCCCTTCCCACCATCAGCAGCCCCAGCAAAGACCTGCAAACCCAGGCAGTGCACATTCCCAGCCCCAACACACACAAGTGTGCGTTCCCAGACCCCAATCTGGGCGTTATGTCCCCAGCCTCAAACCCACACAGCCCCCAAAACCACACAGCATGCGTCCCCAGCCCCGAAACCATGCAGTGTGCATTCTCCAACCATTAGGCAAAGCCCCCCCCGAGCCTCCCTGTTTCTCCCAGGCCACCGCACCATGAAACTCCTCCTGCCAGGCTCAGGCATCATCTTCCTATGGCATTACGGACTTCTCTGATCTCTGCAAGAGTGCAACCACCGTGGTCAGCCCCAGCGGGGCCCAACCGGGCTCCCACCAGGCACTGCCTGGATCCTCTGCAAGCAGCAGCTCCTGCTGAGCCCTCCGGGCTGGCAGCAGCTCCCTGCTCGCTGCATCTAGTTCTTGCAGCTCAGAAAAGCAATAGAGCCAGGCCGGTACTTGCAAACAAGGGAGCACAAACGCAGCGCACGTGGAGGGAGTGTGGAGTGCAAACAGACCATGCGTGGTGGGGCTGCCCCCAGCCCGGCACGGGGCTGGTGTCAGGATTGGCACAGTTGGCAGCACCATGCGCCACATCCTCACCAGCCACAGGCAAGTTCAGCCAACACGACAGCAGTGACCCACACAACTTATCTCCGAGGCTCAATATGGGAAGAGAAAACAGAAAGGAGGCAGCTGGGAGTGCGGTGGTGGAGCCTGAGAAGCTGCCCCCAGCCACACCAGGCAGCTGCCCCCCACCACGAAGCACCGCTGGCTGCAAGCCCTGCCACAGGCTCCTGGGCTCCAACTCGCCCCGCAGCGCCATCCCAGCTGCCGAGAAGCCATCTCCCTGCCTGCCCCAGCAGCAACCAGCCTCTTGATCCTGAAAGCGCAGAGCACTGGACGCCCCAACACATCAACCTACAACCCTGGGGCCATGCTGGGCTCCAACTGTCCTTCTCCCAGCTCAGCGGCATCACGACTCCAGCTCCTGGACACACAGCCACACAGGGCCCACGGAACTCACCAGGCTTGAGCTGAAACTTCATTCATCACGTTGCAACTCTGCCCTCGTCGCCCCTCTCTCCGCAGTCCACCCCGCCACAAGTGGCTGCACGGACGCAGCATCGGCACCGCAGGGTTTGCAATTCCACCAAAAGGACAGGAGAAAGAGAAAACACACACAGCGTTAAAAATCAAGTCAGCATCCAGAGATGTCTGCAACACAGCCCACGGTCAGACCACCTGCGCGCTCCTGAGTGCGTCAGACCGGCTTCGGAGTAACTGCACAACACCTTGGCCCTTAGTTTTAACTTGACAGGGAAAGCGCTGCCTAGGCTCAACTATACATACAAAGATAATTTTAATTAATTTATTTATTTCTTTACACATAACTGAAAGTGATGTTACAGTACATAAGTTATTTACAACTGTGCAGTAATGTGTTGCAAAATAAATTATCTAGAAGGCAGCAAAAGTACATTGTTAATGTATATAAAAACTGTACAGCATTTATGGGATACAATTTTTCTTTATATGAGTATTGGCTCTGTAGTGTTTTCAAGTTATGTTCTCAGAAAGAGAAACGAAATGCCCAAGATTAAAGGAAAAAATATATAAACCACATGGATTTTACTCCATTAAAAACACAGTTGGCAAAGTCCTTTCTCTGCGTCGCCATTTCCCCGCCCGGCGCTGGCCGTGCCGCCTCAGCGCACGGTGCGCAGGCGGCTCCTCTGCTCTTCTGAAACGGTGGCGAGCGGCTGCTGCAGGGCGCCGCGGGCGCACCCCTCCGCAGCCCAGAGCCGTCCACGCCTTCAGAGCCGCGTCTGCCCAACTTGGACGCTGTCTTTTTGTTTCTAATTGGTTTTGTTTTGTTTGTTTTTTTTTTTTTTCTTTTTTTCTTTTTAGACATACCCAGGATGGAACAGAAACTCAAACAACCCCCCTCCCCCCATGGTTTCCTACTGCAGCTTCTCCGAGAGGAGGTCCGTGAACGGTGGAAAACAGAGCTGGAAATCACGGTGTTCACAAGTACATGAGTCACGTGGTTGCTGGCCCCGCTCAGCAGCTTCTGCAACACAAATGGTGTCCTTGGCCTCCTTCCTCCACGCCTCTGCCAGTCTCTTGGCCGGTGAGTGCTCGCTGCCCGTGCAGACCGGCTGCCTCCCTGCTGCAGCAGCCGGTTGGAAAGGAGATGCGCCCCGGCCCGCTGCCCGGCAGAGCTGCCGTCAGTCCGGAAGCGAGGGACGCGTTGTGAAGAAAGTGCAATTATTTTTCTTATTGTTTTGTTTTCTGCCGATAGCTGCTTCCTCCTCCTCTGACCAGGGATTCATCAGCAAGCGGTAAGGGTGAATGTGAGCTCGACCGCCCGACCTCGGAGGGCTCCCGTCCTTGCCAGTGTTCAGTGATGTCTCCTGGTTTTGAACTGTCATGCCGGCAAGAGCACAAAGTCATCATTCACGTCGACCATTGGCACATAGAACGAGGGCACCTCGTTCACGCAGAGGGACTTGTGCCCCGCGGGATCCAGCTCCTGCACCTTCAGCTGCCACTCCATCCTCTGCACCGCGTTCAAGGCAGCAGCTTCGTGTTGCTGTCGCATGAGCAGGCACGTCTGGATTAGGGAAAAAAAACAAGCAGAGATGAGGGGGGAGTGGGAGAGAGCAAGGAAGGCTCCTACTGCCCGTCCCACCTGGCAAAGGCAGGGGACCTGCAGCCATCACGGTGGGCAGAGCAGTAGTGGAACAAGGGATGCCACATTTCAGAGGAGGAAGGAAATCTGGACTTGGGATGTCTGCTGAGCCCAATTCCAGCAGGAGCAGGGGCAAACCCCGAAGGGCCTTGCAGGACAGCTTTTAAAGGCTTGTAAGCATTCAGCGCACTGACCCCACTGGTGACAGCCTTGGTAGACAGTCCTATCAGCCCCAACAGTGTCCCACGGCTGCCCCAGAGCCCTTCTCCCTTTGTGGGAGCTGCCAACTCCGTGCCACTGGCTGAAAGTCCAACCACCTCTGCTCCCCACCGTGCCCAGGTTTGCCACCCAGTGCTCTGTGGAACGCTCTGCCAATCACACTGCATGGTCTCCTGCCACCTTGAAGTTTGCCATAAGTTTCCTGCTGGCTGCAGCATGTGTTGCTGGTGACGAGCAGGCCCTGAGGGTTTAACTGACCGGGAAAGCTCCAGACCATATGCCACGAAGCAGAGTAACAGCCAGCCAGCAAACCCTACGCGGAACGTGTCTCCCTCCTTTCTGGAACCAGCAGAGGCAACTGCGCTTCCCAAATCCCTGCAGATGCTCCCACCTCTCAGCCACGCTGTGCAGAGAAGTGTCCCCCATTGTGTGATGCTGCCCAGATCAATTCAGGACATCTGCTCCCAGCAGGCTCTTGGAAACCACAAAGGCAGCTTCCAGGCTACAGTCACAGGCAGGATCCACCTCAGGGAAACCCTCCCTGGAGGAGGCAGAGCAGCAGGACCTGCTGTCACCCACATGCCACAGCGGCACCCTGGAGCACTGGGGCTCCTGTGCCTCTCACCTTCATTCGATCGTACTTGTCATCCACGTCTTGCAACCAGGAAATGAACTGTCGTGCGTTGAAACGGTCTCTGACCGATTTGTTTTCGTCTCCCTACACAAAAAAGAGCAGAAGGGGTACGTTTCATTCTTTTTACTTTCAAGAGTCACAAGTTTAATGGGCCATATTCGAACCCCTTTTAGCACACACACTCATCAGAAACAAGAAAGGAGCCTGCGGGGAGGAAGAACAGAGCATGCTGCTCCCAGCTGCTCTTGCAGACCTGTGCCAAGGGCTTTGGCTTCAGATACAGGTACACACACACGGGTGTGAGCACTCTCCGGTTTTCCTGCTTTGCAGAGAATCTATCCGTGCCAGCCCGTCACAGCACCTGCACCTCTCTGTCTCCTTCAACTCGTGCCCAAGATCGTAATGTCTTTGCTGTAGAAGATGCTTGGCTGGGAAATGCTGAGGGATAAATCAAGGCTCCTGGAGCAATATGACAAGTCCCTGTTCCTGTCCAGGGTCCCTCCTGCGATGCAGCGGTGCGCTTCCTGAGCTGCCACGCTGGCGGCAGCTGCGGTGTGTGGGCTGCAGAGGGTGCTGGTGGGATGGCTCAGGACCACCACAACCACACGGCCACCCACTGCAGGAATGGAACATGAGTCCCCCTTCTCTGGCACAAAATGTGAAATCAAAGGAAGAAATGACCACTTTTTGCAGGCTGTGAGAGTCTGGCTATTTCAAAGCCTCTATTCAGACACAAATCAATTTAATGGCTCTCTCCTCTTCCTTCAACAGGAAAAGATATCCCAAAGTGTAGTAAAATAAACCTTTCAACTGGGCAGACGATCCTGGTCAAGAAGGACAGAGGGTCCCGAGACTCACTAATAGATATGAGTCATTTCTGCTCCTAAAGAGACACAAAGCTCCCTGTATCCCTCTGTCCCCAGATGTATTTCCTTCCTCGGCAAGCAAGTGGAATATCCCAGAACACGCAACACCAGGAACTGAGTCAGACCAGGCATCCTGGGCACATGGTTGGGAGGGCTCCTGCGGGATGTCCTGCATCCATGCGCCACAGTGGGTGACAGGCACCTGAACAGGGAGAGCATTAGTAACTCCTGCTTACATCCCTCCCTCTGTTCAGAAAAGCACCATCTCCCTTGGGGTGTCGTGCAGCACTTCTGAGACCTTTCCACACTACCGAGAGAGGCACTGACCTGATTTTCTAGAGGCATGTTGTAGACTTCGGAGTCCAGCAGCATGGTGCAGGCACTGAAGGGCACAGCCTGGTTGGCAATAGTCCTTGCTGCCCGACAATGAACTCTTAAAATCTCCTGCTCGCAGGAGACGATGAGCTTCTCCTGCAGAAGAGCAAATGAAGCTGTGAGCGTGGCAGCCTCAGTCTCCCCAGCAGAGGAAATTCAGGACCTCTTCCCTAGCAGGAGTTCCCCCGGAGTACTCCCTTACCCGCTCGATGCTGTGCTGGAGCCGCAGCTTCCCCCGGACGGCTTCCTGCTGCTTGAAGAGCTCCTTCAGAGGCTCCGCGAGTGACGGCGGCGGAGCAATCTGCAGGCACATGAGGGTAGGGGGTTAGAGGAGCAGGGCTGCGGGGGGCACAGCCCGTGGGGGCTGCCTGCGCCCCTGCCACGTGGCTGAAATGCACCTCGGCAGGCGGACAGCAAAGGACAATGTCCCGTCAGTGCTCAGATATCAGTGAGGGGTGAGACAGGAGGGCAAAAGGTGTCCAGGACCAACAGACAGGCTGAGCCCGAAGAACCAGAATCTGAATCACCCCACATGCTGCAAAGGCAGCTTATAAAGGGGCCTGAGCATCTTTGAGGAAGCGGATGATGCAGTTGGGAGAAATACTGCTGGTCTGTACACTGGGATGGGTGCCTGCGTCCTGATCTGTCCTGCACCTTCCTGGGGGGCAAAGTTCCCCTCACGCACAGTCCCGGTGGCTCTGGGTTAGTGCAGGACACAACAAGCAGACAGGAACACAGGCTACAACCACTGCAGCGCTGGGGCAGACAATGTGTGTATCAACTCCTGCAAAGAGTGATGCATGCACGGACTGCACCGCAACAGAAATACCCGCTTGGGTGGGTATGGAACAAAGCCTGACGTGGCTAGTCCTATCAACCCTCCTCCTCCAAGCTGGATCCTGGATTTCCTATCTGCAGCATCACGTTTATTGATACTCTTGTATGAGCAAGTCCATTCCTGCACCACAGCAGCGAAACGCAGATGTCATTGCCAAGAAGTGAGTGCTATCAGCAGGTCAAGTATCAGAGCTTGGGAAAATGCAGGCAAGAGTATACAGATATCTTTTTCTACACTCATTACCCAATTCCTATACTGCTTTTAAAAGCAGTTTTGCCTTCCAGCCTCAAATCCAGTGGCTTCATACAAACTTGCTCTAAAGCCTGAACAAACTCCAGGTACTTGAGCACGGCCTAAAGTCTTCTCTGCAAAAACACAGCATCTCAGAGGATGCAATTATCACACAGCCATCCACTTATCAAGGCTTAGATTTGTTGTCAGAAGTACGTTCTAAAAGTTGGCTAAAGCCATGGCCTGGGTGCTACCAGCGTTACAGGGGCAGTCAAGGGGTGTAGGGGACAATCTGGCTGTGCTTGTAGCAGAAGGGGAGGGGACAGTCCCCGATGCTACGGTTTAAAGAGAGAAGATGACTCACCACTGGAATATGGAGCTTGCTTAGAGGCTTGCCATCCAACAGGTAGGAGCCTGTGTAGGTGACATATTCGGCGTAGCACTGCGGAGCTTGAGGAGTGATATAACAGAGGATTTTCCGCTTCTCTTCAATCTTTTTCCTGATCTGGAGGTACTCAAAGTAGGGGTTGGACCTGTCACTGTGATAAGGTTCAATGTCGTCCAGTTTTATAGCATCTACAATAGCTGCCAGTGTTTGCTGTATCATCTCCCTCGTCTGCTGGGTGGACGTGTTGATCTGCTGCTGCAGCTGCTGGTTGGAGCGCTGGAACCGGCGCTTGCGTGGGTGCTGAGCCTGGGAATCGTCCTCCTCCGTAATGCGGCCTTTGGCACGGGTGGCAGGCGCAGAAACAGGAGGAAATTCCTTCTCAGAAGAGGCAGCATTCTGCTTGTTTTGGTTGGCGAGCATCTGAGCCCGGTTTCTGGTAATCCGCTGCGGAATCTCTTCTATTTTGGGTGGTTTAGGAGCTTCTGCTACTGGTTTTTGTACTGGTTCAACGATTTCTGCTTGAGCATTGCCTGGAGGTGCATCTGCCTGGGAGGAAGGGACTTGGCTCCCACCACGTGCTGCAGCACCCTCCTGGGAAACACTGCCCTCGGCGCTGGCTACAGGCGGCGGACAGGTCTGGGAGCTGCTCTCTGCCACCCCACCAGAAGAAGACAGGTCTTCCTGCACAGCCTCTGCCTCTTTGCTCTCCACCTGAGCAGACTCGGATGGTGTCGGTTGGAAAATTTGTGCTTCCGAGTCCTCTGCTCCTTTTTCCTCAGCTACATTCAGCGCATCTGAGGTGGCTTCTTGTGCAGCCACTTCTGGTTTCTGCTCCTCTGCCAGTGGCTCTGTCTCCACAGGCAGGGCAGCAGCTGCCTGGCTGGCTGGCAGCTCCTCCAGCTCACCAGATGCTATTACGGACGTGCTTGCTTTAATGACCCCAGCGCTGGTTTCTGAAGCTGCTGCTGGGCTTTCTTCTACTGATGGTGCCTCTGCCATCTCTGGAACATCCTTAGGTTGGAGCGGTAGCTCTGGTAGTGAGAAGGGGCCGAGGTCCAAGTCATCTTCTGTATTGGTGAAAGGATCAGGCCACGTTACCGCCTCCTCTGTACTTGCAGGAGCAGCGTTATTGTTTTCCAAGTAGTTGTTTTCTGGCGCGCTGACCATTTCTGCCTGAGGTTCTGCTGGCATACAAGGGGGCTCTGGAGGTATCTCAGGTGCTTCTTCTGGAAGAGGCTTGCAGTTATTGAAGAACGTGTCTAACCTAGTAGGGGACATGTATGGAGCCTGCTCTTCGGCATTTGCAGTTTCTCCTGGAACTGCTTCCTCAGCATCCTCCTTGACTTCATCGAGCCCCGGTTCAGACACTGACAGAGGGTAAGATATGGGTGAGACGGGGTAGGAAGTATCCGTGGGAATGAAGGCTACTGGTGTGGGATGAATGGGCTCTAGGGAACAAAGCGGAGGTTTAGGGGACTCGGAAAACCTCTGTGGAGATTTCATCAGAAGCTCTGAGCCCATGGACCAGGTGACAGAGTGTTCTGCTGGGTTTCCCATCAGGCTGGGAGGAATGGCGGCATCAGGGTTTCTGGAAGGAGGGTTATCCCAGTCTATATTGTTTTGCTCTGGCATACCCGAACTAAAATGGTTTTCCTCAATTGGCGGCAAGTACGTAGATTCTGGTGGCATAATGGAGGCAGTAGCTTGCTGCTCTTCCGTGGTGTCCAAGGGCATGCCAAGGTCCGGGGGAAGAGCACTTTCTACCGAAGGAGCCAGCAATTCATCTCTGTGTGAAGGGGAGGATTTTGCTTGCAAACCAGAAAAGACACTTTCAGGCGACTGGGCAACTCCGCTGACAGCTCCTGGCGCACACGGCAAAGCTTCCACTTTCGGTGATGAAACGCCATAATCTGGTGAGTAATAGCCAGGAGACAAACACTGGAACTTCTCAGCAGGAACAGAAGGAAGGGGAACTTTCTCCTCCATTAAATGCTGCACTGGAGAGTCATAATTTGATGTTGCCGGGACGCTTTGCTGTCTGAAAAATTTATCTCCGACGCTGAATTCTTCTTCAGGCGCCCTTCTAATATCGACTGAGATGGAACGATAAAGGTTCGTGGAGGGTATGGTACGAGTCGGGGTCTGACTCGGATTCTCAGGGAGCCCAGTGGAAACATTTGTGTACCTGTCAAAGAAGGATGGAGAACAGGCGTTCATAGACATCGTGGATATGGGTAGCGAGTGCTGCGAGTCCGTGCATTCAAACATCAAGTCCGTGTAGTCTTCATTGCTGCATGAAGGAGTCCTGGGTGTCTGCATCACTTCTTCGTAGCTTGGACAAGAGACAACGGATGCTGGGGTCGGCACTCCTGTCGGCCGGTTCTGATCCGGCCTGGGAGATGCCGGGAGGACCTCCTTCAGCTGAGGACCTGTTATCCAGTCCTTAGAGTCAGTCCCAACAGCAGGTTGTGCCTTGTTTTCTGGTGACAGTATAGGAGTCAGTGGACCCAGCTCTTTCAGTTTCTTGTCCTTCAGCTGAGTATCCAGCGTTAATGGTTTCTTCGTTGCCAGATCCAGACTCCTCTTGCGTGCATCTTCTGAGCTTTTAAGTTTGTCCTTTAATTTGGGGTCTCCAGACCTGTGTCTCATTTTCTCCATTTGCTTCATCCTCTCTTTGTGCCTTTTGTGGCGCTCCTCAATTTCCAGGTCTTTCTGGCTCAGCATCCTCTCAAAGCTGGTCATCATCAAATCACCGTCTCCCAGAAGTTTCTCCCTTGGCCTGGCATCTTTCTTGCCGCTGTCTTTGGAAAGTGTTATTTTTTCATTCCCATTGCTTATTTTTATTGACTCTGACTTGTCTTTCTCTTGGTTCTCCTTGAGCTTCTCCTTCAGTTTAGTTTCACTGAATTTGAGGTTGTCCTCCTTTGATTTATCTTTAAAGGCGGTAACTTGAGGACTGTCCTTGTCCTTAAGTGTTGACTTTGGCTCGTCTTTGTGATGTTTAAAGAAACCATCTGCATGTTTGTCTCTATGCTTTTCCTTTTCCTCCTTCCATTTTTCCTTGTGTTTATCTCGCTTCTTTTTCTCTTTAACTGTGCTGATGGTGCTGGAACCATAAGTCTTTTCTTTCTCCGCCTTCTTTGACAGCTCTCTTTCAGAATCATTTTTATCTTTCTTTTCAGAAAATAAGTAATCAATGCTCTTCTCTGGTTCCTCATCAGGCTCTGCCTTCATGTTGTACGAAGCGCTAAAAGCCTCCCCATCCACAGAGAAATCTTTTTCATAATGACTGGAGTCCTTTCTGCTGCTGGAGTCTTTGAATTCTTCATTTTTTTCCTTTTTCTCTGTCTTCTCCTTCTTTGCTTTTTCTTTCTCGTGGCTTTTCTTCGATGAAGATGAGGAATGTCTGTGTCTTTCCTTCTCCTTGAGTTTGTCCTGCAAGCAGGGTAAAGGAAGAGAGTCCTTATATTTTTCTTCAGCGGCATCAGTAAGAGAGAGGTTAGAAGACTCGAAGAGGCTGGTCAGTCCTGGATCTTGCCCTCTATCTGTGAAGCTGTCCGAAGAGATCTCGCTGATTTTGTCATTGGAGTCATCTCGGTAGTCATTCAGAGCCTCCTCCTCCAATTTCTCCAGCAGGCTCTTCTCCGGCTCCCCCCCTTTTGAAGACTTTTTCTCTTTGGAATGCTCCTTATCCGGCTTTTCCTTATGTTTGCTTTTCACCTTGTCGTCACTGGCATGTTTCTTTTCGACCTTTTCTGGGAGCTTTTGCTTATTTTTCTTCTCTTGAGTGGAATCTATGGACGTTCTGTCTTTCCTGTCCTTGTACTTCTCGGTAGAGTCTTTATCTTTCTTCTCTTTGTGTTTTTCAAAGGAACTCTTCTCCTTCTTCTCTTTTCCCCCTTCCGATGTTCCTTTGTCCTTTTTCTTCTCCTTGGACTCCTTATCTTTCTGCTTCTCGCCTGAATGTTGCCGGTCAGAGGAGTACTTGCGGTGCTTATCGGGGTACAGCTCCTTCTCAGCAGCAGCACCATCGTCCTTCTCCTGCAGACTGTCCAGCCGATGCATTTCATTCCCAGCAGAGTCACCAACTTTGAACCCAGTCAAGCTGTAATCATGCCTCTCGTCTTCACTTTCATCTGTGAAGACGTCTGCGATGCTGTACCAGCTCTTCTCCTTGACCTTCTTCTCATCCTTTTTCTCGGAGAAGTCCTCTCGATCCACAGAGAAGTTTTTCTCTTTCTTCTCTTTAACCTGGTCGAAAGAACTCTTCCTTTCTTTGTCTTTGCTGTGCAGATCTTTGTATTTCTCCTTAGTTTCTTTTTTCTCTTTGAAACTCTTGTCTAGCTCTTTGTCTTTCAGGATTTTCTCAGAAGCAGCTTTCTCATTTTTCTCCTTGTCGCCTTCTTTGGATTTTTCCTTGTATTTTTCTGGCTTCACCTTTTCTTTTTTTTCTTTATCGGGAGCATCTTTCTTCTCCTTTTCCTTCCCAGAATGGTGCCTTTCCCAACTCTCCAGAGTTTTACCGCTGAATTCGGGGTCAGACTTATCCTTGAAGAAAGTTTCGCAGCTGTATTCTTTAAAGTCATCTCGATAGGGCTCCTCCTGCTTTGTTTTGGTATCTTTCCGATCCTTAGAGCCATCAGAGGAATCTTTTCTGTCTTTGTTGGTTTCACCAGCATCTTTTTCTTTCCTCTCCTTGATGGCCTCTGCAGAATCCTTCCTTTTCTTATCCTTTTCAGGCAAATAACTAGGAGTAACTTTATGTCTGTCTGTTTGGTCCTTTTTCTTCTCGGAGCTTTTGTCCACATAGTCCCTCTCTTTCTTCTTTAAGAAAGTGTCTTTTTCATTACGTTTTTCATTGTATTCCTTCTTCTCTTTCATTTTGTTTTCCTTTTTCTTGTCTTTAATTTCCTCTTTCACAGGTTCTATAATTAGTTTTGCCACGGTGTCATTTTTAATCTCCCTGAAATCTGTTACTGGAGAATCCCAGCTATCTTCACCTTTGAAATCGAAGGATGAATCAGAAGACAAGTCTGAAAACCACCTCTCTTGCTGATCATCTGAAAGGCTGAACTTTGTGTCCTCACTTTCGGGAAATTGGTTTTTGTTATTAAACTCTTCAAACCCAGACTCATCCCTATAAAGTTTTTCTTTTTTGCACTTCTCTTTCTCTTCCTTGAAGGATTTTTCTTTCTCTAGTTTAGAAGCCTTTTCCTCCTTCAGCTCATTCTTCTTTTCAGATTTTGACTGCTTGTCCTTGGACTTCTTCTTTCTCTCTTCCTTGTGTATTCTTGGCTTCTCCTCTTTGGGAGACTTCTCCTTTACAGGTTTCTCTTTTTCTGATTTACTTAATCCTTCCCTGAAGGATTTGCTCATGTCTTTACTACCATCTTTGACTTTTCTTAATGATTTCTCCTCTTTCGAGGATTTTCCAGTCTCATCTTTAAACAACCATTCCTTCTCCTCCCCTTTACCTTTGGGGAGCTTTTCCTCCTTCTTACCGTGTTCTCGATCGTGTTTTAACACTTTCAATTTGTTTTCGACTGGATTTTCTGTCTCTACTATCAAGCCTTTCTCAGGCTTTTGTTTAGAGTCCTCAAACTCAAAAGAAAACGTTTTGATTATTTTAATGTCTTGGCTTATGGGACATTGCCCCTTCTCTTTGTTTTTATGTTTGTGTTTTGTTTTATGCTTTTTAACAACCTTCCCCTCCTTGTCCAGCTTTGGAATTGCGCCATCCACATTGCTATGGAATGAATTCTTTTTCTCAGAAACAGTACTGTGTGTGGTGTTTTTCTTTTTGTGCTCTGGTTTCTTCCTGACTGGCTTTAGCGATTCTAAGCTCGAGTCCTCGGACGAGTAGTCTGACTCGCTCGTCAGTCTCGTCCTGGTGGAGTCCGATAAGGAACTGACATCTGACCAAGCTGGAGAAGATATGGTTTTCCAATTGTCCGTCCTCCAGTGCTTGGAGTGCTGTTCTGTAAGATTAGGATTATGTTTCTGGGATACTAAACTCCCATGAGAAGAGGTCGATGAGGCAGACAGAGAGTTAAACAAGGAGGATTCCTTTAGCACTAGCCTTGAGTCCTTTACACAGCTAGAGCTCTGAAGAGAGTCTCTATCATCCTCCTCACTCTCCACGTTTTCACTCTCTGATTCAGAGGAACAAAATTTGTCATTTTTTTTGCCAAACCGAACCTCTTTGCTTTTCGTCTCCTTCTTCCGCTTCTTTTTTACTTTGCTTTTCTCCTTCTGCGTCTTTGTGCTGGTGGGCTCCCGAATCTTGCTGCTGGGCAATATCGAGTGGGTCGTGAGTCTCAGCTTCTCCCCCGTCCCCACAGCAACACTGGTCTCCTCCTCGTCCGAGCTGTCCGAAAGGATGCGGTGGGCAGCTTTCTTTGGTGTAATTGTGTTATTTTTAGTATAAGTTTTCACTTCCATTTTGGGTATGGAAATGAAACTGTTTGCTTTAGTCTCTTTTCTGTAATCCTTTTTCAGCAAATGTTTGTCATCGACTGGCGGGACCCGGTCCTGCTCATCGTCCTCATCAAATTCATACTCATCCTTCACCGGGGTGATGGTTTTAGGGGGCTCCTGGGCCTTGGGCTTGTGCTTCAAACCCTTCTCAAACTCCGAGTCTGTGTTATTGCCATCAACAGAGCTGGAGGGAGCGAAGGAAGGGGCATCCTCCTCTTCTGATGTCTCTGCAGAGAGAGAAGAACAACACGTTAAGGGCTGCGAGGGGCTTCAAGGAGTGAACATCAATCTACCGCAGACGTGAACCCCTGCAGACAGCCCTGCTGTCCCTCTGGCTCACCCAGCCTTTGCTAAGTTTGCAGCTGAAAGCTCCAAACGCGAGGCTGGGAGATCTTTTAGAATGGGACAGCTATCCACTCTCAAACCTGCACGGGGTGGTCCTCAAAACAACATCCAGGGCCTATCAAAAGAAGAACTTTTTAAGAGCGTTATGAAAGCAAACACCACAGGCTAAGACTCCCCGTAAGTCTGGAACTCCAGTTAGCACTAATTAAAACCTGCAGCGTGTCCCCTCCTGGCACAGCCACAACGGTGGCACTGGCGAGACGGGCTCCAGCAGGGCGCTCCGCTGAGGGGCAGCCTGGGAGCACAGCCTGGAGTGTCAGCACCGGTACAGGCGAGAGCTGAACCCTCTGTCTGGGGAGGGGTGGGAATACAGGATGTGCACGCAAACGTCCTCCTCTCTAAGCACAAACTGGAATGTTACTCACATTTCGAAGGTAAGACATCCATTTACCTGCAATTGGCTTCCAATTCTACATCTCGATTGCACCAGGCAAGCGATCTCAACGTAGGCTTCCAGGGCAAACAGCTAGAGCTCCCGGGGCTAAAGGCTGGCAGTTATGTTGTCTGAATTGGGATTACAGCTACAGATGGACTCCTGACCGTGGCAGCAGCGTGCAGATATCCTGACAAGAGTCTAACTTCACTGTCCTCTTAACGTCTCTGTATTAACAGACAGCTGCAGGCTACAAACATCACTCCCATGTTCACATCAAGGTCAATCTCACCTGTTGAGCTCTCTTCACTAGAGGGGTACGTGGTCTTTCCCAGGAGCAGATTCACCATGGTGGGAGAATTGGCTACTTTTAAAGGTGTCTCGCCCTTCCTGTTGCTTTGATGAGGATTCCCTCCATAATGTAACAACAATTTCACCACCTGAAAACAGAAATTGAGACTTGAAAATGCTCATGATGTTTCAATTCCAGGCTTTCTGTACTGTTTTCATACATCACTAAAAGGGAGACGTCCTCGAGCTAGAAAGCAGTCTGTCCTTGGGACGTACTAACAGTCTTTGATAAGGAGTTAAAAAACAGTGCCACAAACCAACGTGGGCAGGAAAGAAAGGAGAAGAACCAGACACAAATCCCTGCTCCCTCCTCCTAACTCCAGAAGTATGAACTCTTCTACACAGGGGAACACCAAATTAAAACACTTAATAGCACTGGGGCAAGGAAAATCTTGCCTGCTACGGGGCTATCAGCAGCAATTGATAAAATATTCACCAGAATCTCTGTATTTGCACAATTGATTGCTTGAAGCGAAAGGGAAAAGAGAGTCATTAAAAACAGAGAGATGAAATCCAGCAAAAAACAACCTTGAAGTGCCCGTTATTCGCTGCATCGTGCAGTGGGGTGTCATCATCCAACCCCTTTGTGTTGACTTCGGCACCCGCCGCAAGCAACTGCTTTGCAACATCGTAGTAACCCCGGTTGCATGCTTCATGCAACGCCGTCCAGCCTGCAAGCAAAGGGACACAAAGGGACACTCAGAACACGGACATCACCTTCACAAAGAGAGTTGGAGACAGTGAAAAGTAACCTCTATCTACAGATGCTGCAGGTTCTAGTGTGTCAAGAGGTCTGGGGCTCTGACAGCCAAGATGGTCCTTTTGCCTCGGTCCCCACGGCACAGCGGGAAGAAACCTGCAGCTCTGCCTTGCTGTTCAAACCAGGCGGCAGGTGAATGAATCCCACTTTTCTCTCTGGTCACACAATGTGCTACAAACAGATCATCTGCCAGAATGCACACAGCCCAGGAAATGGAAAGGTAGATTTCTGTGTAGGAAATCCAGAGAATTGCTGATGCCATATGGAGAGCAGGTCTCAAATCCTTTCCCCTTGAACTTCTCTGTAAGGGAAATACACCTGCCCGGACCAAGACTGAGCTCTGAACTGCAGACATGGCTCTGAAACGGCCCCCACACGGACCTCACAAATATTTTCTGTCTGCTCTCCAAAGCAAGCAGCTAAGCTGCCGCAAAACAGGCCCCCAGCTTGGGGAGAGACCAAACAGCAGGTCTCCACAGCAACAGCAGCTCTACTTCTCAAACAAACCTCTGAAGAGCACAGAATGAAATATTTTATCATGTTCAAACAGACTATTTTTAAGCCGAAACTGTTTTGAAGTTTCCCAGAGAATGTGCGTGGTTCCTCCGGTGTTTTGCTGATAGCACCGTGGGAGCTCATTCTGATACCTTCACTCGGAGCATTAAAAAGGGGCACCTGTGACCAGAATTAATCACAATTGATACTTTGGTCTAGCGCTGATATTAATCATACAAGCGGAGGAACATGCCTATCTATTTATAGCCCAAAAATCGTGCGAAGAGAACAGCAAAGAGCAAAGTCAAGCTCTCGGACGTGCTGGAAGAAAGGCTGCCTCATGCTAATTCAGCCCCGTGTGTGCACGAACGGCACCGCTCATCATCTCATGGTCACCTTCCCTTGGCAGGACTCAGGGCCATTCCTGTCCCACGTTTGGCTGCAGCCCCACACTCAGGCTCCTTTCCCCACTCCCACCACCACAAGTAAGAGCTTCATGGCACCGCTGAGGAGGTGGGATCACACCCAGGTGACGAGCAGAGGCTCAGGAAAGGCACTGTCTCCCCTAACTTGGATCCAGCTGGGAGCCAGACTTTGCCCTTCAGAGCCGTGCCGCTCCCTGCCAGCAGCACCCCCATGTTTGACTCCAGAGCAATGACTTTACAAACCCATTCCTTTCAGTATTTTTGTGCACATCACTTCTTATATTTTAAGTAAAAAAAAAAAAGAGCTAAACCAGCCCACTTCCCTTTGCAAACCCCGCTCCAGCCTTCCAAGACAGCATCCATGTGGAAGGGCACAAGGAAATGGCCCACAGGGTCCCAGCTGCAGTTTGAGAGCATGGAGCCATGGCAGCGTCAGGGATCACTACGGATCAAGGCCAGCCCAGCGTCCCTGCCCCAAGCAGGAGCATGTGCAGAGCGGACAGGACAGCCTGAGAATATTGCCGCCAAACTCCAACGAGGGAAGTGATGTTTTTAAGGGATTTATTATTTTCACAAATCTGTAGCAGGAATTTTTTTCCAGGACAGCAAAACTTTTTCCTCCCCAAAGGACAAAAATCATTATTTTTAGTTAATCCCTCGTTTACAAGCAGCAAACCCACATGATAAAGAAACCCCTTTCTCTGGTGGGAGCCATTCTCAGAGGTGGAACACGCAACCAGGTGGGAAAAGGTTTGGATCCGTGGGGTGCCCTGCCAGCCAGATGGTTACCTGCAAAGTCTTTCACATTGACATCTGCACCCTCGATAATGAGCTCCTTGATGCGCCGGGCATCTCCTCGGATGGCAGCTCGATGCAGCCGAGTCTCTCCTCGCTCATTTCTCTTATTTACTTTATCTTTGGTTTTGGAGGCAGAGTTAGGAGTTCCCTTCTGACAAACTGTAGACTGAGAGGGATGCTTTGGTGTTGTGTCAACTGCATGGAGGAGAGAAAGAGTCAAGAACCGCAATTCAAAGGAAGACTTAAACCCTTAGAGGGAGCTCTTGCAACACGTTTCATCTCGCCTCTCCCCCAAACGCTCACCTCCCACAAGGCAACCGAACCTCTGAAGCCGATGTGAAGATAGAGGAAAGCCTCTGTGTGTGTAATGCAGATATTAATTGCAGGCTGCCAAAGCCCACTGGAGACAACTGCAATCCTTGCAAAATCTGTAAGCACTCCCATGATTTAGGAGCAGACATTGCAGCTCCTTACCCTAAAAACCTCATTTCCCAAGGGAAGCGGCCTTTTACCAAGTACATGTGAGGTCTGACAGCGATGGGAGGAGACTGCGTATTTCCTGGGAGAAAATTTGAAGGCTACACAGCTTTTTGCTTTTTTTCCCCCTCAAGTCACAGCAACATGAGCAGCTAGACTGGTGGCAAGAACAACAAAATATGTTCCTAAAGGCTGCCTTGTTTATAGGATGTTTGTAGGATGCAGATGTGCACATACAGATAGCACAGTGTCTCTAAAAACTCGGGGGGGGTCACGTATGCAACAGATAAAAACTACCATAATACAAAATCCGTGGTAAACACATCCCAGCGGCTCTGCATCTCAAGTTACAGTTGCACTGGTTACATCTCTTATCCCCCTCCACAAGAAGAAACATCAAAAATCCCACAGAGGACGTTCAGCTTTATTCACAAAGCTCCTTCACAGAGTTAGCCTGAGACACCAGCGGAAAACACGAAGCTCTGACGTGGAGGAGACTCCCATGGAACTGAAGCTCTAGTTAAGCAGCCAGGGCAGGGCCTGGATACAGCCCATGGGGCATCTCCTGCTTCTGCCTTATCCTGGAAGAAGGAAGGGCAGCTGCAGCCACATGTAACCCTCGGTGGCAGCCCATGCCTGGTGTCACTGCAGAGCCCCGTGGGTGTCCCGCTGCCCCCCTCCAGCATCCCACCTGCAGTGCTGAGAGCAGAGAGACTCCACGTACAGCACATCTGCCCCTCATACCATGCCGGTGGTGGCAGCTCACCTCTGCTGGAGGTGAGGAGCCACCTGAACTGCCTGGCGACTCTGGGGCCAGGCATGGAGAAGCCCAGGTGTTTGTAAGCCTCTTGCTGCAAGCTCATGCCCGTCCACCCACACCTCTGAGCAAAACCACCCCCTGGATCTCACCTGGGCTGTTTGCAGACTCTTCTGCTGTCATCTGCATAAGGAGAGCGACTTGCTGGCGCTCGGAGAGCGGGTAGCCTGCCCGGATTCCCGAAAGGCCCATTCCGAAGAGCAAGCCGGGCTTTCTGGTGGCAGGCTCCTTTTTAATCCTCTTCCGCTCTGGACCCTGCTTTTCTGCAGTGCAAGGAGACACAGGAACACAAACTTGAGTGTCATTGGAACTGAAAACCATGTTTCATTTCAGCACAAAGTGCTAACAGCTCTCCATTTCCATATCTTACAAACTGAAAAGGAGTGAAGGAAGCATTCCTGCCGTGGGAACATTGGTACGTGGGGCAGACACCTGGGCTCACGCCACTGCGGTGACAGCCAGGACACGCATGGCTCCTGCTGCCCACCAACCGCCTCTCCTCGCACAGGCTCCTACCAGTTGTCCCCCTCCCATCAAAGAGCAGCACAAGAGGAAGGGAGCGGGTCCTTCGTGGGGCCACTGCCAGTACTGTACCTTCCATCTTGCTTCTAGGAGCCTCCATTTCATGCCATGGTGCTTCGAGGAGCGTACGCAGCCTTACACCACCACAGCATGGACTGAACTGGAGGCATCTAAAAGCATCAACAAAGAGTGCTAACAAGATACAGGCTGACAGCTCAGAAACGTTGCCATCTCACCCCCTCATCATCACCAAACTAAGGACTCTGCAGCCCAACCATCAGCACCAATCAAGCCCTTGCCAGGATGGTGCTTGGAGGATGCGTGTGGGCGCGCTGCCCTGGGGAGCACTGGGCTGGTGCTCTCCTCCCAGAGTGGCTGCTTCCAGCCTGACACAGAGCACCCACCTGCAGTCAAGTCGATGACCGCTTAGCCACATCTACACCTGCATCCCTATAAAACTCACAAACAAACTGGAGGGGAGGAAGAAATGCCTGTGCCCGGCTTGTCATCCCCCAAACCTCTTCGTGACACTTGGTCTCCTAAATTATCCAGCTACAAAGGCAGCTCCTGCTGTGGAACTGAGTGCAGCTGCCTCTTAAGTCAGTATTTGCTGCTGGCAAGCCGTGTGGCAAGAATGACACAAAACCCCAGCCTCTCCCTGCACCTCCAGCCTTGCTCCCAGCAAGCCTAACAGCAGCTGGTGCAAACTGGACCCCACCGAGCATTGTGCAACTCGCTGCCTCCCTCCCTGCTGCCCAACTCTGCCCAGTCTCACACCTAACCTCTGGGAGAAGCCCAACAATGGCTTTTCTTAAGCATTTTTCCAGTTTTCTTTACACAAACATTGTTCCTTTTCACAGGCAATGAGAGTCAGCAGCCCAGCCTCTGCTCTTCTGGTTTCCTGGCTTGTTGATGCTGTCCGGTGGAAGCACAAACCCTGCTGCGTGCTCTCCAGTGGGTCTGCAAAGCCGCAGCCAGGCCGGAGTCATAGAATCATAGAATGGTTTGGGTTGGAAGGGACCTCAAAGCCCATCCAGTCCCAACCCCCTGCCATGGGCATGGACACCTTCCACTGGATCAGGTTGCTCAAAGCCCCATCCAACCTGGCCTTGGACACCTCCAGGGATGGGGCAGCTGCCACTTCTCTGGGCAAATTGGGCCTCCCCACCCTCACAAGAACACATTTCTTTGTATGATCTCATCTAAATCTCCCCTCTATCAGCTGAAAACCATTCCCCCTCATCCTATCTCTGCACTCATTGATCAAGAGCCCCTCCCCAGCTTTGCTGTAGGCCCCTTTCAGGGCTGGAAGCTGCTCGGAGGTCTCCCCAGCACCTTCTCTTCTCGGCGCTGAACAACTCCCAACTCTCTCAGCCTGTCCTTGGATGGGAGGTGCTCCAGCCCTTGGATCATCTTGATCTCTGGACTCACTTGTAACATATCCATGCCCTGCATTCCCACTGCAGGGGTACATTCAGTGAACAAAGTTTCAAGGTGCCAGTTCAGGAAACAAAAATTAAGTTCCCCTTTGGGGAGTCAGCCAAGCAAGAGAGAAGATGTATCTGCAGAGCAGCACAGTAATTCCTTGCCAGCAGCCAAGCTGCATCCCTCCTAACTGGCAACTGTCCTAAACCTACAAGGAAGCATAAGGGAGACGTGGTGCATGCGAGTGGAAAATCCAACCTTGCTCCCACCTATTTCAAAGCATTGGTGCGGGTTGTTTATAACCGGCGTAACCGCAGGGCTCCGGCTGCACACGGAGGGCCAGCAGCAATTTTCTTAGCTGCCGCACCTACAAGAGTTATCAAAGAGGTGAATGGCTCCTGGCCCTTGCATCGCGCACTCAAACGTTGAGCGAATCAAGGCGAGTTTGATGCTGCTTGAGAAACCTGAGCAGCAGAACACCTCACCGCATCCCTGACGTAATGAAACGACCATGCACTGGCGAGCTGTTCAAAACCTCCCGTATAAACGGAAGCTCTGCTCTCAAACTGACCGCATCGGCTGTTCAGGAGAGCAAATCTTTGAAGCACAAAGTAAAAATCTTTTTAATGAGAAGGAGTTCTGACTCACACAGCTACCGGCCCGTAGGTAGGTTCTCGCCAGGATGCTGCCAGATTCCACGGAGGCAACGAAGGGGTTATTTATCACAGCAATGCTGCAAATCCCTGCTCCCCTCAAAGAGGAACGCTGCGACCTAGAGCGCTTTCCTGTTGCCGATGCAGTACACTAAGTGTTCCAGTGAGGCAGCACAGGCAAGGGCTCTCTTTTACTCAAACATTTGACTCTAAATGTGTTTATCGTTTTACTGAAGATATTTTGAGAATCCCAGAAAGCATTACAGGGATGAAACAACGAGGTTTGCAAACAAGTGAACATCTGACAATGCCCTCCAACAACACTCTCCAGCAGCCAAGGAGGGGAAATGCCACCAAGTAACCAACCACACAGTGTCTGCCTGGTCCCCAGCTTCAGTGTCTTGAAACCAGGAGTCAAAAAAGTGCGTGGGAAGACACAGGGGTCCAAGAGCGTTTGTGATGGAACGCAGATGCAAGCTTAGCAGACTAAGGGACCAGCTGTATCCAGTCTCTTCCCCACCACCACCCCTGTGAAAGGCAAAACCTGCAACCTCTAACCAAGCTCTGCTCAACCAGTTGTATTTGTCAATTTGTCAAATCCAATGTGGGTCACTGGCAAGTGGCCACCAGCAGGACAGAGCCTGCTTCACCTCCATGCAAAGTCCAGTGGGTCAGGCGAAACCGCCAACAGGTGGGTGTAAACTCAGCCACTGGACTCTGCACCATAGGACAGGTTTCCTCACTCATTCATCAAACTACCAGTGGAGTAAAAGTCTCCAGCAGATGAGGGCAGCAGTGTGTGGCGATGTCTCCACTGCTCCAGCTTGATTCATGCTGCTTGCATCTCCCACGCTCCCTCGGTGGATAAGCAGGCAGCTTATCCTTTTCCCTGCACAGTGCCATCCTCTGCTGCTGTCCTGCTGCAAAGGTCTCATTCAGAGCAGGTGACTCCTATCGATCACCTGCACCTGGGATCCTGTACATTTAAGAACTAACAACTCTGTACCAGGAAACCTCTCCAAACAGACAGCAAGGGTCATTCCTCTTCAAACACAAGCCCTGGAAACATGTCTGTGCACTGAAGGAGAATCCTGGTCTCGTTCTCCAAAGCCACAGTCACCCTGACAGCCGTAACAGAGCCACGGGATAAAACCAGATCACAGGAAAGTGGACAGTTTTTTAATGGCTTAAAATAAAATTAAACTCAATGTGCTTACAGTAAGAAAACAATTCAGCCTGGGCAGTTCAGGAGCTCGCCACTGAGCAGCACGCCCCACCCCAAGCACAGGGACACCCGATCTGCACAGGCAGCACCTTCCTGCTCCTCATTAGGCTCCGGAGCTGCTGTTCAAAGCAGCCTTGTTAAATCCCATTATGCCAGACCTGGCTTCTCCGCACGCCTCGTCTCAGCAGGCAGCTCCTGGCTGCATCCAGCTGTGTCGCAAAGCAGGGCACAAAGATGCTCGAGGGGGTCACACCTCGGCCAGCACCATCAGGCAGCGTCTTTGAAGTCCAAGTGATGCACAAGGGTTGTACGTAGCAGAGGGCATTTCTGCGCGTACGTGTGGAGGGAATCACAATTAGAACGGGAACGTTTTCATTAACATTACTCGGCTGCTGCAGGTTGTCAGCGTGAGCCTGTGATTTGCAAAAATTGATTACCAAGTTCAACCGAGACCCCCTAAACTCCTATTAATTCTGCAGTTGCAAAAATCTCCCCCCCCCCCCGAACATTTAACATTAAAAGGCGTGTGATCAACCAGACAAAAATAAATTGGAAAGCGACTGCCGTGCTCTCATTCGCTGTGGGGAGGGAGCGAGGGCCGGTGGAGGCAGCCGTGGACTGGGGCTCATGCATGCTTCCCTGTGGGAAGGTGGCACCGCCCAGCACTGCACAGGTCTCTGGCACTGGGGGATCACATCCAGCCCCACTCATGCACTGTGTGATCACAGCGCTTCGCTCCTCGGTGCCTCCTCCTGTCTGGCAGCAAAGGGATTTCCCCCTCTGGTGCTGGGGCTTCACTCAGCCGTTCCCCCAAAACCTCCTCCGGTGGAAGGGAGCAGAGAAATGAACTACCATCCCCTTCACAATTAGATGCTTGGCTGCTGCAGCGCAGAGGTTAATCCGATTTCTTTACGCGTTCGGGGGGAAGTAGGTCGCCGGCTGCGCTCCCTGCGCCAGTTGCATAAGGAGCGAGGCAGGGCTGGGCTGTGGCCGACACCTGATGGCTCCCAGCACCGGCACCCAGTGTGGACAGCATGGCATTCCCAGGCTCCCTGTGCAGCAGGACACTCGGTCAGCGGCAAAGCCTCTAAGATGATCTGAAATGAGTGGGAAGGATGGAGAAGGAGTTGCTCCCAGTGGACAGTGCCGCCAGCAGCTCCGCTCCCCATCCTTAGCCTCAGCAGAGCGCCCAGCAGGGTCCTGCTCAGGCTCAGTGAAGCACTGGGAAGGCTCTGAGCCAGCTTCCATGGCCAGTCCCAGGCTAACAGAGCTGCAAATACATTCTGTTTCAGTCTGCAAGACTTGACTCAGAATCTGATTTTCTGCAGATTTACAAGGGATGCCTGCACAAAGATCTCTGCTCAATGGTCTCAGGTGCCACTGCTCCTGCAGGCTGCGGCTCCTCCTCTGAGTAAAAGCTGCTCTGTAGAACCTTGTGGCAACACAGAGAGATTTAAGAGAAATGCTCACAGTGGGTAAATACCTCAGCCAACAGGAATAAAGGTTATTTTACATGAAACCCCCTTCAGGAAGGCTGTACATACACCAGTCCCTGCATGGAAACACAAACGCCAGAGGTACAAGGGGGCGCGCAGGGAAGAGCCCCTATGTCACGGTTATCTCCCTGCTGATCACCAGAGATGGTGGCTGGACCATGCACACTGATCCCAGCGGGAAGGAAGACCCCAGCGATGCGCTGTGCGCCTGCCCGGGGATGAGCCACACCTCCAGTCAGCTATTTTTAAAGCAGCATCTTTGCTGCTTGCTTCAGCCTTTTCTGCAAACCTCCAGAGCAAAGCTTCAGCCTGGCGCTGCTGTGGTTTAATTTGGGGATCCTGCTCAGCTCTTCCCTCACGCTGACGCTAGCAGGAACCCCCTGCACAAGCTTAAAAGGGAAAGCAGGGCCTGAGCAGAGCTGCGGCTGCTGAGCAGAGTCAGGGAACTGCTTTGCCTTCCTTTCATCACACTAAACCCGAGAAGCTCGTGAAAGGCAGGTTCCCAGGACAAAGGGGGTTGAGCATTAGCCCGCAGGTAGTTCTCATGCCCAAATTAGACTCCAGGTCATGCGATGCTCACGCTGCTGCAATGGGGAGCACATATCCAGGGCTGCTGGAAGCCCATCGGTGTCTCCATGGAGGTCCCAGAACAGGCGCTGCTTCACACAGAGGCATCTGGTGCTGCTGGGGGCATCACAAAGGTTCAACAGCCAGCGTGAGGCAAAACAGGAGAGGGGAAAGAGGCAGAGAAGGAAAGAGAAGAGGGTAGTGATGGGAAGCTCTTTCAGAGATTTCTCGAACACACAGTGAGAGATGCTCGCAGGCTGTGGGGATGGGAGCTCCAGCCCAGAGCTGTGGCTCAGCAGCACAGCTCCTCGCTCCCCACGAACGCACCCAGTAATGCAAAAAGCATCTGTTTAAGCTGCTTCGACATGACAACACATGCATATAAGGTGGTACCCTGAGGAAAAATACCATTGCCAAATAAGCAGCTCATGCTGAACATCTCAGCGCTGCACGGAGAAACTGTCGGCTCGACGATGAGTCGGGCTTTTCAACAGTTTATTTGCCGAGCAAGCACACAAACGGGAGATCAATAAGAATAAATTAGAACGGCACAGACAGCGATAGAGACTGCATTGCACCCCCAAGAGATCGCACAAGCCTCTGCTTTCCCCATCCCCAGCCTAGCATGCGTAAGAGTGACTCATTCCCACTGCAGAAGTTGTAGAACATAAAATCTCTTGGAGCATGTCAGCTCAAACCAGGGGAAAAGCAGGTTTGACCTGAGCGCCGGCAGCCCAGCGTGTGGATGCTTAAACAGGCTCGCAGGGCATCTGCAGACCTGGACCAACGAAGAAGAGTGACCACGAGTCTAAAGGTTTACAGAAGCATAATGCACTCATATCTCAGGGCCTCACGGACACCCCAGAATTTAGGGACAAGCACACAGACGGTGCCAAGGGGAAGGCTTCGAGGCAGGCAGTGCTGCAGGGGCACGAGGAGGACGGCAGCAGCAGGTTACGCACAGCACAGCGTGAAATCAGGAGCAGCACAACAGCATGGGCAGAGAAACAAGAGACGGCAGCAGGGGAGCAGGACAGAAGCCAGGCAAATGCAAGGCTGCAAAGAGCACAGCGAGAAGTACACACAGGACTGGCATGACTGCACGGAGACCACCACAGAGCAGAGAACACAGTGCTCAGGCTGGAGAGCTGCAGCTGAGGCCAGTGTAGGGAGGAGGCATGCTTCACGTGTTCATGGATGCGCTGCAGAGCCTGCAATACAAATAGGCTGAGGGACAGAGTCGGGAGATGATGGCTGGCTGACCAGCCAAATGAAAGTGGGTGCCAAAAAGGAAACTGAGGAAGAAAATGAGAGGAAAAGCTGGAGCAGGGTCTGCTACAGCAGAACGGTAAGGAAGGCATCCTGAGCGGCTCCTATACAGCGCTGAGCTGTTCCCTAATCTGAAGGACGGAGGAGGTTCAGCTTCCATCCGTGCAGCTGAAAGGATAGTGGAGAAGTTGCCTTTGACAGTCAGGAGTGGAGCAGGGGTGCTGGCAGGAAGGAACAAGCCTATCTATAATGTCAGGTTATAAATGTGCGGAGCTAAGCCCACAGTCCTCCCTGCTCATGGGGGACAAGAGATCCGCCGGCACTGATCCCGGTGGCTGCAGTATTTATAAAAGCATCAGTTTGGCTAGAGAGGTTTAATGCTGAGTGACAGCCTGACACCCAAACACAGGCGTTGTCCCCAGGCTTGTAAGACAGACACCACAGTTGTGCAGAACTGTGTAAATGTATCCTCTCACCGGAGTGACCATTGGCTAATAAACTCCTGCAAGAGGAACCAAGAGGCTTCTACCAGAACAACAGTCTCCATGTTAAACGTGCATAATTCCGAGAGAGACCAATTTTCAGGTCCAGACCTTTTATTTCCCATGGAAGAGAAAGATCTGGGGGAGGGAGGATGGGAAGGACACTCTGCAGACAGCACTGATAAAAGCTCTTGTATTAAGGAAAAAGCCATCATTGATAGATTTTTTGGTTCACAGAGACACAGCACACTGCAACCTCTCACTCTGCATGTTAAGGAGGTGATGTGGGGGGGAGAAGGGAGATTTATGGCAGCTCCTATCATAAAACGACCTGCTTTTCCGCACAGCACTTCCCAGATGGCTGATGCACACAGGGAGTTTCTAAGGGTGATCTGAAGGCTGGTGTTTGCCAATCCATCCACACTGTACCGGCATTATGGAGCCCAGCTAGAAACGGAGAAGCTCTGACATTCACTCTCTCCCTGGTTGCTAGGTGAGAACAGTTTCTTGACTATTTTAGTAAAAGGACTGAAATTATACAACCAAAGAAAGACCCAGTGCAGCGCAGCCCATTAGAGTCCCCCAGCTGCACACATCAGACCGAAGCCAGCAACAGAAAGCACGCACAAATAACAGTTTCGTACGCAGATGCATTTTTTAACAAGCCAGCAATTCGCTTCTCACGGATTCCCTCGCCAGCCTCACAACTTGTGACTCACGAGCCCGTTCCCATGCAATGTCGCTCAAAACACTCGCAGGCATTAGGCAACCCAGCAGCCGGCTCCAGGAGGGGACGATGGGTTAGGTCATCTGATTCATCAAGCATTCTCTGAGCTTTCAGGCCAGCTCCTCCTGACCACACTCACAGTAACCTCACTCCACCAGTAGCACCTCCCTGTCCGGCTACGAGTTCCTGGGCTCAGCCCTGGGATCCCAGACAGTCCGCCTGGAGCCAAGGAACGGTTGGTGTGCACAGCTCAGCTCAAAGGGCTGGTGGAGTTTTGCCTCTCCCCTCTTCCCCAAAAACCAAACCCTCCTGTGCCAAGATGAGGCCTTAGGACAAGCGCTCAGGTGCTCTGCAGAGGGGCAGAGGCACCCGTGGCACCTTCAGCATTGTGGGTACAGCTGCTCGCTAAATAAACATATCATGGGGTCTAAATAAATCATGGGGATTGCACACAAAACCTCAGATATCTGTTCGGGAAGGGACCTCAGGCAGGGGCAAGGAAGCTGCCAGACACTCCAAGCCAGAGTGGAGCTAGAGGGATGGACACTGCCCCAGCCCCGTGGTGCCAGCCCACAGCCTGGGGGACACCAACACTCCCCCCAACAGCCAGTGTGATGGGCAGCCAGGCCGGGTGGTGAGAGAGGGCATGGAGCTGGGGACACGGAGTGGTTCCACCAGCTTCTGACTCCCAGCTTACATCTACTTTATTATTCAAGAACTTAAAAGCATAGTATTGCTTTGGTTTTGTTTTTCAAAGCAAGAGTCCAGCCACCTCTCCCAGCCACTTCAAGTTAGGATGGCCACAAAAAGCCAGAAGACCACAACAGATCCAGATGACGCCACTGTTATTTCTGTCGGCATGGGAAGCTGCTCTTCTCCATCTCCAGAACAAGAGCCTCCTCCTGCACCACAGCAGGTCCCTCACCTCCACCAGCCCCAGCATTCTTGGCATTGACATCGGCATTGCCACTGCCCAGCCTGCCTTGACATTTGGCCCAACTCAAACAACTGTAGCAACAACAACAAAAATATCAGGCAATGCTGAGAAATCCCATGACCCGAAGCCACAACGCTACTCAACCACACGCCATCACCCCTCCCACCCCAGCTGGGGACTGGAAGCAGCAACGCTCGGGGTTGGAGGCAGTGCTGCCAGGAGAGCCGCTGCCAAGCTGATGGAGGAGGAGGCAGCTCTCCACTGACGGATCTGAGGGCTGCAGCTTTCAGGTTACAACCCAGCAGGACTAAACGGCACCCAACCCACCGAAGACCCCCTCCTGCAGCACCTTCAGATGAATGCAAACCCCTGCTCCACTGCCAGCTGCCCTCGTCCGCTCCTCAGGGAGGCTGTAGGGAGTATTTGAGTTTGCAATGCGCTCTGCTCGAGAGCTGCCAGAGACATGAAAGTGTCTGACAAAACACTTCAAAAATAGGGTTTCTCTGGTGGTATTTCGCTTTAAACAAGCGAGGCATTTGGCTGTGGACTAAAGCTGCTGAGGCGAGGGCTGGGCACCCCAGCTAGTGCAGCTCTACATGGCCACGGCAGCGGGCACGAGCACAGGATGGCTCCAGTGCCTCTGTGCTTCAAAACATGTTTTTTTAAGCCTGGGTATTACTTAGCCATGGCAGGGTCTGGACATGATCTGGATAACTGAGCTTTCTCTCCCACATGCAAAGATTTTGCCATCAAACACACAAAAAAACAATCCTCAAGATTTCACACAAACCCAAGGAGTGGCACTGGAAGTCGAGGTGCTGAAGGCATGAAAAAACAGCAGCATCCCTGCAAAGGCAAAATAACTCCAGTGTATTCCTTAGTCCTCACTTCTCCATCAGAGGAGACAGATTCTCTGCACCCAGGGGCAACCAGCACCGCTGCAGACCTGTAGGTTTGACTAGGGCCTCTCCAGCTCCCAGAGAGAGCTTAGAATTAACTCACAGTGCTCAGAGGATTGTATTAAGTCCTAACTCTCCCTGATGATGACTAAAGTCCCGGAAACCTGAGCTCCACCATGAGCCAAGGAACTCAAGTGACAGCCTGACATCAAGCTAGAGGAGCTGCTCGTGCTACGAGGGGATATAACGAAATTTGCCCTGCGGACTGCGCGTTTCACAGCTGACCTTCGAGCAGCAGTACCTGATCCGGTATGCACAGCACAGAGCAGTAACGGAGCCGTTGGCTCCGCAGGCTGGGCGGGAGGCGGGAGCGCCTGGCCGGGCACAGGCAGTCTGGTGCCGTTGAGTCAGCCCATGACTCAGCCGGGCTCAGCGCCGCAGGAGCACCGCTGCGCCACGCTCCGCGCCAGCTGCCCAGGCCACCTCTCCTGCCACCTCCCTGCAGGTGGCTTCCCAGCAGGACTGTCCCTTTCTCCCAGCAGGACAGTCCTCTGCACGCTTCTTTATATATTACTATCTTCTAATATTTCTTATTTTAAATGCCAAATCTCCTCCACCAATGTGGAGCTGCGTGGAGCCTCACAAGCTGCTGAAATTGCTGGGAAAAAAAGCTGTCTTTACTCGTTCAGCAACTGCCAGGCAGCACGTAGGCTCTCTGCAACGTCTGCGGATGTGGGGAGATGCTGCACGAGCAAGAGGAGAAGGAAGGCGGAGAAGTCTCAGGCAGAGCGATGCTGCTCCCACAGAGCTGGATCTGTAACATGCACAGTCTGGATGCTCACAGCTTTACGCATTTTTTTTTTCCCCTTAAAGTAATTTTATTTAGTTAAACCCAAGGAATCTGAAAGCCAGAATCGTTGCTCTAGAAACCATTTTGAAGGAGATAATTTTAAAAGATTTAGCACTGAACCTTCTGTACCCAAACTAAACACTATAAAACAGTGCTGGCCAGCAGCACCTTCTGCAGCCCACGCCAAGGCCGTCTCCAAGCGGGAACAAATCCCGAGTGGCAGTGGGAGCACTTGCTGAGGATCAGGGCGCAGGAAAGGCACGCTGCGCTGGAGGCAGGTGCTGCAAAGAAAACCAGATCAAGAATGAAATCGCTTCCTTGCTCGCCTTCTGAACACATCAGCACTCTGCCAGCAGCGCACAATCCTAAGCAAACTCGAGGAGCGGGTTCTAAGAGCAAGGTGGAAGGAAGGAGACATCAGTTGCCCCATTCCGTAACAAGCGAGGGACAGGGGCAGAGCTCTGCCCCCAACTCACACCTACTCTGGGAAAACCTGGGTGCACCCAGAAAAGGCGCCTAGGGTGCTCAGGGGAAGTGCTATGAGCATGCGAGAGATGTAGGTTAATATTTATAACCTGCCATCGACAGGATGGTACCATTCGTGCACTGAGGAGCCTCCGCTCGCACCACATCTTGCAAAGGCGGCAGGAAGGCTCCGACAGGCAGCAGCGCTGCAGCACCTCTGGGTGCTGCCCAACACCCAGCCAGGGCAGGCTTTGCTGCCCTTCGACAGTGAGGCAAACACATCACAGATGCTTCCCTGCCCCACATACAGTGTGGAGGCATCAAAGCTGAGGCAGAGCCGTTCGGGGAAAAAAGGCAATGCTGTGCTAAGGAGAATGAGCCACTGCAACAAATCTGGACAAGGATTCACGCTATGGTTCAAACATTTAAACAGGGAAAAAAATCCCTCTACAGGCAAAAAGAGAGCTTTCCTAGCTCCAAGTTCTCACATCCTTACAGCTAAATTCTGCATGGCTGTGGAATATCCTAGCAAAACTCCCCTCAAGCACACACAACAGCCCGTGCACAGCAGCCCAGGAAACACAACTGTGTTATATAAATCGTCCAAGTTCAACTCCCCAACTGGCACAGCGAATGCTGATGTTGCAATCCCACTTCTCACAAGAGCTGAAATCAGAGTTTAGGAACAGAACAAGAAAAAGCAGCCGCCGCCTCCTCCTCCTCCAGGGATGGGAGACAGTGGTGTTTCTGCCCAGGTGGTGGGGAGGCAGTGGGGGCTTTGGGGTGGGTGGCACCACAGCCTCTCTGATTGAGACAAAAGCCCGTCCTCCAGCTGCCTGCTGGCCACACTGTCATTAGATGAATGCCACGCTGATTCTGTGTTCAGGGGCACCCCTCCATCCCCCTGTGATGTGGGCAGCTTCTGGGCACCTACCAACATGTCTCTACCTGCTGAACAAAAGCCAGCCTCGAGCCAGGCCAAGGAACAGGAGGGCCTGAAACGACCCAGGGGTGCAATGAGGTGGTGGTGCAAGAGGGGAGCAAGGTGCCAGTAAATCTTCTCCCATCTCAAGCATCCGGTTCCTGGAGTGAAAGATCTCAGAGAAGAGAAACAGGCTCCTGCTAGCTACCAGCCTGCCTCTGCGCGTTTATCTGCAGCTCCCTGCTGCTATCTCCTCCCCAGCGGCTGAGTCACTTCCTCTCTTCAGTCTCGACCAAATAGGTTGCTAGAGACTCGCCTACACCTTTGCAGTTTTTGTCAAGCCTGGTTTGTCTTCAAACGCATCTTTGAGTGCAATGACCACTTCCCGGTCTCCAGCTGCCCTGTGCGCAGGCAGGGATCTGGGCTGCTGCCGACCCTCAGCTGAGCCCTGTCACTTGCACACCAGCTTCCCCAAGAAGAACGAGCTCTGAAGAGGAAGGGAAAGACACGTCTGAAGATGGAGAGCCACACGCCTGCTGAAAGCAGGGAGGTAAGGCAGCAGCTGATGGGCAGGGCTGTCTCCAGAGCTGTGCTGTTGATCCTCTGCACCCTGCGGCAGCCCCAGCCCCTGCCTGGCTGTGCACAGGCTGCCAGCAGCCACCCTCTCCTCAGCAGCATTCGGTTCTCCTAACCTTGCTGCTCTCTTTTAAATTGGTTTTCCTTCTCAATGCAGCCAGCAGGAACATTTGGAACATCTCTACAGCCAGAGATGCTCAAGCTCTTTGAGAAGCCAGTAACTGCTGCTGGGGGACATGGAAAGTGTGCTGGTGGAGCCTTATAGTGACACATTAGCTGCCGCAAGGGTCAGACAGTCCTTAAGTGAGTTAGGGTTTAAATTCTCAACCAAGTACTGAATGCAGCTGAAACACCCTCGACCAAAAGCAGCAGCTATGGCTTTGGCTGATCAGCTCTGCCCACATTCCCACCACTTAAGGGACACCTCTGCATGTCTTCTAGCAAGACACTAAGGACGAAAAACCATGACAAAGCATTCCCTGCTCCGCCTGTTTGGAGAGTGAAGGAGGATCATCTGTGTTAGGCTATAACCCCAGCTGCTCCCCAACAGCCGGGGGCCACCCCTTCTCCCACAGCTGCAGCCCCTGGGTTACCCACTCAGTGACACCCTCGCCCGTCTGCAAGCCACGATCCAAGCCTGACACTTCATGCCCGCACACGGCCATCGGTACGAGCTGCCCTTTAATGACATGCATTAATGGTTTGAAACTTTCTCTCCGGACAGGGAGTTCAATGACTGAGAATAGCACAATTTGGCAGACAGAAATCCACGGAAACGCCAGGCCAGCCCCAGGACAAGCCGCCATGTGTCCTCATCTGCAGCGGCTGCGCAACTCAGGCACCACTTGAGACCTTTCAAAATCTGTCCTCCCAACTTCCGAACCAGAGGAGACCGGCTGACAGCTCATATAGGCTGAGCACCACGTCCCTCATCAGACCATCTCACATGTTCACCAGAGAGCAACAGCAAATACATCTTTTTTACCACCTTAAAGCATATTCACAACACTTTTAGTCCATCTCTCTGCACAATTTGTGATCCCTTCCTGACCAGAACTATTTCCAAGTGCAGATTTCCTAGAAACACACAGCAAGGACCCACACAGACCTCTGCAACATTTAAGCCACTTGTAACAAAGAGGATTATTTTCTCCATGTCAAAGCTTTGCGGCAGCTCTTCCTCACTGCTTACAAATCAAACATTCCATTCACCTTCCCCATGGCTATACGGGGCCACCACAGTCAAGAGCAGTACCAGCAGCTCTTCCACCCCGAGATGTGACCTGCCCAGCCATGACACAGCCAGCCTGAAGTACCCACAGCAGCACCAACGATGCCCAGAAACTGGGTGTGTACTGAGGATGGGCTGCTCAGTCACGCTGCAACCACAGCAGAAACCTTGGCAGACTTGAGAACAGGGCAAACAAGTCATCTTCATGAACTTATAGTGCTGAGGACCACCTGCATCAGCCCCAAAGAGCCAACCTAAATACCCAAACAGGCCCAGATAGTCACATTCCCCAAATCAGACCTCCAGCCCATCAGTATGCCCTCCAGACAGTTCTACATGTGTTTGATGACGACCCTGCACACAACTGGAAACAACCATTCAGCTTTAAGACAGTGAAGTGCCAAAGGTTTAAAGTCCCCAAACAACAAAACATGGCTAGAGAGGTGCACATAGGTGTTCACACAGACACACACGTGTATCAGGTTGACTTTATGCAGACACACTTAAGCCCGTTTTTCTAACGCTTGCTGTTTTTCTTTGAAAGAGTACTCAGCGCTCTTCTCTTATTTTCCAAGTTCTTACTAGCAGGCCCAGCACTGCTTCTCAGCTAACAGCACACGAACTGGACTGGTTAGAAATGGAGAACAACCCTCAGCCAAAGGAAGGGCTGCCCTCGCACAGACCCGTCTCCTGGTCCAGTTAAATACATAACTGAGAACATAAGGGCCTTAATCCATTTGGCTCGAGGTGAGCATGTGCGTACCACAGTAGTTATCCTCCTGTCCACATGCTCTTTCTTCAGTTTAAAATACAGGAAATACAGATAGAACACTTCAGTGTGGACTGCTTGCCCCTCACCACTCCAACACTCGCGTTTCAAGGGTGCAGTATGTCATTTCTGTACCTGTATCCGAGTCTTTTTGATCTCCATTTGTTCCAACAGTGAAAGGCAACTTGCGTTTGGTCACTCGCTCTTTCACCTCTTTGCCGCCATCGCTCCGGTCCAACTTTGGAGTCTTGGTTAGAGAAACTTTATCTTTATCCTAGAAGAAGAAGAGACCGTATTAACGAAAGCCTTCCCCAGCCAGTGCCCACCTAGCCAACCCTGCAACGTCCTGCACTGGCCTCACGCAGCACTTGTCCTCTCCTTTCTGCCGCGGGGATCCAGCATCAGGCTTTAGCACCTTGTAGGAAGGAGCTTCCCCCAAGCTAAAACACTAAAACATCACCAGAGAAGAGTGAGGACAAAGGAAGCTGCTGCACGCTGTGAAACCTGCAACCAATTCACGTGAAAACTGGAGCCCACGTCTTGTGCGCAGCTCGGGACGTGCCTGGCTGTTAACACAGAGGGAAGGCAGGCTGGGGTGGGGGAACCTGAAGATTTCCAAGCACAACCACCCCTGTTTGGGACGGGTTTCCTGACCCCAGGCAGAAGTGGGATGCAAGTGAGTGTGCGCAGCATGTCCATAGGAAACAAAAAATGGTGTTAAAGCCCTGGGTTCAACATGGAGAGCTGAGGGCCTCTTCTCGGGGCTTATGCTATTTATTTCCAGCACAAGCACACAGCATTACTATTAGAGCTTAAGTGATAACGTTATTGTGGAGAATATTCCATCAGCCAGTAAGTCTGCGAACATTACTGACCGCTTACAGGATCAGCGCTACAGCCAAATGCGCTGGGAGCGTTTGTGCTGCACAGTCAGCGAAATGATTCACTGAATCCCACAGTGGTGGGGGCTGGAATGGCCCCCTGGAACCCATCCAGTCCAACCCTCCTGCTAAAGCAGTGTCACCTCCAGCAGCTGCACAGAACATGTCCAGGTAGGTCTGAGTATCTCCAAAGGAGATTGCACACTCTCCCTGGGCAGCCTGTTCCAGATTTGTAGCAGAATGGCCAGTACAGCTCTGTGCATATTCCACAGGCAGCGCTCTCCTCTGAGAGCACAAGCAAGCTTGGGCCATTCCCAGCTCTGCCTGCTCTCCTGCTATTGCCCCCGTCACCGGGCAAAGGGTCCAACAGCAGAAACGCCGCAGCTCCAGCAGCACCAGAGCCAGCAAAGCTCGCTCTCCCCCAGGGCTGTGTTTTGCAGTTGATCATCTTTAAGTCTCAGCTATGTGCAAACCCCAGCCAAGGCGTTCCCAGCGGCTGAACGTTTAAGCCATCCCTTTCCCATGCAAGTTTCTACTGGGACTTTAAGAGGAGAAGCAACCTTTGGAACAAACGTACTAATACTGCCCAAAAGCATGGAAAGCCATGCAGATGCTGGCAGAGCACTCACTGTGTGCACAGGGAGGCAGGGCTGTGCCTCCCTTGGACTGGGCTCTTTTATTCAGGTTGGTTTGGATTTTAATACACGGTGATGCTGGGAACTGCTCCATATGAGCCATAGGAAAACATTTTGAAGAAACATCCCAAGCAAGAGAAAGTTACCCATTATTGAATCGGGCAAGGTTTTAAACAGCAGCAGCAAGAGCTGGTAGATAACTCGGGATTTCAGGAGCTCAGTCTGCCGAGAATATACACAGACTGAGGTCACACACTTGTGTTTTTTGTATTTGAGACACAGTATTATTTTAAGCAAGCACTTCTGGGTTGAACACTGTGCCACTGCTGTCAAAACAAGGCCAGAACGAGCAGCTTGGTGACAGATCTGATTTCAATAACCTAGCAAAACCTAGACCCTAAGCTCTAGATAGAAAGTTAGATTAAATAAAAGAATCTCAATACATTAAATCATGTAACACCATCACTGGAAACTCAGACAAGCAAATCTAACAGCAATTCCCATGTTTAGAGAAGCCCAGTCATGCTGTCTGCATCAGAGTCAGCGCCCTGGCAGGTGGCTCCAGTGCCAGCAGTCACAAGACCGTGGCGTCACTGTGTACATTGCTCCTTCCTCTTTCCAAGTTTCTGTTTGGCAACCAGATTTCGGCCACAGATTAAAGAGAAACCATTCACTTGGACCAATGGGTTCTGCTTGCATGTCCCCTTTTGTGGTGGGCAGTGTGACAGCCCTGCGGCTGCATGCCCCGATACCCAGCACCTCTCACCCGTGTCCCAACGAGGACTAAAAAAATGCGTTGGGGAATCCCTTTTTTTCATAAAGCAAACTAAACAAACCTCTCTGACAGGGGCTCTGGTGGCCAAGGCACGTTCAGCTCTGGGTGCGTAGTAGTTCACAGTCAGAACAGCCAGGCTCAAGAGCAGCCACCAAGAGCCCCTTCTCAGCATAGGAGTCAGCAGAGCAATAGGGCAAAGTCACAACCGCCCAAATAAACACTCCAGCATTTCATTAAACACTCTGGATTTAAATGCTTTTTTCTTCTTTTTCTGACATGAATGAAACCGGTTTGCGGTGACAAACGATGCTGCTTCTCTTGGCAGCTGCTGGTCTGACCAGCTGAGAAGTGTAAGCAGTGCCAGGGACCACTGATATAGAACTGTGGTTCTAGCAGGCAGGTTGGTCCATCCTTTCCCTCTCCAGTTCAACAGCTAACGCTCAAACCCCACTACTCCTGCATCAGTGCTGAGTATCCCAGAGGCTGTGTTGATGCAGGATAAAGCACTGTTTTCCCTGGATATAAGAGCTGTACAGATGTGGCCCCAGCACTTCCCTCAAAAACTTCAACTGCACTTCAGAACGATGATCAGCCCAACAATTTTTACCCTTAAAAGTCAGGGCCTGGGACAGGAGCATGAAACCGGAGCAGATCACGTGCAGGTCTCTTTGTCCACTGCTCAGACCTGCACACATTGCATCCCCGTTGCTCCTCTGTTGGGGAGCCATGGGATTGCTGAAACCCAGCGCCTCTTCCTTCACTGAAGGTGTGTTTGCACCTCTCTCGCCCAACACATGAAGCTGAGGTTTCCCAGAACCAAGAGGTGGCAGCCCAAGAGGGGTACTTCTAGAAGACTCCAACGTGGATCAGTCATAGCTGATGCTGTGGAAATTACGTTTCCCTGCATCAGCCACTGTGCTCACTACTGCCACTTCCTTGCCCAGTCCCACCAGGTATTTCAGTCCTAAGATACTCTTTGCTTGCCTCACAGCAGCAGGCCAGGATGCGGCTGAGCCCCCGGCACCCCACAGTGGGATTTCCTAAACTCTCAGCACTTCTTCCAGACACTGGTTTCACATTGCGAGCTCCCACAAGAGGTCAATTGTGCTCAACACAAAAAATACGACTCTTTCATTGTTTGTTACCTTAAGATAGATTTCAGCTGGTCGTGTCCTACGCTTGCTCCAGGCAAGGCAGGCAGCACCGCCGCTCTTGCACCCCACTTGAAAGTAAATGACAACTGGTGACAGACTGTTTGACACAAACCTTCTCTATAATCCCCTTAATCTTTGGACTTTGCTGCTATGGAGTGAAAACCTGGACCTGCACGGGGGCTGCGGTGCCTGCGAGCCAGGTCCGTTGCCTGCTGTATTAACGCCATACGGGATCTCTGCATATCCAGGAATGAGGAAAAGTGCAGACAAGTCAAAATGTAACGTCCTACAAAGCTATTGCAATGTTGTTAAAAGCCCCATGTTGGAGGAGAGACAAAGAGGAGGGGAATTAGGCAAAACCCCTTCCCAGACGAGACAGTGAGGCCAGCGTGGAACTGGAAATGGCTGTGTGAATCCCAACGTCGGGCACGCTCAGGCAACGCTTCGTTTGCATTTGCCTTAATGCTGGGAGCTGCTAAGCCAGTAAGTTCAGCAAAATTAAATACCAAGGAACGAAGGAAGTGGCGGCAGTCCTGGCACTGCTTTGAGGATTAATTTGTATTGTAGCAGAATGATAACCTTTTACACTAATTGGAGCAACAAAGATCCAAACTTTGCTCCCCCTGGAAAGCAGCGACCTGCTGAGCAGGCCTGTAGGCAGCTACACTGAAACCACTGCAGAGAAATTAAGGCAGCTTGGAGAGTCATATTCCTGAAAATAACACGCATTTTCATTTTCTTATTTTAAGTTCACTTCCCTAATTCTTTCCAATCTTGTAATGAAGAATGGAGTCCTTTTCTCCAGTAAAAGCTGTTTTCATTTTTAGGTCATCTCATGTTTAAAGTAAGCTCAGACTCATCCAAAAGGTACAAGAATCAGGTTTCACAAAGGGAACAAATCCAAATTCATCGATGTTGCAGAGAAACTCGTGGGAACATCTGTGTGCAAGACAGGCCCGGGGCTCTCCGAGGCCGGGTTCAGTTCTTGCCACGAGTAAGAGAGGGAGTATGGGGAACGGGGCGCTGCCGAGAGCTCAGCAACAGAAACAAGCTCCCCTTTGTAGGTGTTAAAGAAAGCCACTTTGGCAAAGGGCAGACAGAGACCAAGACTGCAGGAAAACTCCCTACCGTCACGTTATGGTATTAGTAAGATTTACTATATGAATAACCAAACCCACCTCCAGTTACACTTGCTACAACTAAAAGACGCATCAGAAGTTGCTCTCAAGAGGTCACAGTTTGCAGAGTGGCCCCCAGAAGCTGCCCAGCGGGAGATGCTATGACAACGTAAGCCACGAATGCAGCGCGTGGACTGGAAGTGCTTAACTGCGGCTGTGCTGACTTCTCTTTACGACAAGGATCTCTAATCAGCAGGAGAGCCCCTGATACCGATCTGCTCAGGTCATCATGACATATTCAGACAAAAGCCACTTTTCACCCTCACGCAGAACTCCAGCCAGGCCAGCCGATTGTCTAACTTGGGTTTTCAGAGCAACACCAAACATGTAGTTCTTTCAGGTGCCGAATTCTGCAACGCAGACCCACATCCAAGCCCACAGAAAGAAGCGTGTGTTTCCAGCAGAGAAGCTGAGGCAGTCTCTTGCTTGCTTCACCTGATGGGCTGCGCGTCTGCAGCCTCCTCCTCCCCTCTGTGTCCGTACAGGCTGCAGGCAGGGCTGCACCAGCAGTGCCCACACGCACTCCGAACCACGGCCTCTGCCCGCCCGCCGAGAGCACTTCAGCGCCGACACAGCCTGACTCACATCCCAGCCACTTACGCAGAGACTTGAATTACCAACGATGGAAATCCCCAAAGCTCTTTGTTCTCCAAAATGAGTTCAAAGTATTCCAGGTTGCAATGCTAGGAAAAAAGTAAGCAGCAAGGAACAAAACCAGGTAACCTGGGAAGAGAGAAGCTCAGAAGGAGCAAGGACTCAGCACCTGTGCCCCGTGGTGATGCCCCATGTCAAGCTGGCAAGCCAAACTCCTGCCTTGGGCAAAACACGCTGCACTAAGCAACTGCTGAGAGAGCAGGAGTTTCCCTGTGCTAACACAGACAGAAGTCAGCCATTTCCTGAACAGGCTTCTCCTGGTGGGGAGAGAAGAGGCAGAAGAAGGTCTCGCAGCCCGCGTTACAAAAAGGAATGGGCAGAATTTTACCCAGCGAGCATACTGGATGTGGTGGAAACCAAACACTGGCATCCCCTAGACCTAAGTCTCTTGTAACCTTTCCAAAACCAGAGTAAAACACAGACATGCAAAGTTTCAATAAGTCTGAAATCATAGAATCGTTTGGTTGGAAAAGACCTTTGAGATCATCAAGCCCAACCATACCTGTCCACTACTAAACCATGGCCCTGAGCACCTCGTCTGCCCATCTTTCGCACATCTCCAGGAACAGTGACCCCACCACTTCCCTGGGCCGGCCATTCCACTGCCTCATAACCCTGAATTTGTGTGATTACCAATGCTGCAATAGAACATTTGAAGCATGGAATCAACTGAAACCAAAACCCCATTCCTGTGTGCCTCAGACAGAGAGGTTTGTTAAGAAACACTACTCCACAGTGACCTCAGGGCCCCTATCCTCACTGAAATATCGTCTCTTCTGTCTCTAAGTCACTCAGTGCTTCTGCTCGTGTCATGGCCATGTGAGTGGCTCTGTGCTGGACGCACAGTCTGGTACTCGACCGAACGGCATAGGAAAGCCCTAACATTTCAAGAGGTTTCATGAAGGACTGGGAAATAAGGACTATGGTCCCTTTTCTGGAACTGGGAGAAGAGTGAGGAGAAAAAGTAAAAACTTTTTTGAAGAGCAAGCAAAATAATGAAATGGGAGTGAAAGGTATTCATGTCACTAAAATGATTACGGGTAAAAAGTACAGTTTTCCCCTTTCACTCCTGTGGAAGCCAAGTGAGTTTGATCCAATATGGGAATGAACAAGGTACCATGTCCCCACAGCAAGGCTCCCTGACTGAGAAACCACCACCCCTGTCACCCAAGAAAGGGCAGGAAGGCAGCACCCTCAGCCATTTCCCTAACGCCATCTCTGCCCAGCGTGCTCACTTAACCTCTGCCAGCTTCGACAAGCAAGTCCAAAATCCAGAGTCAAGCGCTGTTCTGCTCGGTGTTCAACCACTGCAGCAAAAATGCAATTCAGACTGTGCAAGTGGGAACGTTTCCCCATAAAGAGACAAATCCTCCGCCGCAGCCTCTGAGCACACGGTGTAACCTCGCAGCACGCAGTCCCAGGCACATCAGGAAATGGTTTTGACAATGGATATAATTCTTGCTGTGGTGCTCTGCTCAGCCTAAGTCATGAGTAATCTGCTTCTGGTATGGGGATCTGTGGATCCACACCAGAAAGGAGAATTATTCATATATGGCAAGCATATTTTTCACAAAACCCTTCAGACTGAACTCAACCAGGAGGAGCTCCTGCCCCGGGCATGCTGTGCGCAGCCATATAAGGCTGCCAGGGCCCGACCGGCCGCCCGCTGCCTCTGCTAACCCCGGGAGAAACAGCTCCTCACTCAACAGCAGCAGAGCAGATGAAGCATCTAACGCTGTTGGCCACAGACAGGAACACAGACACAGCCTTTAAACCACTTTGCTCTCATGGCTGCAGCAGCACATGCAATATCTCACCAGTTACTGTCTCCTTCCCATGGACGGGCAGGGAGTGGTGAGTGAGGAGGAGTTCCCTCTTATAATTAGCTCTACAACTGAACAGCAGTGGCTCACACTCTTCCACAGAGCACAAACCCTCTGTAGAAAGGGCGATCTCCCAGAGGGCCCCGGGTGTATCATGTTCAAGCACAGAACTCGCATGCTTCCCGCAGCACTCTGCCTACCACGACACCAGCACCGCTGAGCATCCTGCATCATTACCTGCCTTCAGTTCTACAACTTCAGAGCCCAAAGACAGAAAGCCCGTTTAACGTTAAAACAACCGTTCCTATGAAGCTCCCATTGAGAGGGAAACATTTCAGTGGCCATGGAGTGGTTGCTTGGCCCTGCTCGCCCTGCGTGCCGCGGCAGGCAGCCCCGGTGGGTACATGCTCCTCTGTGTGGCACAGCTCAGACCTTGCCGCAGCTGCCCTCTGCCTCCCTAGCCAGCCTCTGCGTGCCAAGTCGCAGGCTCAGCCCTTTGAAAGTGTTGACAAAGGCAAGATAAATTAAAAGCAGCAGCTTGCTGACAGGCAGGTACAACAGCGTCTGGAAGGAGGTCTAATGACCGAGTGCTTCTACCCTTAGTCACTGCTTCAGCTCTCACTTCAGAGTTAATTGGGAACAGGGAGACTTGCTGCACCATGTCTTTCAGCCATTCACACAGGGATCTCAGCTCAGAGTCCTGAGGACAGGAGCCTGCAAGTTTCCTCTCTGTTGAGAAGACCAGAATTAAGTACACAGAAAGGCTCTTGCCCATCCTTACTCAACACCGCTCTCCGCAGGTCTGCGCCGACGCCTCTGAATGGGAAGCATGAAATTATTTGTGTCCTAGTTATTTAGCCAGCGGGAGATAACTCCAGTTCCCGGCATCCCTAGCGCCTCTCGACAAACCTGCTCTGTAAATAACAAGCAGCCTTCAAGCTGCTGCAAGTGGATGAAATAAAATGGGAGCTGATTCATATTATAACTGATCCGCTCCCTCCCAGAGCACCTGCGCCAACTTTAAGCTCCTTACGCAGCACAGACAAAACCCTGTATTTACATATTCTGTGCTGCGGGGCTCAGCCTCATTTGCCAGGGTAAATGCTGGAATCTTCCTGATGCCATGGGGCAGCCGTTTCACCCCAAACAGCCCTGCTCCTGGTTTTTGCTCCCTTCCTAGAAGCAACGCTCCTGCTCTCGGTGTGGCTTCTGAATTGGCCCTGTGTAAGGAGACACAGAAAGCAGAGCGGGTGCTACCAGTGTGCTCGATAACCCAATTTGTGCCTGGGGTTTTCCCCACTGGTTATTTGTAATTTTCCTTGTTTTGTCAATATATGATCTCAATCATAAGAAGAATTACTATCATCAGCACAATGGGATTGAAGGGGGAGCGACAGAGCAGCATTGCTGGTGCTCGCAGAGCTCAGCTTCAGCTCCAGGGACCTGGCAGAAACTCTGGGGGAAATGCTGAGGAACTGGAGCAAGGAGGTAAAAGGGAAGCTGATGATTTGTTGGAACTGAATGATCTTTAAAGTCCCTTCCAACCCAAACAATTAGATGATTCTATGATACTTGTTTCCACAGCAGAATACAGCAAATGTAGATTTTCATTTTTATTTAAAGATAACATTTGCACACAGCTTTCTGCACAACTGTTTCCTGGGAACTACGGACACTGAGAAGGATGAAAAAAGGCTGAATGAGAGGAGGCAGAACTTAAGTGTGGAGCAAGATGAGAAATCTGGAAATGAAGGAGAGAAGCATGAACTTATTTATCTTTAAACACGGATTTCATCTCAGTAACCTCACCTCAAGTCCAGTCAGAACACTTCAAATAAAACCTCCACAGCTGTAACTTCATCAGAGCAGCTCATGCGGTGAGTCCTGCTCAGGCCATGCTCAGAGCCCGGGCTGCTGGGTGAAGCAAGACCAGCTGAGTCTGACACAGACGCGGCATTTACAGTCAGAGGAGGAGGAGGAGGAGAAGAAACTCCTCCCTCGCACAGCACACACTTGCGAGATCACTGCATTGCTCGCTCCTTCCACAGCTCAGCTGCAGAAAGCCTGAGAAATGCACAGTACTTGCAGAAGAGAATCTTCCAAACCGCCCCCCGCTGCTTACTGAGTCGGGTCTACATGGCTGTAGCGCTTCCCGGGAAGTCTTGCACCCACCAAGAAATCAAGCGGACCCCATCAGCTGGCAGAGGGCCAATACACAGGTTTGATTCCAGCGATATCAGCCCACTGCAATCTCCCTTCACATGAAACCCTGCCACAGCTTGAAGACATCATGCACAAGAGGCAGCACCCCTCAAGGAAGGAAAGTGAACCAAACACGCTACCTTTTTCCCTGTTTGTTTCTCCACCATGTCGTTGCTGAGAGAGAAATCTTCTGGCTGTGGTGTTTTAGAACACCCACCCTTGGGCATCGTTCTGCCTTCCTTACTTGATCTTCATTTATGCTGCCATCGCCTCATCATCAACCGTCTGTTTAGAGAGAGGAAAAGAGAAGTTAGACATCTCCAAAGGATCCTTCCACTGGTGGGTAAAAGGCAAGATGCTTCCCATGGGAATAAATCCCCACCAAACTCTTCGACCATAACACCAGGATGGTAGAGCACCTCCAAATGCTGTGCACCCCACACCAGAGCTGGCAAAACCACTGCTGGCTTCTGCCACTTTCTGCATGGGAAGCAAGCTGGGACCTGCAGCTGCAAACACAGCTTGTTCTGTGTGCAAGGGCAGCCTAAAATGGATCCTGCCCAAACAGAGAGCAATATCCTTCCTGTTCTTCATCTACAGCACCACTCTAAGGCTTCAACAAGCTTCTCGCAGCTACAGCTCCATCCAGAGTGCAGGAACACAGGGATGAACCCCCTGGGTACGTGCCTGGGGCAGGGACAGCCCAGCTCTCCCAGTTTGTCACACTGAATTCCAAGACACTTGCAGGATGGGCACATACCTCACTCAATTACAAAACCTACTTATAAAACACACTTTTTGAACGTTTCACCGTTATGAGAAGAGGTGAGAAAGCATCAAGGGGGCACAGCATTCCCGCAGTGCTTTGCCATGGGCTCCTCACCTAGCACCAGCGCTGCCGCCGTGCCTTGGCCTAGGTAAGACAATTTGGAGAACAACAAAGCACTCCCTGCTCCTGCCATGTGTTGCCTGGTTACAGGGCTGAAAAGACAACTGACATGAAATATAGCAAAGCATGAGCTGCAATGGAGATCAGAAATACCGGCTGAAGCTGAGGCAGGAGAGGCCTTTTTAGGTGGACAAAAATATCTCCTCTCCTGAGACCAGAGGCTAAAAAGCATCCGTGCAACAGTATATCTCCGAGAAGTGACCCACATCAATCCCTGCAGCAAAGGTCTCATTGTACTTATGCTGAACAGGCACCATTTGAAAACTCTCTCCCCGGCTAATTGCCACCTGACAACACTACACATCGCACCCATTAACTTCTTATAATAGCGGCTGGGTTTCTGCAGGGCTACAATTGCAGGAAATTGTCCAGGAACAAAGTCATGCAGCGCTCCATCACAAGATGGGAATTCTGTGGGCGGGGAGAGAGAAAGAAAACAGAGGAGAGGAGCCAAACCCTCCCGCCTGCTTGGGGCCAGGGGATGAAGCCTTGTGGACCTTGAATCACGAACTGGGCAGCACCAGGAGAGCCCCACAGCATCCTGCCAAGTGCTGGGTCCCTACAGCACCGTGCCGGGTGCTGGGTCCCCACAGCGGCCAGGGCAGGACAGGGAGATAACAGCTGGAGAAACGCTAGCCCTGTGCTTTCATCAGCCGTGTGTTTTAGAAGTTCCTTGGAAATCCCTTCATAATTTACATGTTTCATTTACGCTTCAGAGGCTTCAGGGCCCTTCGAGTTGATTTGTGGACTGTTGGTTTTGTTGGTTTTTTTGGGTTTTTTTTTTTTTTTCAAAAAGTGATTCACAGGCCCCAGCCCAGCCCTGCAGCAGCACAAATTCCCAGACAAAAGCACCGGCCACTGACAGAGACACGATCTCCCGGTGCTGGCATTTTCATCAGGAAACTCTGCTTTCCAAGGCAGCTAATCCTCAGCCCCAGCTCCTTTGCTGCACTATCGGAGGACAGTTGCTCGTATTTAGGAACGGAAGCGTCAAGTGCTGAGCCTCTTCACATCCCCCTGCTCGATGCAGCCACAGCTGCGATGCTGAGTTTTAGGATTTCCAGCCAGGAGCCCACCAGCCCTTTCCTACTGGATGTGAGAGCAGGAAAGGATCTGAACCGGCAAAGACACAAACAGGTCGATGAGCCCTTCTCACCACTGCAGCTGGGAAGGAAAATCAGGAGGGGAATTGCAGAAAATTCAGTACGCCAACCCAGCATGTCCATAAAGAGCAAAGGCAAAGAGAAAATATTCTATTAGAGTGAGAGAATGACTGCAGAGATCTACTCTCCAAATTTCTGCTCTTCATCATTTGAAGGGCCTGCGGCCCAGCACAAGTGCCAAAGTTCAAGCACCACGAAGGCTGACTGAAAACAGCACCTTAAAAAGGCAGCTCAGCCGTCCTCAGGCACGCTCGGCACCACAGAGAGTCTGGAGCTCACAAAACCTGCAGCCAAGAGCGAGCAGCCCTGGCCCCGGCGCTCCCACACACCCAGGCAGGGGCTCAGCAGCAGCGAGAGCAGTGAATCATAGAATGGTTTGGGTTGGAAGGAACCTTAAAGCCCATCTAATTCCACTCCCCTGCCATGGGCAGCGACATCTCAATTCAATTTGGCCTTGGACACCTCCAGAGATGGGGCAGCTGCCACTTCTCTGGGCAAGCTGAGCCTCCCCACCCTCACAGGGAAAACATTTCTTTGTATGATCTCATCTAAATCTCCCCTCTTTCAGCTGAAAACCATTCTTCCTTGTCCTATCTCTGCACTCTTGATCAAGAGCCCCTCCCCAGCTTTCCTGTAGGCCCTTTCAGGGCTGGAAGCTGCTCAGAGGTCTCCCCAGCACCTTCTCTTCTCCAGCCTGAACAACCCCAACCCTCTCAGCCTATCATCAAACGGGAGGTGCTCCAGCCCTCGGATCATCTCAGTGGCTCTAGATGTCATGTTCTCCAGCAGGGTGGCTCTCCTGGTACTTGTGATTCTCCACCAAAGGCACTGCTCCAAAGCTCTCAATGCTGGATACCAATGAGGTCCCAGGCGCTGGAATTGCTTCCTCTAGGAGCAGCTTCAGCCATTTACGGCTCTGCTCTTTCAGCCATCAATTTGTACAGTTTAAGCATTCTTTCCCCTCGTAGTGCTCGTTACGGTGCAGATACAGGAGAAAGGTGCCAGTGCCTCGTGTGTGCCTGGGAGCAGGCAGGGGCTCACAGGAGCCCCGGGTCAGCGCGAAGGACACACCGAACTGACTCACTTCAATATTCACTGCAAATCTAAGGAGTGGAAATTCAGATGATGTACCAGGTAATGGGAATTTATCTGTACTTTGCAAAGGATATTAAAAACAAGCAGCTTCACTGCTGCCAGACAGAGCACAGCGACCAGCGCGGCTGAGACCAGGGCATCCTCTGCTCCCAACCATGAACAGCCAAAAATTAAACACGTGTCGGTTCCAGCGCCTCGCTAAAACCATTTCATGGTCTGCACGCTATCAATGTACTCTCGAAAAAATTGTGCCCGCTCCCGCTGCCTTTGTGGCTGCCTGTAACCGGGGTAGGTACCTATTGACGTGGAGCTTCGAAAACCTGTTTAACTGAGAAAAGGCCAGACGGATGCCAGATTAATTCTGCCCCCCTTCTGTTCATCTCGCTGACTCATTACACTTGGAAAGCTGGCTGCTTCTCCGTGTAAACAGAGCACTGGCCTGTTGAACAGCTTGGAGGGAGTATTACATTTGCACAACAATTACCAACAACGCTCGTAGTCTTCGATTCATTTTTAAGCATTTAATAAGAGTCAGAAGGGAGGTACAAATTCCTGGTCTGGAAGAGCTATCTAGCCCCAGCTCATGGGAGCGACCGCGGAGCATTTCAAAGTCGCAAATCCAGGGCTGCAGAATGACAATCTGGCTTCAGTCCCTCCTAATCTGGGAGCTGGACAAGACACTCCCTTTCCACGACTTCCTCCCCTCAACCTCACCTCCCTACCAGGAGACGATCCTCACCCTTCATAGTTTGTAAACAATTAACTAAGCTCCTTGAACTAGATAATTACATGTCTGCCACACAATGAGAAGTGGGAGACCGGGGGAGCTCAATAGAATATAATTCCTCGCACTTCTCCAGGAAAACAAAGGAGCTGTACACCTCTGGCTGGCCGCCAGCCCTGGCTGCGCGCGTCTTCCCCTGCGTGACAGCCCCTCGGCCTGGCCGGTGAGTCCCACGCCTCTCCCTTGGGAAAGCAGCTATGGAGAGGGGGAGTCTACCTTAGCACTTGGCCTGGCCACTGCAGCTCCAGCTGGTTCGGGGTGGCTGAGTCCAGCCAGCAGCTCCAGGTGCCAGCAGGGAAGGCCACGGTGGTCCCAGCTGCCAAAGGATGGCGCACAGGACTTTGCCTACAGGGAGAAAGCTGGAAAAGCAGACACAACACCCAGTCTGGTCCTACTGTGTGGAGGGTAGAAGGGCTGCAAGGCTCTCCTCTTGCCTGGGTCCCTCCTGGCCGCTGCCTCCCCATAGGGCAGGGGCACACCAGGGCTCCCACAGCACCAAGGGCACCCTTTCGGATGGTGGAAAAACAGGAGCGGGGCTGGAGCTGTGTTAGCGAGGGCGGCTGGGAATGTCAGGGCACTGCAGAACCAGCCCCATCATGCATACCACACATACACACATCATCCTTTCCTCTTTCTTGCTGGGGTGAGGAACCAGTTGAAAATAGTTTTGACTTTGCTCAAGACACGCCAAGCCAAAGCCACACACTGAGACCAAATGTTTCTGTGGAGGACCTCAAAAGGCAATGGTCCCAAAAGGGACAGGAAGGGAAAATGCGGGGGTCATCTGTCCCTCCCAGCTGCAGGAGGAGGAGGAGCAGAGCACTGCTGGCTCCATGCTCAGCCCCATCAGCCGTCTGGGAGCACCATGGGACCAGTGGCATTCATTAGCCGGGACAAGCCTCCTGGCGAAGGCAACGGACAAACTGGGATGGGCTCAGACATACATGGTCAAAGCCCCAGCCAGCCAATGCCAACACCATGCCTGACAGGAGATTCCTCATTAATAAAACTCAATGGACCTGCGGCACATTCAAAACCCCATCCCTACCCCTCCTGCACTGATGGGCACAGCGAGCCACAGCCGTATCAGTGATGAGAGAAAATGCAAACTGCTGAAGTCCTAAAACACTTTTAGTGTACATCCAAGGCAGAGAGACAGCATTCCCTGGCTCTGCCCACACCACGGGCTGCTCATCCCATCCTTCCAACCCTGCTCTCCAGCAGCTCCCTGCACAGCCTCTCTCGCCCTGCTGCATGCAGACCAGCCGGGCTCCTGCCATCTCTATTTGAGGCCCCAACAAATGAGCTCATGCCCAAGATTTGTGTATTGGAGCCTGCCCATACCCTGCCAGCTTGGAGCTAAAAAGATTGTGCAGACTTCTTTAAATGCCAGACAATAAGAAGAAAGCTGGCTGCAGGCTCTTACCCGTTACAAAAAACTCAGATGTGAGGATGGCAATTAGAGGCGCAGATGCTATTTGCACAAATCCAACACATTTGTTTGGTCTGAAAAGGTTGGAATATGAACAAGGCCCCTTGAAAGCACGAAAATTTTAAAATCTCAGGCTCCTTTTGAGGATGCTGTCCCATAAAAATAGGTGTCCTCAAATCTTTGAAAATTGCTTTAAAATAACAACTCTGGTAGATCACGCCCAAACTCTGATCTCTCAACTCTAGCACTGGAAAGCACGGGGAGAAAAATTGAAATTGGGGTCTTTCAACAGGCTGAGCTGTGCCCTTCTCCATCCTCCTGCTGATACCTTCACCAAACTCTGTCACCCCAGCAAAGGCGTCTCTGAGCTGTGCAGTGCGGCAGCACCAGCTGGGTCTGCACTAAAATCACAGTGTACAGCACTAACAGGCTGCAGGTTCAACAAAGGCATCATCACACCATCAACCAACCACCACTTCCTCTTCACTGCTGCTTTACCAACCCCAAAGCTCTTCACCAGCTTCCCTCTACCTGTTAGGCCTGTGCAACTCATCACTAGTACCGAACACTGCCCACATGCACCAGCAGGATGTGTGCTTTGGGGAACGAGGAACAACTGTTCTTTGTGCTCCAGCTCGGCTCCGGAAGAGTAAAGTCCATCTTTTCCAAGAGCAGCAGGAGGCCTGCAAGCCAGGAGTGCAAACACAGGTGTGTTTCATTCAGCAGCCTACAACGGGCAATCACAAAGATTAGCTATTAATAAGATACTGCGGCACAAGGTGTTAATTCTTACAGCCATTACCTAAACAAGGGAAATCCAGAGATTTCTGCACTTCCCTGCTCTGGATGCAGCCAGCTGGAAAGCTCACTTGCCTGGTGTCGCATCTGGGGCTACCCCAGCTTCACAGCTCTGCCATCCCCTCACCTTCAACTCAACATCTCTCTTTTCCCTGGGGAACTCGCTATCTTTTCATTCCCGGCTTTCGAAGGGGCGATGTCACTCTTTATCAGGAGTTTACAAATGAAACGTTTTTCTTCAATTCTTTGCATGGTTTCTCCTCGCTTGTTCTCAAAATCAGTACCTGGTTCCCACAATAATTGGCCTTTCTTCTACCTTTCACAAATATTTATTCTGCCATCTCCCACAGAGCTTCCCGATATGCCTGTAACTGCCCACAGCTGGATGGATTTGCATGGGGCTCAGGCAAGGCTGGCTCGCTTTCTCAAACACACACCAGCCAAGAAGACTCAGTAACACAAATTAAAGCAGCTATGAGTGTCTCAATCATTTGTGAAACAGATGCCTCTTCCCAGTGTTTGGGAGGACCTGCAGGAAATAAGGCAACAGAGAAGCTCAGCCTCTGCTGAATGGTTCATGCACGTGGACGTGCACCCACGGCTTCAAGGACCACAGACAAGATGATGCTCAAAGCCCTGCTCGGCACAGTGGAAGTCCAACCTCAACGGTTCTCCAGCAATGACTTGCTACACAAAACCCTCCCTGCTAACGGGTTAAACCACAACCTCTGCACGTAAACTGCAAGTACTGTTTCCTGCCCTGCCTCTGACAATCCGGCAGTGGTCTCAAATCATGACAGCTCTAAGTTCTCCTGCTGCACTCAGTGCTGCTATTGAACAAGATTACATCTGGAAATTTCTGCCCACCTTGTGATTCAGAACACCCCGGCTGGGGCCGTTCCTGGGATACACGAATACTGAAATAAAAGCGAGCCCTGACAGTACCCTGCAACCACGAGCAACCACTCTGCCCGCGCGGTTTCTCTGGGAGCTGTTTTTCCCACAAACCCTTCCCTCAATTATCTGTACGCAGCTGCCTCTTGATGTTGTTACATTTCTGGATGCCGCTGATTATCTGGTTTCTGGCCAAGGTTACAAAACTGTTGTTTCAGTCGGTTCTCTGAGCTGCGGTCTGGGAGCGGGATCAGCTGCGATGAGGAAACCTTTGGAGCGGCCGGTGTGTTACAGGAAGGCTGGAGCGCGTACAGCCCTGCCGCACCACCATTAGTCAGAGTGGAGGAGCCAATTATGACACTGTTGTCCTCTTGGTGCGATTGTGGGATGGCTCAGGATCACCACCTCAGATCAAAACCTGCCAGAGAGGGTGGGCTTCGCACTTGACCCGTTTCCTCTCTGCTCTGCACAGAAACCCGTCAGGTTTCAGCCAGGAAAGAGCTGTAACCGTGCCCGCCAACACAATCATCTGCTGGACTTCTTGCACTCTTCACAGTGATGAACTCCACTCGGACATTCCCACTGCTGCTGCATAATCAGGGAAATATTCCTTTCCCCATAAATACATGCTAAGGACTTACAAAAAACAACACTAGGCACCTACAGAGGGATCAGCAAAGCTAATGTTAAGCAGACTGCGTAGTGTTTGCATGTTACATGCATTTAAGAGGAAAAAGCACAGACCAACTATCCTGCACGTGGAAGCCAGGAAAGGAATATAACTCCGATGGGCTGAGAGGTGCAAGCAGTGCAAAGCCTTCACCAGCAGCTCTCCCCGACGCGAGTGGGGCAAGCCTCCACGGCACACGTGGTTCATGCAACATGCTGAGACCCCATTCTGAAGGGCCCACCAGCGGGGAAAGACAAGGATTCCCCAGGGCTGCATTGTTCTGGCAAAACTTAACAGACAGCAACAGATCTGCACGATCTGCTCTGTTCCCAGGATCATTTGGGGAGCTGGGCTCTGCCCTCCCCGTGCCCGGCAGGGAGCTACGGCTGTGGCTCACTGTGGTTTGCTCTGCTTAAGTGCAGCTCAAGGGCTTCATGAGAATCAGCCAAGCCCCAAAAACAAGCTAGGCATGATTTTCAAGACAGAGAAACATGTTAGAACAGAGAAATCCTGACCATCGCTGCCCTGGATTTGATGCTGACAAAATCACAGTGAACAAAAGGGCAGCAGATGAAGCAGCAGCGACTGGCGGTGCCCCGGCCGTTGAGCTGCGTCACCAACCTCACCATCCTGTTGGCAGCCTGGGAACCCAGGCAAAAGAGGCGGGCAGGGTCTGCCGGCACAATCCGCTCCATCCTCAGCCAGGCCGAGGCTCCTCCACGCTCCCCACCTGCACACATTCCATCTTCCTATTCCTGGCACTAGTGACTTGTCCCAAGGGAAGCTGCGGGTGAACACCATTCCTACAGAAAGCTCATGTTGGCTCCTTGCAAGCCCCATCTGCTACTCAGGGAGGTAGCAGAAAGCAGAATGCATTCATGCTTATTTTCAGCCGTCTAAATTAGCACAGGCGTCTCCATTACATGGCTAAATCACCAATAACTTTGTGCCTCATTCGCCCCCGGGAACCTGGTATCCGCACTGACGTCACGCAGCGTAGCGAGACCCGGTCGTGTGGAGTGTGGGTTGCTTTAATTAAATAAGTGCTACTCAGTCCTAGTGTATCTCTCTGTATACACATAAACACATGCATGGACAAACACACACTATATATATGTGCAGACACATCACAGTAAAACCTCAAATTAGGCTTTCGCTCCAGTCCTCTCCAATTTTCTGAGTTCATTACGTAAAAATCTAAGACAAAGACCAGTTTTTACTACAAAGAAACCTACAGGACTTAAAGAAGCCCTCAAACCCGAGGGGAGACGATGACCAAGCATGTTAATTACGTGAGAAAGAATGAAACCAAAAATAGTATTCAGAAGGTAGCCTGGCCATTGCATCCGGCTTCTTCAAGCCAAGGAGGGCCTCAGCCCAGAGGTCCGCTGCAACCAGCCTTTGGCAGCACAGGCTGTGCCGGCACCAGCTACGCCCGAATGAAAGCCCCACTCAAGCCTTGGTGGATTTGAACAAACGCTTCGCGATGTCTGCGTTGAAACTCATGCTCAGTCCATGATGTCGCAACAGTCAAGTAACATCTCCCAGCTGTGAGGAGGAACAACCAGGGTAATCTCAGCAAAACATTTCTCTTCCTCTCTGTTCTTGCACAATTCCTCACGGCTTCCCTCTCCCCATCTCAGCATCCTCATGCCCACTGCACACATGCAAAGCTTCCTCCAAGAATGGGAACCTCAGGGATGTTTTGGTGGATTTAGGAGCGAGTAGCAGGTGACAGAACAAATCTCACACATCACCACTTTCCAGGCGAAAGCATCGGGCTTTGGGTGAAAAGCAAACACAGAACTTGACCGATTCACTCTTCTTTGGGGTCTGCAGACACTGGAGTTTTCACTTTAGTTATCTGCCTTTTTCTCTTTTTCAACTGAGGGCTCAAGACCAATGTTTTGCCTACATACAAACTATTTTGCAGCAAATCTGATATGTTTGCCCTACTGCTGGCAGCTTTTAACTCACAGGGCGAGACCTGAATAAAGATGGAAGTTAAAAAAAAATAAAAATAAAGCAACAAAACCAGAAAAACCCAGAACCATTCTCGCAGAGAAGGGAAGACGGCAACTTGGATGCTTTGATTTTGCAAACTAACCAGAGGATTTCAGTTACACAGGCCTCGCATTAGAAGCGCCATATGAGCCTCCTAAAACCTTCTATTAACACATTGCTCAAAGTTTTATTCGCCTCCCAATAATGGAAACACACGGGAAGGATAACAACCCTGACCGGTGGTTACCGGTGACCTCTCCAACCGAAAGCACCAGGACTCCGCACAGGCTTCACACGTGGGGACCTGTGACACAGGGCTTTGGAAAACCTGCCTCCTAAAATCCAAACACTATGGCAGGAGATCCACATCCGGAGAAAGGTATCCAAGTTAGTAGCTCTGCTCTGCAGGTGTTTCGATCCCCAGCAGCAAGCCCAGGGCCATCAGCAGACAGAGATCTCCCACCTTTAGCACTTGCAGGCGTCACTGCTGGCCACGAGGCGTAGCAGCCAAACCCACCACTGCCACCAAAAACCAGGGCAGGACAACGCATCAAAGCTGCAAACCCACTGTACTCCCAGCAAAAACATCAAACTCGTGTGATATTCTCCCCCAAAATGTGGAAAAGATTGATTCAGAGCTTACATTCAAGTGGGAAGTCTGCAAGCATGGAAGGAACTTGTGAGGGGGGAAGTCCAGGCCACGTACAGTTTCGGTGTTCTGCCAGGGCAGCACTCAGACAGGGAAGCCTTTCTCACAAACGTACCACGCATCACGGAGCAAGCACGGCACGAAGCCAACGCTGGGCAACAACCAGGCTAAGGAGGAGGGAAAGCCTTCTGCTGGTTTCAAAGGTCTGTGCTGCTGTGCAGGCAGGAAGGGAAGGAGGAGTGAGCGCTGCGGAAGGTCTGCTGTGCAGGTTTCTGGGCTGCAGGGCAGCCACGCGCACGCTGTTGCTCTCGGAGGTGGTTCCACACTGTTTTAAACTGCAAATGCTTCCTCCCAGCACCGCCACTCCCCCTCCCAGCAAAATCATCACCACACTTTTCATACTACTTAAAACGATACCGTGGCTCCCCGCGCCCCGACACAGCGCTAAGAACTGTGGGTTTCCCAGATTGTTTCAGACCAAGTTGGAAGCAGAGCTCCGTCTGGAGCCGTGCGTCTGCTGACGACAGACCACCGCCACGCTGCTATTTAACAAGCTGTACGACAGGAAAAATGCTTGCTGTGGCTTCTGTGGGGCTCTGCATGCTGCAGCCGACGCGGAAAAAACGAAGCGGGAGTTTCTCCAAGCAAACCACATGCCCTCCGCTCCCGGCTGCCAGGAGTACGGGGAGAACCACCTTGCCTGTTATCTTCATCGCTTCTGCTCGTCTTGCTTCAGAAGCCAAATTCCCCATTCCTGGTCCAGCAAGCGGTGCCTCCGCTGCCGCAGGTGCCAGCAGGGTCCCTGCCTGCAGCCGTGCCAAAGCCAGAGGCTCACGCCTGGCTCAGTACACTGCCAAGGACCCTGGCCATAAACATGTAAGAACCATACAGCCATCCTCTTTCAGGGGACGGCAGAAAAGGTTTGGGCACAACACAACCCGGCTGCCAGTTTGCCAAGAACCAAATCAAGGTTAATTCTCCACAAATCTGCCACCCTTGTCTCCTTCCTCCATCTCCATCCCTCAAATTGCAGTGCTTTTCAAGGTGATCCATTGTATATAAAGGCATGGGAATGCATTTACCAAAACGAGTAGATGCTTGTATAGAGGAAATTCAATTTTCTCTGCAAAGCTATTGTTGAACGTGTCATCAGAGCGGGAGTGATGGAAAGCTGTAAAAATGCGCCTGCTTTAACAGATCGTCTCCATAAGGACATGGGCTCCTATCCTTCAAAAGAAATGGAGAGCCCCTCCTGACTCTAATGAAGTTACATGTACACGAGGTCTCTTATAAGATAGATTGGTATAAAGGTACTGCTTAAACACTTGCCAAAACGAGCCCAGCTAAGAACACTCGGGGCTGGACGAGGCTCTGCAGATGTCCACGGCACGTCCCCACCGTGGCTGGCCCAGGAGCCCAAGCACCCTAGAAATGGCAATGCTCAGACCAAACAAGTGGCAAGTTGGGGAAAAAACATGGATTCTCTGCCACCTCCTTGCCTTCCTTCAAAAAGAAAGGTCTGTCTCCCAGCTGTGTGCTGGATTCACCCGCCTCCCCCAGGCTGAGGAGCCCAGTGTGGCAACGTGGCACTTGGTAGTGAAATTTGGAAGCCAGGAGTATTGACCCCAAGGGGGGGGGGTGGGGGCAAATGACAGAAGCCACAAGTGATTGGTAGGTTCTGCCCCAAGAGCAGCCCAGAGCCCATCTGCAGACAGAGCAGAATAAAACATTCAGGGACCAGCGGAGCCAAGTCTTGGAGCACAAATCATTAGGATACAGGTAGGAATGTTACGACCAGAGCGGTACTATTTATACCTGGTCCCCCAGGCCTGCGACAGTCTGACGTGGCTGGCACCTGGCAGGCAGCACTTGTGCGCTCAGCAGGAGCACGGCAGGCAGAGGAGATGTCTTAGGCCCTCTCAGCCACACTGCACCAAAAACTACCCCACCTGCAAACCACAGCCTCGAGAGCTGAGAGCAGCCAGCTTCTGTCTCCACAATCCGAGACACAACTGGGACACAACTCCAGGCCACGCAGTGGCACCCAGCTCGGCACGCAGCCACACCATGCCTGAGCCCGACAGGGTGTCCGCCGAGGGCTCAAAGAGCAGGACAGGAGCATTGGGCTTTGGCAGTCTTGGTGCTCTGTGTTCTTTGGCTTAGTCCTTTCAGGACTGCATCATGAATTAGGGAACAGAAGGAGCTCAATCAGGTCTGTGCCTGCAAACTGCTTTTACCCCCCAGTCAAGCACAATGGCAAGGGAGATGGAAAACTTCAATACTGAAAGAGAGCTACAGAAAAGCAGAGGAGGGGCACTTGATCAACGAGTGCAGGGATAGGACAAGAGGCAACGGTTTTCAGCTGAAAGAGGGGAGATTGAGATGAGATCATACGAAGAAATGTTTTCCTGTGAGGGTGGGGAGGCTCTGGCCCAGGCTGCCCAGAGAAGTGGCAGCTGCCTCCTCCCTGGAGGTGTTCAAGGCCAGGTTGGATGGGCTTTGAGCACCCTGATCCAGTGGGAAGTGTCCCTGCCCGTGGCAGGGGAGTGGAATTAGATCACTTTAAGGTCCCTTCCAATCCAAACCATTCCATGATTCTATAAAAACACCAAGAGCTGCAGCTCCCCTACCCTGCCCGGTGAAGCCGTGCCACCTCCCTGGAGCTACCCATGGACCAGTGCTCCCAGAAAACACCAGGGGCTGCGTACCACAAACCTCCAACTGGAGCACACACGTTACTCAAAGGCAAGGCTATAACCCGATATCTGAATGCACCAGCGGGCTCCTCAGCTGCCCAAGCAGCAGCAACGTGAGCTCCACAGTCTGCATGAGCAATGCTGGAATCTCAGGGCTGTTTATCGACTTCACTGATTGGCGTGAGCAGAGTTAAATGCTCTGCACTGGAAAGAGATTTCACAGACTGCACGCTCGCTGCTGGCGTGGCAGAGAGCATTTCTCCTGGCTGCGTTCATCCAGCCCCGCTCTGTGCTGTGTTTACCGGCGATGGCAGCACGCTGCCCCGGCCGCGGCTGTGCAAACACTGGCCCTGGGAGCCACCGGCACCCGCGCAGTATCGTGGCAACATGGCCAAAGCCAGCTTTGCAAACTCACAAAGTGTGCAAATTAATTTCATTATCCGCTCTTGCACATCCTGAGGAGGGAAAACAAATAACCTGCCTGAAAGTACATTCTGGTAATTATTAACACAGCATAAGTTAACCCCAGGGGAGCAGGAGGAAAGGCCGGCCAGAGCAGAGAGCCTGGCACTCACCTCCTCGCTGGAGCCCACAGTGCCTCAGAACTTTGTAGACAGAGAATCCAGCCTCATTCTGCATTTTGTTCCCTTTTTAGCCCAAGGATTTGTCATTTGCTTGGCTGAACGTACACATCTTCTGAATGTTTACCAAGTAAAAGTGACCACTCAGATATTTCACCAGCAAAGCACCTTTGCTTCCATTTGCTTCTGCCTTGGCGTTTCTCTCCCCAGAGTGTCCTGCAGGCACCCACCCCTTCGGCAGAGCTGTCAGGATTGTACACAAACCCTTCTTTGGCAATGACTAAAGCCCAGGTATGCACTGAGCATTCTATTTTAGATTAAAAACATCCTTCAGCTTAGCAGCGCCGCCGCTCTGTACCAGTAATCCCCCACCTCCACACACACCAAGAGCAAAAACTGAGCTCAATACCCTGCAGCACATAATAATTTAATCCAGCATTGGGTGTCTGGATTACATGACCCCTTCCCTATACTGACAGGCACAAACCCCATGTCAGAACAAAACTTGTGTTTATGGAGCTGGAATTTTTGCTTGTGGAGTTCATGCAGTTAATGCAGATTCTTAAGAATCCCTGTAGCCACTATGTCACCCATGGCAGAACGGCTACAGATAATAACCTATGGCTCTACCACAACAGAAAGTACTGAACCATGCACAGGTCCTTTGCCAGGAGCGGAGGAGATGCCTTCTCACCTGCTCTGGCTGCCTCCCTGCAACAGGACACTTGGAAAATACCTTCCAAGGTGCCGACTTCGGGGGGATTTAGCTTCATCACAGGAAAAAGAGAGGGTCTCAGCTTGGAGGAGAGCAAAGCAGACCACTACAAAACTACAGCGTGGCTGTGGCAGAGCTTCAGCAAACCTTAAAGCATTGTTAGTGCGATTAAGAGGAACTGTCAAGACAGATAGGCTTTAAGATTTCTTTACAAGGCAGTTGTCAGGGATTTCAGGATGCACTGGTTGCTGCAGCAGCTCAATTTTCACTTTAAAAAGACTCTTGTGTGAGCATCGCTTTGTAAGGGAGCTCACAGTAATAAGCAGAGATGTTTTTCAGGGTAGCTAACGTAGCCACGTTTGAAAATCCTGCCTGGCATCAGCATGAAGTGCCTGCACGCACACACCGGGGTTCAAAGCGAATTAGTCAGAGGCTGGTTTGGACACCGTGCCTGTACAGACCTGCTCCCACAGGAGCGTTCAGCTCCCGGCAGACACAGCCTCAGGACGGAGCAGCCGGACCCTGGGAGCTGCAGCCATCAGCCCGGTGCCCCAGAGCAGCCTCCTGCCCCGCTGGGCTGCTCTGTGCTGCTGGAGAGGCTCCACCAAAGCCCTTGGTCTGTACGTTCCGGTCCTCGCTTCCCTTGTATTATTTTTGGAAGGGAAGTGCAGGCTGCATATCTATAACACTTGAAATGAACTCCTGGGTGGTTCTGAAAGCTTTTTACTCGCCACGTTTTTGAGAATATCAATATAAATAGATCAGCATAGAAATTCTTTCATGTTCTTCTAATGGCTAACAGGCTTGGCGTGCTGCTCTGCAAGTCAGATCCCCCTGAACAGCCTGAGCACCGCAGTGACCTTCCAGGGCTTCTACAGCTTTCCTTCTTCTCCCACCTGACCAGAGACCACTCATGAGCCAGGAGCAGCAGTGGCTCAGCTTGGGACCTACATGCTCCACGGGTATCACATCACTGTAGTCACGGCTAATCTCCACTGATCAAATCCAAAAGGTATTTTCACGCCCTACTTCCAAGATGCTTCTATATAACCCACACACAACAACAACAACAACAACAACAACAACCACCACCTATTTTCACTAAGGTAAGTAAGAGTGCAAGGAATTGAAGTCATCACTCCCTGCTTTGCCTTGAGCTTTCCAGGTTTGTGCTTTCTCTCCTTTCTCCCTTTCCCCTCAGACCTCCCAAAACAGATTTCCCATCACTGCTCTGCACCTCCCCACCTCGCTGGACCTGTAAGCAGCCACACAGTTTTACAAGCACAGCTTTAACCAGCACATCACGTTTAATCCAGCTTGCTGCCCTTTCTTTTCGCCTCTCCAGTACAGTTTTCCATAGTGTAAGGCAATGTGGAATCCAAGATTGTTCACAGCACCGTTTCCTCTCTCTTCCATTTTAACCGCACACTAAACATTCATAGAGCATACGGGCAAGACCTTTATGCCATGAAAAGGGCAATTTTCTGACTTTCTAATGTTAGAAAGCACTAGTTTCTAGTTCTGATGGACCACAATACATTGTCCATAAGCGTGTGTGTGTGTGTGCAAGGAACACTGCAGGTGTGGGCTGGAAGCAGGCTGACAGGGCTGCATGTCACAGCCACGCTGGGTGCACAACACTTGCTGGGTCCAGGCACTTTACCTGCCTGATTTTCTTCCCATCCTTATCCTTTTGCATCTTCAGCACATGACTCCAGTCTTAAACTGAGTTTTGTCTTCATCTTAGCACACGTTAAACTCACTGCTGCTGCTGCTACCATCGGCCTCCGGGTGTGAGTCACAACCAAGCCTGCACATGAAACAACTTACTTAACATTCAGGGGAGCACGTTAACACCTCGGTACAGCCTGGGTAAAGTCTGTCTCTGCCCCATCGCACCGCATCGCTGCAGCAGCTCATCAGCTGGGATCGCTGGAGCTGGGAAACATCCCCTGCCCTACCCACTCCCAGCAGCTCCCGCAGCCTGGCCTGCAGCACGCCGGTGGGATTCACTGACTGGTGTTTCCCTCAACCTCACCTTCCATGCGGCAGTGTTACATGACAGCAAGGAAAACACTTCCACAAAGTCCAAGAGACAAGTGGCAAGCAAAACTCTAAAGGCAATTACCCAAGTGTGACCGCAGCGAGTGGCGAGTGTTCACACTGTAAGGCCTCTTCTCTATCCCAATACCAGCATTCACCTGGCAGCTGCAGCGAGCAGCAGAAATGCCGGCAGGCTTAGCCATGGAGGTGACAGCAGAAGGGGCCAAGGGCATGGCCATGCCACCTGGAGAGCGACTGAGGCACAGCTGCGACCAACACAGGGAGCCCCATAAAGAGGGAGAGGCAGCGCATGAGGAGCCAGTGCTGGTTTGACCATCTCCATCAGGAAGCTGCTGAAGTGACATCTCCAGAGGACGATGTGGTTCCTGGTAGAGCTAGTCTATAGAAAAAATATTTCCTAGTTTGCAGTTTGTGAACTAGCCCGTCTTTGCATCTGTCCCTTTCCAAGGTGAATCAGATACGGCACTGACCACCACTGCCCAGTACCAGGAGCCACCAGAGACTGACGCCTGGAGCCTCCTGTCCCAGAATGGGGCACATTCCGTTTCAGACCTTTTCCAAGGCCACTTCTGGCAGCCAGGAGCCCTTCTCCACCTCCAAGCACATCGATCACGCGGTCTGGCCATTCCAGGACTGCACTACTTGGCGGCCGCCTCCTGGTGCCAAAGGGGACTGGCCCGATTCATCTCAAGTCCCTATAAACCCTTTCACCCTAGAGCCTCGTGACTGAGATTGAGAGAGATTAAAAATGACTTCTGCAACACAAAGCCCAATTGTTTACTCTCGGTACTGACTAGAGGGTGTAAGGACAAATGTACATCTCCCCATCTCAGTATTTTTTTTTGCAAGCAGTGGTACCTCTCAGCTGACTCCGGCACCCCTCACTTCACCCCCACCCCTCTCCAGCAGATGCTCTGGGCACCACCAAGTCATTCCTGCATCCTCCGTGCTTTTCTGGGCCCAAAGGTTCATGGATGTCACCAGCTGCCAGCTCTCCCTGGCCAGAATATCCGTGGTGCAGAGAGCAGCCGGCTCAGGGCTGTTAGCCGGGGAGCTGTGCGGCACCACACTACTCCAGAGCTGGTTTGGACACAGAAACAGGAGAGTGTTCCCACACAGCGCTGGTCCTCACCTTACACAGCCCCACAAGACTGCTTTTGCTGCATGTGGCACCCGTGTCCCTGCCCTTCATGAGCTGGAAGCAAGGCTGATGGGCACGCCGGCAACTCCTGCAGCACAGGGACATTGCAGGAACGGACTCCGACAGGAGGGAGAGAGCCTCACCACCACTCTGAGCCCATATGGGACTCCTGGGTTGTGCCTACACCATGCACCCAGCACATCCCGTGATATGGGACACATGGGATACTTTGGCACAGGAGCCACAGCAAAACGTGGCTATATTGGCCCTCTGTTAGGATGAACGACAGTGAATTAAATGAATCTGGTATCCTCCTCTGCATCACATGTTTAACCTTTGGAAGAACAAACCAATTCTGCTCAGCTGGAGCCATGCAGGAGAGACTCCCTTTAGCCCATTTTCCTTATTTCTGCAAGGATTTATCTGAATCTCTGTTCCCCACTTTGTGATGGATTAATTTATTCTGGCATGAAATCAAAAGGTGTTATCAAAGGAACAAATGGAGAACCATATACTGCTTTCATAAAAGATACAGATACTTCCCAGTGCATCAGAGCTTTGTTCCAGGCTCTCAATGATGACATTTTGCAAAGGTTGCCATAAATTCTGCAATTTTATGCTTACTTCATGCACAGCCTCTGCTTACAGCTCCTCTAGTTCATGCTTCTCCAAATTCCTCTAACGTGCGATGCTGCCCTGCAACAGCAATGCAGAAACACCAGGCAGAACACTCTCTTGAGGTCTGGCCAGCACTGAACAGCATTGATTCGTTACACGGGCAGGTTTGCAAGCTGGCTCTGGGCGATGAGAAGAGCATCACAGCACTCGGAAAATGACAGGCAGCACACGTGCAGATGCGGACACTGAAGGATCCTGACCTTTCTGCTTCAACTGAGCTGCCTCAGTTCAAACCTTGGGATGATTCCTCTCCTCCACCAACACCACCAAACAGATCCTTTGCTGGGCTTCCCCCTGCTCAGTTACTTTGTTGGTTATAGACAAGGCAAGTTACAGTTCCAACCTGCTGGATTTGTGCAGGTCAGTGCAAAGAACTCCTTATTTTCTTACATGTTACATTGCACAACTCTGTATCACCAGAAGCACATTTCAAAGCTGTTCTTGACTTCAGGCTAAGACAAAACAGCGCCGTTACTGCTCCATCAAACACAACATCTGCTGTGTAGCCTCTAAGATGTTTGTGGCAGTCACCAACAAGGGATGACATACGTGAACTAAAAGAATACATGAAAGGTTGCAAAAATAATCTGCTGCAGGTTGATGCTCACCTGCAGCTCTTAGGAACACAAGCGATATCGCACATAAAGACACCGGTACCACACAATGCCAGTGGTGAGCCGGGCTCTCGCCACCAGGCAGCCCTGTGCAGTCCCTCCGCTCCAGCCATCCACATGGATGTAGGAGGCAAGGACCAACCGGTATTGGTAGTGGCTTTTACCTTAAAAAGAACAGGCAAAAATAGCCATGGACATCACACAGAGCTGGTCTCCACCCACTGCGATTTTTGCAGATGCTCCATTCTTACTAAGATATGAATTGGGAAGGTTTTCCTTGCTTTCTGAAAACTAAGGAGCACACTTATTTTAGCCCTAATATGCGCAGGATGGTCTCGCTGCGCAGAAGGAACAACTCAGCACTATAAGGGAGCGGGTACGCACAGAGCACAGCCACAGAGCAAACCGCATTGATTAGGATGGGGCTTTGCATACTAATTTCCATTAGAACCGTTCCACCCCCATTGTATCAGGGCCCCTGAATGGAGGCATTGTCTCAGCGCAGAGCATTCTTCATACCAAACCCCTGCAAATGGGAGCCCTGGTGCTACGCAATAACAAAAACAAAATCTCAGCAGAAGTCCATTAGCATCCAAAGGGCAGGAGCTTGAATGCAGCAGCAGAATTCTTTGAAAAGTAAGAGTGAAACGAATGTAATAAGACGCTACTATTAAGTGATACTCATTGTCCAAATTAAACCATCAGAAGCAGAGACCTTGACTCCCAATCCATATTCAGCGCAGCACATGCTGCAGAGCCCGGGAACGAAGCTATTAAGAATTTTAAGCCCTGGACTCGTCCCAAGTATGGATTACTCGATTTCTTCGTGAGTACTTGATCACATGGAATGATACGTGGATTCCCAGAATAAAAGCTCAAACCTTCCGGAGGTTGTGCCTGGCTACACCCCCCCGCACACGTAAATCCCCACGGCCCCCACAGCAGAGAAGGTGCACAGCAGCAGGCTGGGAACTGCAGGAGCTATTCCATGTCCCAGCAGCTTAAGACGACAAGAGGAAGGAGCCCAGAGCTCTTCAGAGAAGCCGGGCTGACAGCAAGGCAGAAGATTTTTCTAGAAATGGCTAAATAAGTGCAACATTTCCCTCTTTCTGCAGATGTCAGGAACATGACTGACACAGCAGCACTGATCAGACCCTCCTGTTCCATTTCTCCATTACAGCAGAATATACAGTGCTGGTTTAGAGTCATGAATTCATTTGCTGGTTCATCTATTTAAGGTACAATTCCTAAAATACGTATACTAAGATAAAACCTCAGCTATTTGTTGCTGCTTTAGTTTTTTTCCACGGCCACAGCAGATCAACGGCCTCCAGGAGCGTCCATGCAGCAGCCTCAACTCCACCAGCCAGATGAGCAAGGAGCCGACCCTGGAAGCTGCTTTTGCAGCTTGGCCACAGCCAGTCACTCTCACCAGGTCCTGCGCTCCGAAGTGGCATAACCCAATCAAAAAGGAAAGGACAGCACTTCCTCTGCCCAGGTTCTTTGCTCCCAAAGTCAGCCAACAAAATTCAGCGCCTGGGTTTCAAAGCCTACTGGGCTCTGTGTCTACAACCCACTGCACAGCTGCCACCTCCTCTTCCCAGGGGAGTCAGCAGTTAATCCACACGCCATGTGTACGGGGGCTCTTCCCAATCCACCTCCCAGCCTCTCACTCCTTCGGTCCTCTTCTTACCTCTTAGCTCATCCCTGGGCCCAGTTTTTCTACGGGAACGAGGCACAACAGGAGCCCGTATACCTTCCCGGGCAGCACTGAAGGGAGCAGCGGGCACAATAACACATCTCAATGTGCCATTTTCAAAAATAAAAGCTCTTTTCTAATTTTACTGAGCCTTCACGCTCTCACCTTCAGTGTCAGCCCACGGCTGACAGGCGGCCCCGGCAGCGCCTGTCCAGGGCACACAGTGGAAAGCGCAATTTAGGCAGAGGGCACGGATGTTGCAAGGTTTCTCAAGCACTTTGTTAGCAGGGGCTCATTGTGTGAGGAAACAAGAGCATCAAAGCAGCAAACTCTAAGTGAGTAACTTGCCGAGGGCAGATGGACTGGCCTGACCAAGCCCACTAACTTTCCTCCTGGTTTAGAGCATTTTTCCCCCTGGGGAGCTATGAGATGGGCTCCAGCTCCTGCAGCTCACATCAAGTTTTGGTCTAGAAAGTGTTTTCCTACAGTATATCGTACACACACTGCAATTCCAATGTCACAGCGAAGTAAAGGGCTCACCTCGATGTTTTACAGCATCATGGGACTTGTGAGTCATGGACAGAGACTCATCCGAGCAGCTCCTTGGGAAGCCACTTCTCTGCCAGAAGCTGAGTGATGAGCAGAAGGAGCCAGTGCTGTGCTGCTCTCAAAAGAGGGTAAAGCACTAGCATCTTGTTTAAAAGGTGCTGGATAACGACCAGTCCTCCTGCTGCTTCAGTGCACGTTCACCTGGTCCAGGACAGCAGAAGGAAAGTCACTAAACATCACTTTGAAATTGCTAATGTCATTGTTGGGAAAGGAGAGCCTAGCAAAAAAAATCCACTTGAAATGAGTCCTAGAAAATTAGGAGGCTGGGAAAGTAAAAAATTTCATCTAAACGGTGCAATTTAGAACTCAAGGTCTCCTGGAAATACGGTGTACTAGAAAATTGCCACATCACCACAGCACTCCCGTAGCGTGCTCCAGCGCGGAATATTTCACTTAGTTTCTTTTCTATATCCCTTCATGAAACCTCCATGTGGACATTGCCAAACAATGCCACCGCGGTGTCCCGACACACAGGATCTGCATATCAATGTGCCCCGGCCCCTTCAACTCTGCAGAGAAAGGCCGTAATCTGGGTTTTGTTCCCGGCATCATGGAGCGAGCGGGAGCCCAGTTATGCAACTCCTATTCACCCTCCTCAAGCCCTGAGAACATCTTTGTAGCCCAGGATAGGAAAGCTGGGGGAGGAGGAGTAGGGAAGGGGCCCAAAGGCAGTTTGGGAGCCAGGCTTGGTGGAAGGATGATGCTCCGCATCAATCCCTTTGCTCTCTTTCTTCATCAGAAACCTCTGATGGGATCAGTATGGATCCTGCACGTGGGAATCCTTACAGCAAGACCACAACCATTCCCAGCCAACTCATCTGAAATAAGCCACTTCTTGGAAGAAAACGCCACACCAGAAATCACAGCATTTTAAGAAGGAGGAGGAACATTCAGTGGTGCTGGGCTGTGCATGGACCAATGCAGACAGGCAATGGGGGACAACCTCCTCTCCAGGGAAGGTCTCACACTGCGCCAGGCACACACATATTCCAGACCCACACAGGGAGTGTTTTGCCACAGGCAGCAGCACTCTGTGGTCGGCAAGTGGCTGCCAGCCCGGGCAGAGCAAGGGGTGGCCGGCGTGTAGCCATATGGCCAATGCCAACCCTGCAAATGGACTAACACTTCTCGGATGATCCAAGTGCCTTTGCACTCCCCTAACCCAAGTGTTTCTCCCAGTCAGTGATTAATACAATTGATATTTTATGCTAAAATCAGCTGCCTAGGGATGTGCTTTCCCAGCAGTGCCAGCACACCTGTTCCATGTGCCAAACCTCCTCACTCCAGTGGAGGACAGGAGTTGTAAACGAGATTTTACTTCTGTAGACAAACATTTCCTCTCCCACTGACCAAGTCCAACCTCCACCTGCACCCACAGAGAGTCTCTGACGCAGAGCCCAGGGAAGGGACTGAGCAAAACCATCTACTCGGCTCTGGTCCTTGCAGAACCACACACTGCGCTGCTACTCGCACACAGCTGTGTGCCATGCGTGGCTATTTTTGCACAGTCTATAGAACAAAAATACAAGGAACTCTGCTAGGTGAACGTCTGCACTGTTTCACGGTGCGATGACAGCCAAACTAGGTCACGCCTCAGCCAGTATCCTTAAAAAAAATAGAAAAAACACCATCGGTGGGAGAACAGTGAGCTCCTGGGGAAGAAAATGCTTGTAGTTATCAAAGATGCTTGCAGTGCTCCAGATGACTGGGGGAAAAAAATCCACATAAACTGTGCAGAGATGTGGGTGTATAAGTGGTAATGTTTTTTTTAAAGGGCACTTAAGTACCTCGGACTGAAAAGATGATATTTCATACACATTTCACGCACTAACTTAAACTGAAAAGGAGTTTTCACCTATAATGCTCTTAAAATGTAATCTGGTAGCCCGTTCTTGGTGCAGGCGGTGGGCAACTTGATTGTATTTCATGGCTTCTCCACTATGAATAAAAGCCATTATTCTGCTCACTGAAAGCAGGAGTGCGGCAGGTAACAGGATCCCAGCCCTGCCGGTAAAGGCAACTTGATACCCTTCCCTAAAAGGGGAGAGGAAGGTAAATTACTTAAATTGCTGTTAGACAGGACAGATTCCCAAAAGATGCAGTCTTTCTGTTGGAGCCCATTGCACCTCGCACATTGGACGCCCGCAGTAGAACACGTGGAAATCGAGGTGGTGGGTGGCTGGCTCCTCTCAGGGTTTCTGTTCGGCTGAGAAGCAGACAATGCCAGGAAGCAGCGAGACGTACGGTCTCGGGATCGTGCATCCCAGTCCCTGTGATGGTCTCGAGACCGTTCCCAGTTTAACATGAGGTGCTGACCAATGAATGGGAGACTGGGCAACCCTCTGGCTGCAAAGCAACCACGCTCAGGCTGCAGCCCATGGTCATGCTCCGCAGGTTTTACTAAGCGATAAGAGAGGCACTGGACATCTATGAGACAGCAGCCCTGTCCCTGGATTGCCACCATCTGCCTCCCAAGCCGGCAGGTAGAGGAAACCCTGAATGCACTCACACTGCACAGGCTCATGGAAATTGGGAATCGGATAATTTATAAACGCTCTCTCAGTGAAAAATGTTCCCAGACTTAGTTAAACATGCCACATAAAGCCTCTCTTCCTGTAAAACCTGGTGCACGATTATCAGCCGAGGCCAACGTATTTACCCTAAAATTGGGTAATATTGTTTTATGGTTCTTAATAGTTCAAACCAACAAAGCACTGCTCCGAACAGACGCTGCCGAGCAGTTTCTCAGCCTTTCATCAGGACTGCGTAGGCGTTGAATTCTGGAGCTAATCACCTTAGCAACGGCTCTAAACATATGTGCAGTGACATCAGCTGATTTCTGAAAGCTGTAAATAGAGGATAATAGCACGAAAAAATTCTGGATTAAAGCCAAGACCTAAAAAACATACTATTAAAACACTGCCTGTAATTCAATGTATGCAAACTTGTTTGCATCCCTGCTCCCCAAAACCTGTGTAATTACACACCTACCAGCAGAACGGGCTGAGTGTCCCACTGCAGGCTACTCTCGGTTTCAGAAATTTCCCAGAAACAAGGATTTAATAGAAATCCTTCTCCAAATTTGATTTCAAAAAGCCTGGAGAAAAATCTGCAGGTAACCCTGATGTAGAGTGTGCAGCAAGCCTAAAGGAGATCCGCTCCAACCTATAAGGCTGCGCTGAAAGCCAAGGAGTAATGACCTCGATTTAAGAGAATTATTTGTAAATAAGCAAATAGACAGCGTGCCCATGGGCTTTATCTCTGACTCATGCAGCTGTGAACAGGAACCGTGGCAAACTCGGCTTGGAGGATGTGCTGCCAGGCCCGTGCCCTTGGGAAAGAAGAGTTAAAGCAGCATCAGGCACGAACACGCAGGAGGAACCCATTTCTGGAAGGCCGTGCTGGCAAGCAGACAGCGTGAAAGGGGCATGTTCTGCATTACCTCATGTTTGGTACCTCATTAAGATCTTAAACTGTCCGTGCAGGGAGTCCCTCAATCAGCCATCAGCGTAAGACACGAGGACAATATACTTTTTGTTTTCCTCATTTTGTTGTGACCCATATTCCTGAGGTCTGTTGTGCAGGATGTGACCCGGACGGCTAAAGAAACCTTTGCAGTGCCTCCATGTGAAGCCGGCATGCTGGGAAGGAGCGAGAGGAGAGGGGAGAAATGGGCTTAATAGGATTTTCAAATGTCAAAAAATATCTTTAGCAGGCCCATTTACGCGGAGTCTTAGCACTCGCTGAACTTGAAAGCAAAATTTGCTGTGTGAAGAACACAGCTTGCATGCTAAGCGGACATGAGGAACGCTGCTCCCACAGCACAAAGCCACCTGGCTCCTTCGCCTTCGGACGATGAAGAAAAGAGAAATGCAGAGTGCCTTCTGCATCAGGGCTCGGGGTGCTGGGGGGACTCGGTACTGCCGTTCACCACATGCCGCCTCTGTCTGCTGTACAGGCAGTGAGGTCTCTTGGGTGCAGCCAGGCAGTGCTTCAAGCCAGCGCCGCGGATACCGGCCCGGCCCGCAGGGCACCCTGCCAGCAGCACGCTCGCCTGCAAAGGGATCGGCAAATCAAGCTCAGCTTATTTGTGAAGCGCCCTGCTTTAAAAATAAAAAATAATAAGGCTAGAGAGACAGAAAATGCAAACGTGCCAGCTGCATTAGAAGAAGGATGCAGCACAGAGGCAGAAGCAAGAAATTCTCCCTCCTTTCTTCTGTACAGGGTCGGGTTTTTTTCTGTGTCAATTGGAGCTGCGAAGAAATTCAGTGAATTGAGATCAGCAGTGTTAATCGTTATTGCATTTGAATTTAATTAGCATTATTTTTTAACTACAGGTAATTCACAGCGCATCACTTAAATGTGGAAGTCAGGTAGTGCCTTCTGTTCACTAGAAAAACACCATGCCAAAGATAATCCTGCTCTTTGCTTTATGCCTTTAATTTCTGTAATCCATGGTTACCAGTTTCAGCAAGACTGCCATGGTTACTCCCCTGCTCCTTTCATCAAAGGCTCCTGTGTGCGTTTCGCTGGAGCGGCAGCACTTCTGCTGAGGCGCTAAGAATAGCAAAGGTCCTTTCCCAACCACTCGGGTAAGGTGAGATGCTGGGGAAAGATTCTGAGAACGGCAGGGGGGAGAAGGGGACCACACTGGCGGGGGTCAGCCAGCATGGGACCCAGCTGATGGAGGTGCAGCACCATCTCCTACATTCTGCCTTCTTCTGGTTGCATGAGCAGAGGCTTAGGCTAGCAGCCTGCCGTCAGCAGATCTCTAGAATGTCTGCTTGGCATCTTTCTCCTCTATGACACGTTTTTGGAAGTCCCTCTCCATAGCTTGTATCGTGGTTTCTGTACCTTAAGAGCCTTCAGAGTCAAATCTTCAGAAAGACACTGAAATCCCAGCTTGAGAACCACCGTTCCCCAGGTACAGCCAGTACATCTGCAGGCCAGGCTCCTGTCTGGTCATGAAGTGACCTGCCACCATCACCCAGGGGATGACTGATTTGAACTGTCACGTTGTTATGGTGGAGACATGCTGAGCAGTTATCTCGCAGGGGCTGAGCTGGTTTCCCATCACATCTCCCATCAACCAGATCTCCACACTGGAGCTGGCAGCATTTTGAACGCACTGGCTAAGCCGTGCATCTGCGAGAGGTGAAGGAGATGCTGCCAAGCTGGGGGAAGGTAAGGCAGAGTTCCTGGGATGGGAAGAAGCAAACCCAGTATCACTTGATCGCACCTGAACAACATCTGCCTTAGCAAGGACCACTCAACCACAGAGCTGCCAGGCAGGCAGATCCCCCCAGAGCACATCTGGCAGGACCAATAAATCAATTATTTTACAGATTACTGCTCTATAAAAGCTTTCCAGAGCGTTTGCAAATCTAAGTTGATAATACCTCAAACCTCTGCAGTGCTGCACATGCTCCACAGCTGGAAGGAACAAGCATCACCTTGCCATCTGAAGGCCTGATAACCACAAGTTCCTGTCAGAAGCACGTGCGCTGCTGAGCACTCCTGGAAAACACCTTCCTTTCCAAGGGCTCATCCTGCCTCCGCTACGTCCCACCGCAGGGCTGCCTGTGGGTGCTGCGTGTCCTCAGACAGTGTTGGTGGGAGACGGACAAGAGACCGGCTGTCTCACTTGAAGAGAGGCACAGAATGGCTGAGGCCAGCATCTTTGCAGGCCTTGCAGCCCATGGCCTCGTGCTGGAGGAGCCCAGGACCCTGTGGGAAATGCAGGCTGCCTCATCTGTGAGCAGGAGCTGCAGCTGCTCCCCTGCAGCAGCGCAGTTGCCCGCCCCATTCAGTGATGCACACCAGGGCGCTGCTGCAAAGAGCTACGGTTTAACTGCAGGGCAAACCTGACCCTCAAGGACAGCTCAGAAACTTGTACAAAAAGCACCTGCATTCACACTTTTCTCAGGGACTTGTGCCTTTGAAAGCAAATGCACAGACACTCTATGGAAACTGGTGCACGCAGGCCTGGAGATAAACAACATCATGGGGCAGGTAAGCTAGTTACTCATGATTCATCACCCCATCTCCCCATCTAATTGCATAGCTAAGCGGTCAGTCATTTTAATCTGCCGTAAGCAGCTTATGCTTTCTTATGTAGCTCTGCGACGCTGCTCACTTCCTGATTTGGAAATACTAATTCTTTAAGTCTTTGCTCTGGAAGGTGCGAAACCACTGTTCTCACACTAACCCTGCACTGATTTTGAGACTTGTAAGATGCACACACAGGACAGACGTCTCCTGGAAGAGGGTCCCAAACACCGACCTCGCGCTCAGCACTGAGCAGTGCAGAGGATCATGAGGGATCGCAGAAGAAATTTTACAACCAGGCGCAATCCCTTGGTGCCAGCGCCCTGCTATGTCAAAACATGTTTCTAATCTTACCTTGAATCATACTCCTAGCCAAAATCTGTTCCTTATCTTCTTTCAACAAATTAAGCTATCTCCTACAATACCATTCCAGCATTGGATTTCTTCTGGAAACAAGGCTGGTTGCACTTCAATCGCCACGTCCAAGAGCCCGCCTGCCAGCACAGCTCCCGGGAGCACTGGCCAGCTGCAGGCTCTCCTCCCAGCATGATGCTGAAAGCTCTTGCACTCTGTGCATTGCCGTACCTGCTCCTGCAGCAGGATCAGCACCAACTTCAGCAGTGCTGGAAGTGACCACCAGCCAGTCTTGTTCTCTGCTTTCCCATAATCTCACTCATTTCTTCCCACTAACAGCCAACTGGTCTCTGGTTTGGTTTCTCCATTCACTCCACATTGACTCAACAGGAATGGGACACCACAATCTGCCCAATTTCTAGGTTTCCGATGTACGTAAATTCCAGAATATGAATTTTTTAAATCCTATTTTCAAAATCCTTGGATGCTCACACAAAAGAGCATAAAAAGTTGCAAGGGCTCCCACATGCTCAGAGACCTGCTGGTCTCTCCTCATCCCCAGAACCTGGAATAATTAAAGCACATTTTAGCTTTTCCACACAAATATGTGCATAGGCAGATGTTACAGAACTGATCTGAAGACTTAGGGCAAAGAAATCAGTTTTGGGGTTCCCTGAAGCTTTTTTTACTGCTTAAAAACTACAGCCACTGAAAGTGAAAGCTCCCGCGCTCCGGGACCAAAGAGCTTGTGCATGGCACTCACACACCTTCCGCTCATGGAAACGGTTGCAGCCAAGGGGATTTTTCTGTCTTGCAACACAGAAGAACTTTACTCCCTGAAACTACCTGTGAACTTAGGCCAGTGACCTCAAGTCAAGCTCAAAAATCATTCCAGATACCAAGCCAGATCAAAAGTCCCCGGCTGGAACTGCCTCCCTTTGATACCCTAAACCCCTGTTACCGATACTGGGCAAGACCAAGGGGTGAAACTCCTCCTGTAAGGAATTTTCTTTAGCTTGATACAAAATTTATTTTACCATATGTAAAATTCATTTGTGTAGCTGCACACCCTAGCAGGCTTGAATGAGGCGAAGGAGTATTTCAACTCCCAGTGCAATTTATTATTTAAAAGCAGTAAAATTACATTGCTGATAGGAGAGCCCAGGCTGAGAGCAGCGGTGATGTAATGGGTAATGCAGCTCCGCTCGCACTGTGAACCGCGCTGTACATTAGCGTGCTGGCGAGGGTGGTTGCTCCTATCAATTATTTATAGTTCTCTGGCGCGCAGCCTGGAGAGGGTCACATCGCTGAAAGCTAACTTTATCTTCATTGTTCCCAGCCTCCTGCCCAGCTGTCACTCTGCTCGCTAATTTAATACACCCAGAGCGGTGTGAAAGGATGCAGGGCTGCTGGCTGGGTCTGTCCCTCTCCAAGCTGGAACGGGAAGGTGGGCTTTTACTGCGAGCTGGTGAGGTCTCAATGATCTTCGTTAAGGTGCTGACGTGGCTTTTTTAAAATCAATGTTTGAGACTGCCCTGCTCGCCAGGATGGCTGAAACATGGAGCGTCAGGCCAAGCACACAGCATGCTTCTGAGGGGTGAAAGGTGGGACGTCAGCGATGTGATGGCGTTCTCCATCTCCGTTACTATGCCACACGAAGGGCAGGCTGTGATGCATGTTTTCCTATGTATCACAGCAAGAATCATTCAATAATGTATGTAAATACGAGGGGAAGGAGAAAGCTTCTTTCAGCACTCCAGGGAAAAAAAGGATATTTAATAAAATAATTTCCAAACGAAAAACATCCCATACGTTTTTGTTTCAGCCACAAACTGAGAGCACACAGCCCGAGTCTGATTCACCTCTATTTCACCACCGCAACAAGGAAAGGACAGCATCCTGTTGTATCAGCCCACCAGGCAGGAAAGCGGCTCTGCAGGCCTTGTTCCTGCTGCTCACCAGCGCTTCTCTGCTACTGTTCCTCACAAAAAACAATATCTACCATCACCACTTCTCAGACCTTTGAAACATGCTCTTAAACACGCTGTTCATCTGGTCCAATACCTATATTAATGCAACGCAATTTTAATTTGAGCTGCTTTGGGGTCTCTGCCACTGCAAGAGATGCCTCCCCAGGAAATCACTCCAGCACAAATCAGCTCGAGAAGAGGAGCTGCTGCTTTTGCAAGTCCTGTGCTTGTATCCGATCCTGCTGACCAACAGGATTCACATATCCCGTGTGCTGCATCAAATATCTGCCCCAGGTCTCAAACAGAAGTCAATTCCAGCTTAAACAATAAGGCATTCACCAAGTCTTGTGAAGGCAGGAAAATAAGCTGAGTCTTCCTGCAATTAGGATTGACTCTTATTTCAAGCAACAAGAAGCACCCGCGTTTGGTTCAGACGTACAAACAATTCCGATGATCACATCTGAAAACAATGCACAACCATTTCACGAAAAACACAACATTTGTGCTAAAAGGAAGTTGTTGAAAAAGCAAACACAGCCCCAGAGGAAGCAGGTTCACTCTTCTGCTGCACAAACAGGGTCCGGGAGAGGCTCCTGCTGCAGCATCACCAGGGCCAGCACCGTCCGGCACGGCAGGCACAGCTCGGCTCCTCTGGCAGCACCCAGTGCTCCGGGAGCCGAGCAAGGAAAATCCTCTCAAACTCAGCACAGACCCCCAGGCCAACCACAGGCAAGGCAAAGGCAACCGCCACTTCACGTTAGCATGATTCAGGCAAACAAACACAAGATACAAACCCATCATTAACCATCAATCAGTGAAACCTAGCAGTGAGCATTTTCCACACTATGAAAACTGGGAGGATTCTGCCCAGAACTCAAAGAGTGGGGGAAGCAGGGCAGTCGCAAGAGGAACAAACTGATTTCCAGAGCCAGCACCACTGTGGAAAACCAGGTTTTGACCAGGAGTTGAGCCTGAAGCGTGCAGACCACACACTTCTCCCACCACACCGGTGTATTCAGGGCCTTTAGATCCTCTCCGAATTCAGGATTATTTCCATGGCAACTATCTGGAGAACTTATTAAGTAAAAAAAAAAACCAAGAACAGTTTGAACACACAGAACCTACATTCGTAACGTACCAGCTGACTAAATTAGCAGCGCTAACATTTTTAGTAATCAAAATAGATCGTGTTCTAGCAACTCAGTCTTCCCTTTGCCACAGCAAAGAAGAAAAATCTGATAGTAATATCAGTGCAGGAGGGAAGTGGGGGAATTATAGGTTTTCTAAGACCACAGCCCCATATCAAGCCAAGGCTTATCCCATTCAAGTGGTTTAAGAGATATTATTTTAATATCTGACGGTTCAAGTACTGTTAAATAAGGCTGAGTTTCCTTGAGATGATAAACTGTGTTACAAGGTACGTACTACAGAATCAAAAAGATGACTATCGTGACACAAAGCAATTATCTAGTGCAAAAATTCACTGAATCACCACAAATTTGTATCAAAAAAAGGAGCATAATTTGCAACTCTGACCTTCCCAGCTGTGTGTAGTACCAAATATTGCCTGCCTGCCTACCAGCAGCCCAGAGTAGAACTTGCACCAACACCGTGTTGCCTGGGCTGGCTCATTCGACAGACACACGGCAGCCTGCTCACCCTGATCCCAGCCTGGCTCGCAGTGCCAAGCAACCCAGCAGTGCCAGTGTGGAAAGCCACTGGAGTTGGGTTCTTGTACTCATTTACAAGCTAATGGTCTTCCTTCATTCAAACACTGGTTTAAACAAGAGAGGAAAAACTAGCAGTGCTTTATCGTAGTTAGCTTGAAAAATTAATGAGTTTGGAATATTAGCTCTGAGAAAGGGCAACTCGCTTATGAAAGCTAATTTCAAATAAATTAAAAATTAGCAAAACCTATTATTGCAACACTGAAAAAGATTCATCTGTCTCTGTTTGCTTATTCTGTAACTGAATTCCTCTTTCCTTCCAGGATTAGGCTGCAAAGCAGCAGAGGAGGTGCGACAGCACTCAGGAATGGTCACAAACAAGGTAAGGTGTTTCTGCCTCCGGCAGTGAGCCCACTCCCAGCTACACGCATCGACTGGGAGAAGGCAAGGGGGGACGGGGACACAGCACGCAATGGGCGCACACGGCACCAGCGAGGACACGGGACCCAGTGATGGCATTTGAGCAGCCCATCTGGGAGCAGAGGCGTGTGCAAGCCCAGCAGCATCCTCCGCTCCCAAGCACGCAGGAATCTTGCGGCTACCTCAGTACAGACACAAGGCTCAGCACTGCAGCAGTGGCTACAGTTCCACCTAAACACAAGGATGAGTAAATTACCAAAGTTTTGGCAGCACTCGAAGATAAATGCTGCCTGAGAATTTCATAACAACAATTGAGAGCAAGAAGTAAGTCTTAACAGGAATGGTTTTGAAAGCGCTATAAAAAAAAAGTGGTTAAATGAACTGTTGGCTCAGTCACCACATCCAGCCAGGGAGATTATATGCATTATTGATTTACCTTAGAACAACTTGGGAACTCATTTCCAATGGTTTCTAACAGAACCTGGATTTTCTCAGTCCTAATCTGCCCCATGAGGTCGAACCTCCTGCAAGGAAATACAACACCATAGCATTAAAATGGCAGCTGTCAGAGGTACGACAGCCCCATTCATTTAATGGAGATAGCGCAGTGGTGATAGGGAATTTTAAAGGCTACTCCAAAGGCTGCTCTGCAATTAAAGAGTGGTGAGAACACCGTGGTGAGGATGGCCTGGTGAGTGCCTAGAGATAATGGTACAGACCTGCACATTTGGGGATGTACAGAAAACAAAGGGAGGTTACGAACAGTTTAATTTTGTAATGTCAGCTTGCAGACGCTATCAACAGTCCTTTCAGGAGCAGTGGCAGGTTTGAACCTCGGCTCCATTGCCTGCTCAGCCACAAACGTACAAAACATTGAGGCGAGTCAGTTTTCCAGCAGGCACAGCTGTAAGATGCGCAGAGGAATGCTTTGCTTTCTATTCCTGGCAAAGCACGGGACAGAGACAGCACAGCATATGTACAGCCAGTAAACAACCCTTCTGAACGATAATCAAAGCCATTTTAAAATAGTAAATTCCTATCTGAACAAATTCAGATCCTCACGAGGGTGCAGAGCATCAGCTCTTGTTCCCAGAGGCAACGCATTCCGAGCGCCCAAGGAAAGGAAGCCAGTTTGTGGCAACCTCAGCACAGACACGCGTGATCTCACAAGCAACTGGGCACCGCAGCCTTCCTCCCCATCACACCAGCAGCGGGACTCGCTGCGCGCTGGATCAGGCCAGGACCCGAGCACCAAGCCCACCCACCTCCAGAGTGGGACCGCCTCTACCTCAGCACTGCTACACCAGGAACACACCTTGCTCCCAAACCCCATGTGTGGGGTGGTATGGGATGGAAGTGGTGAGCAGGGGAGTCCTCAGTCCCCAAGAGCTGAGGAACAGGATTGGAGCAGGACAGCACAGCACCAACTCTTCACCTCTGCTGCAGCAGCAAGAGCTTCCCCACTTTGGGAAACCTATTTCATTAACAAAATACACTGGAGCAAGCTCAAGTCTTCTGAAATATGCATCTGCTTTTATCACAGGTGAAAGGAGTATTATTCCTTTATGTACTTAAAGCTAAAAGGGAGAGATTTTTTTCAACCCTTACAGAAAAAGATTCCTTTAATACAAACCCAAGCAGGGAATATTGTAGTCCCAGAGGAGGCTTCCAGAAAGGGGTGAGCACAGAAAACACAAGCTCCTGGCAGGAAGGAAACTGTAACATTAGCTACAGCCTTTGAATGCACACACAGAACTGCATCACCGAACACCAACAGTGAGCAAAATATTCAGTGCCAAAGAACAAAAAACAACATTTGATCCTCAGCTATTTTCAAAATTCATCTGCAAACGCATCCTGCCTTAAGACAAATGAAAACCAAGGTGTGATGGGTACACAGCAATTAATTACAACCGTTATTTTTATTATTTGTAGCGTCCTGCTAAAAAACAAGCACTGCCCCTAGCCCCGAGACATCCTGGGGAAGCAGCCGGCCGCGTGCAAAAATCACTGAGCATTATATTCTGCCCCTTTTCCAGTGTAATGTCTTACCCCGCAGCTTCAGAAGCTCCCAGATCGCTCCTTCCCCCTCCCTTCTCATCCTCCTCCAGCTCCTTTCCCTCCAGCCAAGTGTTCCCACCTCCCTCCCCTCCCGGCAGCGGTGCCAGATGTCAGCTTGACCCCGCAGCCGCGTTTCGGGTCAGTTATCGGGGTTACGGTGAAAGGGGAGAGGGGATCTCGGCAGTGGCTCCCCCCTCACCAGGCAGAGACAGGATGGCTCCACCACACTAGCGATGGGGCCTGGGCACAGCTGGCAAATTCAGTTCCAGGGTCTTTTTCCTGCTAATGAACTGCCAGCAGCAGAGCCGGCAGGAAGTTTGAAGACCATTCACGCAAGGCACCATGAAAGCCCTAGGCACCGCGAGCTGGGTAAGGTGACCCTTGACTATGTTAAGCATCAGTCATTCGTAGAAGTGTCACTTACTGCACGAGGGGAGCGGACGACCTAAATGTCTCCTGCAAGAATAATTGCCTACTGAAGGCAAGGGCTAGAGTTTCTGGAAGGGATGCTGCTGTGTGCCGGGCAGGCGGTGGCGTGGTGCTCCAAGGAGGACCTCTGGGAAGACACTGGTCTGCTGCATGGAGGTGCAAACAGAGCTATCAAGGAACTTGGTGCGTATTTAAAATGAACCCAGGTCCGTATTCGTGATCAAACTATGCTCCTCGGAGGATGTACCCTGATGAAGGAATGGCTCCAAGACAACAGTATGTGGTTTGCTGGAAGGAAAGGGGAAAGTTTCAAGACTGACATAAGCCAGGGCTCAGATTCCTCTATTGCACCAAGGCTGCACCGCAGATAAGGCTGCGTCAACTTTTCCATTTGAGCACTCTCCCCCCTGAGGTTTACAGTCAGAGTGAAAATGTTTTGGCCAGGTAGAAACTTCACACAGAGGCTCCCAAAGCAGGGAGCTGCCCATGTATATAAAACATTTCAATGCCATCTGCCCTGGCTCCTTGCGATAATCTCCTCTTCCTCCCCACGAAATGCTTCACATTCCTCCACAGCAGATAAGCCTTACCGTACCCCTCGCTGGGCTGCTCACCTACCGTCAGGAGCCAAATGCCCCATAACATCAAACAACCCGAGGTACGGAAACACAAAGAGGTTAAACGTTAACCTAGGAGCTATAACGAGGGCGTGTGACCTCTACCATCCTGCCCCAGCACCAACAGCCCAGCTCCAGCACGCTGCCTCCAGCACAGCTCCGGCTCAACGCCACCAGCCATGCCCTGACATCCAACACAGACAGGAGATGCTGGCACCTGTCATGCCATGGTTTTGGGGAGGAAGGAAGGTTTGGGACAATACCAGTGTTTCTCACCTAAAGAGTCCATCTGCCTGCAGGAAGGGGAACAAGGAAATAGACGTGGAAGCTGGCACCCAGGCAACCCACCAGCATGTCCAAAGCAGTGTGCCTGGAGGCAGGATGTTGCTCTCCCCATCGCTGCACGTGCTGCAGGCTCCTCCAGACACATTTTCCTGCTTTTGCACCATGGCAGAGCGAGAGGCAGCAAATCCAGCAAACGGGCTGCCAGCTCGCACTCATTTGGTGCCTATTTTTGTGTGTTGAACTATGAAGATGCTCTATTTCCAAGGATAGCGCTGGAGAAGCCCAGCTCCCCCCGCAGGGCCCCTGGTCAGGGGCTCCAGCCACCTCTCCCCATCCATGCCTGCCCCTGCTCCGATGGCGGGTGCAGCACCCAGCGCCATGTATTGGGGGAAGTTTCAGGGCCTGTTGACGTGCGTGGGGGATGGGGAGGTATTTTGGTACCAGCGAGCGCCACGGCCCTCCCCCTGCATGCTTCACTGCAGTTATCCCTGAAGACAGAAAAATTTGTGCTTGTTTTGCTGCTGCTGCTGAACAGCTATGAAATGTCTCCTGCCACGGAGAGCTGGAATAAATCCTGGCTCCTGAAGCAGCATCTGAAATCAGCTTCTCTCCAATCTCCATCACAACTTCAAACCTTTAATTTACTGAGCCCCGAGTGAACAGAACATTTGTGTTTGTTTACTGGCCACAGAGGAGCTTGGAACACTCATGCTTTATCACGTTTACCCAACAGATACGTTCTGGGGAGCTTCTTGGACCGGTTGTGACTTATCACAAATTACCGGTCACAAACTTTTCCTCCCTGTCCCCACGAGAGCCCAGGGACCCGTCTCTGACAGCCCGATGAGCGCCCACGCACACGGTGCTTCCAGCAGTCTTTTGGGAGCTCTTAAAATGAGCCTGGGTTTCTCTATCGCCAAGCTGAAATGAAAAAAAAAAAAAAAACAGAAAGGAGGAACATGGCCTGATTTTATTCTTCTTCCTCCGTTAAATCTTGGACAGCCGGACAAAGACCCAGCAGTTTTCACCTGGGGAAGCACCTCCTGCGGGCCACGTGGGATCTGGGAAACCTTCCCCCACTACCTTTGCTGAATTTAAGATGCGCTGCTCTACGTCAAGGAAGCAACTTTGTTCTTTCTGGAGGGAACAGACAGATTGCAGGAGAAAACTATATTCCAACTGCTGCCAAATTCCACAGATTTAGTTATTAGTAGGCAATTAGGAACCATTATTAACACTTCCTACTACATTAAGCTTCATTCGCACTGCGTCTCCGCACCAGCCTGGACGTTTCCGACGGAGCTACACTCTGGCTCCAACACGCACGTGGCATCACGTACTGAAAACTGTGTCTTCCTGCTGCCTCCCGGGCCCCTTCTCCACAGATGGAGTTAATGCAGTTGTCTTACAAAATAAAATTGCAAGTAAAAATACAGAGATTAAAAACGGGGAAGGGAGGGGGGTGGTGGTAAATAAAAGCGCGGCTGCACAAAGGGAAAAGAATTTTGCTCTTGTTTTTTAACTCACAATCAACATCTGAGCTATTCAGGAAACTGGTGCACTGCCCTCCAACCAACTTCAATTAGGGAATTCAAAAGCAGTCAGACAAAAGAATGCCTGGGAGTTACTGCACCGCACAGAGATATTTTTAGCAAGCGCTGGGAGGCTGTTTGTGGGACACTGCTCTGCTTCTAGCGCGTTTCAGCTTTTGTATTTACATTTGCAGGACAGCGAGATTTACTGGGTCAGAGGGAAAAAGAGAGGAGAAGCAGCGTAAACAATGCAAATCATTCTGCTTTCTGATACTCTCAGAAGGTATTTCAGCAAAAGCTGATGAAGACCAGAGTGAAACAGAACAAGGTTTGTCTCCATCTGCTTCGAAAAGCGTCTTTCAGCAGAAATCTCAAGTCACTCCTTTTAAAGGGGTGATGTAAACTAGTAAATGCAGCCCCTGGGAAGCTCCGCGCGCCCAGTCAGAGTGGTTGTGCAGAACATGAGGCTGCCTTCGCCCACAGCAAGGCTGCAGCCCAATCCATCCGGTGACCTCTCCCCACCCCCTGGTCACCAGATGGATTCACAACTGGCACAGAGGCGACGCCAACACCAGGGTGGGCTCTCGATACTGTCGCACAAAGACAACCATCTCAAACCCACAGCCACGAATGCCGTTAGTATCTTCAGTCCAGAGCGCAGAAGTGCACGACCAAGCCCCAACCAAGCCGCTCCTCTTTTTCAGAAGCCATTTCCTAAAAATGAAAAGCTGCAGCCACCCTGCCCTCAGCGGGAAGGTGCCCGAGAGGTGCGAGATGATGCCCAAAGCCCTGACCCTGACAGCAGCGCTGGCCGGTTTTGGGGAGGTGGCAGGCACCCCGCCACCTGTGCTATCGGCATAGCTCCTCCAGCGCAGCCCCCTCTTCCGCTCCCTCCCACCACTGCGGCAGCGCAGATGGCAGCAGTGTGACCTCGCTGTTCCTGCCTCCTTGTTTTGATCCTGCAGTCTTGATTGTTCAGGCTAATCCCACACTCCCAGCCTTGGCTGCCAGCCAGGACTGTTATTAATGGCACAAAAGCTTCTCATTCCAGCTACTTCTACATCCGCTAATGCTGTTGTTCTCTTCTCTCGCTCCCCCTCTTGCCACATTACAAACTGGAGCTGGAATATATTTTACAAGGGGGAAAAAAAGCCCTCTCTGATCATCCTTGCACACTGCAGGCTCCACCAGAGTCGTACAGGAGAGGCTCATCAGCTCCAGCAGTAACTACCAGTGCCAAAGCAGGAAGACCACCCTGTTCAACCAGCGATCGGCTCCGAAGCGATGAACTGCACACAGATGTGGGGAGCTCCCAGCAATCCCTTAAGGAAACCCAGGATCCCAAGGCAGGAATATGTACAGCTGCCCGCAGGGCCCGAGGGAAAGGCTCTGCTGCCCAGGGCAGGAGAAACATCACTGTTGGCAAGAAGGCCACACACCAAAAGATGGGCAGCACTACAGGTGCAGGGACACAGCATCCCTGAAACGGATCTCAGGTGGCACCAGGGCTTCAGCTGCCTTGCTTAGGAAACCTCCTGCTTTCTTGCCCCAGCTCTAGATCCAAATAACTGTAGAGCTCTCATTAAAAGCGTGCACTGCAAGAAGGCTTCAAACCGCAATTTAGCCCTCACGCGCCAGTCTTACAGCAGGTCTTCTCTCCCTCTGCAGTAATGCCGAAGTTCCCTTTGCAGGGCTGAGGAGCCGTATTCAGGTAGGTCCCCCTCTGCCTGGAGAAGGCTTTGCACAGACAACCCACCACACCAACTGCTCAGCTGCACCACATCCTCCCTCTGCTTTAAACCCACCCCCAGTGAGGGGTTTGCAGGGCCAGGGATGGTTGGTTGGCCTCTCCCATCAGGGCTCCGTCAGCACAATCCTGGGGTGCAGGTCCCACCGTCAACTCAACCTTCTCGGACCCAGGCCTGTTTTGGCAGGGGAAGAGATGAGGATCTCTGCACCAGAGACCAGTCAGCCATGCCCACCCCTCAGCAGCTGCTAGGACACAGCTCAAAGCAACTGCAACTGCTCACCCAAAAAGTTCAGTCATGAGTCGACCAAGCAGAGCAGGTGCTCAGCACCACGCTCGCCACACCCAGGGCCACCAAGCTGAAGGTTCAGGAGGTTTAGAGTTGCTTTAATCTACAAACCCAGCAAGAAGTATCTTGCCCCTGGGATCCTTCTCTAGGAGCAACCTTCCCATGCTGTGGAGCAGCCAGCGCCACTGAGAGTGGGATGTGCTGCAGGGAGAGCTTCACATCGGGGCAGCATCTGGAGAAACCAGGCCCATTTTCAGCCCAAGCTGTCGCCCTGGTGAGATGATTCACCACTCTGCCCTCGCTACTTGTCGAAACGCAGGAAAGGAGAAAAGCATCTACAGGAACATTACTTCTGATTAGGCAGGTCAGAACATTTTTAATAAAGGGCTCTTTAAAGATAATCTCATTTCAGTATTTACACATGTTAAAGAGGTTACAGAGATCAAGACATAATGAAGTCAAGCAGGAGAGGACAATAAAAGCGTGGCTGGGGTATGACAGTGAGCGATATCTCCAGCCTCTTGGACTACAGGAGGGCTGAAGCAGCCGGGCATGGACCCCACGCAACCCAGCAGAGGAGGAGGGTCAGGCTCCAGGAATAACCGCCTGCTGCTCACTCCTGAAAAATCAGTAGCAGATTTCTGAATGCAAACTGTATCTCCACCTTCTCTTTTTCCTGAAACACAGCACATCGCCCTGCCCTGACAGCAAGCCCCTGGCACTTCCCGCGGCTCCCCCGGCACACGGCTAGCACGCTCGGTTCAACGGCCTTGTGCAAGCACTCATGCTCTCCCCATGAGCCCACGCCGCCTCCCACCCCATCCGACACAAACATCTCGCAGCGCCGCAGCAGCCCGTGCTATAGGCAGAGCCCTTGTTTACCAGCACGCAGGCCTAATTTAAACTTCTGAAGTCATCGCCAGGCTTTCGCTATAGCAACCTCGGCAAATCTTCCCACTGTAATATGTGCAGAGCAGCTTTGCATCAGAGCTTTACATCAGCTGAGGCTACATCTCACATATGTAAAAAATGAAATATCTGCCAGCAGCTCCCGGTGTCAGCAGTGGGGTTTTACAACAACCCTGCTCCAACAGCAGAGCTCCAGCATGGCCCTTCATGTGCCACGGATTAACCCTGAGGAATTAAGAATTCTCCTGAAACACTCTACTCCCACTCCTCGGGTATTTGAGGAAACGTGCTTTTATTCCCCTCTGCTCTGCGTGCGCTGGGTTTCTGTACCAGGCACAATATGCTGTTTGCTCTGCAAAAATTTAATGTGGTGGTTTGGGATGAGGGGATGCTCATCAGCTCTGCCTACAGCAAACAAGGTCACCGGGAAGAGTAAGTTTATGTCAAGTTTGGAATTATTTCTCCGCCGATGCCTGTTCAAAGCTACTGTGCAAGAGACTAAAAATAATCTTTATTTAAAACTCCCTGACAGTCGCAAGATCAAGCAGAACAAAGGAAAAAATACATTCTGAGGGAACTGGTACTTACAGAGTTCAAACCACACTTCAAGTCCCCAACAAATCGCTTCCAACTGGGTTTTAAGAAACAACCAATGTGACAGGCCAGAGAGTTGCAGATATGAGGAAGAGAAGTGAAGAAAGAACAGCAAAAATACAAAAGCAGTTCAAATTAATAAAATTAATTGCTTTCAAAGCCAAAAAGACTTGCTGCAGTCATCTCAGCCCAAAAGGTCACAGAGTTTTCCCGAGTTAATTCTTGTTGCATTTTGTACAGATATGGACCAACAACAGCAGATATTTTAAAACCAAGGCAGTATTTAAAGGACAGCCTAATATCCTAATGTTCAGGGGATGCGAGGTCTGCCAGAGCCACAAGCTAAGCTGTTATCACGCTAGCAACCTTCCTAATAAATCTGGTGCTTTATTTTTCAGTTTAATTTCTTTAGCTTTAGCTCCCACCAGCCAGAGACTTCTCTATTTTTAAAAACCCATCCCAGAACAAAGCAAGCAGGAGGGGTGTCAGGCAAGGTCGGCCCGAAACCCGCGGGCAGCAGATGTTCTGCAGGCGAATACCCTCCCCAGCGCCCTGCCCAGGCTCTGGCAGTCAATAACGGCCAGGCTTCCAACCCATCAGATGATCTCAACTTTCTCCTCACTAAGCTAAATAGCTTGTGTTTCCAACCTCTAACGCATGAAATTAGTCTTCTGAGTCCCATTCAGCCAACCAGCTTCTTTTCTTTTTTAAGTGAATACTATGTTAATCTCATTAGCTATGCTATTGCAAAGCCAGCCTGCGAGCTGGTCCCACCTACTACTCAAATAACTTGCAGTAGCTCCCATGACAGTGAGCACCCTAACCCCAGGGGCACTAGGGAACAACAAATATTACTGGGCTTAGGATAAACAAAACCTGATGGTGCCCAGCCAACAAAAACAGCAGTGTCCCTTCTCTCACAGCCCAGTGCTCCCAAGCATGGTTGCCAGGTGAGTGGTGCCCGTCAGTGGCCTTACCCAGCCCTTGGCGCTGATCACTCGCCCTCAGCACACCCACAGCTCAAGAATTTCCTTGTGCCACACCTACACATCCTTGCCAATAGCTGGCACAGCCTCAGCCACCTCCAGCCTCACACAAGTCTCCCCTGCACACAAATAACAGCAAATAACCGATTCTGGAGCTCTCTTTTCTGCAGAATCGCAGGGCTCAAATAACAAAGTCCTGAGGCTCTTGTGTGTGCTTGGACATCATTTGGAAACCACTGCCTTGACGACTGCTTGTAGCGTCACCTGTATTTAAGGTATTTTTCAGTGAGATCCCAAACCATAAATCTCAACAGCGCAGTCTTCAGTTCAGCTTCATCTTATATTCAGGTAGAACTGAAAACAACAGAAACGCTCACTTTCTGTGACCATAAACAAGGTCACATGGGAAAATATTGTATTTGAAATGCGAAGAGTCACCTGATGGCAACACACCTACACAAAATGCACAGCCCTGCACGTGGGGCATGAATTTCATCACCAGTTTCTGCTTCCCCACAGCAGCCAAAGCACCACCAGCATGCAAAGCACCGGGTCATCTCTTCTCCAATGCTTTAGACCTGGCACGTGAGCTGCAGAGGTGAGGAGAAGCTGTGGCAGCTGCCCTGTAGGACGATGGTACCAGTGCTGCACCAGAGATGGGGAACAAGCTGGGGAGGATGGTGAGGGTGGCAAGAGCACCCATGTCTGCAGGCAGAAACCATGACCAGTGCCACACACACCTGCAGACAGCATAGTGAGAAACAGAGCCACTCATTGACCATTCCAGACTTGGTTTTAAAAAAAGTCATCCTTGTCCAGGTCACTGACATTAATTCTGGTGAGTTTAGTTGGTCGTTTAGAGCTGACAAAATGGACCAGGCAAGAACAACTGAGTTTTCTGCTTCCCGATACGTATGATCAAAGGGCACAAATGCAGCAAGAGGGAAAAACCTGCATGCTGAGAGGCAGCAGCACCGGCCAGATGGGTCTTTAAACGCGATTAAGAGGAAGACGGTGCTACTACATACAGCCCTTTCCTCCAGGGCTGGAAACTTGCCCTCCTTCCAGCCAAGTTTCCACAACAGGGAACCAGCCCTTTGCGTTTGCCCTCTTTGTTCTTCCAAGCCACATCCTCCCTCGTGTTTCCCTTACAGACCTGCCATCTCCCTCTGGCTCACAATTCCCCCTTCTCTGGCAAGTTGTTGAGATGCACATTATACAAGATACACAAAAATAAATTGTTTTTAATCCTCTAGATTCTACCGCTCCCAAACAAGGATCTTAAAGAGCTTTACAAACAATGGATTAAGCCCTAAGACTCCCTGTGAGGTAAGAAAGTGCCTCTCTCAGAAGCAGAGGAAGGTTAGCGAGGGTGAAAGCTGTACCGTGTGACTTCATTGTCAGTGCAGGAGTGACCCGCTTCTACACATACAACCATACGGGAGTCTATCACGGATCCATCACCAGGCTAACGACACCTTCACCCTTTCGCTCCAGACTCTGAAGCGGCTTCAGAAACACGATACACCTTTCAAACGCCAAATGCTTTCCTTCCCACTTCTACGTATCAAGAGCACTACCCACTGCGCTGGGCACAAGACACCCCGAGGATGGCAGCACCACTGGCTCCTGAAGCTGTGGTCGCAAGGCCTCTCTGGGAACACTATTAAGATCCCATGACAATGAGCTTTCATTAACCAGCACACAGGAAGCCTCTCAATGTGTATTTCAAGCAGGTCACGGGATGCAATTCTACAGAGAAAGACACCTTCTTGGTTTGCTCCTCAATGTTAGGATGACTTTGGGTCACATGTCCTGTAGCCTCAGACTGCAATCGATATCAACATGACATCACATATTCTCAGTGCATTCCAGTCTGTAAAGCCCCTATATTCTTTCCCAAATATATTTTGCATACATCTTGTAAACAAGCTTTACATCCTTTTGATCAGTGCTCTGCGCAGAGCCCAGGGAGGGGGAGGAGACTTCCTGTTCCACTATTGCATCGCTCGCAGCCCGTGCTGCACTCAGCTCTTGCCGCCCCGTGAGCAATGATGACGTTTTCTATTTTGGTGGCCTTTTCTTCATATATTTGTAGCAAGAGGGATGCGCTCTAGTCCAGCATCGCTGCTGCTCTGAATGTATTTTTTAACTCATTTTAAAGTGGCAGAGCAATTCTTTGCAGCATCTTGTTTTCATGCCAAGGTGGCCAATCAAGATCCCTGTTCTCTAGCCAAACGCTTTCACACTACCTGGCTTCTCAGTTTCCTTGCCAGTTGTCTGAAAGCAGACGTTTTTGCAGAAGGACTTGTTTACAGCAGAAATAGACTCCTGCACGCAGTAAAGCACACCGCCGTGTTTTCTTGCTGTTGCTTATCTGCTGAAGATAAATCCGGTTTCTGCTTGCCCACGGGCAATCAGCCAAATGCTCACCAGCTGATACCTCCCTGTACCTCGTGGAGACTTCACGTGCCCGAACCCTCGCTTCTCCTACAACTGACCGCCTCCACGAGGTGCAGCCATACCACGTCGCCAACGCGAGGACTGTTTCAAACACACACCGTCCCGGTCCCAGAGACACGACACCAGTTAAAGCTGCAGAGGGCTGGTATCTTCCTCCCTCTGGAAAAAGCAAACACCCACAGACTCTGGCAGCTGCTGGGAGCCCAAGTAAGTACTCTGTAAACGGTTAAAGGCAATAGCTTGTGCTCTCCTGTGACTCCAGCTTACCACTTCCACGTCCTTGCTTTGCCAGCTCATATGAGGAGCTTATAAAACCAGCACGCTGTACGCAGCCTTGCTGCCACACTGGAATGTTATGTAGTCGGTTACCAACACAGTGTTTTGCATATTGTGTTTCAAACACTACGTGCTTCTACACGTTCAATGTCAACAAGGGGAAAAAAAACTGTCAGACCAAAATGAATTCTTCCTAATCTGAGCTACTGGCTCTACAGCGGGCTACCAGGGGCGCTGGGAAGACCCTGCAGGGATATTCCTGCATTCATTTCACCCTTTCCTTTTGAGAACAATCTCAGTTCCCTTTCTAACTCTGTTCCTCTAGCTGGGATCAGTGAGCTTCTCAGCTCTGCCTAGCGCGGGCTTCCACACAACCTGCAACCAGGACAGGTATCATTCAAACAAAAACACTTTATGTTCCTCCATGAGATAAGCAGCAAGGACCCAACAGATTTAGAATACAGAACAGGGAGGAAAAATAAACAGAGCATAGATTGTTCTGGGTTAAACCACTTCCAAATTCAAGGGAAAGCCATTATTTCAACAAATAGAACATATGACACGAAGCTGTGGGTGTGCTACTCTTACAGATGCTCTATGTGAACCTAAATTTGCTGAAATTATTACAGAAACATTCCACAATCTCCCAAAATAAGCATCTTTGTGTATCTTTGCCTGGTTAAATTATGAAAAGAACCTGCACAGTGGAGCACAGTTTCCATTTCCTCACACACTCCTACCAGGGCTGTGCTTACAAGCAAGCACACCGACCTGTTCTCAAAGAAATCACTGTTTGCTGTGCCTTATAAATTTGCAAAGTTTTGGCTCGTTTCCATTTCAGCCACTTTGGAATATGACGCTCCCCACCCCCACACAACTGTTCCTTTCTGAAGGATGACAGGCTATCCAAAATAATAATGGGAACGCTTGAGTTCCTTGCTCCCTCCCTGGATGGCATCACTCCGGCGGCAAACAAAGGAGCGTCAGGAATTTTGGACCTACCTGTTGCAGGGAGCACCTTGCTTTATTTCAGGGTATCCAATTTCTCCTGATCACTGATAATCACATTTTTCCATCACTCCCTTCACCCCAGATTTTCTATACAATCATTTGTAATACGCTTTAATTCTTTACTGTTTTCCTATCAAAAATCAGACCTCAAATCCCTTACGAAAGGCACCGTGGCTACTAGAAGGATCTCCTTGCAACCATGCCCTGGTTTTCCGTCACTACTGATGCCATGCACAAAGAATGAGATTTTTCAATTTGTTTTGTCCGTCAGCCAAAAATTCCTTTTACTGGACTGAATATGGTGCCTGTGCTGGTCTCTCACCGCTCCGGCTCAACTCTCACTCACAACAGCCACTGCCTACAACGCGGAGTTGGCCTCCTTTTGCAGGAAAATAAGGCCAAACCAGCTTGAAAGCATGTTTGGAATCTGGAGATTAATTCCATGTAAACTAATGCATTCAAACCTCTTTGTAGGGCTTCAGAAAGGGCTGTCTGATCCCGGCAAGAAGTAGGGCAGCGCATACCCACGCTGTACGATGGGGAAGCAGGCAGAGCTGCGTCCATTTTGAAAGTCTTTACTAAAGCTCCCAACCATGAATATAAAGACGAGTCCTGCCCGCTCGGCCACCTGATCCCACGAGAAGCCAGCAAGGCACTCGCTGTCCAGTCTAGCGAGGCACCCGTTGTCCGGCAGGGAGGCCAAAGCGAGGGGGAACGTGCTGAAAAGCCTGTGGGGAAACAAAGAGGTGCTGGAGCCGGCGGGAGGGCAGGGCAGCGGGTCAGGAGGCGGGAGGGCTCCCACGGGATCCTCTGCCTGGGACCCGGAGCTTTTGTTTGGCAGAAAATGCCGGGAGCAACAAAGCCCAGCAAGACCACGGGGCTGCGATGAGCAGGTTGGGGGGTGAGCCCACCGCGGACCCCGTCGCCACCGGCACTGCCCGCTCCTGCCCGTGCTGCGGCTCTGCCCTCGCCAGCGGCTCCCCGCTCCTCTCCACCATCTCTCTCTCTCTCTGGGAGATAAATTATTCAGAATGAAACCATTTTAACTCTGTTGGGATGCTGAGCAAAGCTAAGATGGGTGGTGCTGCAGAGGAAGCTGCCAGGGACACGACCAGAAACCAGGTCTTCCTCAGACAGGAGGTTACAAGCGCAGCTACAGCCCATCCCGCCTCCAACCCAACACCACGGAACACTGAAATAACCAGACACAAAGCTCTAGGGATGCCACATCACACCTGGAGATGCAACAGCAGCTTGAGCACCAGGCCCAGGGCCCTGCCACGCCAAGACCCCCCACAGGAGGCTTCCACAAAGCCACCCCACAAGCGATGTCTAAGCACCAAATGCCCTCAATTCCTCTATTTCATTGCTGGCGTGGTATAAAGCAGCAGAAATAAAGACAGCTGAGCAGGGTATGGTTTGCACAGTGACCTTCACGTGGTGGCTGGTGAGCAACACGTCAGCCTTGCAGCCATCGCATGGCCAGATGTGCCTCAGGGACACTCCCACAGACCCACCTCCATGGATGGGGGATGAAAGTGGGGACAGCACGTGGAGTCTGACCACTGCCAAATCCCTCCTGGGTGACTGCGCAGACCCAGGCTCCCACAGTTGGGTGGGAGGAGATAGCTTCCATCAGAGAAACGCAGGGCTGAGGCCATGACGGTGCCTCAAAGCCAAGACCATCCTGGGAGGACTGGACCACTCCGCTGAAAGAAAGATGCAGCCCAGCAGCACTGCGGGGGGCAGGAGCCCTCCCACAGGGAGATGGGTCCACAGAGGGGTCCCTTGACCACCCACTGGGGCTTGAGCCCCACCACTGAGCTTTCTTCCACAAGGACTACACAAGCAGGACCTCTGTGACGGGCTGTCCAAAACACAGCACAGCTCGTAGACTCCTTGGACACGAGCACGGGTAAGGTATTTGACACAGGGCCCCACTGTACCAATGTATTCAGAACAGAACAGGAGAACATCAACAAAAAGATAATTCAGAGAAGAGGTGGGTTTTGTGTTGTTTTGTTTTTAAATGGGGAGACAAAATAATTAAATGGCCTGGAAACTATTCTACATTAAAAGTCACTACAGCAGTAAAAACCCAGCTCTGACAGTTACGGGTGAAGCCCTTTAAAAGTTACCATGGCAGTTGATGCAGCTATTCGCCCACTCATTCTTCAATAATGCTGGATTATTTTTTTTAATGTGATTCAACCACAAACAAGCAAATGTCGCTGAAGGAAAAAGTGCTTTCTCGCACCATAAAACCCCCCTCCATCCTTTATCCCTGCCACAAGCACACAGCTAAGGAGGAGGCAGCAGGTAACAGGGAGCCAAGCCAAACACGCTGAACTTCGCTCCCTCTCTCTCTCCGGGGAGAGAGGAAATTTAAGCAGCAGATTCAGGGTTTCAGCATCCATTTCACTTTCCCTGCCCCCCCGCCATGAACTATCGCTCCCCGGGCCCCAGCCGGCGATTCGGATGCTATGTCAGCTGAACACTGCGCTCGCTTCCTCTCTCAAACACCAGCTCAGCAAGCCGTGCAACACGCTGGATGGCAGACGGGAAAGCCAAGTATTTTTGGAATACATCTCTCCTCCTTTTAATTAAGAGCCCAGGTAGAGAGCAGCTCACACAGAAGTGTTCGCTCTGCAAAGCCGCATCCAACGAGGCAGAGGGAGGCAAGTCGGAGCAAGATGAGACCCAAACAAAGGAAAGCAAACACGGGTTCTAAGGGAGGAGCAGGATACAACTGCATTGACCTGCCCAGCTATTATTTTCGCAATCAAACTGAGGTCTAGAAACCAACAGGCAAAGGGAAGGCTTCGCCTGCCTGAGAACGCCTTGCAGCGACTTCCCCAGCAGCACAGCCCTCATCCCGTGCGCAGATGGAAAATGAAAACCTCTCAAATTCCAGCTTGGTGGCAGTTCCTGGGGATAACTGATGGAGGCTGGGGAGTCGCCTCCCCATCTGTCAGCCCTTCCCCAGGGACCTCCCTGCCTGCACCCCCAGCCTCGGGGGCACCCCAGGAACAGAGGCTGCTGTGGGGCTGCCCCCACAAACATGTGGCTCTGAGCTGGGTGAGGCAGATGGGGAGAAGGAATAAGCAGCTTTCACCATGAAACCTGGGAAGGCAAGACTGAGCCTGCATGCCACACACGCCAGGGGCACGCGGTGCCGGGACGCAGTCGACCGTGGGCCCACGCCGCGGGCCAGCCTTCTCGCCTGGTGCTAGCCCAAGCAACACGTACTGCTGGCTCTACAAAAATAATACTCCTCATTCTTAATCCAGTATAAATTATTTGTTACAATAAATACTTGCACTGAAAGCCTTGAGGCTTTACTAACAAAGCTGGGTTTGCACGCACGCTGCCAGGTTTTGAGAACTGGTTTAATCAGCTGGAGAAGCTGTTTCGCGTGCTTAGGGAGCATGTTTCAGCTTCACAAGACACAATTTCAGTCAAAAGAGCCGCTGTCGGTGGCCGCTCTTCTTCCCCACAGTCCACTCTACTCCAGCTCTCACCAACCCTCAAAAACTCAAACCAGGAAACATTTTGCCATGGTTTGAACTGGGAGAAAACAACCATTACCGTGGCCCTCGGATGGGTCCATCCACTCAAAGAGCCCCATGTGCTGGGTGAGGGGCAGCTCCTGCCAGCGTCCCGGCGAGCGGCAAGCCAACAACTTTCAAGATGAATTAAGGCCACCACTTCCGTGGAGTTACGCTGGTGGAAGGTGGCTTTGTTAAACCAAAATGAAAGCTAAAAACGTGCTACGTTCACCCCATTGTTCCTTCGCCTTTTCTAATAGCTGTTTTCTCTCCTCCATCACTCTCAGGCTTCGCACGCTCAGCTGTGACTCTTTGTGCCTCCCCTTCGCTGCCTTCTGCTTCTGTTTGTCCTTTTGATCTCAGCTTCTCAGCTTGTGTTTTCTGCTGCCTCCCCATCCCCCACGCCTGATTTCCACTTTTATTAGGGTGCGAGGCAGAACGGCTCAAAGGATGAACAATGCATTTTCACTGAAAAGGCTTTGAAGCTGAACTGGGTTGTTTACAGACAGATTCCCTCATCTCCTACTGAAATAAAATAGTATTCTACCTCCACCAAAGCACTTGCTGTTTATTTTCAGTTGGAAGCAATTATAAAAAACTAATGGCACGTTAAATGCACAAAACCAGGATCAGGAGCACAGGAGTATGATCACTTAAAAAATCCAAACTAACAAAAACCCCAGACAGCTGCAACTCCCAACAGCCCACAGTTCCTAGGAGAAATTTATTCTAGAGACCAATTGTAAAGCTTTGGCTGCCGCAAGGGCAGGTTAAAGCCTCAACCAGCCCCTAAAAGCCCCTGTGAGCCAGCACGCTGGGCTATGTTTTCTACACAAGTATGCTCTCCTCCAATACTGAACAGGAACGTGGACCAAACAGCTGCTTCGTGCTCTTTCAAGTCTACACATTGAAACTCTTCAAGCTGAACAACTCGGAGCAAATGACAAAGCACAAACTCACAGCTCCAGCCTGCAACTTCACCTCCCTGCCTGCCCCAAAGGCCAGGTACCACTTGCAAAGCCAGACTCCCATCACAAGACTCCCCAGTAGCAGCATGTCCCAAAGACAATCCCTGTTCTGGGTAGTACCATCTATAAACTGAGGCACGATGGGAGATAAAAAGCATACTACCATAACCTGCAAAGATAAGATTGTAGTTCTTCGGTCTGCTCAGCGTAGCGCTTGGTTACCATCCAGATTTAGAGCCCACTACAGTGGCAGGAGCGTGGCTCAGCCAGACGAGGGGCAGAGCGGGTCCTGGAGCACTCCAAGCCCCGGCTCTGCCTCTTGTTGGGGTGTTACTGCACTCAGCTGGGGGGAAACATCTCCCTGGGCTGTGGATGAAAGAAGCAAAACACTCCCAAAACATCGCTGATTCATGAGCTGCATTAGGCAGCAGCAGCCGCCTCCACCGCTCAGGATGCTCAGCGCTACCTGTGCAGGTTAATGGTTTAAAACAGCGGAAAGGAAAAGGCCAGGAGAAGCCTGCAAGGTCTGCACCTCAAAGAAGTCATAACCAGCATAAAAAAAATCCTCTCTGGGAGAAGAGGGGCCACAAGTACCCCAGGAACCACACGAGTACAAACAGGCAGCCCTCACAAACTCCCCCTGCCAGAACACACACTTAACGGTGAATTACAATAAATTAAATCTCAGCTCATCCAAAGTGCACAATTTTTGTTTTCATCAGAGACAGGTAAATTTTCAAGCTGACTGACCAAACAAAGAAAGCATAAAATAGTTGAGGCTAAATTATGCCAGTCTGACTACAAGCTGTAATCTCTATTATTCAAAATTCAAGATTTGCAGGCTACAGAGTAGGTTTGGGAGCTGTTAATCAATGACTGAAATGAAAGCTAATGCTTCACATGATGCACAGAGCTCCCTCAGAGGGCACAGAGATTAACTCTCTCTAGATCACAGCCTGCAACCATACAAGTTTATTTCCTTACCATCACTATATCTTAAATGACGTAAGGCAACCCTAAACCAGTAACAGCGCAATTTTAAGCAAAAAGCATTCATTTTTATGGAATAAGATCTCTTTTTTTAACAAACGCCACTCACAAACACTGCAGCTGGAGACAGCCTGCTTTAAAGGAAGAACATGGCAACCGGGAAACAACGGCACCTGGGAGCTCCCTAGGCAGAAGCCAGAACTGCCTGGCCCAGGCTTGGCTACTTGAGCCTCAGTTAGTAATGGGGCAGGGAGAAATCCAAGCAAAAATCACGTTAAGGGCTTCAAAAAAAATCTCAGAGTCTATCACGGATAGCTCTGTAGACCAGCTATTTGCCAAAGTTTCTCACTTAAGAAATTGCAGTCTTAAAAGCCTGAAAAAAGCTCATCATCACACCCTCAGCTGACCGGTGGCGGGTTCTCCTACCCCTGCTCACACTCCCAGGAGATTAGAGCTGGAGATGCAGGGATGAACAGACATCAGACTAACGACCAGCTCGGACTTCGGTCACACAACTGCAGCATTTGATCTAAACTCTCAAAGAGAAGGTGGAAAGTGGTCTCATCCCTCGCCAACACCACGCACTTCAGCGCATACAAACATGTAGACAGGTGTAGAAACCCTCCTGAAACAGTCGCTGCCGAGGAGGGCTCCTGGCCTCTCCAGCATCCAGAAACACTGACTCCACCGCACAGGATCACAGCAGGGCTTGGTTACAGGGAGCCTTGCAGGGACAACCACAAAGGGATGACATTCCAAATCTGCGGGTGACGCAAACAGTGAGTATTCCTCACTCCAGATTCCTCCTCTTTCTGCCCATCGACATCTCAGAAGACTCCCAAGTCACGCCCTTGCTAGGCAGTCCCATTTATCCTCCGCCAAGTAAATACTTTGAACAGTTCTTTATGATAAAGATGTCACGATGGCATTTGAACAGGCCGATTTCAGGAACAACAGGCCATCATTCCCAAATTAAAGCACGTGAACTCGCATTGCACATATATGTTAAAACCACAGCATTTCCAGCGGAACAGTAATTAGATGAGGTAAATTGCTAATTGGTTTTAGTTCCCTGAAAACGAAAATTACAATGCTTCACACAGTAATTTGAAAACAAAACTGTTGATAACTTGAAAATATCGCTCTGGCTGCTGCAACCAAAGCGCTTCCATGTATCTTCTCCTTTAAACAGGAGTGAGGAGAATCCCCAGGTTACAGCAGCCTGGTTTGCTGTCAGGTTTCAGAGTCTGCGGGCAGCCTTGTTCGCAAACTGTGGTGGCCCAAAGGACACAAAGCTGCGCTGGAGAGCCTGGGATGGCTTTGTTCCCCTCCTCCTTACGCACAAGCAATCCTCCTCAGCCTTAATTTTGGAAACAAGGTGGGTTTGTATCACCCTCTGCCTTCCACAAACAGCTTCTACATAGAAACCACACCAATACCACTTCAGTTGCAAGAACTCACACATCTACGCTAGTTCATAGTTTCTAAAACTAAAAGCTTTATCGCCTCAAACTGCATACAGTCACATGGAAGAAGGGCTAAAGTTGTTCAGCAAAGTTTCTCCCTAAAGCACCAACGAGTTGCCTGGCACAGGATCAGCCATGGGGCTGGGCACAGCTCTCCTGCTCTCCATCCAACAGGAGAACAGGCACTTCCAGAAGTGCCACGCTTGGGAGGGCTGTGGACAGGGAGCAGAAGAGCTCGCCTGGACTACCAGATCCTGAAGCTCTATTCGAGATGTTTCTCACGAGAAGGATTAGGAATTACAGGCTGCAAACGGAAGAAACATCTGCTGGCAGCAGGCAGTCATCCAGGCTCACCAGTGGCACAGGAAGAGAAATCCTCCGCAGGCTTTCAATGGCGCGCAGAGCAAGCGCTGATTGCAGACTGACATCAAAGCAGAAAATATCCATTTTTTTTTTTTGCATAAATCATCCTTCCTGGCACGTGTGAATCCCTGATCAGAGGGCAAAGGCAGGCAGCCTGGGCTCGGGGCAGGGGAGCAGCAGCAGCAGCTCCAGCAGGGAATGGAGCTCAGCCCACAGGGCCGTGCTACACCATGAGTGCTCCCACTGAGCCTGCCTTACTGAAGAGTTTTGTAACACCCTTTGGAGCCCCAGTAACTCTAGGAAAGGATGTAAAACATTCAAGGCCCACTGTCAGTCATGCAGGTGAGCAGATGCAAGCACACCACTGAATTTTCAAGGCAATTTTTCAAGGCTGCGTTGCTTTCTGTGCGTACAAAGAGAGCATCCCCGCCTGCATTAGGTATCTCCCTGTTTTCAGTAGCTTACACACTGAAAAAAAGCAAGATTAAAAAAAGAAATCACGACACTGGAAACAGCCAGCTCCATAAAAACTGTTTTAGAACATCTACTCAGTCACAACTGTGCCATAGGGGAGCAGGACACGGTTTGCACACTCATCTTTTCCCCAAATGCCTAAAAAGCTCAGCTGCAGGGTGCAGCCTTTCACAGAGATGCCTTTGACTTAACTCAAAGACTGTTTCCCATCTTATTGAGATGGGGCTACCAAGCAGCAGCAATTCTCTCATTAAACTACGGTCTGCAGAAAGCCACCAGCACAAAGGCATTTCCCAACCCCCTCGGTGAAGCCGGTAGAGCTGCCACAGCCGCCCAGGGTGGAGGAAGGAGAGGAGAGGATGGTGGTGCAGCAGTAACACACCATGTGTCCTCCAGCAGACCCTGTCTGGAGGGCGGGAGGGAGCTGGAGCCGCGCGGGGAAGCCAGATGCGAGGCCTGGCACTGACGCCAGCAGCCGAGCTATTTTTACCAACCAATGGGTTGAGGTGCCGGCGCAGGAGCTGCTTCTCCTCTCCAAGCCCAGCTCACTGTGCTCAGCCAGGCTAGAGGGATCTGGGCGGCTCTCAGGGCTGAGGTGGCAGCCCAGCATCCACTGCTGCCAGACCAGGAGGGAGTTCAGGCACTGCTTGCAGAGCTCCAGGCTTTTCTGCCCACATGGACAAGCACCAACTCCAAAAAGAGGGTGGGGGGGTATTTTTGGCAGTGAGGCTTTCCCATCTGAACGCACAGAAAAATCCATTAGGTCACTTAGGACAGAGAAGCCTCAACAGGTGATCATTTCTCCTGGCCATAATGATATCCACCCACACTCGAAGCCTTTCCCAAGTTCAGCTCTCCCTCCCTGGACATGGCACAAGCACATGCTTGAAAAAAATGACAAGAAAATAAGAGCTTAACTCAAACAAACATATTCAAATTATTCAGTGCATGCCACCAGTTTTAACTGGGCTTTCAAACTCTTTGCAGTCGCTTGAAGCTGAATGCCAGGAATACCTGCTGGAATTATCACAGCGATGCTGGCTTTCCTAGTGCTCTCCCCATTTTCTCAGGCTTCCTTCCTGGCTTCTTTCCAGTATTCCCATCTCTTGCAGAAGATCCTGTTCTCCTTCATCGTCTGGGTTGCCACCCTCTCCTTTTTTTCATCTTTCCCAATATTGTATTTGCTCCATCCTCTCTGGCTGCAGCCCTCTCCCCCATGTGCTGACTCCGTGCTCAGCCCCGCTCCGCTCGTTTCATGCCCAGGGAAGATGATGTGCCTGCATCGTGTGCTCGCTGTCCCAACCCCCACAGAGGCTCTGTCCTACCCCACACCCTGGTTGTCACGGAGCATGAGGACATATGGCTTCCCCCTCCAGCGCTCCAATGGCCAAGAAACTCCTCAACACTTTACACTGGTCCTCACAGAACCACCTCTGCCCCTGTGCCCAGGAAATGGCTGAGAAAAGCAACACAAGCAGCAAGCTCAGCCTTTTATTTGTCCTCTTTCCCATCCTCTAGCCCAGGTCAAGAGAGCCACACACAGCCAAGGGCTCCTGCCAGCCTCCTCCACACCGGTCCCACTGCAGGGCAGATCCATGTTCCCCAGCCTGACGCCGCCTCCTTTAAAAACTAGAACATCAGGCACTGCATTAAGCACAAAAATCCCAATCCTGAAAAGTAACTACACATTCTAATAGAACAGAGATGTAGTCAGCCTGAAACTTCCTTTGCTTAGGAGAGGCCGTCTGCCTTCCACAGAAGCAGCAAGACAGTTTCCATGGTCTGATGAGCTGCCCACACCAGAAACAGAAGCTCCCGCGAAGCGGAGCTCTGCAGAGCCCTGAGCACAGGACAGGCTTGGGGTTTTTTCATCACCAAACTATAGAATCATAGAACGGTTTAGACTGGAAGGGACCATGAAGGTCATCCAGTCCAACCCCCCTTCAGTGAGCAGGGGCATCTTCAACATGATCAGGTTGCTCAGAGCCCCATCCAACCTGACTAATGTGGGCAGTCACTTGACAAAACACATTAAACCTAAGCCACTACCGTCACCTCCAGGAGCAGCTCCACACCCTCTGTCACTCCTGTGCACCAAACCAAGCCAAGAGCCAACAGGCAGAAAGGAGGCAGGAGAGTTTTCCCTTTTTTTTTTGATTCAGACTATGGTCTCTGACACAAAACTGAGCCTGGCCTGGCCTGCAGCCTCCGTTAGTGATACTGCACACTCGAACAAGCTGCAGAGCTATTTTTACCCTCTGATGCCCAAGACATTGGATTATCAGTGCACTGGAACCAGTGCCATCTCCTCACCACTCTCACAGTCCCTCTGTTCACTCAATACCATCAAGGCTGAAGTGTTCCATCAGCATCACAGCATCTCCAAGCTCTTCAGAGAAACATCAGGCATTTGACAAGCAATTGGGTCATCAGCGGGACAGGGAGGGGGGGCAGGCGCACATCCAGCTTGAGCTGCTTTAAAGTGGAAGCTTACAAAGCCTGACAAAAAAAAAAAAAAGCAGTGCCTATGCAAATTAATGAAAATTCATCTTGCAAAGAGCAGTCTGCAGGGCTGGAAAGGACTCCAAAAGGAGCCTGTGCTCCCCTCGATGCAAGCAGAGCCTATGGCAGCTCACAGCACCAGCGTTTACAAATCCTTCCTCAGGTCGACACTTGGCTTAATACCAATTTGCCTTAAAGAGAGTGGTCTGTTTCAAAGAGACATTGCTTACAAACCAACCCAATCCAACCTGAAGGTTTGACATGGTCGCCTATGCAGATCCTGAGCTGCTGGAATGAACGTCTACACACTGCGGCTAAAAAGCTTTGCTTACATTGAAAAGCATTTACGTTTCTTCTGATAAACTACAGAACTGTGAGGAGGATCAGAGATTTCCTTAAGCATCCTGTATACCAAGACCATCTCTGATCTCCTTGTGCACAGCTTCAGGTGCTCAAGCCAAAACTTACAGTATCTTATGCTGAACCTCTTGCTCCATAGGTCCCTTCGTTCAGTATTTTTGATGTGCGTGGCCCTGCTGGGGTTTGTCACTTACAGGACATCACAGCAGAGCGCTTCATCAGCCAGCGCAGGGCATCCAACACCCACCCTCCTGCCCACTCTCCTTTACACAACCAGAGCCACAGAGACAGCAGTGCTCCAGCAGTGATAAGAGCACCTCCAGACCAACGGTGGTGGCTGCGATCATTTAAGCTACACCCTTCTTGCACATTGCCTGCACGCACTCCGGGTTTGTTACTGGTACTAGCAATGACATGGACAACATGAAGTGTTCTATAGCTTTCAAGGACGATGCAGTTAGGAGCCAGCACTTCACGGCACCCAGGCAGACATGGAAAAGCGCAAGCAGGACCCACACAGACATTCCCTGACCACCTCCTAGCTCCTGCTGGCTGAACACAAGAGAAGCCCCTGCCAGGCACAGGAGGAGGACACCATCATCGAGCTTTCAGGTACCATATTTCCTCCTTGAAAGGCACTATCCAATGCCACATTTTAACATCTACCATTTTTTAAAACCCACCAGTCTGCACTCACAGTGGTGGCAGACTGATCTCAACTTCATCATGATTCAGCGGAGGTCACTGCCCAAGGCTTTTGCTCAGCTCTCTTCACTGGAGGAATATACTAGTCAATGAAAAATCAACTAGACATTCAGAACATCTGCCCTGGAGACAGCACTCCCACCACCCACACTGCTTCTACCTATGTGCCCAGAATAGCTGTCAGTTCAACCAAACAATTAATTTACAGGTAACTCGCCTTGCCTGAACACTTACATGGCCAAAAGGTTGTGTTATGACCAATTCGAAACTGAACCACAGCCAACATCATCAGAGGAGCAAACGTGCCGAGGAGGTGGCATCATGGGAAACAGGGGCTTCCCTGGCCCCCAGACAGCCACGAAGGTTGTAATTTCTCTCTACCATTTAAACCCACAAACAAGAGTTTGCTCAGCTTAGTGGAGGATGCAAGTTTTCGACTTGGTAATAGCTTTCTTGTAACACAGGGGAGACGCTAAGCAATTGGGCTGCGTTATATTTATTGGGTCCTTTTGGAGACCCAGGCCCAGCAAACGCAGCAGCAGGGAGGCTCACAGGGCAGAGCACAATGGGCCTCTGTGCCGAGCAGCCGCTGGACCCAAAGCAGGAGAGTTTCATCTGAGGCTTCCCGCAAAGCAGTGCAGAGCCACTGAAACTGCCACGCACCCCCTCACAGGCCATCCCGCGCTCAGCAGAACTTCACCGGGTGTCTGGCTTTTGGGCACCAGCGGGCAGCTCGGAGCATGATACCAGCAGCAGGTCTTCCCACCAACAACCTACCAAAGGGACTTCACGGTACAGCTGTTGTCACAGAGCCCTTGTTAGAAACCCTCACTGCTCTGCTGCCCCAGCTCCTACCAGTGGCAAAGCTGTTTTGGATGCACCACTCTCCAACACAACTCCAGAAGCTCAGCAGAAAGCTGAACCTGGGCAACAGCCGACAAATCACCAGGAACCAGGCAGGGGACTCTCCCCTCATCATTCACTTTCAGGATACAAGGAGCCTCAAAGTAAACACGTACAATAAGAAAACAACATTTTGCCAACTACATTACCGTCACCGATTCGGGTCTCCGCCGGGGATGCTGGCTCACCACGTGGACATTCGCTGCAGAAGCCTTTTCCCTACAACCTTGCAATCCCCACCTCGCTGCCCCCTGTAATTCTTCCCTTTGCTGCCCAGCCCTTGCTCCGCTGGCAGCTCCATCTGCGCTTTTCCTGGGCGCAGCTGCCAGCTCGGAGGCCGGTGTCCCCTCACTCGCCTCCTGCCACCGCCCGGGCAGGGATGCGGGATGTGAATGGAGAGTCCCAGCACGCTGCTCCCGCGCTGCGCTTTCAGGGGTTGCCAGCAATAAATGCGATCATCGGCGGTGCTGATGCTGCAGTTCCCACTAATGAAATATTATGATGCAGCCCTTAAAGTAACACCATGTCGAGCGGGCTGTAGGGCTGGGAATTAACCAACAAAGCACCACTCAGAGAACGGGAACACTCCTCTTCCCCCTCCTGCCTAAAAAACTGCTTTTTGTTTCTTCCTTTCCCCAGAATGAGTTAGAAACAGCACGACCTCCCATCTCATGAAAAGTTTTAAAATTTACTGAGAGTTTAACTTTTGGGTCAGTAATATCAGCAAAAAAAATGCAACAAGACCTGCAGATCAGTCCTCTCTGCACACAGTGAAGCGAGAGAAAAGAGCAGTTTCGCAAACCGCTTTGATGTAGTAGCATCATCACAACTGTTTCCAAATAAAACATTCTAATTTATAATGTTGTAACTACCCAAAATTTACAAGTTTGTGCTATATAAAGGTTTTTCCTTTGATGAGCTTTTGAACAGCTTATTAAAATACCTGTGCTTTGCAGAAGCACAATTTAGGCGAGGCTGAGCTTTACCTTTTGTACCACCTTCACTGAACTTTTATTCTCATGTCTACTTAAAATCCTCAACTGCATCTCTATTTAACCGTCAGAAGACGACAGCTATTGTCGTACTGCCGTGTCTTCTTTAAGATACACCTACCCAATATGGAAAAAATACTGGATTTGCCTACAGTCTAACATTTTCCAGGCACACACACAACACAAGGCTATTCTTAAAAGACGAGTCACATGCAAGGTTTCATGATCTTTACAGGAATAAGAGGTCCTTGTGAGAAGAACACTGTGCAGAAAGTTTCCCTAGAAGAGAAGCCTTGAACAAGAACCAAGTTATTTCTGCAAATGTGACCAGAAAGTTCCTCAGCACTAGAAGAGATATTTACGCATCCTCCGCGTGGGCTGTGCTTAAGACCCATTTCTAAGCACCATCGGAACAGCAGCCGATCTCCGGGAGGCCGCACGCCAATGGAGCCTTAGGAGCTCTCCAAAAGCTCTTTTCTTTACCCATGTTTTCTTCATCCGCACTTACAGCCCTTTATATTCAACCTAGATAAGGAAAACAGGAATGACAGCCAGGCCGCTAACACAGCTCGAGCAGGATCGCTGCTCCCGCCTGTGTGAAACAACGGTCTGGAAGCAATTTGTTTTCCCATCTGATTTCACATGGGAAGCCCATCCGCCAGCGGGGCCGTGCCCCAGCCGCCAGTCCCCTCCCCGCTGGGAGCCCGGCACACAAGAGGACATTGTCCCGCCTGAATGACAAACAGTTTTGTGACGCTGAGGCTGTAAAGTGCATCAGACAGGTGCAGGGAAGCTTACCAAATTGGTGCGTACACGTCTCCGCGGTTCGTGGACAAGTTAATTCCTAGGGAGAATACACACGGAACGCCAACAATAGTCTGAGAGGAAGCGAACGGCTGGGGGAGGCGCGGGGTGCTCCCTGCTCAGTCCTTCACCCCCAGCTCCGCTTTCCCAGCCCTCGCGCCACACACGCAAGGGCTCCATCTCCATTGGGACAGATCGCTTCTCCTGGCAAACCTGGGTTTCCTGAGCTGCAGTTCTACCCTGGCTCGCCTGAGGAAGAGTAAAACTGAGCACGCCTTCAAAACCCAACATTCATCTGCAGAAAGAAATCCCACTGCCCAAACAAGATAACAGAATTTGAAAGCATTTCTAGGGAGGGGGGGAAAATCCCTTTAAACCAAACACAGAGATGCCTCCTGCTTGCCAGCAAGTTCTCAGTAAAAACGTTTGCTATTTCTGTCCCTGCACCTCCAGAAGCTCAGACTCAATTTGATTCATTTTCCCTATAAGGTATTTTTAAGGATAGCAGAAAAAGGCCAACTAATTGCCAGAACGTGTCCCTGCAGATTGCACAGCAGCAGCCACGCATGCATAAACCATTACACAGCTGGCAAGCGGACAGGCACATCAGCCAGCCAGGGAGCGAGAACCAGACAGGTTACCCCACCGGAGGCATGACAAAAACCAGGACAACCAGGTATCTCCGGTGTCTGCACACACACCAACTAATTCAAGCATCTTAAGGTTTTTAGCTTTGTTTTTAAATACACACTGAGTGGATCATTCAACAGAAAGCACACAGCCAAGATCTCAGCAAACCACAGCTGGCATTTAGTGACTGCACCATCTTTAAAGACCCCTTTTAATCAACTTTTAAGTCCTCATCACACGATGCCTGCGTGTCGCAACACACCCAAGGTTTCACTGAACAGCACCATCATGCCAAATTATCCCTCTCTTTTCACCAACCTGCCATGCTTGCAAATCGGATCCAGGGACTTATTCAGCTGGAGGAAAACGCAGCCAGGCAAAAAAAAGTTCCTTCTTTAAAAAACAGAAATAAAATTTGCTATCTATAATCCAGTTCGGATGAGCCCACGAGCGGCTGTGCTGGCACAACCGCTGAGAAGGATTTCAGCCTGTACTGTAGCAGACAGAGTCCACATGGAATATAATTTTTAATAGGTTTAGAGGAAACTAAGACTAGTAACAGGCATTACAACGTGCAGAAAAGCTCTTCATTTCCTCCACCCCAATAAATACATTTCTATACTCAACGTTTCAGCAGGAGCCAGATCAAACACCAGATTAAACCCAGGCATTTTTTCTTCAAGCCATAAGACAACACCACTGTACAATCACAGCAGCCCCACAAAAGAGCACTGGACTCCACTGCTGCCCAGCACCAGAAACTTGTTGCAACAGATGAAATGACTCACGAAGCAGAGACACGAACAGCTACGGCTGTACTGCCAAGGGGAGGGGAAAGCCGCCCCGGCTGCCGCGTGTTTAGGGAAGGAGTGCAATCCACCCAGTGCTGTTTGCCAGGCCCTTCGTACATCACGCAATGCTATGGTAGGTAGAACTGAGCCGGCTCTTCTTGAATTCAAATTGCTGAAAAGCTGTTCTGCCTTTAAAAAAAAAAAAAAGGCATCACTACTGCCAGATGTGAAAAATTCCTCCAGTCTGGTTTCCTGGAGGGAGCAGGAAGGGAGGCTGTGACCACCTCACCCTGTGCGTGCCTGGGTCGGCCATGCTCCGCGTGAGAAGACACAACAGGCTTCATTCAGCTCAAACATGAGCTCTCCTGGAAACACACACACCTCTCCTGGGTCTCCGCAGCCAGGACAGCTGACATGCATCAAAAATGTGACGTCAAATGGCATCGCATCCACATTAAGGCAAGACCCAAGCAGTCCTGCACCCTGAGAAGAGGAACGGTTCTGGCTGTGCCCGGCTCAGCCGACGTGCTCCAGAGCAGAGGCGCGAGCTGGCAGCCTGCCCCGCTCATGTGCCTTTCTTGGAGCCTCTTCCAGCTCCTCCTCAAGGGAGCCTGGCGGGACCATGTCTTCCAGCAGTGAGAGGCTCCAGCGCGCAAAGGCAGCAGCCTCCTCACCGGCGCTTTCTTCGGCTGAGCAGAGCAGAGCCAAGCCTCGAGTCCCAGGGTTTGAACTGGCGACCCCCTCCCTGCAGCCAGAGGGGAGCGGTGCGTGAAAGGTGCTCCAAAACGCAACCACGTGTCTCAGTGCACGTGAAGCGGAAAAGCTGACTCAAATCACGTCCGCATTAAGTTGCGCAGAGGATCACATCATGCGGAAGCTGTATCAAACAGGAACCGCTGCCCTGTCTCTCTCAGCGCTCTAAAGTTGTAGATACGAGACTGGAATCCCCCAAGTAATTCTTCTACAATACTCAATGATATTACCCAAGCAGTTTTTCCTAAAATCCATACTTGTATTTCCCAAGCAGTCTCTCTACAATACCTCTTGCCATGTCTGATGACCATTTTGGATTTCTACACAGCTATAATGCTCCAACACTTACAGACAAGTCTTTAGAAAGTTATCTTTAAAAGCCTCTTCCTTTTAAACAGTCAGCACCTTCCCGCCACGTACTTTCAACACCGTCCGAGAAACCAAGCAGTGTGGGAAGTTCCTTTAACAGCTGCATACGTTTGCACACAGTTCCTGACACCGATGGCGACGCAGGGTCATGGCAGAGCCATGTGATGCTCACCGAGCGCAGCTCCTGTTTGAACATCACCAGGTCAGAAGATTCAACACAGCATGGCTGGAAAATAGTGCAGTTTGAGAAATAATTTGAAACCAAGGCCACAGACTAACTTGGTAATTTTTCACCTCCAACTCTGAGACTAATCTTTATGAGAAGCGTTTGGGTTTCTTAACAAAATCCGTTCCTACAAACACAGCGCTGCTCCTCCTCCACAGCCTCCATTTACCACCCACAGCTGCCTGCGGAGAGTACAAAGTGGCCAGTCCTGGAATTGGAAACCTCCACCTCTGCTTGGAGGTCTACGTCCTTCAGCTCCACCCTTTAAGACAGAGAAGCTGCCTCGCAGAATAAACGCACTTGTTATTAAACCACAAGCACAGAACGCTCCTCACTCCTAAGAAAACGTACGGTAGGGTTTTTCTCCAGGCATTACTCCCAAAGACCAGACAGTTCAGAAACAGGTACTCAAAAAATTAAGTCGCTTTCTCAAAGAAACTGTTTGTGAACAAGTCTCAGAGCAGTTTTGAAGCTGCCCTCCTGGCTGGGTGTGTTAAGAGTATCTTTTGGTTAAAAAGCAAGCTTTCATGTGTAAAAGGTTAACCACATTTACACCTTAAATGCCGTACTTGAAAGCATCCGGACCAACGGGCTCCTTAGCAATTCCTCTGAGGGAGGTGGGAACTCGAACTGGTTGGTCTGGTTGCTTTATAAAGTCTCAAGTATGCTGTTTTCTACATTTTCATTAAAGATTAAGTCAGCGAAGCTCTGCTGAGGCTTAGGAAAAATACTGAAAGCCACCAGCATTACTCAGGCTGTCCACAGGAACCCAGCAGTTTTCCTAGTATGGGACTAACACAGAAACTCCCAGTCCGACAAGTATTCTCGTGCGACATAACGGGAGGCATTCGGCACAGAGAACACATCTCCAGCTGCTTTTGCAAAGACGCTTCAACAGCCACACCGGGACAGGCAGGCAGGATCTGTGCAAAGTGCCAGGCTGTCCCTTCAAAGGCAGCTCCTGTTCCTGTCTATGATTCCAGCACAACTCAACACAGAGGGTAGATATGAGTTTCCTCTGTCCAGGAACAGCTCAGCCACATGAGTTTCCTAAAATCTCAGTCCCTGCACAAGTACAAGTTCATAAATGTCGTGTCAGCAGCAGATCTGGAGAGCACAGAGTGGGGAACAGCTGAAGTCATAGGGCTGAGAACAAGGCTCCAAGCGCTCTGGCCTTGCTGAGAGCACCAGATCCCTGGAACAGGGTGGCAGGATCCACTCCACAGAGTGACAGGAAGGATTTTGGGGGGATTCTTTAACTGTTACATAAAATGAAAGAAAGAAACAAACAATTTCTGGAAATGTTTTCATGCTTGCCATGTTGTGACCCCAGTAACATGGGCTGCTTTACTGCACAGAGGTACAGCAGCAAAGAAGTCAGCAAATGATCCTCTTAATTACACGACATTCGTTGTAACATGGGTAGAAGAAAACTGTAAGTGAAGGACATAACTTTGGTGATTCTTTACCAGCTGGGAACTGGAAACAGAGAGGGCAATGCTCCCATACCTGCTGCGCAAGCAGGTCTGGCTACACAAATGGACTCTACAGCCAACAGCGCCTTCATTCATCCATTATTTCTGGAGCATTTTTGAAGTCTTGCTTGCAAAACACCAGTAAGTCTTTGAAGTTGTTCCTGGCAAAGAAGAGAAGCAGCAACACATGCCTCCATGGCTATGGTCACATGAAGGAGACCAACTAATCCTGGCCTTGCCTTCTTCAAGTACTCAAACTGCCCTTTTGTTTGTTCATTTTAAGTCCAACACACCAACTACGTTTCTGTGCAACAAAGCCTCAGAGGGAAAAATGGTCAGGTTTGCAGCCAGAGCTACAAAACAGGTTACATTAATATTCCACTGCCTCCCTACCATGGAGCAGCTTTGAAGACACGCTGGTCTAACAAGAGTGGACTCTTCTTCAGAGAGACTTGATGATGGCCAAAGTATTTTCAATTTGCTCCCTGAATCAACTGAATACTGTCTGCCTTTCTCATAACAATGTTTATTGCATGAATCAACAATGGAACTGGTGCATATTGACAACACCACTGATTTAGCACCAGATTTGACTCATTTTGACACAGAGAGACACAATATCTGCATTTCAATACTGACACTTGTTCAAATCACACCCAAAAGCTGGGGAGGGGGAGCATTTTAAGCAATGTTTGCTCCACGTTTTCAGATGGAAACTGGGCATTGTTGAAAGTGTTGAGCAGCTAACACTTTAGTAAATCTACAAGAAGTTTATGTAGTGAACACAATGCTATGTTGGATCACTGCAAAGGCTCAAGATACCTGCTGGGGTCCATACTAGACCCTCGTGCTGGTCCTATGCTCCGCTTGCCAAGCACTCCAGTGCAGAGAGAATGACTCTTGCATGCACGTCCGCCCTCGAGAGCTCCTTTTCACATCCCTTGACTACATCCCCTCCTACACGACTTTGTTCCGAGATGGGCAGAAGGCAAAACTTTCTTGCTTTCCAACTCCCACGAGGCTTCCCGATTTTGAATGACTCGGTGAAACAGCTCTACGCACCTACTGGCTGGGCTGAAACCAAGAGTGCTTAAGGCGAGATTGGTTTGTGCAAAGCAGTTTGACATTTGGAAAAGTTTAAATATCAAAATTTACTCCTCTGTAGAAACTGAAAATAATACATACTTAAGACATGACATATCACTGGCATTTATACAGCTTGAATCAATCCCCAGTCAGGAGGCACTCTCTCCAAAACCCTCTGCAATTTATAGAGATGCATCTAGGCTCAAAAAATGTGAGAAGTGCCCATTGCTTCAACATTTGAATTGTATTGATGCAGTCTATGTGGAGAGCTGAAGTCTGTCCCCTCCTTTGCAGATGATGCTACAATTAAATACATTTTTAAATTGTTTTAAATAACTTTAAATAATTTAAATATACCAGTTATATCAGTAACACCAGGTTGACCTCCTATACAAAAACACAATGATGTTTACTTCATAAACTAATTTGAGCATCAAATAAGTTGATCAGATGAAGTAGTTAAAGACCCCAAAGCAACAGATCCTGCTTGTTGCCCAGTGTCTCCACAGATTTTAAATCTCATTTATTTCTCCGATTCCAATTCAGGATATACACCATCGTCAATATTCTATAAAACCCATCCCAAAGGAGCTGCTTATGTCTGTGAAGTCAAACATTTGCTTTTTGAAAGGAGCATCCATAAGCACTATCACTGGTTTATACCATTTGAATTTTATTTTACTGTGCTGTTGTATCACATTCTTAATAAGCATCTGCTAAGGAGGAAGCATTCTGTTTCTAATTACCAAAGAATTTTTTTTTTAAAAATATGATTTTTCAAGTCCAATATTTAATTTATTTGAAAAGAAATATTTCTAGAGGTGCCTCAAGTAAAAATTGTTTAACATGTGTTTTACAGCCTTTCCCAACTCTTTTTATGGTCTTGGAGCCTGTCCACATTTGTGGAAAAAATGTAATGTTTCAGCTTCAATTTGTCTATTATTTCAGTGTGATGTCTTAAAGCTCTTTAGGAGAGAACACATCCATAATTCAAGCAATTTTTTCAATTCGTATTTCAAAGAAACCAAACAATATTTTTTGAACAGGAACAGCTACAGAAGTCAACTTTCTTCCTGCAAATCTCATGACTGAGATCAGTTTCCACTCCCACATTTCCTTTCACGCCTTGACGTGATCCCAGTTTAGGTCTCTGGTCATGGTATTGCACAGGAGCACTTCTCCCAGGAGATGCTTCTGCAGCAATGAAGGACAGGGGCAGGGATCAGCAGAAGATGGCACCCAAGGCCGTGCTCCCATTGTATGACCCTTACTTCTTGACTGCATACAAACCAGGGTTTTTTTATACCTACAGCCTTTTCCCTTGTCAGGTTATGCTGAGCAACTGCAAAAGACAGAATACTTAAAAGTACCGGAACAAAAACTTTGCCAGATGGGCCCCAGGTGAAGGGTGCCAGCATCCCACCCATGGGTGGCCACTGCAGAGCAATCGCAACGCTCCTCAGCCCAATTTTATTAGAATGGAATACCTGAACTAGATAAATGTATGTAAATGTGATTGCCAGACACTACACTCTAAATCCTCTATTTCATTCAGATTAGATCTACATGAGATATTGAGTAGAAACGTTTTCCTGTGAGGGTGGGGAGGCGCTGGCACAGGTGGCCCAGAGAAGTGGTGGCTGCCCCATCCCTGGAGGTGTTCCAAGCCAGGTTGGACGAGGCTTGCAGCAACTTAATCGAGTGGGAGGTGTCCCTGCCCATGGCAGGGTGTGGAACTGGATGGGCTTTAAGGTCCCTTCCATCCCAAACCATTCTATGATTCCAAGCATGCATAGACACCAGAGATGAGAAGCAGGAGATGCTCTGCAGCATCGTCCTCTCCCAGTGCTGGCCCACGTTGGCAGAGCAAGGCTGGACCTCCTCACATTTGCAAACCGCCACAGGGGTGAAATGCTCTCAGTACAAGCAATAGACACCTGGCACCCATGTGCAGATCTGCTTCTACAGAATAGCCAGGCAAGAAGTGTAGGCACAAGTGTAGGCATTGCCCACACACATGGGCAAAAGGTGGCAGAGCCCAACTACATCCCAGTCCTCCACAGCCATAAGTTCTATCTGTGGTGCTCCTATCAATGACTATACCAACACCAGCAAGCCACAAGAGGAAAGAACGTCATTTTCATTAAGAGAGAAGCTCTTAATGGCCTCTCTATCCAATCTTCTGGCTCCAACTGAAGCTTTATTTTGTCCACAGAAAGCTCCCATTGATTTGGATGTTTTCCTGTCATCAAAAAGGAAACTAAAATTTGCAGTAAGGATTTGGAGGAGGGTTGCTTTTAAGAGACAGACTTGTAAACAGTATAGTAACAGAAAGGAACGTAGAGAATGAGAAACAGCCAGCAAGAGCATACGTTCAACACAGGCCTCCAAGGATGTATGTAATTTGGGGACGAGCTGAGCAGAGGCTGCTTAGGACCGACGATGCGCAACATTTCCCATCGCATTTTTCATGTATTTTTAGCCTGGTTTCCTGAGCAAGTGAGGCCCACAGCTGCAGCATGCCCACCTCTCCTCCACGGAGCCAGGTCTGGAAGAGAAGGGCTCGGGCAGCTGTGCAGGAGACACTTGTCCCCACCCTGGCTGGCCACCAGCCACCCCAGGCGCTGCATTGTGTCCTGCCAAACGCTGGGAAGAGAGAAGAAGTACTGCAAGGGGGACTCAATTTTGTACAATAAGAATTGCATTTGCTCTGAATCCAAGCTACTCAAATCACTGTGGGCTGAACTGTCAGAAACACTCAATCAGACGCGCACTCCCTGTGGTGAGACCATTTCTCTAGCTTATTGCTCTTCTCTCCATTCAGGAAGCTCTGTGTTCTCACAACCTGCAGACATGTGATGGGCTCTGGGTGATGCAACACTCGCCTTGAGACTGCATTTACTCAGCCACGGTGTTACCAAGGTCCCTAGGAGGGGCTGCTGTGGGCAGCTGGCCATGGGCACCCAGGCCAGGGCTTACCAGGCTCTTCTGCGTGACTCACATCAACTGCACTGCACCCATCGTACCCCAGGACACCACCACTGGAGATGGCAACAAGTCATTTACTGTCACTTTAAAGCTTACTGCAGTCACAAGCCAATAGGCCAGGTCTAAAATGTGATAAGTCAATGTTTTAGTTTTAATAACGCCACATCACTTCCTTGGGGAACTGTAAAAGCTGAAGTGCTTTCTACACAAAACCCTAAAAGCAAGAAATGACAGCACACAGCAAGATCTGGAGTAACCTGTCATTCCCTGCCCTATAAATGGGTGGAGGGGAAAAAGTCAGAAAGATTCAAGAAACAAAAATGGGAAAAGACATGGATCAGCATCGTCCCTGGGTCAAAAACCTTGGCGCTGCATGCACCAAAAGGGTTACCTTCCTCAGAGCTCAGAACTGCCATTTGAGATGAAGCATTTTATTGTGTAATCACACTCAAAAGCAGTGAAACACTATTTAAAAACAACAAAATAAGTGTAGGAAGAAAACGTAAACTGAGACTGGAGGTTGCTTTAGGAAATGCAGTGGGCTTTCCTGGGGTGCAGGGAAGGACAAGAGCACCCACCACGCTCCTCCTCCACCCACTGCTCATTCACAATTAGCTGGAGAAAACTGTAGTAAAAAGTCTTTTGCCATACCTGAAAACATAAGTCCTCCTGAAAAGCTTGTCTTACCTCTAGATTCACACAAAGCACTGTGATGACTACATTAATTAAATAAACAGATGTGTATTCAGTTACTGCCAGGAAGGAAACATGCTGCAAGAAACTGTGATATCTCGAGTGTGCGTTAGCTCCTTTTGGGGCAACCTCATCTGCTGGGTTAGAGGAGAAACCTCACAGTCAAGTCACCAGAACTTCGGCTCTTCACTCTGAAAATTATTAAAATACCTGCTTATAAGTAAGCAGAGAAACAGCCTTGTATTTCCAGCTCTCGCAGGCTGGTTTTTCCAGATAGCTCCATCTCAAACTGACTTAACATTCCATCTCCCTCCTTCATTTCCCTCTTCTGCTGTCCCCTTCCAGGGCCAACAAACCCTCACACATGCCAGCTCTCAGGGTTCTGGACACCACTACCACTTGTTTATAATTCCCACTTCTTGACCAAACTGAAAACCAAATAGGACTTTCTCCACAGCGTGTAGTTTTTCTGCTAGCGCAGCCTTGGCTCACAGGAAATCAAAACGTGAAAACTGAATTCTTTAAAATGCCAGATCAGGTGCAAAATTAAGTGGACAAAGCCACAAAGATCAGAAACCACCTAACAGAAAATGCTGGAAAACGGTTAGTATCAATAATGTGCTACTTAATTCCAGAGCCTTCTGTGGGAAGAAGCAATCGTCGTTATCAACCCAAGGAAGAGAGGAAAAACTCGTTGTCCTCAGCATGGGAGGTGAAGGAGGATGATATCTGAACATGACCTTGGTGAGTACTCTCGGTTAGGAGCTGATAGAGACTTGGCCTTTGCAAAAAGAAATTCAGTTAACCAGTAACAGGGAAGGGCTGGTGAGCCTGTCTCGATATCACTGTTCAAATAAAAACACTTTCGTTAACCCAACCTATCAACCATTTGATGGACGGGCACCCGAGGGGCCGCTATCTGTCCTGCCAGCCCTGAACTGATGGGGCAGAGCTCTAATGCGCACCCTAAAAGGGAGTTAGGTTTCTTTTTTTCTTTTAGCAACCCTGAAAAATACTTGGAAAGAGAATTCAAACTATAAGGCAGGGCATACATCCTGTTTTTCTGAAGCTATACAGTTTCTCAAGTGTTATAAAAATGATTTGCCACTAAGTGAGCCAAATGTATTGGAAAGACACAAGCAGCGCCCGGGCTGGAAAGGAGGTGTTTTTAGCACACTCAGGCCAATTAAGATCGTGAAGGTTTCCAAGCACACCACCCCTCTTAACCCAACAGAAAGGAATGGAGTTTAGCAACTTATTTAGGGTTTCATTTGCTAATTTGCAAAAACAAGGAGAAATCTTCCTCTGCTCTCCAGCATATCCTTGGGAAAGCCCTTGCCAACACGTGAATGGTGCTGCCAACAGCTCAACCCAGCGTGACCCAAAGTTCTCCTTCCTGGTGCCCGCGTGGCTACTGCAGCGACTCAGGGAGGGAGCGTGATGCGCTCCGCTTTTGTACAGAGATGGCTAAGAAGAGCTTTATTATAACCACATCACATTTTCTGTTCAGATGAACCAGTAAAAACACATAACAGACTACATAAGCCAAGTTTAAAACCAGTCCAGGCTCAGGTGGTTTGAGTACGCAACAAAATAGTTGCACGTGTGCTACAAAACACGGATTAAACACTGAGAAGTAAGGCAGCCTATTTCCCTCCTTCCCCTCAGCACAACTAAAAACGCTACTTGAAGATGACTGTTCTCTGTTTTAGCGCTGATCATAGCTAGGTCAGAAGCCAGCCCTGGAAAATTTTACTCAGCGGCAGCTTTAGAAACCATAAATTATCTTTAGCCTAAGTTTACACACTCCCCCCGCTACAGCGGGACTGCCAGCTCCCTTTCTCAAGGCTCCTCTTCAGACACCACAGACATTCTCCTCGGCCAGGCAGAACCTTTACCTAAGGCCCAGCAGCACCGAGGCAGACAATTTCAGGATTGCTTTTGCTAAGAAAAGAAGCAGACTAGGTCTGAGTTCAAGACTGAGGTTTAGTACTTTTGACACAAGGCAGAGCTCACAGCCAGCTAGGCAGGGCCAAAGCGACAAAGCCTGCAAGAGAGCAGAAGCCTCTCAAGCTGCATCACCAGTAGCTTCGCTTCCACCGCAATGGAAAAAAATTAAGCACAAATCAATCAAAGCTGGGTCTCTCTGTAGGCCAAGCCTGGAAAGTTTAAAACAAAGATGACTGCTTTTGAAAACTTTGCTTTGAACTGGTTTTCACAAATCTAACCCCAAAAAAGGATAATCAAAAACGTTTCAAGGGCTTCTCCTCCCCATCCTCTGCTTGGGCCTATAGCAGAGACCTGGCACAAACTTCAGCTCCTCAGAGTTTCAGTTACAAAACATGAGAAGAAACCCAGCAGGCTCATTCTCCTCGACCGGCTGAGCACACATCTTCAAGATGCGTGTGCACACAGAGCCTTAATCCAGGCCTATGGCTTCACGTCTTTGCAGTCACAGAATGCAGTCATGTTGGTCAACAAGGTAAGCAACAGTAGAAGTGCTACCATTGCAAAGGTTAAGATTTTGAGATTCTTTCTTTTTCTCAAAGTTTTTGTGCACTGACACAGAGGGGAAACGGGTCACAACTTTGAGACAATCCTCACCGACACACAATGACAGCAATCCTTCCTGTGCAGCAGGGCAAATCTACCAAACCCAACGCATCTCGGTCACAGCACTGCTGGTTCTGGTCTAACACAGAAGTATCCACATGGGTATCAAGAACAAATTTGTCTGCATGGGAAGCTGTGATATCCTCGCCTGATGCTGTTTGGATGCATGAGGCAAGTGGAAGAAGGAGTTGTGCTGTGACAACTTTGCTCCTCCCTGTGCCTGGCCACCCTCCGGCACCGGCTGCCTCCGCCGAGCGATGCTGATGGCAGCTGCCTGTGTTTCCACAGCACAGCGAACGCTGCTTATCTGGCTCCAGCAAGTCTTCAACGGGCTTTCAAGCATGGCAGTGTTTGGGGACAACTCCAGCAGCAAGGCAGATGTTAGATTCAGGAGCTGTCACTCACGGTCTAAAGAAAGAACATCTGCCTCTTTCTTCTCACAGTGAGCTACCCACGGTAAGGAAATCCTGCACCTGAAACCCAGTTTCTCAGGGAAAAGCATCAACAGTCCTCCACACCGAGCTTTGAGGGCTCCTGGAACGGAAGAGGCGAGCGGCACAGAACACTTACGGGGACTTATACTGTCCTGGTGGTTTAAGCCCAAGCTGGACAGGACGGCCTGCGATGCTCTTTAGGCTGAACACAAACCCTCAAACAGCATCAGGCCATGGTGGGGATCAGAAATTAATGTCAGGTACAGCAAAACCTTTCAGACAGGGATTAGCAGAGAAACTCCTGCTGGGACTGGAGTGAGTGCCAAACTGTGACAAGAGAGGTTAATACTTTCAGAGGTATTACCACTGCAAAACATCTGAGGAAAAAATGTTTTTTTGGCGTTTCTCCTCCTTTGGAGTTGCCAGTCATTATCTGTCACACACATGTGGAGGAAGATACGACCGCATGAACAGCGGCGAGCCTTTCACCCAGGTATTTTCAATATGCATTCCAGCAAAGGGCAACAGACTGAGACTTCTCTGCCATATATCATCACTAGGCAAAAATTAAGATATCCTAGAGACAATTTTCAGGCATTCTTTGCAAGCACTCAATACAGGTCAGAAAACTGATTTACAGAATCTTCCAGAAGTTTCCCTACCCTTCTCTGTACATTGATAACGCTTGCACCTCACTGCTCAGTTCACAAGCTCCAACAAATCCCCTTCAGGCAGGGGTTTCAACAAACACTAAGTAGGATCTGTAAACTTTATTATCAAAGGCAAACGCCTGAAAAAAACCCCTTAGAACATTCTTTTTGCCCACTGTCAGAAAATTCAAGCCTTTGGCCACATACTGCGTTTTCATTTTCTTGCATGCTCTTTCATATCTGGTTTTGGCACTGCCCCTAAGAGGGCTTTGACTCTGGGTCTGTCCACACATTCCAGCAATAAATGACACTAACTGGAGTCATTCTTTAAAATATCTGTCAGATATAATTCTTTCACTGTTTCCATTCTCACTGACTTGCCCCCACAGTGCTGGGATGAAGTCATAAATTACAGGCCCTGCCACTCAATTTTCCCTGATTGTTTGGTAGAACCTCTCCACTAATAACCAGTGATCAGCAGCCACCTCGTGGCTTAAGTGGTTTCCAATCATGAAAGATTTATTCACTGTGACTTCCAGTCAATCATGAAGACACTGAAATGACTATCAGGCACTCATCTTGAGACCACAAGATGAGCAGCCAGACTCCAGAGACGAAGGAAAGCAGATCAGCACGCTGGCTCCAGACACCCAAAAAAATCAAGAGAAAAGCTGCAGCAGCTGCATATAAAACCTCATTTATCTTCGTAAGGAAGTCAAAAGCCCAGGGCCAGAGCACAAGCTCAGCTCTAAAGAAATTTGCCTAGGTCCCAGCACACACAGGGACCCACTCCAGAAGATCATGTCCATTCAAGTAAGTACTGTTTGCTGGATGATACGCAGAGAAGCACATTCCCTACCTGAGGCAGGACAGCACACCCAGGAGCCAAGGTGGGTTTTTGCTCAGAGACATGGTTTAGTGGCATATGGGAATGGTTGGACTCAATGATCCAAGAGGTATTTTCCAACCTGATGATTGTATGATTCTAAGGTGGTGCTCACAGCAGCCTTGAAATTCCCCACTGGAGAACTATCCTGCACGTTAAGTGCCAGCTACCACTACAAATCAACAGGACTTTTGCCCATAAGGGGAAGAAGTTGAGCTCTCTTCTGTGAAGCATCTCTGAAAGAATATATCCCTCCCAAAGACCAAGCCACTAAAAGATGGGGTCTCAAGGAACAGTATTCATTCTTGAAGGGAAGACAAGGATCTGACCTATACAACTAGCTCTACATGAAAAATCAAGTTGAGAAGAGAGAGGTAATACGTGCCAACTACAAGGCTACTGGGATCCCAGCAGCAGACACACCCAACAAGTACGAGTCAAAACCAACTGCACTCTTGTCAGGTTCTTTCCTCCCGTTGGTGCTGATAGCACCAAGAGTGTGACACAGAAACCTACATGTCCAAGACCTCACACCTGCAGCATCCAGACGTAGACCTGGAGCATCCCAGCGATCCCCACTGTTAACTGGCACACTGAAACGGATCCTTTCATTGTGGAACACTCAGATGCGGAAAAGGCTATTTTAAAAATTGAACTCATGTTTGACAATACTCCGTCTCTTGCTCATGTATATTAAACAGATTAAAATTCACTAAAAGCAAGAAGCTAGTATTATAAAAAGCATAAAGGATGACAGGAATAGTAATGGAATGGATTGCAGACACCAGATACTGACTGCAGTCGGAGCGCACTGGAGGAGACACCAGTGCCAACCAGGCAAGTCAGGGCAGTGCCATCACCCTTACACAACTCTGCCTCGCGCAGCTATTTAAAAGCAGCGTAACACAGCAGCTTCACAGAGACAACGAGAGAGAGCTATGGGGAATTAACTGCTCCAGAACAAAAACTAGAAGAGTAAGCACAATTTATTTTGCCACATTCTTAAAATGAAATAAGAAAACATTTAAACACTACAGCTTATTTAGATAATACACACTGGAAGACATCTTTCACTGCTGGCAGCTTGAAAGAAAAGAACATAATTACAATTCCAAGCATGAAATGAGCTCTCTTCCACACATGCCTGAACCAAGTCTAACTGTTTCACCAGCTGTAGTGAATCAAAGCAGGCAGAATTAAACAGAAAGGACCTAGAAGCAGCAGCTCTTGATGCCTTTAACCTAGTAATTGCATGGCACCTGGATCCAGAAGGACTGCGGAGGCTTTAGCAGTTGCAGATGTGCAGCTGATGTGGTGCACAGAGCATTTGATCTCCTTGGAATGCAGGACCCTGAACAATGCATCTGTGTGCTGGCCCACCACACACCCGGGTGTGGGCCCGGGGGATACATAAAAGCTAACATTATACTGCAATGGAAAAGGAAAAAAGCCACAGCATGAGTTTGACTGTTGTTTAACTAAGAGAAAAACAATAGCAGCTTTGGTCTTAAGTGTCTGCCAGAATGACCACTGGCCACTTCCAGACACATCCTTTGTTCAAGTACTTCAATGCTTCATCAGCCACCTCAGATCACAAAGGTACAAAGGGGCTACCAACTCCTCAGAGAAATTGTTAAACCAGCTCTAAAATGGAGTTACCAGCTTTGTACTCCTACAATGACATCAAGTACCGACTTCTCCCATGTTTAAGTCCACTCATCTCATGCTTCACATCGGTTTCACATCTGTTTTCTTCAAAGGGTGTGAGTCCTCACCACGTACCATTACAAAAGCAACCCCAGCTAAGGCCCTTCGCCCACAAATCCAAGCCAAGCTTCACACGCGGACCCTGGGAAAGCCCCTGGACTCGGGTGCTGTGGTCTTGTCTCCCACTCCACAGCACGGAGGAGCCAAGATCCAGCTCTGCTGCTTCCCGACAAGAGTCGGGCACGCTGGCTCGGCCGCAAGCACCATCCGTACATGGTGACACAGCCACCCCTCCAGCCAAAGCTGTTACGTCACCCACACGGCAAAACAAAGCTGAACAAAGGAATAAAAATAAACCACATAGGAGTTAATGTTGTTAGACTAAGAGTAACTCTGAGCTGGATCCTACATATGAACAGTCATTTCCACGAGAAGTTAATTCTTTAGAGATGAGTAGCTGGGAAAGCTGCTGTCTGTGTTTCTGCAAGGGAAGCCCAGCCCAAAAGGTTTATGAATTTATTCTGACCTCCACCATCACCAAGGCAATAATCTTGCCAGTACAAAAGCATCAGTGCTGCTGCAGGAGCATTCTTACTGCGTCCAGGAAAAAGAGAAGAGGATGACTCTGTGTTGAAAGCAGCGGACATTTCCCCTTTCAGTTTTTACATGTACACAGCTATATTTCTGCAAGCTCGATTTTGAAACAGAAGCAGAAGCACCAGCACAGCCCCCCTAGAGCAGCGCCCAGCTCCTCCTGTTGCACCATAGCGCTTGTTTGCACCTTCGTGGTGGTTTTCAGACACCAAGAGACCACAAGCGCACTCACCTGCCTGAAAATACAAACATCACACCGAGCAGAGCCTGGCAGGTAGGACGGGATGAATATCGCTGTATGCCCGGCTGTTCAACGACTGCCCATAAACAAACATGCAACGAAGAGGTCTGCACCAATGCCCCAACACCAAAGACACAGCAAGCTGACAACAGCTCCGAGCTCAAACGTAGGATGCTGGTATTCCAGCGGGCAGCAGCGCAGAAGAGCTGCTCCCCAAGCACCCAAACACCACAGGGCTAAGACAGCCAGGCTGGACTGTGCCCTCTCCCCCTCCTCTGTTCAGTATTTCCATAGCAAAGGCTCCACTGGAGAAGAGCCTGGCACCCGGACTGATGGCTTAAGGCTGTGACCCCAAGAGAGGACACCAACAGCTCAAGAGGGATGGGTGCAGTCCTCTGCTCCGCGCCCGGAGGGTTTGCAGGCAAAAAGAAAAGCAGTCCGCATTTAAAAGACAGTTTAAGGTCACTTTTGTACCGTTTTAGCTGAACTCAAATGTAATATTTAAATTTCAGCGATTTCAACAGCTGCGGTTCTAGCCAGTGTATTAAATCTTATATAGAAAGTTTAAAAACAGAATAGGCTACAATAAACTAAAAATAAGCAAACCTGACAAAAACAAAAATGAGGAACACCTATATAAAAGCATCCAACCTCCAGTGTACGCTGCAATATATACAGAGAGAGAGGGGTGTGTATATATATATGCATGTTGACTTATTCTGCTTTAAGTGATCTCTGCTACAGCGATCTCTCCTTCCCCATTTTTCAACCCCAAAAGAATTACCATTTCTTTCCAGACAAGAACTTCTGCCAACATTCTGGAGGGCTGCAGTCCAAACCACACATAGTTCGACAACAGCAGAGTTGGACAAAAAGGAAAACTATAGCTTTTTTTTTTTTAATTATACCTTGTGAAAGTACAGCTGAGCAGGGGAAAAAAGAAGTAAAAGTCATTGATTAATTCCAGAGTAATGAAGGTTTATAGCACAGTGGAATATATATACTAAGTTTACCAGATTTATCACCATCCCTTAATGTCTAAACTCAGGGTGGCTCTACAGAAAAACGTACACTGCTCCGAAATTCTCATACTAAAATGGCTCAGAGTCCACAAATTAATACTTTTACAGGCAAGGGTTTCATAACTAGGTCAAAGCAGGGGGGTGAAGTTTTAAATTCCTACTCACCCAGCAGGAAAAAAAAAAAACCAGGATCAGCCTCCTTTCCCAGGGATCCCCAAGGTTTTAACAGGGAAAAAAATTCCAACTTAGCAAAACTGCAGAATACAGCCCTTTTTCAACACCTTTTAATTGAAGTTTCTCCAGGACCACGTCTTTAATTATGACCAGACCTTCTCCTAAGCTACAGAGCACAACTCTTTATTGTCATCAACAGAAACACAAGATTTTCAATTATGAAAAATATCTAAATCTCTATCAAGAAATAAAGCTACAAAGAATCACAGTGGAAAAGGAACTGGAAAAGCACCAGTGTGAACCAGAACCACTTTAAGGTATCTGATGGACTCCACTGTTTTTTTACCTTCAAACGTTAAAGCCATGAACACTTACGGCTTTAACAAAAAATGTCTCACTGCTTTGCCCAGTACACTCTGTCCTCCTTGTTTATATCCGAGGACCGTTCCAAAGAAATTTAACAAGGACTATAGAAAAAAAAAAAAAAAAAATAGAGTCCAGTCCCTTTTCTTCAGCCCCGTGAGCTACTGTAAAATAAATAGGAATACAGAAACTGTTTCTGTCAGCAAAGGAAAGCTCTGCATGGGGAAGAGTCTTTCTTAACTGAAGTTTCACTAGCAAAAGCGTTCATTTAAAGTGACACCCAACCTTAAAGTCCCTGCCTTCAAGGGGCTGGAGGATCAGGGATAGCGCAACATTCTGGAAGAAGCCAGACTTGTCTGCACCCCTGCTAAAAAGTAGAGTTTGGATGGGAACAGTACCGCAGATCCCCATCTTTGAAATCTAATTTGAATCTTTTCCTTTTCTTAACATAACATCACAAACCAGTAAGTCTCAGTCTACAGCAGTTTCTTAGAGATATCCAAATTGCAGACTGTCAGCTTGACTTACAAGGAAGACACCATCAACAGGTGATCAACTGTTTTGGTGTGTGCAAAACCATCAAAGTTGCGTTTTTCTGTTCACATAATTTGCTTACTAAATTTCGCTACAGCGCCCAGAGGCATTTGGGCATGCAACACTGAGAAATAATTACGCTTCAGCCAAGGCATGCATGTTGCACAGTGCTCTGCAAACACGTCAGTGGAATTCCAAGCTGCTATTATGCACAACTCATTGCTCTAGTTATCTGTCTTGAAGATCTAATTAATCCTCTTGCTCATCATCCCCTAAGCTTACACAGGAGTGTCTCAAAGCTCGGTGCCATTTCGCAAGTAAGAAAAAAAAAAAATAGATGAGGCAGCTCTGAAGGCTACTGTGGGAAGAGAGACCGTCAACCCACATTCCTCTCATCCAGGCCAGTACAAAACATGGTGCAGGATGCGGATGAAAACCTCTCCTCTGGTCCCCACCCCACACTCCTTTCAGACCATAGGAATAAGCCCCAGTAACAGCAATCTTGCTCAAGCGAATCTAATCTGCACTTTGTGTATGACCTTGAGATAAGGGACATTTAAAAATACATCTGCATGTATACATACAGCTGTGTACGCACACTTTGTGCTACGTGCATTTTAAAAGCTCTCCTACCTTCAGCAAGACTGAGGTCAAGGGAACGAGGAAGGTTTCTATATCTTTACCCAAGCCTTTGAGTATTTCATTCATATTCAGGTTCTCCTTACATTAAAAGACTGAAAAACCACTGAACTGCTGGGGGAAATAAAGGAGAATTTAGCTGCACGACACCTCACGGAATGCAAAGCCCAGAGGAACGGCTGCATCCCTGCCACCAGTTCATTTGGACAGAGATCTCCTTTCAGGCTGCTGTAAAAGCATCATTAAAATCCAGAGGAAAGGGGAATTCAGGCCTGGCCAGCTGCTATGTCCAGATGCAGCCCTGGCTCTTGACAGGAAAGGAACACAATTCCCCCCCCTCCCAATGTGTTTTTGTGTTTTAATTTTGTCCAATTATTTGCTACCTGTTGTCATTTGACTTCGACTCCCTATAACTTTTGCATAGCATTAAGTCTATGTCATTACAGTAATGAACGTCATTTACAATAACAAATACACTTGCTATCAATCACTCAAGTGAGTTGCTCCAGATAATCCAGGAGCAGTAGAGCTGGCTCATTCCTTTATTACCCAAGAGCAAAGAAAGCTTTCATTAGACCTCTCCAAAGTTGAAGTTCCAAAGCAAAACTCTCCAATGAATATTTTTCTACTAAGTTAAAATAAATTTCTGTGAATACTTATTTCCTACATTATCTTCAACGAAAATGAGCATTTCTAGTACAACACTTAATTCCAATTAAGAAAATGTTGAACGGCTTCCTGCAAAAAACAAATACAGGATATTGGCAAGACTACAAGAATGAGGTAAAAACTACTGAAGACAACAAAATAATTTTCTTCTGACCATGTAACATGAAAAGGAAGTGTATTTCTTACATGACACCAGCAACGAGTCTCAGTCCAGCAGAGAATAACCAGAGCTATTCAACACTGACCTCTTAATCCTTATACCGTGAGTATAAACAGCTGAAAAATTACATAAAATGACAAAAATTACCAAAACCAAAGCACTTCCCCTGCCATAACTACCCACATCCATCAAACTGACCATCTCCTCTCATTTTTGCAGCTCCTCCAAGGATCAGTCCACTGTCGGCATTGGGCCGACCGTTCGAGCCCAGCTACACCAGACTGCAAGTCAGCCGTGGGGTGAAACTTGAGGTGTTCAAACGCATACAACCACACCCAGTCCTTCCACTGCCATCCTGCCTTTCCCCAAACTGGGAAACAAATTGAACGTCAAGACTGCTAGGAAATTCAGAATTAAGGTTATATGTTATCATCTGAAGCCAAGGAAAGTCACAGATAACATGACTTACCATGACCTGAGCTCTGCCCCATGTCACCCAAGCCTCCCTGCAAGACTCACAACTGTTAGACAGTGGCATGACAGGTCCTTCTTTACGATAGACAGTGACCATCACCAGAAACAGAGGTAATGTTCTGGGCTTTTGTCAGTCCTTGGAGATCACTCCTATCCTGCAAATCCTTCAAAACATTAACTACAGCCAGGACTGGGTCCTCCAAGAGACTCCCTGTTTATTCATCACATCAGGGCTGTTCCCCTTCTCACCCACACCCCGCTGTGACAGCAAGGCACAGGACCCCGAGCGCTGCTCCCCAGCCTTTCCAGCCATGCACAGCACCCAGATGTTCCCAAAGCCCACATAGATACAAAATGCAGTAGCACACACCTGACTCAAGAGCAGAGCTGGTCAGGTCATTGCTGCTGGTGTATTACTGCAAGATAATACTGTACTTTTACATTATGATACGACAGGATGAGTCCAGGCACAGGCACCACACTGAAGCACCATCAAAATCCACCAGTTGTCCTCTTAGACCAGACAAAACCAAACTTCTGCCGTCAGCGGTGGGCACGCAAATGTGACAAAGTGGACACCACCCTGAAGGAACCCTCAGGCACACACTTTGCAGTTTAGATAACCACCAAAATAAACATGTAGAACACTGGACTCCAGTGATGCAGTACAAACTCTGAAGAGAAAGCTGCCAAGTCCTTCTGCATTAGACAAGTGCCATCACTACCCACTGTGTGACAGCGCTGAAGACAACCCCAGCAACTGGCATCTCACATTCCAAAACACTAACATCACTATTTCATGTCAGTCCATTTTGATTCTGCAATACAAACCTAGAAGTGAAATCCCAGCCCCGGATAACTCAGGGTAGAACAGGCAGTAGCCTGTCTGTCTGTCTTACAACCAAGGCTGTTTCACTGTTCCTATGACTCCGACACAGCAACAGAGCTGCCTCCAGACCACCTTCCCTTCGTCACACCCAGTACCAGCAACAACTTCACATCACAACTACCACTTGGATTAAGACACTAGGGTAGAAACAAATAAGAAAGAATCCATTACAAGTTTCACTTACCAAAGTAAACACAACATCGAGTCACAGTGGTGATTTCCTAAAGTCACACAAGCACGCTGCTGTTTGGTAGGGGAGAGCTGTGCCCTGATTTCACCAGAAACAGCTACCATGCTCCAAAGTAGCCTCTAAAATTCCTAACTACATGAATTGAAATTTCAAATTTAGAGGAAAGATTAAAGAAAGTCATTCTGCCTTTCCCCACTGTGGAGATGCTTGTATTTTATAAGAAGGGAGCCCATAAAAATAACAAGGGAGAAGATTTATACCCAAGCTCCTAAAAAAAAAAAAATGAATTACTGATTTTTGCAGCTACTCAGTGGTAGGAACAGATGGTTACAGGCAATAGTATTGACAACTTAACAAGCTCCCACCCCCAAAGGTGAGCTTCTAAGTCTGTTCCAAATTCAAGAGTTAAAAACATTACAGCTGAGAATGCCGCTCATGGAGAAAGAGGAGTTTCAGCCAGTCCACGGTGCCTCAGAAATCGGCTTTACTCACCATTCTGCCACGGCCTCACTGAAGGGCTTTGACTTCCCAAAATGCCCCGGCGCAGCAGCCATCTGCCCGCACCCTGGATGAGCCTGGGCAGTGGGGAAGGCAGGCAATGCGGATTAAACAGTCCCGAGTAAAGCAGAGCTGTCAGTGTTTGTCTACCAAACCAAAGCCACTTCTGAGGACAGAAAAAACCAGGCATGCCAGCTTCCCAAAATGCCCAGGCACAGAGAAGTTCTGGGAATCCAGGCCCCTGGGAGCCCCAGCCACTGCCACTGGGTGCACAGCCAACAACCTGCGCCCCTCGAATGTCCACCAGATGTAGATTTCTGCAAAACACCCCAGGAACTCCTTCTCCCCGCTCCTGTACATCTCCAGCAACTGGAAACAACTAGCCTGTCCGGTCTCAATTCAAGAGCAAAATACTAATTAAAACATTAACTGGTTAAATACATTTCAATGAAGTTATCCTTGAATTTCTGCCGGAGAAGTCCAGCAAACTGCTATAACACAGGATAACATGCAGCGTTGCAAAAGCTGTCAGAACACCCGGGTCCTCAAGCATCTAATTAAGCCAGTAATGAATTAGACTGAGCCTGCAAATCTCAGCCCTCGTTGTCTTGTTCTTCTAAAATTAAAGCCTTGCCAAGAATTGAACCAAGGGAGCAGAAATAATGATAACGCCTGCTCTCCATCTTCACACTCGACAGTGAAGACTTACTTTCCAAAAGCATTTCCTGTTTTATCAGGAGTCCCCTTCCAAAGAATATCAATAAAGCACATCCATCAATGCCGCTTTTGCTTCCAATAATTTGTTTCCCCCTCTACAGGTACATATGAAAGCAACAGGGCTGCACCTGCCTGGTACGACGTTAGATGCTTCCATGGTTCAAACCATCTTATAATCACAGAATGGTTTGGGTTGGAAGGGACCTCAAAGCCCATCCAGTTCCAACGCCCCTGCCATGGGCAGGGACACCTCCCACTGGATCAGATTGCTCAAAACACAATGTTTCATAACATTCACACTCCAGTTTTCCTGTCACTTTACACCATCAAGCAATGATCCCCACTTCAGGAGGTGCCAGGCAGCTGACCTGTACCTGTCGGACACCGACTCTCCCCACCGCAGATGCCCAAGTGCAGATCCCTTGGGATTCATCATGCAACAGGAACACATGCGTTCATGCAAACACACAAAAAAACCCTTCCTCCTCTTAAAGAACTCAGAGATTTGAATGTCAGAATCACCAGGCTCACAATTATCTACATTATTATTTAAAAGAGCAAAAAGATAAGGGAACAGGAACAACCTAAACTATTATTCATTCAAGGAGCACAACAGTGAGTCTGGTCTTATCAGTAGGCCTTTGGTCTGCAGGCTCCTTGGGATAGGAACAGATTGCACACCTCATGCTGCCAAATGCATCATCTGCACTTAATCACAGCATGATGGATAGCTTCAGAAAACAAGCAATTTCAGCCATATTCTGTGTAATCCTTCCATTCGACTCCAAAGTCCATCATCTTGCATCCAGAGCGCCGCCTCCTCAGGATGGAGACGGTAACTTCGGTCTCTTCCAAGAGCACACTTCAGTGCTGCACAGAACACTTGTAAAGAAATAAAACCATCACTCCTGTGTTCCCGCAGGGAGAAACCTCCTGCACAACACACCAGAACCTGCCTGAAAGCCTTTTACTTTCAGAAGAGGTCTCACCCAGGAACACTATTGCACAACAAAGGAAGCAGTAACTTGCCACTCACACTCCAAATAACCTACAGACTCCCTTCCTGAAGTCATGCCTCCATGTGTCACCCGGGCCACATGTCCCACAGGAATCTTCGCCCATGAAACAGACAGCCAGTAACTGGAAAGGACGATTCTCTGTGCCCTCTACTTTACAAGTTTGTTTTAATGAACTTGTTCCTAAATGCAACTGTTATTTTTAAGCGTACACTAGCTGATATAAATCTACAATATCCTAACACAAATATATACATCCTTTCTATTAAAAAAACAAGATTTTTGTGGTTATAATGTAGCCTTCTGAGAATAAAATTATTCAAAACCAAGTAGAGTCAGGCGAAAAAAAAACAACCAATCATTCATTTTCCTTCTTTTTAAGTAATTATTGCTAGCTTTGTCCAGTTCCAAACAGGACACAAGAGGAAGGAGGACAAATGTTCTATTTGGTTGTGGATAGCTCTTACCAAGAACTTCCTTCTGTGTCACGGTGAACACACACATCTGAATTACACCCAAAGAAACAAGTCAAACAAGCCATTTCCCAAAGCCTCTGCTTAGCTCAGATCTGTTCATTAGAGGTGCTGTATTGTGCACACGGGCCAGGTCAGCTCGTTAGCAGTGGAAGAGCAGGTGAAAGCGAGTTACTGTAAGTGTTCCACTCTCTAACATCTGACATGCAGGAAAGGAGCTTCCCTACCTACACTCCTCCTAAAGGTACACTCAAATTGAGGGCATGTAGGTGGCATCTGCCAAAAGTGGCATGTGAATAACATCGGCAATTTAACAAATTCTGATAAAATACAGAGAACTGTAAAAGCAGCAATTCAAACACTCAAATCAAATGCTTAAACTGAGATTACAGCTGAGAATCCAGCTTTTTCATTGGGGTAGAGGGAATGGCTTGAAAGATCTTTTCTGCAGGTGTCAGAGGATGTTTTGTGTGCAAAAACTCAAGCCCCTCTGATCGACAAAGAGACACAGGCTTACAACAGTGTCAGTGCCGTGCCAGAGAAATGCTCTCCACCAACTTGCCTCCCACCCACCCTGGCTGCAGCCCTCACCACGCACCAACACAAACCCAAACCACCTCAGCTGAAACACTCGAGGCAAACCCACACCTTAAGGGCCACCCAGCTGCTTTATGACACTTCCATCTACATTTTTCCCCAGGAGAAAGGGCTCCACCACTTCAGGGGTGGGGTGAGGACCACAGCAGAAGTCAAACCCACAACCCACACAGCTCCACTCCTTCACTGTTACACGAGATTATTAATTCCAGTTGCAAACGGCTTCCCTCCCCTCTCCAGCTCCTGCTTCACATCAACTTCTTGCCCCGAAAGCTAACACTTCCATACCTCGGGTCCAGACAGAAAGTCTCACAGCTCAGCACAGCTGTGACCAACAGGCTAACAACAAAATGTACACTGGAATTCTGTTATCTTCCAACCCTTCTAATTTCAAAGGGATAAGGATTAAAACGTGGGGAAAAAGTCTGGAAGCTCAGAAGAATGCTTCCATGCAAAGAAATACCTTCCTTGTGGACTACTAAGCTCTACTTCTCCCAAAGCAGTAAAAATTGAAAACTGCATATGAACACATTTAAGAACATTAATAGAAAAATAACAAGCAGTTAAGTAAAGGCACGTTCCACCTAAACAACACCACCATTATTGCAGCATCTGACTGTCGGAGGACAATTCAATCCTGAAAATGTATTGTAATTGCTTTTTCCACTACAGGCCTCAGCTTTACAATTGTATCCTTCTCGGGAGGTCAGAACAAGGCAGGCTGCAGCTCTGAAAAGCAATTCTGTTAGCAGCACTACCTTATTCATTCTTTTAATCTTACACCTACATATTCATTATGAACTCCGTGAAATACCAGTGCCAAAACCACCATCAAAAGCTGCTGCAATCTCTCTGCTGCTCAGAGAAAGCCTTGACCCCTCTGCTTCCCTAATGAAGATGTCGGGTAAGCGTGAATCACGACAGCTGCCGGCTCCGGCGCTGGGGAACGGTGCTGCAAGCCAGTCGAGTCACTGAACCCCCACAAGCAGCCGTTGCTGTCAACAAGTAAAAAGAAGCCACCATGATGAACCTGGCTTGTTTTGAGCAAGCAGCTTGAAACAGCTCAGTGAGAAAATCCCTATTACCCACCGCAGTGTGAGCGCTGCCGTGTTGCAGCCATTCCCTCCCTTTTCTCCACCCATTTCGGTAGGGCCTGTGCTGTTATCGCTGTGGCAAGTTGGAGGAGGGGAAACCAAAACAACACCACACAAAAAAACAAGTCCATTTTAGAGAACTGAGGGTAGCAATGCTTGTAGCAACTCCTGCATTTCACAATAAAGGAGCCATATACCGAGATGGAGAAATCCGAGTCTTTCATAACACTTCCTGCAGCAGAACAGGCCCTCTGCTCCCTCCCCACAACGTACCACAGCGTTCTTGGTTCTCCAGCTGCAGCAATGCAACTAGTTCTGGGTCAGCAGATCATGCCACAAGCAATCCACATAAACCCCTAAATATTTACATTTTATTTAAATGCAGACTATCTTGGTGATGGGGTGCACCATCACCATCGGTGGTATTAGCACATGGGATGGGAACAAGTGACCCACAGGCACACAAACACCCTGCCTCAGGTTTCAACCAAAGGGAACAGCACAGTGAACAGAGTCCCCCTTAAGCACCCAGGCTTTATTTCCATTAGCCGGGTTACCAAATGTGGAACAGCGTCGTGAGAACAGAGCCAACGCAGCAAAATCTCACTGCAAAAGTAAGCCCAGTCCTGAAGACCAGGCTCCTCAGCCTCTTTCAATAGAGAATCGAGGCAGCATCCTTTAGAGCAAGCTACACGCTGGTACGCACAGGCTGCTTGAGCTGGGGGAGAACACCCGAAACAGCCAGTTTTGTGCCCCAGTGGATTTTCAGTCACAGGTTTACAGCAAGGGCAACCTCATTCTCACAGTCACAAAGGGAGGAGTGACAAAAGCTGAGCACTTTCACAGTACAACTTCCCTTCAGACAAGACAGAAGGCAGTGCACCGTCACTCTGCTATTTGGCATGCAACGACCACGGTGCTCCGGGTTTTACCCATGCACAGCATGAGGAGACAACAAAGATGATCAGGACCTGCTTTTAGAACAACTGCCTTTTGGGATGAGACGTTTTCAGCCAAGCTTAGGCCAGACATCAATTCCGTTCAATCCTTGGACGACTCTGAGGACGGCATATATGGCACATTAGCACACTGGTCGATAGCTGCACTATGAACCACAGGGACAGCGTACACGTAGCCCCCCACCAGCACTCAGCCTCTGAACACCCCTCTGCAGAGCTTTACAACGTGCCAAATTTGGGTAACTTTTTTCAGCCAGCGCTGGAGGATTCTGATCTCTCCTTGTTCCAATATCTTTGTACTGCAGTGGCCATTCAATATGCATTGTAAGCAATGCAATACTCTGTCTTTGCAGAGCAGTGGATAAAAACTTATTTTACTGGAAAAGGTCACTTCACTATTGTCTCCCAGGGCTCACAAAACCCACAAAGCAAAATCACCCATCTTTCTCTTTTTTTTGTTTCACAAGCCAGAGAAACATCTGCCTTCATAGTAATTATTTCTTTCTACTCAGTGTGAATATTTTGTCACATCGTACATCCTCAGCCTTCATCTGTCCAGTTTTTCCATCCACGGTTTCAGCTAGACCCATCATCAATAGAGCACAGCTTTACATAAACCGAGTACAAAATGTCCCAAGAGAAAAGGGCTAAAGATGGAGAAAAGCACATGTGGCAAACTTTTCTAAAGGGCAGCTTCAGCCATGTAGTATATAATTTAAGCTCTCGGCAATAATCCTAACAGATACTGGTGGCCAAAAGGCAGGGGATGTAGCCCAAAGGCCCTGGAGAGATGCAGCCTGTCATAACGCTCTAGAATCCATCAGGAAGCAACTCCTTCTGCCCAGTGGGAAGTACACTGTGCAAATATTTTGGATCTTTAGCAGGTATTCATTTAAGTGAAAAGTACTGCAATCAATACAACCCTGCCTTTAAAAGTACAGTCTGCATTCAAAAATGCAAAGCACCATTTACTTCCAAACTCACAACGAAAAATCTTTGTACTGAACTCTGACACACAATGGGGAGTAAACAGCCTGGTTTAGCTTTGATGTCAGGATCCGGCTCAGTTTTTCAGAGAACTGCAGAGCATCCATTAAGGAAAGAGTTACTGCACAGCACAGCAAAAGGTCTCACACCTGATACACTTTAATTACTTCGCTGCAGCAGGGGAGAGTTACATGCCTAGTTTGTTTTGTTTCACTGTGAAAGGCTTCTACTGCTATTAATGCTCACCAAGGGAAACTGAAATAACCTCTCATCTCTCTCTGAATACCTTGGAACTGTTATGGACAAACTAAAGCTCGGGGGGGTCTCCCCTCAAAACTCAGGACGAGAGAAACCCACCAGCTTGCAGAGCCACTGATAGATCAAACCTGTACTTCTACACAGAGTAATACTCCTTCTACCACGGCCTTTATCATAACAACAACTTCAACACAAACAACCTCACTGCAGCACAAACCAAGAGGTCAGCCAAGCTCCCACAGGCCCGCGAAGGAAGCAATACACTGCAGGTTCTCCACAGAGCCTGCTCCATGGCATTTCTGGGCATGCTGCAGATGACCTTGAACGCTGCACCACAGAGCTTCCCCTCCCTAACACTGCCATGGCACACACTGCAAAGCAGAGCTCCCAAGAGCACCAACCAACAGCTTTTATACAGCTCACAACACACTAAACTGCCAGTACCACAGGAAAACCAGCAAGAACAAACTCCTTTCAACCAGCCACATCTGTATCACTTCTCCTTCCGGAGGACAGCACTGACCTCTCTCATCCTCTCTCAAAACATTGAGGCAAAAATCTCTTTTTTTCCCTAAATTCCACTCTAAGACAGCCTATTATTTCTACATCTGCTAACGCTACCAAAAAGTTGAAGCCTAACACTGAATCAAACTGTAGTCTCAGCATATTGGGAGGTTTCTCTGCCCAAGATGAAACATAGGTGCCATCTGTTTCAATTACACTAATCACAAGGAGACATAACATTGTCAACTGGCACTTCTTAATAGATTTGGGGTTTTAAGACAGTTTGAAGAGAAAGAAAGCAGCTCATGATACACTAGAGGCAGAAGGATATTTAATACTCTGTAGTCAACAGCACCAACAAGTCAGGCAGGCCTTGGACAAACCAGTGCTGGAACCGCCCCCGCAGGAAAAGTAACTTTTGCTTTCACTGAAGTCAGAGAAAAAAGCGTCCCTACGTTTGACATAGTTGAAAGAGCACTTTGTAACTAAAGGCATTTCCTAAAGACACTAACCAAGAACATGGTAAGTTAATCATGGAAGTTTGCCATTTTTACCTTCTAATTTCAGAAAACAAAGAGAAACATTTTTAAAAACACCCCACAAACAGAAACATTGATATGGGGACACACACACTTGTCAGGCTATAAAAGAGAAAATTTGGACAGAAGGAAGGTAAATATTTACCGATTCCATAGTTGAAAGCTGTCGTTAGCAGGACATATATTAAAATCCAACAGAGGTGTGTCCCAAAAACGCTGTGAAATCTGAAAAACACAGAAATTGGTTCATTAAAAAACAAAAATACATGATTTAATTTTATTCACAAGCACGCTGTATGTAGTTTGTGGAGGCTACTAAACACAAATTCTTGCCTAATCCAGGAATAAACTTTCTGATAACGAGTCTGCACAAACAGAAGAATAACAGAAACTGAGGAGGGCTTAGCAGAGCATCAGCTGAGTTCCATAGCTTTCTGATAAGAGATTATTAGAAAGTGTACTTGTCTCAAGGTTTCTGTGTGTGGTTACAGTCATTTTATTTACGAAAAAAGGTATGTCACCCCTCAACAACGATCAACCAACAGGCCGGGCAGGGAAGAGTGAGCCTGCCATGGCTGCCCTGTGCGGGGATTTCACTTTCTTGACTAGCTTGTATGGAATTACCTATGACACAAGCCCTTTCTTTTCAAGCATATCTTGGATCTTTGCTCTGAACAGCAGCTAAATCTATCACAAACCCACAATTTAAACAGCTCTTTGCTGCACCTCTCAGAGATGTTTTTCCAGCTACAAACTCCCAAAGTGAAATTCCCAACGCCAGGCAGGAACCAGCAGGATCTCTCAGCTCCCAAGGCAAAGGGGAATTACATTCATTAACTAGGCGACTCAACCGGTACATGAAAGGGTTGGCAGGCGATTCCAAGTCCAAAACCGAGCACCTGAACTCTCCCCCACTTCTCACGCCAGAGGAGCGCTCAGCCGGACGCTGCCGAGCAGGCTCGGGCGACAGTCACGTCAGCGCAGGCAGAAACCCGGCTGCCTGACAAGCGCCAGGGCTGCAGTGAAACGCAGCCCATCTCATGAGTCACCACTGCCCGCGCACCCGACGGGCACCTTCGCTCTGAAATAAATTTCTCCCCCAGCCAGAGCAAACTGGTCTGCTCCAGCTGAGATCCCAACACAAGCCACGGTCGTTATTCCAGTGATGCATCTAGCTCCCCAGCTGCAAAGGGGATGAGTTTCAGACAGCATAGCTCAGTAGGAGCCCCAACAAGTCATAGGAGCAAGGGCAAGCCTGAACACCGGAGAAGCATGTCCAAAGTTTGTGATGCAGAAGGACCAGAGAGGCTGGGCAGAGCCCAATGTAAAACACTGTCTTACCCCAGATTCATATCTACGAGGAACCAACCACCTTCCAGATATCTCCTCAGTATTAGCAAGTTCTTACTTCCCCTAGCAAGGGACCTGTAAATATGGGACAAACCTGTGCTCTAAGCAAAAGGAGGATTTCTTCAAAACGTGCACGAGGTCTGAGCTTCTTCCGTGCTTCCACAGTAAAGGAACTTCATGAAAACAAAGAAGCCGATGCCACACTTCAGACTACAACTACAAAAGCTCAGCTGTGCTAGGCACTGGTCCTTCTGCAGCTCAACTGGGGTCTACGCAAGCCAGTTACGGGGTTAACATCCAACTCCAGTACTGCTCACTGCCAAATTCCCCACTCAAAATCTCATGTCCTGTCTGATCTCTAGACTCTGAAACCACGCCAAGAGACACCATGACCAACCCCTGTTCCAGCTGACAATGGAAAAACTGGATTTCTTCCAAATTACCTTTTCTTCTAAATGGAGAAGTTCTAAAAACTCACATATATAAAGTTACAAATCAGGAAATGCAAAGTACAAAATGTATTCTTTTCAGCAAAACCAACCAATGCTTTTATTTCCTTTCTCCATTTACAGCTGCCCCTTACAAAGAGCTAAAGACTGCCCAACTCGCACAGACCATCTCAACTCCTAGGTCCATCACATACTGGTCCTTATCCTCCTTCCAGTTACACTCTGCTTCTTGTGCTCCTCTAAACCCTCTCACATGGATGCCTTTCCCATGGAGCTCCTTTCGGGCATCCAACCACTACTTCCTAAGTCTTCTTTTAATCTATTATCCTCTCAAATTCTCCCTCTGCTACTTCAAGGCCCATGGGACCATGCTCCAGAGTTCGATGTTGCTTATACAGCAACAGATTTAGCTTCCTGTTTTTTTTCTCACATCTTAGCCAGCAGGACTGGCCCATGTGGAGTGCGTGACACAGATTAATTTGACACAGTATCGCTGCTTTTCACCTTACAAAGGACTTCCCTGATATAGCCTTTCAACAAGTCTTTACAGAACCATCCACAGAAGCATAGAATCATTAAAACAGAAAAGCCCTCTAAGATCACCAAGTCCAACCATCAGCCCAACACCACCACACCTACTAAACCACACCCTGAAATGGCACATGTAAACGTTTTTTGAATGCCTCCAGGGGTGGTGACTCCACCACTTCCAGGAGAGACCCTGAGGATGCCTGGGGCAGATGAAAAGTGGAAGAGATTGGCAATCCAAGGAGAGCCTCGTTTGCTTTGAGAAACTTTCACTCGCTAATGAAAAACTAAAGATGCCTGACGAGCAACACAGCTACGCCCAGGGCAGAGCTGCTACAAACTAGGCTAAAGGAAGTCTTAGGAACCACAGCAAGAAGGAGCAGGCCAAAATAAAACCAAAAAAAGCAAAGGAACACATAACGGCACATGGTCCTGACGCAAAGAAAGGAAATCCTGCAGCAGGGAAGCTTTTCCAGACAAGCAAAAGGGAAACAAATTAGTTTTCTGACATTTTTCTTCCAAAACAGTGAATGAGATAAAGACAGACAGCTATCTCATGTTTTTTCCAAGGCAAGAGAGCCCTGGGGCCCTGATGGATCCCCTGATGGGGAACTGCAGTCCTACAGAGCATGATGATAATGCTCACACACCATCTTTCCAGCATGATTCCCTCACCCCTTTTATACTCTTCTCCTCCACAACAGAAGTCACAACTCTAATTAGAGCGATTCACTTAAACAGAGATAAAAGATAAACTGGAGGGGAAAAAAAGCCCAACTTCCAACTAATTATCTGGAAAATCAGTTGCTGCCTGCCGACAGTGGTTACTACGATCAATTGTGAACAAAGTCATCATAACGGTCTACAGAAATCTTGTCCCACCACACTGGAGGTGTGACGCTTAGGGACACAGTTTACTGGTGGGCTTGGCAGTGTTGGGTTCACAGTTGGACTCAATGATCTTAAAGGTCTTTTCCAACCTAAACAATTCTGTGACTGTGACAAATGGATACACAATTTGCATCTGCTTCCTGGCCTACACAGAGCCATTTTATTCATTACTCAGCTCACACATAAAATATACATCAGGTATTGTAACACTGAAACATTGACTATGTAAGAGCCAGGTACCTTTCACAACGAACACTGTACCACTTCTTAATGAAACGGTTATCAAATTACTTACAAAGCACAGCAAATACTTGGGCAGAAAATGCCCAACACAGATCACAGGCAAAATCTGACTGGTAATATGTATTTGGGTCATTCACACAATGTTCCTGTTGTGCAGAACCCAATGTTTCTATTCATAACTGACTTTACTTCCAAAACCATAAAGTGTAATTAATAACGTTAGACACCTTTATCCATCCAATTCTCTTAGCTTTTGCCTGATGAAAATGTATCACTCCACAAACCGCATTACTGCCCTTGTTTCCCCTTCTGTGCACCGACAACGCTGACGGTTGGACAACACTGACACATGCCAAGCTAATGGCATCTCATGGGAACCGTTCTGCAAAGCAAAACGGCAGACCCTCAGCCCTCCTTTGGGTTGAAACAACGATATAAACACCAAAAAAGTACGTACTCAAGGTGGCCAGATTCTGGTTTAAAATAGGTTCAGTTATTCAAGGCTGTGATGTTTTGTTTCAGAGTAAAATAAAGTAATTTGGAAACTCTGGGTAGTTCCATTAAAAAAATTAAGTTCTCCCACTAACTTCTGCTCTTTCATGTATAAACTCATCAGTGGGGAATGCAAAGGACATCACTTCTTCTCACTGCACTCTCAGGCAGACCAGGAAATTTAAGATTTAGAGCACATAGCGCAACTTTTCCTAGCGCTCACTGAAAAAATTGGGAATCAAGTCATTCAAGCTTGTTTAATAAAAAGGTGTCTCATAACTTGACAGAAATCAGCGTTTGAAGATTGAAGTTGCTTTACAATCACAAGATGACCTGATAAAAAAATGTGTACCTGCATTCAGGTTAACTATGGACTGTTTACACCAAAGCATCGGGGCGGGAACCTGAGATCTGGTGAGGGAACAGTAACTGGTCCCAGCCGCGAGGCAGGAGGTGCCTTCATGGACTGACGTCAGCCACAGAAGAACAAAACTAGATGGGTTCTGGGCAGATACCAAGTCTCTTAGAAGGGTATCTATTAAAAATGCGTTCCAGATTCAGCAATTTTATAGATCCCCAATGTCATCAACTGAATGTTAAAAGGGTTCTACTCCAATTTTCATTTTACAGGGAGCAAGAAAGCCACCGCCTGCTGAAGTCTCATTTCAAACAATCAAGAGACCAACCTCCACAGAAGCGAGCATATTTTTTCTTATTAGAGCTCCTTGGAAGCAAAAAGTAAAACACTGTACTTTGATTTAAAGACAAACTTGCATCCATTCAGCTTTCATGGTGATCCAGAATCGAGATGTATAACAGGATACCAGTAGGAGATGAAGATTCTGGTTTAGACCAACTTCTGAATGGAAAAAAAAACCCTCTCTCTAGGGAGCAGGACAGCCTTTTTCCACAGCTCTCATCTGCTTCACTAGACATAATTTCAGGAAGAGACAGAATTTCAATGAGGCATCTTTCCAAGGGCTCCAGTAAAAACACACACTGGGGAACACACAAGGCGCTTTCAGATAAGCTCCACTACCTCAGACACAGAACTCAAGGAGGTACAACCACAACAAATTTGGATGGAGGGGAAATCCAGCAATGTTTTCCAACGCACTCCATAGGCACACGAAGAACAACCCAGTGAGACTGCCTGCACGGCTTTATGTGGCAGCCTGGGTACCAACACTCGTCTGTCACCCTGCTGAAATGATGAAAAAGACCTATTCTCAGAAATTGTAAAACCACATTACAACTCAAGAATCTGAGAAAATTGAGGGAGGGGGAGAGAATCCATAAGCAAACAGCACTACAAAACCCACGCACTTATCAACTGCACGTCTTCCAGGAGTATTTGTAGGTACCTTCTGCAACAACAGGGATTATCTTCCTGCATGGTTACAGCATCCAACTCTGTTCACAATCCAAACAAGTGCCGGAGCACAGAGGAGAAACTGAAGGGCCACATACACAGGAACCACAGCCTCCACTTCTTCCTACGGTCTTTGCTCGCATCCCTTGAGCGCCAAGAGCAGTCCTAACCATTGCAGCATGGAAAGCTTTCCTCTGGCCCCTCCAGGGGACAAACAGCTAAGAAAGATTATCAGATTTGGGGCAATTTCACCCAAGAGCCTGGAAAAGCACAACTAGAGATCACTCTGCACTGCGCTTGGGACTATTTAGAAAGAGAAGGAAAAAGGAGAAGTGCTGCACTAGAGATCTGAAGGGAGGGAGAAAGTTGTTTCTAAGAAATATGCAGAAATTGGAGATAAATAACTTGCCTTTAACTGAAATGCCCTGGATCCTATCAGCAGCTTCCAGACCAACCATCTCCAAACACACAGACATTGAGCAAACTGTTACGGTCAGTGGGACCACAGTCACCATCACTCACACATCATCTTTAAGAAAAAATTTCCAGCAGTGGCATGAGCTGCAGAAGGTGCCTTTCACTGCAATCTACAAAGCAGCAAATATTTCTGCAGCAATCATGGTAGCCAACTATACTCATGCAGTACCAGTTACTGACGTGAAAAAACAAGGTGCAGAGAGAAATGCACAAGTGCTTAAAACTAAAAAAAAAAGGAAGAAAAAAACAACCTTAAAAAATGTTTGATTGTGACAAAATTGTAGCATCGAGTAAAATTTCATTTGATATCTTTCAGAAACTAAGTAGGTAAGTTATTCTTCGTCTCAAAGTTCCTTTATTTTGCCCTGCAGACAACATGCATGCTGAGATCTACATTTTTTAAAGCTCCTGTCATCTTTGCCACTTGATAAAAATATGAAATAACCTGATACTGTCCTCAAAAACACATATCAAGATACTTACATGTGGGCTGAAGAGACTAAGGCTCAATTTATCCCATCAAAATAAGCGTGAAGGAAGGGAAAGATGTGGTTCCTATGGAACCAAATTGTTCTTTAAGTGTTTTAATTGAAAGCCTGACACGAACAACAGCCCACCAGAAACTGGGGTCTGACAATAGCCTAAATTCAGAAACAGACAAGCTGTTTACAGACTTGCCATGAATTAAAAGAATCCAGGATCTGTTATGTCAAATTACTGTTTCCAATGCGTTTCAGGTATTCCTCAAGATTTGTGCTTTTTTCAACTCATTTACGATACTCATTACACACTCAGTTTCATCATAACTACTCTTGGCTGACCCCAAGAAATCATCACACACCATTGCTGTCCACTTTATAAATCCTCCAAACACCAGGCTTGCAAGGAGAACACGAAGCGATGCTTGCGCACGCTATGTTTGTGTCTCCTTTTATAGCAATCAGACTTGAGAAGTTCAAATCAAAATTCTGTAGCTCGTTCCAGCAGGTCAAAAGGTAGCACAGATGTGTAACTACCTTTACATTTGTACTGCAATAAAGTAAAAAAATAATTATGAGCAGAAGCCTTGTGTTTCACTGAGCTTAATCCTCGCGAGAACACACAATGCGCAGTTCAGCAATGAACCCTGAAGTTACTGTACGTTCCCACTTTATAACTGGTTATCTGTTCACGTCTGACATTTAAAGTTGTCTGTCCCTAAAAAACACAAGCATGTTCCCTCACCTCTCCTCCTTCACCCTTACCACCCTTCTGTGGCTTCTCCAATGAGTGGAAAGTATTAAGTCAAAACAGTTTCTGCAATTTCCTTAACCAACCCTGGCCTGAAATTCAAGGCTACAGCTTGCCCTTCTGTACCAGCAAGCAGAGACAAGACCCAGCCTGCCCGTCTGGAGGACACACTGTTTTCCATGCTATGATTTAGTCTGCAAGTTAAAAAAAAAAAAAAAACACTCCCCTAGCTTTAAAAAATATTAATTATCTTAAAGATTATGCAACTTTATCAGCAAATGGACAAAGAAGTCTCAACTGTACTACCAACACTTGCCTTTTAACAACGTTAACTTACACCGAGAGACCATCTCCATCACGGATGGAAGCAAAAAAATGCTTAGGCACCCAAAACCAGTTATCCACTGTCACATCAGCAGTCGGGGACACTACAGGCATCCTTGTTTATCAACCCCTATACTTCCAAACGATTCTCCAGACCCTTTCCATTTTTCTTTTTTAGAGCTCTGATATGACATGTAATTACCCAAGACTGCTGGGTCTTTCCAGCCAGGTTGAATCTCTTCCAAGAAGATGCATAATCAGGCTCATTTCTTTATTAAATGAAGTGCACGTGCAAAGCAAAAAACCCACTGCCTTGCTTTGGAAGAACACGTCATTATTCCCGGTACACGATCATACATGTTAAGCACGTCAGAACGTGTTTCTGAGAAAACCATCAGCACAGAACAGCAGCATCAGATCTGCTTTCAAACAACCTGAACTGGTTAGCTACCCAGACAGAAAATTCTACATCAAGATGTACAGAACCCTGAAGCTATTTATTTTAGTGTGTAGTAAGCTGTTAATCCCTAAGCCATTTGGAAGCGACACAGGATGCACAACGGTGTGGATTTTCAAAGCAGAACTGTTCCACGATTATTTTTAGTTCACACGAAAATGAGAAGAAATTGTAACCTCCGTATCCTCAACACTTGCTGAGCTTCATCTGAAAAGTAATAAATTTCCAATCCAATTATTCTGTAGTCAGATAATACAACGACAGTAGAAATGGTACTTTGTTTAAAGCTGAGGTACAGCAGCATGCGCATAGACACATAAAACAAAGGGAAAGACAACTGAAAATGAAACATATTATGAAGCACTGCCCAGGAAAACACTTTCTGGTCATCACAGAAACCAACAGATGAGAAGAACGAGTAAAAGGTAGGGGGCAAAGACAACAAATGCTCTTCTTAGAGGAAAACTTGACTACGGGAGCCAACAGCATGAACAGTAACATTCCCAGATGTTCAGTATAAGGTTTGTGGGAAATGTAAAAGAAATTAATCAAGTGCTAGAAAACTCAGTGTATATTCAAAAGAATTTAAGTTTAACAAAAACCAGCCAGAAGGTCACTCAATTCCTGTCCACAGGCACCCATAAAAGAATCACAGCAGATTCATCCCACAAGCAAATAGAGCAGCAAGTTTCTTTAGCTCACATTTGTCACAGCCACCCGAGAAACCTACTACCACTTGTGCTTAAAAACAAAAAAAAATCCCAGTCACCTCAGGGAATCTCTACCATTTGAGATCCAAAAGATGCATGATAAAGAATATGCTGATGCACCATCAAAAGGGGAACCCAAAGGTGAATTTTGAGATACAGCACTGCCCATCTTTGAAAGCTCAAAACCCCCATCATGCTGAGCAGAAGGAAGTCAGGCTACAAAATCCTGAAGCTTCAACTTGTCCTAATTAAGCTCAAAGATGCTGGCCCTCAACACCCCAGTGAAGACAAGGAGAATGTTCTCTGGCATTGAACTAGTAATTTAAGGTTAAATCACAGCTGCTGTCATATTTCGGCTTCCTCCTCCTTTTCATTCCTCCTAAACACAAGTCTGAAGAGGGACAAAGACAGATGTCCATCATTAGAGTGAACATCTTCCCAGTAACTTCAGTGAGAGCCCTTTACTCGTCTGCTCCACTCAAATTCCTTTTGTACGTCCTTCTAAAGGAAGGAAGGAGGGTTAACAATGCTACCAGGCTAGGAAGCGCATGACTTTATTTAAAAATACGAGTCTGCAATTTCTTACTCTGTGCTCAATTTTAACACATTGAGAAAATTCAGACCATTCTCGGGGAGAAAAAGAGTGACAGACAGACACATTTGCCACCTTTACAGGCTCAGATACTTGCAACCATGCAATTCAGTGACAAATTGGATACAGGTTACTATTAATAACTGAACTATTCCTTTCCTCTCTGAAAGCTGATTTGTAAAAAGGATGCATGCATCCCATTTTAAAACACACTAATTAGCCAAGGAGGAGTCAAGGAAGTCACTGCTCAGCCTTCAAGAACAGACATGGTTTCTCTCAAAGAGGAAAAAAAAAACAGAGCAAACTTATCCCAGGAGTACACATTGCTCGCTCCACGGAACAGCATACAACCTCCTCAGCCAAGAAAATTATGTGTAGTCACACAAACACTACAGCCTGAGACTTCAGCATCTCGGATACGTGTTTCTGTTCTTAAGCACACGCAGGTCTCGCTGAAAGGCTCGTGACCAGACACGTGCAGCCATTACAAGCACCAGGCGACACCGTTCCCTGCCACAGCAGCAGACCCGGCTCCATGACTCAGGAGGTCCTCAGAAAGCAACATGAAAAATGCGACTGTTAAAATGTACTCAAGTCTTCCATTTCCAGAGTCATGACAAGTGCCTTACAATCACCTCAAATTACATAGTAAGGAGACAGCATAAAGGGAGCGCCTCCCTGATTTACACTCAGCATCTCCCCGCTATTGCCCGAATCCTGGCAAGTTAAGGTCAGAACAAAAAGAATCTTCAAAAACACCGCATAAATTGAAAGCACCTACAATTCCCACTGATTATTTTTTTCCCCTTTTATTATAAGCCCTGAACACATTTAAGTAGCAGTTGCCATCGTTAGAGAAGTTGTTCCCTTCCCATTTTCCATTCTCCTGCAAAGCAAACACCCTGGGCAGCGGCAGCAGGTAAAGGCAACGAGGTGGCAGGCTGGCTGCAGCAGCCTCCTCCGCTACGGACACAGGTCTGGAAAACAGCAAGAAGAGGGCACAGGCCACCTCGGCCACAAAGACTCACCGGAGAGCATTACTACATAATAGAATAAGGAAGTCAAATGTCTGTCTGTGTACATCTGTTTAACCCAGAACCCAGCGCCTCCAGAGGGGCTCGAAGTTACTGGTTGCAGCTCAGTAAAGCTGAGCAGGGAGATCTCTGGATCCTCGGCTTCTCCCTCAGGCACTGCTGGAGCTTGTCCGTAAATCAGCTTAACCTGCCAGTCCAGCAGAAAACCTACTCATCTTCCCCTGCCTACCAGTCTCCCACCTCGGAAGGGGCTGAGCTGGCTCACGCACCCCGGAAAGCAGCCGGGAGGCTGAGGGACTCCCCCCTCCGCAACAGCGATGAACGGCTCCGGCCATGCCATGGAACCGCACCCCGAGAAAATCCACAAACATAGAGCAAAAGGGCATATCCCTTCCTTCAAACACATCGTCGTCCAAATAAACAGCACAGAGGGTGGCAAGGAAAGCGTTCAGAGGACAAAAGGACAGAGTTAGGATTAAACCCAGTCCCTTGATCCCCAGCCAAATGGCCTACCCATAAGCCCACGCAACTTCCAGAGCCAATTTAAAATCCTGAGTGTGCTATACTTTAGGTTATAAAATCATATTTAGACACACAGTTGAAGTGTTCTTTGCTCTGCTGGTGGCTAAAAACAATCCCTTTGTCATCAAATCTTGCTTCAGCAAGCTGACGTGACGTTTTTAACTCAGGAAATAAGATAATTATGGTTCAAGGTAAACAACTACAACTATGCATCACAAACAGTTTCTAATTTTAAGCCCAAGTCCCTCTAATGCCATCCACATTTTAAAGAAACTTTCCCTATAAATGGTTTAGGCTGAGTAGTTTGTGCCTGAGCCCTACTGTGGATCAGGATCAACAGTGAGTTTTGGGAAAACAGGGCAGGCATAGCAGATAGAAGTCTGGCAAGATGCGGCAGGTGAGCTCCTGTGTCAAAATCCATCAAGGTAAGCCAAACATGAAAGGAGAGAAAATACACTCTGAATCTTAAATAGCTTGAGAGGTGAAAACTGCATCTCATAGCTCTTAGGAAGACGCAGAAAACAGTAAGAGCGGAGACCAAAGCTAACATAGTTACGCAATGCTTGCTGCAAGTCATTTTACATCCCAGACCTCAAACGCCCCACTGCAGCTTCCCCATGGCACAAACAGCCAGAATCCAAGTTATAACTCACTGCAAAATTATCAGCTACCGAGACGTTCAACACAAGGCAGTAAACTCGCCTACAGCCATCCACGCTGTGTCTAAACTAGCCCTTACCCTGCTGCTACCAAAAAACGCTCTCCGAGTTACTTAGAAACAGAGCCCCACAATCAACAGAAGCATCGCTGCTGAGACTTCGTGAGCCAGCAATGCTGAAGCACAACATCTGAACTTGTCTGAGTTACAATGAGGTATTGAGGGCAGCAAGCTGTCTGTCTCCAAGATGAATCATACACAGAGGTAGCAATAACTCCTAATACTGCTCATAGGTGTTCGCCTGGTAGGCTTTCATTCTTCCTCATCTGAAGAAAACAAAGGCTAAATTACAACCAAATCAACACAGCTGAAAGAGAATGTAGTAGAACAAGTGAGACCTGATACCAATGAAGCCTTCTTCAACAGTTGTGCTCAGAACCATTTCAACAGCAAGCTGCAAGAACGCTGTTGTTCCTGCAGAAGACTGAACAGTGAAGAGGAATCATGTGTGGAAGCCTGCAAAGCCCCGGAAGAGCCTGCTCCTCCAAAACTTCTCGTTATTAAACACTTTCAAACAACCCCACCCCATCTCTGCTATTGTTGTCAGAAAGGGAATTCCAAACAGAACAATTATTTCCACCACATTTTTCTGTTGGAAGAAGAAAAATTGCAATACTGCACAGCAGAAACACAATTTTGCAGTTCATCCAGTAACACAAGCCGCCTTCCTAAAGAAAAAAGCATTAACATGCCTTGAGCTCGTTGTGCAGCAGCATGAAGGTATTTTTAGCTACAAACATTTGAAGGCAGCAGTATGGTAGAAGTCTCCTAGGTTGAAGCCAGCCGTGGGAGGTTAATCTCTCTGCACCCTGGAGAGGGCAGTTCATTAAAGAGGCTGTTCAGAGCAGAAGGAAACAATTCACCCGCTCCCTGAAGAAATCCCTCTTCCCACGACTTGCACACAAGGCAGCTCCTCTGAACTCTCCACCACCCCACATCTCGTCCCAATTTGCACCACTTTCTTTGGAACAGCACCATCTCCAAGCTGTGTTACGAAGGATGCTCTCCTTCCAGATACCTATCACAATTAGCAAACCTAATTCAATGCTGTCTTCAAGGCACAACACACAGGATGAAAAACAGCTCAAAGTCAACCCAAACATCCAAAAAAGAAAAAAAAAAAAAAAGAAAAAAAGGAGAGAGCAGGACAACAGCCTGGCTTCACAATGTTTTAGTTACAATGAACACTTTTTCATGACTTCTGATATCAGCTGTCAGACCAAACCCAAGTGCAAATAAGTCAACCTTAAAATATTCTCAAAGTGAAGCTTTGGAATCAAACGCTCCCTCTGCCACTAAAGCTGCTCTGCCCTTCTGGTGCTAATGAACTACTGTTTAACCCAGAACTCAGGTGAAGGAGCCCATTCAGTGGTTTCACAAAGGTAACTTAGTCACCACATGTATTAGTTTATAGCTACAGCTGCACTCACATCGCAATTCATCAACAACCCTTCAGGACCACACCTTTAGAAAAACACACCTCAAAGTTCTGCCGAGATAACTGCCTGGGACCTGGGGAGAAGTCAGAAAACATCAGCTGTCTCCAAGTTAGCCATCATACACACCCGTTTCTATACAAACTATAGGGTCATGCGGGGTTTTTGTTTGCTTTAAACAAGTTAAGCAAAGTGCTCCGCTATGCTCGGTCAATACAACACCCCTTTGATGTGAACCACCATACACCTCTACTTCATTCCTAAACAAGTCTGTTCCTATGACGTTGGAAATATCTAGTCAACATCACCTCAAAAAGCTCCCTCCTAATATTTTCTTATGCTATTACCCATTTTAATACTTAACTCTCAAATAAATTACCTCCCAATTATAAAGTATTTGGTACAGAACACTTGATTTTCAGGTAGCTGAAGTTATGCAAAAATGAAATATAATTCAAATAAACCTACAAATTACGGAGAGTTGGTGTCCACCTTCCAGGACGTGTTCCAGGCCAGGTTGGATGGGCCTTGAGGTCAGATCCAGTGGGAGGTGTCCCTGCCCACGGTGGGGAGGTTGGGACTGGATGGGCTTTAAGGTCCCTTCCAACCCAAACCATTCTACAATTCTATGATTATTTCAAGCAAGTCCGACCGTGCCACCCGATAGCTGAGATGCTGGCATTGTCAGAACGCAGATTATATTACTGAAAAAGAGGAAAAACGCAAGAAGTCTACGAGAGACACAAAAGTCCTCACTACAGCCATGCCATTTTCCAGCGTTTTATTAAAATTAGATTGGCCTTTGAGTATGAATCACATCTGCTTCTTGTAAACAGCAAAAGAGCACCAACATCATACAGTGAGAGATGAAGAAATACACAAGGGGAAAGAGGTGAGTAACATCTATTAACAAGGTTACTCCACACGCACAGCACACACCGCACTGGGCTTGTACACCTCAAAAAATAGTTAAATTTCTCATAGCTCACAGTTTGCACGGAAGGCAAGCAAAATTGTACTAAAATATGGTGTGTAGGTATAAGAAAAATAAAGCTTGATCCAGCCCTGCTTCCACTCCTCAGCCCTGCCTCCTCCGAATGCTTTAAATAGGATGTTATCACTACTTGTTTATATGCCACTGCAGGAAAAAAACGCTCTGTTTCTTAATACTGCATTACAGAACAAAATGTTACTCAATTCCTTCTGTAAAGCACCAAGAAATAACTGTGAGACCATCAGCATCTGAAAGCATCCACGTGCTGGAGTAATCCGGCCTTACGTAACTGACAATCGGTGTCCAACCACGAAGGGCAGGCCAGAACAGGCCAACGCATAAACTGTCTTTAAGACCAAAGACCAAACTAAAAATTCATTTTGAAGAGTTAGGGAGGCAAGTGGAAGTCCTGTCTCTATGTTACCATTTCAGGTTTCTGCCATCAAAGTACACAGACAGAAGAGAATCCCATGAGGTTGATTTTCTCTCCTCTGGCTCATCCTGTCAAAGCAAAACCGAATCATTTGCTAACTGATAAGTGCAGTTCGAACTGATGCCGCCGTGGTTTTTCCCTCGGCAGCTGGAAGGCAAGTTCTTCCAAGGTTTCCACAAGCCATGGCCACAGTACCCAGCGTGCAGTGTAACACAGAGGCAGGAGCTAAAGCCCTAAATCTCCTCTCCATCAGGATGTCCTGCTACCTGCAGCTGTAAAATCAGCTCCTCACCACCAGCTGCAGTGGGCATAACGCTCACATCTTCATGATTGACTCATGAGTGACTGTAAATCAGATGGAAACGTGGGCACAGGTCAGAAGAACAGCAGCCACAGCGTTAGGCAGGAATGGACAAGGTGGCCAAATATGAGGGCTGCAAAACAGACCCCCAAACGCAGACAGGCAAAAAAGATAACTAAAATCCATCCTCATCGTCTTCTATCTGATTTTAGCCAAAAGGAAACGTATTTTTCCTTATAAGCATGATGAACTGCTGGGGTACTGCTCTGTTAGACAAAGCTCGCTGTTCCACGGCACAAGGCTTGGGGTGAGGAGAAGCCGTTTGCTCAGCTGCAGTCATCGCAATAAAGACACAAACATTCTTATGAAAAGCAAGTCAACTTTTTATGCACAGATAAGGAAAACAAATGTTTCATTGCTGTGTTTCAAGCGTTTGAAAGCTTAAACTGAACCACAGGAAAGAGCGCTACTAGTCAGGCTATTACAGCAAATAAAATGAAAATGGAAAATGAAGTCTAACAAACATTAAATTTCAGTAAATACGCATCAATTCCACAACCACTGTAATACGTACACAGTTCTTATGACAAAACTTGTGAAGAACAGAAAAGCACCCTTGGTAACTCTGAATATTAAGCTGAGGTACCACAGGCATCTTACAGTTTATATAAATGAAGTGCCTCCCACAAATAATCATGGTTCCTTCAGTGCAAACTGCAGCGTGATTAACAGAGGTCCATTATAAAGGCAATGCATAACCCAGCTCCTGCGAGTAGTCACTGCCACATCGGACTGCGTTTCTATGGCAACCAGGGAGGAAAATATAAAGCAAATTACAGTTAAATGAAAATTATTCTCCATGACAATATATGTTAATGCAGGAGCATTTGCGGGGCCATTCTGGATAAAATGTTTACATTCACACATGTGTTTACAAAAATAAATAAAAGGCAGGCTCTACCAGCTAATGGATCATCCAAAGATAGGGAGCATAGTCCTTTTTTTTTTTTTTTTCAAGTTTTAACATATTCAGAATAAAATTCTTCATGCTAACAGTGTGGAAAACAAACCCCCTTAACAAAGGTGTTTGCACACTCACAGTACACATTCTTTAAAAAACAGTGTTTCAGGAGATCTATTACGTAGGTTTTTTCATGTTGTGATCTTTTAATTTTTCTGGCTGCAAACAAAGAGCACATTTATACCTCCTCATCCCAGGAGAACGTGTTTTAAACGAGAGCCTAAGTCACTCAGAATATTTATAGGGATCTGACTGAAACAGGAATAGTGACTTATTTTAATCAGCTATAACTTACTTATTGAAAACTGAAAAGTGTTTTATACCTTAGAGTTTGTGGCAGTGACTCTCCAGCTCGGAGAATCCTAGATCTCATCACAGTGCAAAAGCAGCTCAAGTCAATGAGAACCCCCTGTCAGATGTTTTTACAAAAGCCTGCAATTACGCCTTTAAAAGGTTATCCTGCTTTCCCACCATGACCACTTAGCCAAAAAAACAGTCCTTTTTTTCAGGGAATATCTCTGAGGTTTTAAATATCTCCTGAACCATGAGAGAAGTTAATTGGAATGAGGCTCCTGCAAGAGGCAGCCACTTATTTATTTCTTTAACTCCCTTGGCTTGCACCCCAAAGAAAAGCCCAAAGAAGGAAAGTAGGTTATAAACTGACTTACAGTCTCTTCGCCACTCTGAAGCGCCACGTTTTAAGAACGGTTTAAAATACTGCATTGGAAACCAGCCCCCCTCTCAGCCGCGTTTCACGGTTCCCCCTGCCAAGTTCCTTTCCCATGGAAATGGTCTGCCTGTTCTGCGAGTCACACAGGTGCAGGTTTCTTAGGAAGACCCAGAAAGAGCACAAGGCACTTTTTGAACTCGTTTCAGTGAGCTGGGAAACACAGAAGACTCCATTCACTCCACTGGCACATCTGAACTCACTCCGTACGCGCTCCCACTGACCTCTGCATCTGTCTCTTGCCTCCACCTACAGAACAATACTTGAATCATGAGGATCATAACTTTTTATGACAGTGGGTAAACTGCAATATTCTCCACAAGTTCACTCCACCCTGCACATAAAACTGCTCATAGGTTCAACCATAAAGCAAGCTACCGTCTTTGAAGTTCGACATGAAGCCCTGCACACATTATAAAGCTGATGTGAAGAAATGCAGCGTATTAACATTTTACGTAACCACACTCATGGAAAGCATCATTCGTTAAACATTTGGCGCGACTGTTGACAAAAACAAGTTAGGTCAGAAAGTATCTGGGTAACAAAACCCTTGGCCGGTGAGCTCAGGTTACCTACAAACACCAAATTCACACACCACCACACGTATTCCAGTCATGCTCCACTTTCCCTGTGGATCACTTGCTGCAGAGCCCACAGTAGCATTACCATTATCATTTCAGCTGATTTAGTCATTGAGCTCAGCAAAACCACGGCTCCCTCCATAGCAATACGCAGGCCATCTCCATACAATGCAACAAAAACAGCTATGAATCTTAATCTAAAGCAAAAAAATCTGCAAATCACTACAGCAGCAGTTGCTGGGTTCCTTTTAAAACCTCCACTAATCGCCACAATGGAGTTTCTACCGAAGCTCCTGCTGCAGCCGTGGAGAGGGTAAATGTTGTTTTCACAAAAGAACTTCTAAAAGCAGAGGCCGAGTGTCCGCAACAGCCAGTATTTGTATTCTCCACATGAATCAGGTTGCGTGTGCGTGTATGTGCACACACCACCCCCAGCAGTCTTCAAGCAGATGAATCCTACCAGGACAAGGTACCTTTCCCAGTGCCAGAGCTACCAGGACAGGTACCCCCCTTTCCACTAATGCCACCACATCCTTTTGTGGAGAAGTGGCAAAATGCATCCCTGTTAGAAAAGCCATTTTCTCTGTAAATGTGAGGAAACGCATGCTAAAGTGAAGTAAAATTGTAGAGAAAATGATGCAGTTTGCAGCATTCATGCCCCAGCAAACAGCAGGAGGTGCACGGGAAAGCCAGGCTGCGAGGCAATACTGAGCCTGCAACACTGCCAGCAGACCTCCTGTGCACCCTTCTCTATTGCAAGCTCCATCAAGTGAATCAGCAGCAGATGGAGAAGATAGCAGCTCTGCAGAGACTATCGGAAGGGTTCTTGCAGATCTCAATTACCTGCACTGCTCCCTCAGAGTGAATTCTGCCTACAACCACCACTGGTAACGTCATGGAAAAGAACTCATCGTTCACACAGAGGCCCAATCCATAAAACAGGAGATACAAAAAGCTGATCTGACCAGAGACAGTAGGTGCTGAGGGTGATGCAGAGGAGGTAATGAGGCATTAGTGATAAGCAGAGGCGCACAACTGCAGACCCAATCCTGCCAGCACCCCAAACCCTCATCCTTGGCAGAAGTCTCCATGCCCTTAGATCCTTCACCTCTCTGTTTTCAAGTGCTTTCCTGCCACCACGCAAAAACAAGGCCCAGATCTCAAGAGGGAGATGAAGATGCAGGATGATCTCAGAGAAAAGCAGGAACAGACAGGAGGGAAGATCAAAAGGCAGACAGGCTAAAATTAGAGAGAAGAATCCTAGATGAGGAGGACCAAGGCAAGTGCAGAGAGCCGAGCAGAACATCCATCAGATGAGGCTCTGGGAAAGTGAGGAACAGAGGCAAGAGAGAAGAAATATTACAGTGGGTGAAGTAGAGGAAACCAGCAGACAGAGCAGACCACAGAAGTAAGTTCAGCATTCTACGACAACAACCTGTAGCCTTCTAACTAAGGATCACTACTCGGCACACCAGGAAAAAGCCACAAAGCTGACTTCCCACCTGATCTCATCTCCCCTAGATGAGGACTAACTCACAGGCAATTCAGCTCTCGCCACAGAACAAGTTTAACAGCCCGGCACTGGTACTGATAACAGGGGAAGGCCATTTACTTCCCCACCACAGCCCACAACAGAGAGCAGCTCGGAGCAATGCAGAACACCCCACATGCTGGTGAGAAAGCCAGAAGCCTTCTGGGCTGCTTGCAAAGTGGAGCACAGGAAACAGATCAGAGACCAGGACAGCCATGGCAAAGAACCCCAACGTGCACCAAGAGACAGACTACCGCAGAGAAGGAAACAAGAGTAGGTACAGCAGTTATCGGCTACCTTAATTCTCAAACGTAGCACATTCTCACATCTCCTTTCTGAGCTGGTAGGACAAGAAACAGCATGAGTTGGAGTAAAATGGTCAACGTTCAAGAACAGGTTCTCATATTCAAACCTGGCTAGCACAGTCTGCTGAGAAAGGTAAAGTTTAACACACAAAGCAACACAGGCTCACTCATAACAGACCCACGATCTCATTCGGATAAAGCTATCTGCCTGTGCCTCGCTGCAAGATGAAACCGAGGAGACAGCTAGCTATGGAAGGCAGCTAAACACTGTAACCAGAGCACCAGCTTGCCCACTGGTATTTAAACAACCATAGCACTGCCACGAGCAGGATGTTTGCTTCCCACCCCCCGCCTTTCCCCCCGCACCTACCTCTATCTTTTCCCAGCATCCGCACGGCTAATCTCATTCAGCTATCTAAAGATATAACTATAGCAGTTCTTCATAAATAAGCTTACATCTTCAGTCTGTCCAAGACCTGACGCAACGGCAGAACGACAGTCGGTGCAACAAGCGCTGTGTGTTGTTACGATAACGTTGACATTTCACAATCTGCAACAGCCACCATCCTGCACAACGTGGAAAACACCAGACCGAAAGTGTAAAGTCTACCCAAAAGATTACTCCTTTTCATAGGACACAGTCACTGCCGCAGCCAGCAGAGTATTGGATCTGTTGCCTCCTCCCTGTAGGAGGAAGCTACCAGGAGGCCCTTCCAGACGGAGAACTTCTTTAGAACTTTATCTTGGCTCCTCCCAGACCTAACCAGCCTGCAGAAAACCCAGCTACTTACTAGTAATTTGGAGCTCCTGGTACAACTTGTTTACACAGAGCAGGTCATAGGATAGGCTGGAAGGTGTAAGCAGGATATAGTTTTTATGGCTCTGAACTTCTGCCCAGATAAGCTGATAAGGCTCTGTGCGCAGGGGGAGGGGAGCACTTCCATGTGTGCTGTATTTAAAACAAAGATGCACCATGAACTGCAGTCGAGCATTTTATACCGAACAATGAAGCTTCCATTCGCCTTATTTTCCTTTAAAGCTATTTAATGTATTTTTTCAAGGCGTTCCTAATTACAGATACTCTCATTTCATATGGAGACATTCAGAGCAGCTCAGTAGTTCCCAAACCCGGCTCTGCAGCCTCCTGCTGCACAGGCTGTCAAGCCTTCAGGGAGCGGCTGCCTCTGGATCATGGTGAATTTTTTAAAGGGTAACATCTCCCTTCTTTGCCATGCTGTGACACAATTTCAGCAGCTTTATGCTGCTCTAAAGGTAAATTTTAGACCTTTTCTATACTGCAAATCTTCCAGTCTCTTATAAAAAAATAGAGCCAGCTTCCCTTAGCATTTGCTCCCCCTTCCTCCCCAATCACCCACAGCCATTTGACCACCTGCCAACACCACTGTCCTCAGCTGTGGACCTGAAGCCCTCCAAGGGCCACCTTAATCTTCTCAGAGCAAACCCAACGCAATGCAAGAGGAAAGGAGATGCTTTCTCACTGTTCAAATGCATAAGAACCTCCATTCCACGAGTCTACAGCTGAGGCAAAGCTTCTTTTACACATACTAAAAAGTTTTCTACCCTTTCTATTTTCAAGGTCTGTAAACTGTTGCTAAAGAAGAAGCAGGCTTGCCCTTTAGTCGCATATGCACCCAGCACCTGCATGAGCCCTCTTGCACCAAAGAGGAGAATTAATATTTCAGTGTTTCCATAAAATGTTGTAACCTCTGGTTTACTACCACAAACGCAATATACAATCGATAGCTCGCTCCTGCCACTGCACCGATTTAGAGTGGAAGATCTATTTTAAAAATACTAATCGGATAAGTTTGGTTTTCTTAGAGACAGAGGAAGAAAGGCTGCCTACAGATTTTGAGAGGATAAATAATTCAACGCATGAATGCCAAGGGCAGCACTGTACACATCCATATGGCAGGGACAATGCAGACGGTAATGTATGCTTCACATCACTACCCTGACAGTGCCTTCAACCCTGACCTAGAAAAAAACATCACTTTCTTCTGGCTACAGCAGCAAATTCACTCACAGTCATTGCTACCCCACAACACTAAGGACTACTGCACCCTTGGTTTTTACTTTGGGGTGGTCTCTCCTAAACCCTCAGTCTTCACAGACTGCAATTTCAGCCTTTGTTCACTACACTGTGAGTGGAACAACTTAACCACACCATGCACTCAACAAAATGAAAACCGCCTAAGCGAGACAGGTTTCAGAAGTCCTCTTCAGGAGCTCACGCTTTCTCACTACCAACAAAACTGAAAGGGGTAGGAAAGCCCAGGAGGGATCTTCATACATGAGCTCTGGCAAGAGCCACAAAGAGAGCAGGTGCAGAGGGAATGGGGACAACCAGCACCCATCCCAAGCCGCTGCACGGGTGCTGCAGAGCTGCAGGACTCCCGCACCGCACTCAACCAACACCAGACCACATAGAACACTACGACACCACCAGGGAAGCCTCCCTTTCTCTCCTCCATGACCCTCACAGCCAGTAACCCTGCGCTTGTAGTTGTTTCACACTCCCAAAACCAACTGTATAGACACCGCCCTGCCCCACTGTCCTATTTTGTTGGCGATCTGATTATTTCTCTACATTCTACAGTCTGGGGAAAACATTAAAGAACCAAGAGGAAGAATTCTGGAGCCCAAAACACTCGATATAATTAACTGCACCTTCTAACAGGATTATTTCCTTTCCTGACCCCAATTACTCCTTCAGTTTATTAAAGAGAACTCATATACACAGAAATGTTAACACCCTAAAGAGTCACATAAACAGAAAAAAGTCCGAGGGCACCATTATAAACAGAGTTAATGGAACTCAGTGATTGGAAATGGATCTTGAAAGCTGTCAGATCAAAGCAAGATCTTTTTCGTGTAAGGACTGCATTACCCTCAGAGCCACAGAGCTAATACCATCTATAAAAATATTTTGCTCAAGTAAGTTAAGAACAGCAGCGTTTCATCTGTCAAAAGGTGCTAGGCTTTTATGGGATTAGCCATTCCACATCCAGCATAAAAATTAGAACAGATTTTTAAAAGCCCTCAGCTCAGCTGATGGAGAATACGCAGACCAACGTGTGTGCCTGCCTTCTTCACACACACTACATGCTGAACAGATTTTTCTCTGCTATTAGCATTTAAGCTTCTTTCTCTCTCTCTTTTTTTTTTTATACTCTTGTAAAGGATTACAAATTGGCATCACCTCCAACCAGCCACAGACCAAGCTGCTACCACCACCCAGGCTCAGGCAAATTAAGATTTTTAAATACCCAACAGCTGCACGAGAAAAATACACCAGAAAACACCAGTTCTCACACGGGAAAGCTTGGAAATTCCAGGTACAGTCCAATACACTGAAAAAAAAAACCCCAGCCTCCCGACCACAGGCGCCGACAGCTCCTTGCCCCCCTCCACAGCAGGCCACCACAGACAGCATTTTGCCCAAGTACACTTGATTAAGGCTCTGGCTGCACAAAACCATCCTGTTTCAGATGCCTGTGATTTCAAATAATTGACTACACAAGCTTTCCTCTAACATTTATGTATTTTTTATGCCCATGCATCAGCAGCATACAAATTACACAACACTTGGCTGAGAATCCCAGCGCTCTGCACCCTCGGAAAAAGCAGCTCCGTGTCGCTCATCTCTCTCGCAGGGAAAAGAAAATATTTAAAGGCTGCATACAAATCATTCCTGTAAAGTGTCGTGCAGACTGGTTTAAATTAGATAGGGTAAAAATATATGCGAGTTTATCACGAAACACTAAAATCTTTGCTATGGAGATACCAATTTCTCTCCACAGCCTTTTACAACTGAAATACATTCAATTCTCACTGGCGATGGAGGCAGCAGATGAAGCACCTTTACTAGAGTCTCCTCAAGGAAAGAGGATTAGAATAACAACCACCAGGTAAATATTTGCGAGCATTATTTCCTTTGCTGTGCTGAAAAGCAGTAATACCTGTCACTACTTGCTATGTATCTACCATCATTAAATCTTAATGCCGAGGAAGAATTTCAATCCATAAGGTAGACTGTCAAGCCTGAAATTCAGGTACTCGGCTCGGCAGGAGGAAGAGGGGCTCCAACCTCCTAAGCAAGCAGGCACTCGGTAATTTTACCAAATGTAATTACCCAGCTCCGGTCCTGTGTATTTCCTTCCCTCCGAGTAGGATTTCTTCACCACGTAATTAGAGCGTCCCAGTTAAGACTCAAGTCACCAATGAACATATTTTCCCCAAAACAAAACCACACGCACGCTTATAGAAGATTCAAGCACTGTTTCAAAGAAACACTGCCGCTTCCTCACGGTAACTTAAAGCTCTTCTTAGTGTTTGCCGTAGTCGCTGCACAGATCTAAAACCAACTGAAACCAACCCGCCACCGTGGGAGCCCCCAGCATCCTGGTTTTATTCCCCTACTTGAGCCACTTCACTGTTACAAAGTGCTGCCTTCTTCTAACATATAGAAAAGCAGGAGGTAATAAAAAAAAACCTTAGTACTTCAAACACATGTCCAAAAGCCACAACATAAAGACAGAGAATATAGATTAAACGCTGTAAAGATACACTTGTCAGGAGCCTGGCTTTGAAGTATCTGCAGGAAACACTGTCATCACGCAGCCATGTTGCAATTACACAGTTAAAATAATCACCACCAGTTGTAAGCAGTCCATCTGGTTTACTGAAAAGGGAACACTGCTGGTACAGTATTGATTAACACGACTAGTCTTCGCTGACCCTAGAGAAATACATTGTCTGCTCTACTGAGCAGTGGCAGAACGCGGCACGACGCTGCGATACGCTTGGTTTTGTTTAGAAACATTTTTTGGGACTTAGTCAGTTAAAACGTAAGTAGGAAATAAAATAACCTTAACAGGTTGCTCGCCACACACAAAGGAAAAAATGAAGGCCAGTGCTTTGCTGAAGGTCTTTTGGGGTTTGTTTTTTGACTTTTCATCCCCCATCCAAAACCAACATTCATCTTGGACAATCTGTATGTTTGAGTCTCAGAAAATGCTATTATAGCATCACAAAAACAAAAAGCAGCAAGTAAAATAAAAAAAAAAAAAAAGGCAATTTACCCTGAACCACGTTTTTATGAAATGGAGACACGGGCAAGAGTTCATTTTTAAAAGAAGAAGCAGAACTGAACAGTAAAACCAATTGTGAAACACTAAACCTTACATCTCCAGTTTCCAGGCTGTCACAGCCGCTAACATTTGCATGACCAGGGCTCCTACAATCGCTATGTAGAACAGAAATACGCAATAAAAAAAGCTAGGAACCGATCAAGCTGGAGGACAGAAACTGAAGGCTTGTACGGGCTCCAAACTCGAGCGCGTTGTTCGCTGCACGGGCAACTCAGCTTGCTGCAAATTTCACAGAGCAAACCCTTCGCACTTACTCAGACAAGTCTGGAGGTGATGCAAGTCCCAGCTAGCCTAATAATACAGGTTCACAGCAAACTCCACCAGAGCACAAACCGCCCTTTTCCAAGGAGGACACAGACAGGATGTGCCCTGGCACGTTTTACACCTTCCTGCGCTACCTTCTTTAGGACGAGTTCTCCTAGAACCAGAGACCCGGAGCATCTCTGCATGACAAAGGCTGAGCCCCACAAACCCCAGAGGCAGCTAAACCAGAGCAGACACTTGGACGGACACAGTGGCGCAAAGGCTCTGCTGTTGGGACAGACACGGGAAGGCCGTGAGGGGAACTGTGCTCTGCGAGGAGCTCAACCAGAGTCCCCAGTGTGCACCCACAACCCCACAGAGTGCGAGATTCCACCAACGGAGCGCTTCCCATGGATAGAAAACAGGTCACGTGGCTTCAGCAGCCACATTTCACAGGCAGAACAAAACAAGGTGCCCAAGAGTTTCCCTGCTGAGACAGAGGAGCCACTGTAGGGCTCACCCCACGGAGCATTTTAAACCCTTCCACCGCACGCCACCACAATCATTTAAAACCGCTCCAATATGCACCTTTAATCTGCCAGTAAATGTATTTTGTAACCACGCCAATTTTTTCTTTTTCAGTTAATCAAGTCAAATATTTAATTCCTGGTAGAGCACACACAAAAGAATGCATCGATGCTATTAGGAAACATGCGAGAATTAATCTCCTTTTCCCTCTTCATGACTCCGTTGAGTGTTTTTCACCCCAGAAAAAGAAAATAATTGGAGTGGTTACAAAAAACTGTTCCATTTTATGAACAAACCAGAAAAAAAAATTACATTTCACTCCAAGTTCCTTACATTCATACAGATTGCAGCACTTCTAGAAAGAACACAGCCACTACTAAGCCTTACATTCGTGAGATGTTTTCAGCTAACTATCTCTGCCCACACAGGGGGAAAAAAAAATTCACCAAAATGGTCTATACCCAATTTCAGAAGCGATCTCAGGAGGGAATTTTGCTTCAAGAGCTGCCTGGAATTTGTTCTCTGCCTATAGGGCCATGTCCCCAGTGGCAAGAGAGTACTTTGTGTACAAAACCAGGAGGGGGGGAGGAACCCTTTCCTGCAACTGGATATCAAAACAGACCTCCAAGCTTAGAGTAGAAGCCAATCCATAAACACACCGACTCTTGTGCCTCAATGAAGAGGCCGATTTTCATTCCGCACGCACAGCCCCTCACAGGACAGCTGCTCTCTCTGGGAAAGGGCAGAGGGCATCAAGGGCTCAGCTCATCCTGGCTCCTTCCGAGGCGAGGGGAGGGGGAGAGCAGCGATTTGCCTTTCTAAACACGCAATCAATCTACCGGACTGGGGGAGGTTAATTCTGGACTGCAGAAGTGCAGCTGTTTCGGGTTGGGATTCTTTTTTTTTTCCCCCCACTCTTTGCTAAGGGGCAAAGGTGTCGAGCAGCTCCTCCCCAGCACACAAAGGCTCCTCCAAGGAGAAAAATACCAAGCAATTTAAAGATTAAACTAGAAAATAAATAAATAAGCAGGGATCGGCCAGGCTGGCTGGCAGCAGCTCGGTTCAGCTCCATCCTCTGCGCACACACTCGCAGGGCTAACGCCTACCCAGGGATGATGAAATGGGAAACGGAAATTACCATTTCAGACAACTTTTGGTATTGTTCCTCCTAGCTCAGCACACACCCCAAAACGTGGGCTGCCCGCCCTCGTGTCCCCCCGAAAAGCCAGGGTGGATGGGGGGGGACAACACACACTGCGGCCTCAACCCCAGAGCCACTGTTTCTCCCACCCCATAACACACCCCACAAAATCCACTATTCCCTGGGCTCTCTCTGGGGCTCCACCACGGATCCCCTCAAACCCTCCTCACCCTGACCATCGCCCCCAAACCCTCCTCACCTTGGTCAGCTTCCCAAACCCTCCTTACCCTGATTAGCCCCCCTCAAACCCTCCTAACCTCGGTCGCCACCCCCCAACCCCCCTGGTCAGCCCCCTCAAGCCCTTCTCATCCCAAACAGCTCTCCCTCAAACTCTCCTTTTCCCCCTTAGCCCCCCAACAGCTTTTTCTCACTCCCAACACCTCCTCAATTCCTCCTCCCTCCACCAAAACCCAACATCCTCCTCTCACCCTCCATACGGGGCTTTCTTCTCCCACATCCCTTCCCGTTCCCGATGCCTCCCGCCCCGTTCCCGGTGTCCCCCTGCTCCCCCCTCCCCGTTCCCGGTGTCCCGTCGTACTTTCTCCCACCCCCGTTCCCAGTACTCCCTCTGCCCCCTCCCCGTATTCCCCTCTCCCCACCGCTCCCGGTGACCCCTCTATCCTCTCCGCCGCCAACGCTGCCTCTCTTCCCCCCGGCGCTGTTTCCTCTTCTCCCACACCCGTTCCCGGTGCCCCCTCTGCTCTCCCCCCCCGGTTCCCGATGCCCCCCTGACCCTCTCTCCCCACCGTGATATCCTCTTTCTCCCCGTCTCCTCCCCCGCACCGTTCCCTCTTCTGCTCTTCCTTTCTCCCCGTTCCCGGTGCCCCCCCCCCCCCCCGCTCTTCCCCCCTTCTCATCCCCGTTCCCTCCTCTGCTCCCCTCCCACCCCCCCAGTGTCCCCCTCCTTCCCTTTCTCCCGTTCCGGGTGCCCCCTCTGCTTTCCCTTCCCCCCACTCCCGGTGCCCAGCTGCCGGTATTACCCCCCCCAGCTCCCCTCCACCGTTCCCGGTGCTACTCAGCTGCCCCCTCCGCTTTCCCCGCCTCTATTCTCTCCTCCCCCTCCCCCCCATCCCCGTTCCCGGTATTCCCCCCACCTTTCCCGGTTCCCCTCGCCGCTCTTCCTCCCCCCCCATCCCCGGTGCCCAGCTCCCGGTGTTCCCCTCGAGCTCCACCCCCCCCGTTCCTAATGCTGCTCAGCTGCCCCCCCCTCCTCCTCCTCCAGCTCCCGGTGCCCTATGTGCTTTCCCCCCCGCGCCGCCCTTACCGTCGCTGCGGGCTCAGCGGGCCGAGGGCAGCCTCGCGGGGGAGCGAGGCCTGCAGCTCCGCCGGCCCCGCTGCATAGAGGAGGGGGGAGCGCTAGCGGAGGGGCCGCGGGCAGTGGCGGCGGTGCCTCCCGGCCGCGCACTCCATGGCCCCGCGGTCGGGCCCGGCTCGGCTCGCAGCGCTGCCGCCCGTTCGGCCGCAGATGAGACGCCGTCGCTCATTGGCCGGGCGCGTCGCGGCTCGCCATTGGCCGGAGGGGGGGGAGGTGGGAAACGCGGCGGCGCAGCGCCCCGCCCACCGCGCGGGGCACGACGGGAGAAGCCGCCATTGGCTCACGCGTTCGGCAGCGCAGAGCCGTTTCCGGGATGGCCGGTACTTCCGGTGCAGGCGACGCTTCCGGGGTCTGCGGTGCTTCCGGGGTGGGCGCCGCTCCCCCCCCGCCCTGACCGTATGTGTGGCTCAGTCTGCGCCCGCCCGAGGGATGTCCCCACCCCATCTCGGCCCCGTGTCCTGCCCGAACCCGCTGGTGCTCGAACCCGTTGGTATCAGAAACGGTGTGGCCAGCAGGCCCAGGAAGGTGATTCCGCCCCTGGACTCGGCACTGGTGGGGCCGCACCTCGAATCCCTCGTTCAGTTCTGGCCCCTCACTATAAGAAGGATGTTGAGGCTCTGGAGCGGGTCCAGAGAAGAGCAACGAAGCCGGGGAAGGGGCTGGAGAACAAGAGGAGCAGCTGAGGGACCTGGGGCTGCTTAGCCTGGAGAAGAGGAAGGTGAGGGGAGACCTTATTGCTCTCTACAACTGCCTGAAAGGAGGGTGTAGAGAGGAGGGAGCTGAGCTCTTCTCCCAAGTGACAGGGACAGGACAAGGGGGAATGGCCTTGAGCGGCGCCAGAGGAGGGTCAGGCTGGACATCAGGAAAAACTCTTTAATAGAAAGGGTCATCGGGCACTGGCAGAGGCTGCCCAGAGAGGTGGTGGAGTCCTCATCGCTGGAGGTATTTAAAGGACGGCTAGATGAGGTGCTCAGGGACATGGTTTAGTGGCCAATAGGAATGATTGGACTCGATGATCTAAGAGGGCTTTTCCTGGTGATTCTATGAGTCTACACGGCCCTGGTGCTGCCCGAATCCCGGTGCAGCCAGGGGCATTTGCACGCCAGCTTGGAGGGCCTGGGGGATGGTGGGGCTCAGGGCACATCTACTCTCGGGGTACTGGTTAGTGTGCCAAGTTACCCGTTAACAGTGCCACTCTCCGGGAGGCACCCACTATCATATCAGCGTTTATCCCCTGCTGCCTGGCCTGTCTGTGCTGCAGGGCCGTGGCGCTCAAACGGGCACCACGCTACAAATCGTGCTCTGCTGAATTCCCCCCTGGCCTCGGTAGAAGTTCTCAATGCCAAGTGCTTGCTTTCACTTTCCAAACACGCTGTGCTAATGAAAAACCCATAAACCACTGTTTCTGTGTCACTGCTGCAGTAGAACAGGGAAGGGATCCAGCAGGTTAAATTCTAGACCAGCCAACAAATGCCCTGGCTGGATCTGAGGGTGCTGAGGCTCTGCACAGCCCAGGATTGTTGTGGTTTCCACCAGGCCTGGGTGATCTCGACTGGACAACACAAGTGCATCCAGACAGGCTGTGCTCCTTCCCAGACCCAGGATGGGCCACTTGCTTCTGACCGGGTTGTGTCAATTGAACCCTTTCTCTCTTTTCAAATGTTGATTGTGTAACACCAAGAAGCATTTGTGCTCTTTTTATTTACAGAGTCTCTTCTAAATAACCAAACCCATGGCTCTCCCAGCGAGGTTTATTCATTCTTGCTGGAGAAGCATCCTGCCTTTGTTCCCCTGGGCTTGTGGAAGCAGCAGAAGTAAAGACGTGTTTGAATGCACCACACAGATGAGCAGCCACATGACAGCTCAGTTCCTGTGCTTGAGGCAGGCTTCTGCTGCCTGTTCTCCTGTCTGGCTGCAGCGGTGCCTCAAGCCTCAGTGAGGCTGTCCCATCTCCTGACAGTCACTGCGTTCCCACCTGTTACATTTGTGCTCTCCGGTGTTCAGGTAACTCCAAAAGTACTGGTAGATCCTATTACTCAGACACAGCCCATGCCTGAGCTCAGCAGGACCTGTTTTCAGGATGGGAACACTTGGCGTGTATCCATATTTCGTACCACATACAGTGTCAGAGCCCCTTTTTGTCATCAAGGTAAACCAAAGGCTTCAGCATCCCCCAGGGAAGAATCCTGGTTTTGGAGCAGATCCTCACGGCACATACAGAATGGGGACGTGTGTGCGGCTCCCTGCCCAGCCCAGGCGGACAGGGTGCCCTGGTGTGGGTGGCAGCCACCTGCGCAGCTGTGTCACTGCGTTTTGTTTTGGTTGCTGAGGACGCGGAACCCTTGAGGCAGCTCCGCTCGAACAGTTTCTGCTGGTGATCTCATCAGTAATTGCTATGTTTTCTTAACCCCCCTTTTGCAGGAGCATGGCCCATAACTGTGACTGCTTTTTTGGCATTAGCAATTCCACTTTGAGTTGTGCGTTTGGCAGCCTTAAGGACTGTTCTCATGTGCTAAGGATGCCAGTAGCCCCCAGGAAGAAAAATCTCTCTGCTGAGCTCAGCAGTGATGAAGGAGTGGCTATGGAGCACATGTCCGGCTTCACTGTTAAATAACAGCATGAGGGAGCTTTATTCTGAGCCTGTTAAGCTGGTCCAGTGTTCTGCTTAGGCTTAGTCTTTTTACATCTGCCCATCTTCCTCCTCCGTAATAACTACTAAATTAGGCAAAAGAAAGGTGGTTGAGATTTTTTTGTCCATTAAGCTTCTCATCGTACTTCACTGGAAACACTGCAAACAAGTGTTTGCCTCTCTGGTGCTTCTGAGGGAGCAGATGAAAGGGGAAACATGTTTTTTCATTTCCTAAATATAGTTGGTTGTTAACTGCTTCCTTGAATGTCATCCAGGTCAAAGATCCGGTGCTGGGGAGGAAGTTAAATCCTTTCTGTGCCATCCTGACCTTTTTCTATTTGAACACAACAGCAAGGACTACCACCCTGTTTCAGGGAGGGAGATTAAAAGTTCTTGGTGAATGAAAGCAACAGTGGGAGTGAGGGAGGGGGAATTATTTTGGCTGGGGGTTGTTCCACTGTTTTTCTAAGTGAGACTCCTGTGATGAGGATGTTTGATCAGCTTGGTTTTGTTACCCTGAGATGGCTTTTGCTCCTTGCAACTTAATTGCAATACTTGAGGGAAAAGAAAACCCTATAGTTAATTGTTGAGCACCTTTATCCTTCACTAAAGGCTGTGAGCTCTCAAATCCTAAAATAAAACAAACACTCTGGTGCTGGGGAGAAAAGAAAATGTTGTGCGAAGGCAGGGAAAATTAGGCCACTTGGGGAATGTGCCTTCAGGACTATTTCTGTCTGTCACAGCAAACCAAAAGGACACTGACTTTGGAGGAAGAGCTCTGTGACCCTTTGGTCCTTGCTCTGTGACTCTCCCCTTGTCCAACTCTGGAGATGGCGTCAGCCACTTGCCCGTTTTTGCAGCAGGTGGGTGACCGTGTTCATCTCACTCCTTAAGCTGAGCTCCCCTGACACTCTGTAGCCACTGTCTGATGATGGAAGGAACCATTAGAAGGGTAAAAGCACCTGGTCTGTGTTAATGCGGGTGCAATTCTCTGCTGATTCAGCTGCTATCAGGACGTAAAGATGGGAATCTGTTTTTAATAGATGAGGCAATGTGTGATTGATGACTACTACAGTACACAGCAGGGAAAATCCTGTGTGACCAGTCAAGTGCCAGCATCAAAGAGGCCAAGAAAATAAGAACTTTGATTAGAAGAATCTTTAAGTTTGGCTCATGTTTTAATTAATGCCATCTATTAACATTTTGAAGAGAGATGGTTGCGGCCAACAAAGCAGCCATTTAGAAAGGCAGCCTTTGGAAAGCTAGTAAGGAGCACAGCTGATGCTCTTGGTTCTGCAGCAGAAAGCTCCCTAACTCTATACGCAGTCTCTTATTTTTTAATAAAACTACTTTTGAGTCACCTTTGTTTTGTTTGTTTTGTTAAAGGACAACTCCAGCTTAAAACAAGCCCTTCTGCCTATGATGCCATTCAGGAATAGAAGACTAGGTTTTCACCCACGAGGGTCACTCAGAGCTCTATGAGGTGCAATTAAATAGTAAGGCTAAAGTAACACAGCGGCTCACTCGGACCAAAACCAGCATTTTTCTGAAGGTTTAACTCTGTGACACAACCTGCTGTGTTGCTGCTGAGTTGCAGCATCAGCCCAGCAAAGCACCAGGACCACACACTGAGGTCAGGACAGGCAGAGCCAGCGAACCAGAAGCTGATTTAGCTCCTGGGCTATACCATGCCCTTGGCCTGCACAGGCAGCAGTGTTTTTGGACCGCTCAAAGCCCTGAGCTGCTCTTGTGGATGGTAAGTCTGCTTACAGGGCTCCCTGTAGGACTATATGTCTATGTGGAGAGTCAGTCCATGGAGCTTAAGGCTTCCTGCATCCCTAGAGGAGGAGGCTTTCCAAGGGTAGTGGTCCCCTGCTGCTGGGTAAATGCCTCTTATTGATGTTCTAGGCGTGAACTCGTGACAGTCCTGCTCTAATTACTGTTTTTACGATTCCTAATGACAGGCTTTAGGTTTCTAGCCAGCTTATGGATTTCAGGGTGTGGAGTGACAGTTGCTCACGGAGCTTACTGACCTCCTCCAGTCTGTGAGGTTGGGAGATGACTTCAACCACCTCTCGCACACAGATGGATTCTTGGGCTTCTCCCGAGCTCTGCACGCTTCAGCAGCTCTCCAGGGAGTGCACTCCCGTGGAGCAATCTGCTAATTCATGGCCTTTGTGTTTCCCCTTCTGCTTTAGCCCCGCAAGCTAAGCTGCGAGGAACCCATGTCACACTGTCAGAGCGCTGCTCCTTCTTGCCTGCATTTACTTTGCTTTTCTAGCAATCCATAAGCCGCGCCTGGCAGACGGTTCAGGCGCTGCTACTGTACAGCTCATTCCCTGTGATCCCCCGCCTATAGCCATCTGTCACCTACCTGTCTTAAAGTTAAACTCCCTGGTCTTCAGAGGCAACACACAGATAAATGTTCATACCCCAGCTCTGTGTCCCTGTCAGCTGCCTCACCGTGGGGCTGGAATGCCCTCCTCGCCCCCAGGGAGGAGCAGTTAAGTGCCATGCTGTCCTCCGTGTCTGAGAGAAGCAGCTAGGGAAGTGGTCTGGCAAAGGCGGCAGGAACTTGCAGTGATCCCAAGCTGTTCCTGGAGCAGTAGGGGTGATGGTTTTGGAATAGTGCATATGAAAAGGCTATCTGCTGAACAGATCTGCCCTGGTGAGGAGTTCCACCTGCCTGAGGGACAGACGTTTGGTCTTTTAAGCGTGTCCTTTGTTCCTGAGCTTAGGGGTTTCTGGGATATTTGGCCTTGCGAAGTTGAAGTGGGGGCACCTTTCACTTGACCTTGACTTATCATCTGCAAAGAAGTCCTCCAAAAAACTCCATCTGTTACATGGCAGAGACGGAGCTGCCGACGTGTGCTGGGACGCTCTGTGGCACCCAGCTAGCACGGAGCTGTGCGCTTGTGTCCTGCCGTGGGGGAGCCCTGGCTCACACTGCCAGGTGGGTAACAATGATTTTTCATCTTTGTAAAAAGTCTGAATTTACCTTCCAGCAGCTTCAACTCTACATTTAATCCTTTGATTCATTATGGGTGTGAAGTCTGTGCATGGCACAACAGCCACCTGATTCCAGGTATCCGTTCACTCATTTGCAAAGTGCTGTGTTGCAATGAATCCGAGCTAAGCTGAGGGGGCTGATGGCATCCTGCAAGGAGCTTCCTGAGACTTGGGGAGGGAAGAGCAAGTGTCAAGACTGTCTTAGAGGAGCATGAAAACAGGAGATGTGACTTCTCAGACATAACAGAGCTGAGAGTGGCATTGGCCGTGGAAACTCATTTCTCTTGGCCTGAAAAATACAAGATGGGGCTGCTAAAGCTGCTTCCTGCTCCTAACCTGCTCAGAAGATAAAGCAGGATTTCAGACTCCAATCCAGCACCTTTCCCCAGTAGTAAATACACATGGCATTACAGAGTGATGTCATGGCTGGAGCACATCCCAGCGAGGCCAAGCCTGGATCAGGTTATATCTGTCTTCTGAGAACATTGGCTTACTCCCAGAGGAGCATATTGCCAGTCCAAGGGCAGCGACTGGAGCCACCTTTCCCAAGGTCACCTCCTGCACACAAGCAAAGGACAGCACTCTCTTCCATGTACACAGCACAGCCTGAGCCGCCCACACAAACGTTGCAGCGCAGCCATGGCAGTTGCTGGCTGCACACAGGGCAAAACCTCCTGGCTCCCCTTTCTGGCGTCACTTTGTTGGCACCAGTGAGGACCCCAGCCCTCCTTCCTGGGGCTTCATCATCTGGTTGCCTTTGAGGCACAGTGTAAAAGGAGAAATAGGAATCTTGTTAACTCCAGCTACGTGGTGCCTCTGTAAATAACTCGTTCTCGTAGTTCAGTACAGTTCTGTCACATCAAGACTCGCATTTTCCAGTTGGGAGCATCACAGTGAGCGCCCAGCAGCCCTGCAGACCTGACACACTGCTTGTTGCTGTCAGTGAGCCCACGCAGACCCAGCTGGGTTTGCTGGAGACTGGGTCCACTCAGCTTTCGTTGCCCTCCCATCATTAAATGGCTGCGAGTTTGTCTTCACTGTCATTGGAGGAAAGCTGTAAGGCGGGTGTAACAAAACCTGTTTGGCCCTCTCTCAGGTTAGCTTAGACAGGAGTTAGTAAAGTCCTGTCTAAGCTAACTGCACTGCTTTGCTTCTGATCAGGCTGTAATTCTATTTCAATGATGCAACTTTTAAAAAGTAAATCAGGCCTAATTAGCAACGGGTCTAATCACAAATTCAATAGAAGCGAGGTGCAATGTACCTTGAGCAAAGAGAAGGTAGGGATGTGCCTGGTGCCCTGCAGTGGTGGGGGGCACTGGAGGACCCCACAGCACCTTGGTTCCTCACATGCTTTGCCAGGGTTGCTGTATCCCATGTTTCCCTGCTGGAAATCCTGCACCTCCGCTCTGTGCCTGTGCTGGAAGGAGCCTACCGCATCAGCCAGCATTTCCAAAGGAGCAGAAACCTCCTCCAAACACAGCTGCAGTGTAAATAACCTCCTGCCACGGATCCCTCTGCAGGGTGGGGAAGACATGACACCCGCCTCTGCGACAGCCACCCAGCCAAGCAGGGTGTCCTGCGTGGGCTGGAGCAGAACCGAGGGCTTGTGATCCGCCTGTGTTTGTGCTGAGCTGGAGCTTTTCCTGCTGTCCTTCCCTGGCCCAGTCCCTTCGGGTCACCACAGCTCAGCAGCACCCATCTCACCTCTGGCTTTGTGTGCTCTCATGTCAGACTTGGGCTCCTGGCAGCCTCAAAGCGGTCAGTGTTGGGTGTCACAGGCTCTGGTCCTGGCCAGGACAAGGAAAAGGGATTCCTTCCCAGCAGAGAGACCCTCTCTTCACAGACAGTGAACGTGCCAGGAGAAGAGTTCGCATAGGTAGTGTAGAGCAGAGGCAGGTAGCAACGTGGTCTACGTGGCATCTCCCTGGGCAGCTCAGCCTCTCCAGACACACCGGGTGGGATCCGTGGGGCAGAGGAGCCGCTGGTGCCTCCACAGCTGGCTGTCACATCCCTGCTGCGACACTCTGACCAGCCAATATGGATTAATCGCAACCGGTTTAATTTTGTGTCTGTAAATTAAGCTGTTTGACGATTAAGCCAGCGATAGAAAGAGACTTCCAGGAGTGAGGAGGACATTTAAATGCTAATAGACCTCGATGGTGGAAGGTTTACTTAGACACATCCCAGGGGGCAATGACAATTAACATCCTAGGAGACTCTTCTAGAAAGAGGATGCTAATTTAGGCCTGCTGGGAAGGGAGATAATTATTTATTATGATTTTACGTAGCCCTGCAACTTCCCACTCAAGAACGCGAGACACCTCAGGACAGGTAAGTTCGGGGAACTAAACAACAGTGATGATATGATACCCAAAAGTTGTCCTCAAGTCACCTGAGGGGAGAAACATGGACAGATGGGAGGGAGGAAAAGCTACAGAAACCATCCTGGTCAGCAGGACAGCAGAGGAGAAAGAAATGTGACTTCTTGAACTCACATCAAAGGAAGTGGGCAGGAGAGATCAGCCCTGCAGGCCTGGCAAACAGAACATTCGCTTCAGTAGAGCAGGAAGGGTGTAACTGTGGCAGGAGAGAGGTGATGTTTGCTCTGAAATGCCTTCCTGCCCTGAAGAAAGACTCAGAAGAGGACGTTGAGCCCAACCACTCTGCTGTACACAACTAGTGAGAAATAGGAAGAGATTACACAAACACAGTGACCTTTGTGAGATCTGCACATGGGGAACTTAACACTGCTCGTAACCCTGACGTGCTCTGGTGCTTGAGGGGAGGTTCCACCAATGTTAGAAATGCGCACATGCACCAACAGAGCAATTTCGAATGCAGACAACAGCTGGTTATCAAACGCATCATAATAGCTTTTCCACAGAAGGCAGGGGGATCACAGGAGCCAGTTAACCCTGCTGAAGAGCAAACATATAAGTGTATATATATTTGTTTGCTCACTTTGCTTCTAAGTGCATTTCTTAATCCACCATGCTCAGCTGCCACCACTAAATTCTGTTTTCTATCAGAGCTGATTCATACCTTAATCTATGAAAAGGGAACTCTTCCTTAGCAACAGCTCCAAAGGGAGGGACCTGGTCTCTCCTCTCTGTTCAATCTGAGGTTGCAGAGGTTTTTTCTTTCTTCTTTCCCCAGCCGTTACAGTTATGTGGGACGTGACATGAAGAGGAATAAAGTGAGGCTATTCGTGTACTCACATTGCCAGACTCCACGCTGCCTGTTTTCCCAGTGCCAGCTCTCCCTGCCTGCCATGCCACCACAGTGATGTTGGGTGGCTGCAGCCTCTCCCATGCCTGCAGGAACTCACTTGCTCCTCCTGGGTGTTTGCACTCCTCCTGCCTGAAGGTTTGGGAGCCTGGCTTTGGCTGGGCTGGGAACCCACCTGGACAAGGCTGGGTTGTGGGAGCTCCAAGGGACCTGGCCAAGAAGATCTTGGCCTGGGCCATGTTTGCAGAAGGCAGGCTGGGCTGAGTGGTGGGGGAGGTCTGGGCAGGCCAGGATGCAGGATCCTGGTCAAGCTGGGCTGCAGGGCTCAAGGACTCTGGGGATGTGGGGAATCTGGGGGTCTGCAGAATCTGGGGCTGTGGAGATCTGGGCCTGTGGGATCTGGGGCTGTAGGGATCGGGTACTGTGAGATTGGAGGTTGCTGTGGGGATCTGGTGCTGCAGGAATAGGGGGCTACAGGGAACTGGGCTGTGGGGATTTGAGATTGTGGGATCGGGGGCTGTGGGATTGGAGGTTGCTGGGATCTGGTGCTGCAGGGATCCTGGGCTGTGGGGATCTAGGGCTTTAAGGATTGGGGGCTGTGGGAATTGGGGGGCAACAGGACCGGGGACTGTAGGGATCTGGAGCTGCGAGGATCCTGGGGATCTGGGGCTGTGAGGATCTGCGGCTGTGGGATCGGAGGTTCCGGAGATCGCTGGCTGCACAGATCGCGGCCTCCGCTCCCCAGCCAAGCCTCAGCTCCCCCTCAGCCGCCTTCCCGGCCCTTCCCGTCACCCCCCGCGCGGTCTCGGCCGCGCCCCGCCACCATCTTGAGCCATGGCAGCGCCATCGCCCGCCCCTCCCCAAGATGGCCGCCCTCGCCTCAGCGGGCACTTCCGGCGCGGCCTGGCGCTCCCCGGCGCTCTCGGGCGCGGGCCATGGCGCTGATGCTGCTGCTGCGGGGCTGCCGGCGGCACCGGGCGGCCTGGGCCTGCGCTCGGCACCGCGCCGGCACCGGGGCCCTTGCCGTGGGACGCGGCCCGCAGGTAACGGCGGCCTCGGGGGGAGCGGCTCCCAGCGCGGAAAGGGGCTCGGGGAGGCTGGGAGGGACGTGGTGTGAGGAGGTAGGAGGAGGGGAGCGGTTTGGAGGGGAGGTCTTGGGAAGGAATGTTCTCCTGTGAGGGTGGGGAGGGCCCTGGGTGGGGAGGGCCCTGGCGCAGGTTGCCCAGAGAAGCCTTGGATGCTCCATCCCTGGAGGTCACAGAATCATAGGATACTTTGGGTTGGAAGGGACCTTAAAGATCATCCAGTTCCAGCCCCCTGCCATGGGCAGGGACACCTCCCACTGGACATGTGGGAATGTGAGAGACCTTCTCTTTCTGGGTGGTCACCATCTTGCTGTCCTGGAGCATATGCCCCCTCTATGCAGGATATTTCAAAGCAGAATATTTTGATCTAAGCTAAAGTATGGTTAAGTTTCGTCTAAGCAGTTGTGGGTTTTGAAAGTTAGACAGAATCATAGATTAGTTTGGGTTGGAAGGGACCTCAAAGCCCATCCAGTTCCACACACCTGCTGTGGGCAGGGACACCTCCCACTGGATCGGGGGCTCAAAGCCCCTTCCAACCTGGCCTTGAACACCTCTGATACCCAAATGCCAGCAAATAAAACTCTACTCATTATGGAGTTTTAGAAAGCAAGCATTCTTTATCAGGCCTGGGCAACATGCAGGAATGATCTCCATCAATCATGTGCAGCAAGACAAAGGCTAGTTACAGGATATATTTCCCACTTCCATGCATATGTATAGATATTCCCAGAAATCTTATGCATATTCTATTACTTTTCAAGGTCTAATTTTAATGTTATGAAACTTTGCAACAGTCAAAACTCTTGCAAATTTGGAGCTGGCTCCAGCTCTCTGTTTGGCCTTGGCTTTCGGCCTGGAGAAGAGGAGGCTATGGGGAGACCTTATCACTGCCTACAATTACCTGAAAGGAGGTTGTAGAGAGGTGAGTGCTGGCCTTTTCTCCCAAGTAACAGGTGACAAGACAAGGGGGAATAGCCTCAAGCTGCACCAGGGGAGGTTCACATCTGACATTAGGAAAAAAAATGTCACTGAAAGGGTCATCAGGCGCTGGAACGGCTGCCCAGAGAGGTAGTTGAGTCACCATCCCCAGAGGTATTTAAAAGATGAGTAGATGAGGTACTTAAGGATATGGTTTAGTGGCAGATAGGTATGTTTGGATTCGATGATCTCAGAGGTCTTTTCCAGCCTGGTGATTCTATGATTTAAGACAGATGAAAAGTCCAAACAGAGGTGGTCACAGAAGAAGAGACCTCTGTTCAGCACAAATCATACTTCACACAATACATTATAATTTTCAAAGAAAGCACAGTGTCGGAAAAACACTGACATACTGTCAGAGAAAGAAAACATACTGTCAGAGGGACGTTCTGGAGGTGTTCCGGGCCAGGTTGGGTGGTGCTTTGAGCAACCTGATCCAGTGGGAGGTGTCCCTGGCCAGGGCAGGTGTGTGAAACTGGATGGGCTTTGAGATCCCTTCCAGCTCAAACCATTCTTTGATTCTCTGTGATTATTATAGAGTTGAGGTTCTTCAGCCTGGAGAGGACAGCAGGGAGAACTTATAGTGGTCTTCCGGTACCTGAAGGAGCCTGCAGGAAAGCTGAGGAGGGGCTTTTTAGCAGGGCCTGTTGCGACAGGACAAGGAGGAGTGTTTTTAAACTAAGGAGGGGAGATTTAGGCTGGGTGCAAGGAAGAAATTTTTCACACTGAGAATACTGAAACACTGGCACAGGTTGCCCAGGGAAGTGAAGTGGTGGAGGCCTCATCCCTGGAAACATTCAAAGTCAGGTTGGATGGGGCTCTGAGCAGTCAGATTAAGTTAAAATTTCCCTGCTTCTACAGGGGGATTGGACTGGGTAATGAACTGTAAAAGTGCCTTCCAATGCAAGGCATTCTATGATTCTGTGAAGCGGGTGCTTGCTTACAGACCAGGTCTTCCCAAGGAGGGTTCTTGGGTTAGACTAGCCTAGGTCAGTTGTTTCAGCGCTGTGCAGCAGTAACTTGGGGGAATACCAGGTGAAGAGAACACTTGGGCCATCCCAAGCAAGAAAATGTTGATTAAAGTTTTTCGTTTCTCGTATCACTTGTGCTGGCTCTTTGCATCACTGGGATATAAGCACCCACCAGTTAGTGTGTGCCTCTGGTGCCGTTTCCCCATCTTGCAGTGCTGCTGGTATTGCAGGGTACTCTGACACAGCCCTTAAGGGCAAAGTTCTTACTTAAACTGTGCCTCCAGCAATGTTTAAGGCTGTTTTGTATTTTCCTTCAGTGCAGTGAAAAAGCACTGGCTGTCCTAATAGGTGTTGGAGGAAGAACAATTGCCCCCCTCCCCCCCCCCACTTTGTTTTTTGTTGTGATGGATTTAAACTGGTCTGGGCTGTTCTGGAAGGTGTTGATCCCAAGAGGTTAACCTTCTCGAGTCAGCACAAGCAGTGGTGCTGCCCAGCAAACCTGGAAAAAAAGGTGAAGGATTTCTGCCTGGTCTGCATCTTTGTCTGGTTTGCTGCACAGAAATTTGTGCCTGTGCACTGGAGAGGTGGTGAGACAGAGAATCACATTGGAGAAGGGGCAAGGCTTTTGTTAGGTGAGAGTATTGGTAAATGTTAGTTTAGACGTTGTGAAGTTGCTTTCAGATGTGAATATCGGCTGCAGGATTGGTGCTGCACAACCACGGGAAGTGGCTGTGTTGTCCTTGCTGCTGTGCAGCAGGGTTGCAAAGTCCTTAAGACTTCCTGTTGTGAGAGGGTATCAGTACATTTAACAGAACTGACTTCCCACATACCTTTAGCATGAAAACCAGAGATACGTGGGGGAAAAAGATAAAATTTTCAAGAGTTTTGAGCGTATGTCCCTATTTATACATTTGCTTTCTTTAAACTGGGTTATAAACAACATTTTCAAGGTCACTTAAACAGTCCACAGCACAACCAGGAATAATACTCAGGTCTCCCAGCTGTTGGTCCAGCAACTTTCCCACAATATTTTCATGTTTAAAAATCTTAGTCTCATGGAATGTTAAAAGGGTAAGCGGTCATGGTATTTTTCCAATAGTTGCCTTTTTTTTTTTATCTTCCTCCTCAGAGCCTTTTGTCGCAAACACTTTCCCCCACATGTCAAGGTCTCAGTGGAATCCTGGTGAAACAACACTTAATTCGAGATCCAGTCAGGCTTTGGAATCTCTTAGGTGAGTCCCAAAGAGCAACTGTACAGGTGGAGGAGTGGAAATGGTCTTGTTTAGAGCGTTGTCTTTTCCTTACCTTCGCTGCCTGCGTTCCTGAAACTGAAATAAAGCTGTACTGCCCTTGGCTTTGGGAGTTGTGTGCCATTTGCAGGGGTTCTAGGTCTCTGTCTGGTGTCAGAGATGAACAATGGCACCTTCCTCAAGTAGCTCAGCGTGATTAAGTAAGCAGTTGAATCATTAGACCTAAAGCTAATTTAAAAGCTGCAGACTTTAAAGTAGAGAATCTTCCTGGGCCTCATTAGCAAAGCCTAAGATGAAAATGTCATTCACCTTTCTCGGAAACAGCATTGTATGACCTTGCTGAAAACCTTGCATTGGAGCAATTTAAAACTGTGTGTTAGAAAATGTTGCCTGAATTCTTAGAGCAAAAAATCCAGAAATATAGAACAAAGGCAATTATTCTTTTCGCTACCCTCCCCAAATTGGGAAGGTGAATTTGCTGTTGCCTTTGAGATTCGTATCCTGGCCAGTGTGGGCATGGTGAGCTTAGGCTGCTTTACCTTGAAGAGTTTTTTTAGAAGTTAAAATATTGATAATCTTTCAATTGGCAGTGAATTCTCTAGTAGAACTAACAGGGAACAAGCAGTCTGATTTCTGGGCTTACTCCTCATTCAGAGCCATCGTGAAAGACCATGGGAACTGGGATCTGCTGCCCTCATCAGTTGTCTTGCTTCTGAGCTTTTTGCGAACAAGCCTTTGCTTATCATTTTGTAGCAGCAACTGCGAGTCTTACTGTTTGTAGCTATACTTCCTTGGCTTTGATCACCATATTCTAACAGCATTTACTTGGAAACCTGCATTTCACTCCAGCACGGACATTTCCGTTCTTAAGCACTTGCAGTTCCTGCTGGGAGGCTGTTCTTTGCTGACCACACCAGTGTTAACTGTGGGGTTGTGCCTTGGGAAATGTGTACGTGTTTCCCTAATTCCCCTTAGGGGAAACTTCCCCTAATTATTTTCTTTGCCACATTAAAATGATCTCTGAGCAAAACCATATTTTGTCAAAAAGTATTTATTACATAAGGAAACTGAAGGAGTTTGTGCCTCCTGTTGCTCCCTCTGGTGAGACTGTCCTGTTCCCTTGGCACATGAACGCAGCAGTGCGCTTGGGTGGATGTGGAGCTCGGCCTTCTCTGCCTTTGGAGTTCACGTGTACTGTCATCCTTGTCTTCTTCTCCCACTGTGTCCTGAGCCCTTCTCGTAGTAACCGCTTACCTCTGCTTGCCTGCAGGTAGCACTCACTATTTTACTACTTCAAGCTCTCAGGGGAGTAACCAGAAGAATGGAGGATTCAAAAAGAAATCTCCGCAGGAGGAGGATGGTATGTACATGCCAAAATGATATTTAATGAAACAAATTGTGTGTGAAGGATGATGGTGGGCAGCATGGAAGATCCACGTGAATGCTTCTGTCTCCGAGTACTGTAAACCTGTAACTATAACTTAGCCGCAGGCTGGCAGAGGTGGTTGAGGACAGGCTTGAAGGGGTGTTTTGGCTTAGGTGGTGGAATACAAAGGCTTAAGAGATCGTGAAGTTTACTCTCTTTCTGTGCCGTTTTGTATCCTAGGCACAATTTCATTGGTGTTCACCTTAGTTTTGCCTCTTTACAAAGGGGAACAGCAGTATTTACTGATTTTTGGTTTGGAGTTTTTGTTGTAGAACATTTTGATTTAATAAACCTGTATTAACTAAATTCAGGTCTTGAAGCTGATTTCTGTTTTTTCTTGTATTTTATTTATCTTCACTGTGGATGTGTCTCTACTTCTAGTGATTTACAGAGCTCATGGTTAGAAATAGATTCCTTAAGGAGTTCTCAGCTGTGTTAGGAATGCCACTTGCTCAGAGTTTTTTCTTGTTAAATCAGTCTCTCCCAGTGCTGTTTTGCACGTCTTATCTGCCTCAGCCCCAGGCACCTTGCTGCGCAGGACTTCTTGAAAATTAGTTTTATCTCACTAACTGTGTTCTGGAAGCTAGGGATATATGAGGCGTGCCAGATTACGTTGTGCGATTGAGGAATGCTTTCCCTGTACCTAAAGCTTAAGAGCATGAGGAATTTAAAGACACGAATGGGATGGGGCGGTGCAGGGAATAACTTTTGTGTACTGGGCAAAAGCTTTGCATAACTTCTGGCAGGCAGTGTTCTGATCCTTGTAGGAGGCACTGGTGTCTGCTACCAGTGGGCTTTCACCAAAGATTTTTCAAATAGGTTTGTGGGTGACCCTTCAAGTCTTGGTGTTGTTGTCAGTGTTCTGCTATTTGTAGATCAGCAACAGCTGCATTCCATTTAAAAAGTGTAATTCGACTCTTTCTGTGAAGAAAATTGTGCTCCTTTGTGAGTACGTGCTCTTTCCCTCCAGCCTCCTGGGAACTGAAGTGCATGCAGAGATGTTCCAGGCTTTGGATGAGGCCAGTTTTCAGACCCTGGTGTAGGTTTTTAGCTGTTAAGTCCTGAGGCCAATGGCGTGTCCTGCAACTGGTGGGGCAGTTTAAGAAACAGATCAGAAGTGGCCCAGGCAAAGGTCTTATTCCTCTGTCTTGTCAGTAATGCCTGCAGAAGCATAGTGAAACCTGAGTGTTTTCTTCAGTTTATGGTGTTAGTGGACTCTGCTGTGCTGCTTGTTCCATGGGCCTTGGAGTGAAGGATAAACCTTCTGATGATGGTGGGCTCCAGACCTCTTTGCTGCAAGTTGGAAGGCATTTAGCGTCACGTTTAAGTCACACAGGTTGTAATATAATTGTGTAAATTGTATGATAAACTTTTGCATAGGTACCATCAGGTGGTGCAACAGCCTGGCTTTTCCTCTGTTGTGGTTAAACAATCGTGGAACACTCTTGGACCAACCAACTTCTGAGGTCAAAGCAGTCAGCTGCTGATGACTTTGAGCCTGACTCGTGTCATTGCATGCGGTCTTTAAGACAGGAGCAGTGGCTTTGCCTGTTTAATCCATTTAACAGGGCTGAAGTCCCATGGGAAGCGAGTACAGGTACCACAGGGTCCTTGCTAAGGAAGTCGGAGCCGAGAAGTTGGGGCCCTTTGTGTTTGCAAGACCACACAGGGTGACTGCGACCACAGCGCCTTGAAGTATTGTAGCTGTTAAAATTAGTAAACAGTAACATGCCGCGTTTGGTGGCCTCTCCTCCTGTGATTAATGGATAGCCTGACTTTGGGAGGTGGAATGCTACCCCGCGTCTCCAGGGGAATACTTGTCTCTGCGGTAATTATTAAAAAGAACTCTTCAAACTGTCATTGCCGCCCTTGCAAGATTTTAATCGAGAGTTCACATTTGGGGTTAATGGCAAATCATTGCTTCACGGAGGCTTTTTGAGACTAAAAAGCTGGAAGTATTCCCACAGCTGTTGCTGGCAAGTGTCACATCCAGTTACTGGTTCTCATTTACTGAGTATTGTGGGTTCGCTTATGGTGCAATGTGAATGTTCTACTGTAAAGAGAATCAGAGTTCACAGCAGCTTAGAAATAGATTGATTTTTGTCCTTAATTAAATGCAGAGTAGAGGAAAGCTTTGTGTTCTAGCTTTCTAGAAATGGTGGTTGTTCCTGAAGTTATTCAGCAGTGGGTTGGAGGTCCTAGAGGAGCCCAGCTCCTAGAAACTGGTGGAGTTGTTTGTGACAGTGTCTCATGGACAGCTTTTACCCTGTGGTAATCTTTTTGTGATAGTTTTCTCAGTTGCGTGTGCCTTTGAACATTTCATGTGCCTTCTCACTTTGAAATTTCATGGAAGAAATGTACTTAGCAATAGTTGACTCTTGACATCTCCAAGGAACTTGCATAGCAATAGATGGACCTTCTTTCTGTCTGTGCTCACTTTTCTGGAGTAGTTTCTTTTTTCTACAGACTTTTTTTTTCATTTAGAACTTGCTCAGCTTTTCAGGACCTCGCTCAGAGCAAGCCTTCTATCATACTATATTTTAATTTTTTTAATAAGACTATAGTGGGTGTCAATCTGCAGCTCTGTGATGAATTGCTTTGCTCTAATAAAGCTGGATCTGGCAGATAGCACAGAAGTGAGGGGATGTCATTGAAGAACAAAGTGGATGGGCTGGATGCAGCGTCTGAGCTTGTCACTGTCTTTTGAAATTATGACCTTATCTGAAAAGCTGCATTGTTTCTATTTAGGAACAAGCCTTTCCTGTTAAATGTGAAGCAGGGCTAGGAAACAAGTGAAAAATGATGCTGCGTATCTGAAGGACGGAGTACTTTTTTTAGCATCTGACTGGGTCATATGTTTGTCCCTTGGTTTTGTTGCAGAGTGTGTAGGGTCTAATTGGTGGCGGGTGATAAATGCTGGTGTCAGGGCATTTGTTAGGAATTTGCAAATAAATCTGATCTGGGCTGCATTGGGCAGAGGCGCTGCCAGTCCAGTGGCTCAGAGTTAATTTATTTCTAGGTCCAGAATAGTATTTATGTATGCCGTGTTGTGTTGATGTTAAACTGTATATCAAGAACAAGTGCTAAATTATATATCAAGTACATCCACATATGACTGGGAAGAGCAGAAGGTTTTGTTGCCACATTAACAGCTCAAACACCAGCAGCAGCTGACACTGAGCTGTACTGTCGTGGCGCTTTGCGGACCACAAGACTTCAGATTTGCCAGTGCTGTCTGAAAAATGTCAGGAGTCTGTAAAAAAGCTTGGATGGCAAATAATCAAAGTAAACCATGCCTTTTTCTTATGTCCTTGCTTCCATGTATCACTGGTACAGTAAAGGTAGGGAAAGCACCTCTAGCATGGAAATCCCTCTTCGATCCAGATCTTTAGTCTGGACAAGTATTCAGGTGATTTTAAGCGTGAGGTTAGTTGTACAGCATGGGAGAAAATCTGTGATTCTAAGAGTGAGATAGATTTGCCTTGTATTTCTGTGCACAGGTAAACTGCATATCCTGTCTCTGCGCTATGTCAGATCTACCGCAAATGCAGATGTTTTCTCGGTAGCAGAAACATTGTTGGTCTCGTGGTACCCCCAGTTCGGGAGCTCTCCAGGAAGCAATTATCTCTTACAGTACTGTGCTATCTTATTCACCAGTGACACTGACTCTCAATATTTTCTGTTGGATATGTTAGGAACAGCTTGAGGACCAGGCAGTGTAAAAGCGCATCAAGTAGAAAGGGGCTGTACTCACCCTGAGTGTGATTTTTAGGAACAAGGGTCCGATGGCTGTGCTTGGCCGATATCCATGTTAGGCCAGGGAAGTGAAAGAGTTTCTCATTTTAGAACAGAATGACATTTAGTGGGATTGTAAAGAGTCCGGTGGGCTATGACAGTCTGAAGTCTCCTGGAGCAGGATTAGACTGCCTTAAACCAGGAAATGCTGAACAGAGCTCTGCAAAATGTGCCTGAGATTGCTGTCTGTGTACGCAATCAATAACTTCTGCAAGTGAGAGGCTTTCTTTGGCTCACTGATGCTTCAGTTCCTCCTCTTACTGAAGCAACAATTAAAGTGAAAAAGGTGGTCCTCCGTTTTCTCTGTGATCTGTGTGCACCGTGCCTCACTGCGTGGCTTTTAGGGCGTCAAGGAACAGCTGAATGTAACCGCAGCAATGTGATGCAAGTGGATTTTTTGCTGGCTAGTGGGATGCAAAATTTGCCTCCTTCCAGGCAACTGTTAGGTTTACATCTGGGTGCTTGTGCTTTCATAACCAGGCGTTTGACCTGGTGTTGTTCCACGTGTACAGCTGAGGCCCTGTGGTCTGACAGTCCAGAAACCAGAAAGGTCTGGAAATGCTATGCAATCCAAAAAACTGAGTCACTTGCATGACCTTGTGCAAGTCACAGAGCCTCCTTTGTGAGCCAAGGCAGAAAATTGCCTGTGCAGTGTGAGTTAGGTGCTGCTTCTGGGCCAGTCTTTCAAGGGAAACCAAACATGCAACAAAGCCCCCCCAAAAGGTACCATGGTGTTAATCTTTGTCATGTAATTGTTCCTTTGTTGGTTAGAAAGCTCTGCATCTATGTGCTGATCTCTTTTTCTCTCTGATATCATTTTTCCTAAAGAGGAGGAGAAGCGCAGGAAAAAGGAACATCAGATGCACCTCGAACGCTTACGGGCACTGCTCATCATCACTTTCATAGTGCTGATGTTCCGATTCACGGTCAGCGAGAACAGAGAAGGGACCAACATTTCCTGGAACTACTTTGTGAATGAGATGCTGGCAAAGGGAGAGGTCCAGAGGATCGAGGTGGTGCCAGAGAGTGACATTGTGGAAATCTATCTGCACCCAGGAGGAACTCCGCACGGACAAGTTGTGAGTGGCTTTCTGCAGTTGGAATGAATAATTTTAGATTATGCTGTTGAAAAGAATTGAATTAATGGATACATGTTCAGTAAGATTTTAGCTGCTAAATTTACTCTTTGTTAATTTTTCTTTCTTGTACTTGAAGTTCAGGGGACTTCTGTTATTCATCTCAACCTGGACGTGATGACTTTTGCTTTAAATAGTAAAAGTAATTCATAGTGGCCTGGAAGAAAAATCTTACGTGTGCCTAAAAAACTGGAACAATTCCATACTTTCTTCTTACCAGATCGGTCTGATATGTGAGAAGGTGTCTGCAAGATTATGAACTTTTACTAGTAGATCTTGTTTCAGAATTTGTCTTCTATTTGGATTTTGGTTTCAGGTGTTCTGTCAAAGTCTATCAGACTTCCTTACCAAAATCTTCCAAAATGGAAACAAAACAAAGGTGAATCATGTGCTTATTTCCATGAGTTGCCACTATCGATGGTTACAAACTGGTTTGAGAGACTAAAATCCTGTTCTTGGGCACATCCCGTTTTGTTCAATGGCTTATGATCCATTCGCAAACTGCTGGATAAAATCCACTTCTGACAAAGATACAGATACAAGATCCATGAAGTCTGAGTGGAGCACAACACGTCCTTCCCACTGATGCAGTTCTCCATATGTAGTACAAGAATTTGCCTGAGCTAGAGGCTTCGGTGTAACTGTTTATAACACTACCTCATTCCTTCAGCTTGCCTGCAAAGTTGTTGCGTCTCCTTGTTTCTAGAGAGCTGAGGCGTAGCTCTTGGCTTTTATGCTCAGTGAGGTGTTCAAAGTTCATTTGGAGCCCTAGTGTGAGTTACCTGCTCATGAGTCCATTGATGCAGTATCAAAGAACGAAATAGAAGGCTAACTTTTATTTGACTTGTCCATGTTGTGTGTTTCGGCTCATTGCTGCATCCTTATTTTACAATACTTAAATGCTGCTCCTTGATTGTGTCTTCCTAGAATGTTACCCTGTTGTTCACAATGCGGGTGGCAAACATTGACAAGTTTGAAGAGAAGCTGAGAGCTGTGGAGGATGAGCTGAATATTGATGAGAAAGACAGAATCCCCGTTTCCTACAAACATCCTGGATTTTATGGAAAGTATGATATAAATTTGTGCTTACTGTTGATCTTATGTTGGTGACAACATCTCTCACTTGGAAAGTCCCTTTCAACTGGGGACTGAATGTTGTTATAAATATAGAACAAAAAAGTGGTCCCAGTTTTGGAGCACTTTCTCCATATTTTAGGAACAGCTGTGCTCTAGATATACCTTCACATTTCAGAAGTGAGAGTCACAGAGGGGTGTCTGGAGCTGCAGTGTGCAGCAGCCCAGAATGTTTTGGGTCAGCATCAGCAAGTCTGAGGAAAGTCTGTGTTGGTTGCAGTGTGTTCTTGCACAGCTGAGCACATTCTGTCCTTATAATCAATTATTCAAGTGCAGAGTGTGATAGAAATCCTGACTCAACAAGTGGTGTTATGCCCTGGTCTGTGGAGAATGCTGGTGGTGCAGCAAGCGCCCCCCCCCCATTAAAACGCTTCGAGGAAGGCCTGGAGTGGTGGTTCAGTCTGTAAAAATAAACACCTAGCTTTGGCCTGTTTCTCCAGCAGCTGTAGATCAGAGGACAGCCTGCACTGGTGCTTGCTCTAGCTGTGAGACACATACTGAGCAGCGTGGCTTTGATTCTAGGATATGAAATCTCATTGAGAGAAGCTCTTCTATTAAACTTACAGCCCTTTTCTGTTACCTGAAACCAGGATGCTTTGCTTAAAATATGCTCAAAGCTTTTTATTCTGAAATAAGCTATAACGAGCATAAAAGAGGGAAGGTGTGTCAAAAGACTAGAGCATTGACTAGGCTTTAATCTGAGTGTTCATATGATATACTGGTGTGTCGTGGTCATTTGCTGCTGATGTGGTTTATTTGCCCTTCTGTTAAGACCAGCAGCTTCTTGTTGCACAACAGATTTATGATTCTGGAGTACAGGACAGACCTGTACTCGCTCACTAGGCTGTTGAACAAGTCCTCCACCATCACAGAGAGCTGTTACACAGGTGTAGGAAGAAGACATTCCGTAAGTGTGGGGAGAGGCTTCAGCGTTTTGGGGAGCTCTCAACTAATTACTTGTTTCACAGTACTGACAGAGAGATGTGGTGCAGCAATCCTGTCTGCGAAGTGCAGAAATCCCAATTCAGATTGCATCGTGCCACTGCAGTTGTCTGCTGAAATGGCCTGGCCACTTGCTTGTGAGCCATGCAGAGCATCATGTCTGCTTTTAGCCGCTCACAGGGTTTGGAGTGCACTGGCTTTCCCAATAGAGGGGAGGATAGCCAGTGGGTGTAATTCCTCCCAGACACCTTAACAAAATGTGAAACAAATGTCATGTTCCTGTAAGAGATGGTACCTGGGCTGTATTTTGTCTGGTTGTCCTCTGAACAGCCTTTGCACAGTTTTAACACAAGGTTTATATGAAGATAAACTTTATTAATTGATCAAACAGTGTGAGACCTTTAGTTGAAATTCAGAACTTGCTAACTTTTTCAGACTTGTGTATAATGGGACGTGTAAGCTGGGCAGTGAGTCAGCCACCAACATGAGCTGCTTCCCTGCCCTTGGAAAGAGATTTCTTTTTTAAAAGATATTATAGAGTCTGAAGTCCCTTAGGAGATTTGGTGAATGTTTTGAGAATTCAGGGTCTCAGTCTGGAGTTCCAACCTGGGAGGTGCAGCTTGGATTCAGTTTACTCTCAGATGTGGACACTTGACGTGTTTCTGAATTAATCCTGTTTGTACAGTTAACAAATTGAAGGTGCCTTTGAGGTTTTTGATGTTGCCTAGGATCTCTCACTGAGAGGAAACAAATGCAGCTGGGTGTAGAGCACATGCTGGCCCCCTTGTTTCAGTAAATCATTCCTCTGAGAGATGGAACACGTATTCCCAGTTTAAAGATAAGACACACAAGTGTGGCAAGACCAGATGATTTCACAGGCACGTACAGAAGCAGAACAGGGTCCCACAAATCCCATCCTGTCATCTGATATATGATAGTTCTGAAAAGCATCCATTTTTAGAGCTCATAGCGTATTTGTCCTCAACATGTTTGTCTTGTAACCGCATTAGAACTGCGGTGTCATCTCTGTTCCTCGTCTCCCTCCTAAGGCGGTTGGTATTGTAAAGGATCCAGAAAATGGATGATGGTGGTTGCTGTAGGGCTTCTTTCTGACATAAAGGACTTGAGCAGCCAGGGCCAACCAGGCAAGGCAGAGCAGCCTCTTAGTGGGAGACCCACACTGGGATTTCTGCCAGGATGAGGGGAGTTGGAATCTCCCAAGCATTGCTGGACGCAGGTCTTCTGCAGGAAGCTCCCTTTGGATGGGCTGCCAGCCCCACTGGGTGTAATTTGACTGCCTGAAGGTTATATGTGTTTTATAAGTAGGCATGCCTCTGAAGGGGATGGTGAGGTCAGCTTTCTTCCACAGCTGTAAGCAGTATTTGCCAGTGTCCTCTGTTTAACTTTTTAGGTTATGTAATTGTTGTTTTTTTTTGGTTTATAACATATATATAAAAACCTGTAAAAATTCCGTTTTCTTACTCGTGTCTGCTTATTGCTGCACTTGTGGCCTAAATGTTAGGACTTTTAAAATACACAAAAGTTATTTTGAGTAATATTTACCAAATTGTGGCCAAACACCTCAATTTGTACCTGTCTTTCTTTTGTCCTTTTAGCGATATCATCTCTCTGATAGTGACACTTGTGGCTGTGTCCATGTTGTGGAGCATCTTCCGCCTTATTAGGGTTGCAAGCCGGGTAGGAGGATTCAATGCCTTGGTAAGTATCCTGGATCTTGATGTTCTTTTGCAGCCCGTGGGCAGTCTTGTCTTCTGCTGGCCTAATCCCCTCCCCTTTCCTCAAAAAAGTCAGTGCAGAGTGAGAATTAAGTGGTGCCAAGGACTCTCCAGCCTTGACACATCTCGCATCCTTTCCTGTCCAGGTCATCTGTGACCAGATTGTACGGTAACTGGCCTGAGCTGAGGCCCGTTCTTTCCCCAGTGGCAGGAAGGGCTGAGCTCAGTGAATTTGCAGTCCAGTTTGCTCTGCTATTTTCAAAGCTTGTTAATGAGTTGCAGCTGCAGATGGTGTTTTTCACTGGGCCCTGCCAATATGCCTCCCATACAGCCAGAAGTAGGAATTGCTGCTTTTTGCAAAATGAGTTCTCAATTTATAAAATATGTTCAGATTCTGGATTTCATTACATGTTGGCCTGTTCCGCTCATCCCACATGCCTCACTTGCAACATCAATCAAATCTCCCTCTCCCCTCTTCCACCCTTGCGTGGATCAGCTGATGAAACTGCACAAATCAGCCTGGGTTGCGCTGCCGGGATTTGGGGATGAAAATACAGAGAATACAATCCCTGTCTGTGCAGCTCTTTTCTGGCTCTGGGATTCTCTTTATACAAAGGAATGCAGCTGCAGAGGAGAAGAATATTTTAAAGAGGTGTTGAGTAATGAGGGCCTTGAGGACTAGATTCTGCCCCCGCATAAGTGGGGACAGCTAGGCCCTGCGTGTTTAACTCTGTTTGGATAAACCGATGTTTCCGAGGCCTGTGAAGCTGTAAAATTTCTTCTCAAGAAAAAAAAAAAAATCCCAAGCAAGTAGCTGTTTTTGGTAGAACATAATGAGCCGTTATGAGTAGGGCGTTTAACTCAATTCTTGTTGTGACTGTCACTGTGGCTTAACACACACCAGGAGACTGAGCTGTGGTGTCTGTTAAATTTGAGAACCTATAGTTCTGTCCCAAGTTGTGCCGCAGTAGAAACCAGTGGCAGCATCGGGCAACGGTGCAGTGTCTGTTTATATGCATTTACGAGACAGCTTTGGTAATTATTCACCACTGATAATTATTTACTATCAATAGATACTCCTCAAAACTATATGTCTCTCGTGTATGTTAAGGATCAGAACATTTAGAAATCGAGGAGAAGATCCCAAATAAGGCTTTGGGCATTCTGCATGTTTTTAATAATAACCCCGACTGGTCTACTTGGAGTTTGAGCTGAATTATGTTGGGACAGTCACTGCAGGTTTATTCTGTCTCTCTCCAACAACGTGTGGATAAATAAAGCTTCAGTCAACAGTCCTGCTGTGGAGAGTTTCCAAAGCAAAAGTTAGTAAAACATCAATGAGCTGGTGGGCATTTTAGTGGTATTTGTTAGGGGCAGCTCATACCTGTGCTGTGCTGACTCCCAAAGTGTAGCAAACTGCCTTTCCAGACTGTTAGATTATTCAGAGTCTGAGCACGTCTTCAGTACTTGTGCTGCCTTCCACAGAACCAGCTGAAAATGGCTCGTTTCACCATTGTGGATGGGAAATCTGGAAAAGGGATTGGCTTCAAGGATGTAGCGGGAATGCATGAGGCGAAAATGGAAGTCAAAGAATTCGTGGACTATTTAAAGGTACATAAAAGTAGAACAAAGTAAGTGCTTGCTGACCTGGCTGCTGGGCTAGATGACTGGCCTGGGGAGGAGGGAATAGTCTTCTCTTCATCCTTCATGATACCGAGCAACCTCTGTTTAAATAAGCTGACAGCTTTTTGTGCTGTGATCAGTATGACTCAATCTATATTTCCAGTTCTGTAAGAAGAATGCAGATGGAGCTGCTCCCATTAGCAGCTCAGAGTTGCTCAGGCTGAAAACAGTATTGGGAAGCTCTGGGAGACTGTGTCCTTGTTCAAGTGCTTCACGTGAGCTGTGGATCTGACAGTTGTGTTGTTCTTGCAGAGTCCTGATCGCTACCTTCAGCTCGGGGCTAAAGTGCCCAAGGGTGCCTTATTACTTGGACCGCCAGGCTGTGGGAAGACGCTGCTGGCGAAGGCTGTGGCTACAGAAGCACAAGTGCCGTTTTTGGCCATGGCAGGCTCCGAGTTTGTGGAGGTGATAGGAGGTAAGCTGCTGGGGAGGTGGGGCATGGGGGTTGGGGTTACTTGGTCTGTTATGGAGTTAGAGGCTGGTGGCCGGGCCTCTTGCAAAGGATGGAGTTTTATCCTGTCTTTGGATGGGGAAGATGAGTTGTATGTTCATTTCTACTGAAAATATAAAAGGTTTTCAGTGATGACAGTATTTAAGTATGTGGTGCCCAAAATTCCCTCTGAATTGCTAGCTGTTTCTTTCTGATAGTGTCAGCCATGGTTCTTCACCTGAGAACATTCTCTTGACTTCCCTGTGCCTATTATTAAAGCCACTGACTGAGGCTTCCTTCCTTGTGTGAGAATGCTGATGGATTTTCCGCTGCTCTCTGCCAATGGGGAAACTATGGCCTCTTTGTGCCTAGGGATTTCTATTTTCCTCCTTTTCTTCCTTCCTCCTTGACCTCTGGAGACCCAACGAGGGTCACTGTGCAGGAACATGCTGAATATTTTGGCTTCTGATTTGTGGAAGGAATGGGAGTTCATGTTAGCAGCTGGGAGCAGAGCCCATGTTACAGCAGCTGTAGGAGTCCCTGCAGTTCTGCGAGTTCAGTTGAGAGCTCACACACTCCAGGAGGAGCAATGCCGAAGGACTAAACATACGAGTTCTGTAGCTGTTTCTTTGTGCCGGGAGTACTGAGAAAGGGACTGTCCTGTACAGGGTTTGTCTGGTGTTGAGAGTCACGGGGGCCAGTATCGATGCTTTCCAGCTCTGCTGACGATTTTAGCTACAAGGCTTATTTCTTCTTCCCTTCTACTCTAGGTCTTGGAGCAGCCAGAGTTCGGAGCCTCTTCAGAGAAGCCCAGGCTCGTGCACCCTGCATCGTGTACATCGATGAAATTGATGCAGTGGGCAAGAAGCGCTCAACCAATATATCTGGGTTTGCTAATGCTGAAGAGGAGCAGACCTTAAACCAGCTGCTGGTGGAAATGGACGGTCAGTATTTCTCTCTGACTCTCAGCAGCTGGGCCCTTATCACCTCAAGAGATCCAAGCTGTTGGCCTGTACATCTCTTTCCTGTTTGAACTTGCTGTGCCTCTTCAGTATTCTCTTCTTGCAGAAGTAATTATAATTGCATTGAAACAAATCTCCCTCTCCTCTTCCCTTGGACAAGGCTAGCTTGCACTTTGCAGCCTGTTCAAAACTAAGTACACACCTTGGTCGTGTCCTTGCTAAAAGGCTATGTGATGAGTGATGACTGTGGGTTAGTGAAGGGTCTGTGACCCTGAAAGTCAGGATGTTTTTTTCCTGTGTGGACACAAGTGTGGCCTTGGCTGGCCTTGCTCTGCTTTCAGAGATTGTTGTATCACTCGAGATGGGTCCTTTTGCTGTTCTTCTTCCCCTTTACCAGCTGCTGCACTGAGGAAAAGCAGCAGCAGCTGCTGTTCTGCACAGGGATTGTGGGAGTTGTGTGCCCAGTGCTTGGCACACAGTCCTAGAGCTTCACACTGACCCAGACTTTCCTGCAGAACCCTTGGGAATCTCCTCAAGCACCACTCTGAACTCCTGTAACCCATCATTAGTCCCTGTTTCTGAAGGCCCTGTAAAACATCTCTCATCTGTCCCTTAGAAAGGCAGGACTATGCCAGAGCTCATGGTACTTAAGGAAGTAATTGGGCTTGCAACAGATCTGTGTGCGCTATGACTAAGTAGTGGAGATAACCTTCTTAAAACTTAGACATTAGATTTAAGGATTTGAGGCTAATTAGTAAATTTTAAAATGCTGGAGCCAGCTGTTTTTGTGACTCTACTGAAGAACCTGAGTCAGAAGACAGTGTAGTGTGGCATCCAGAGTGAATTTGCACCAACAGCTACATAAGCATTCACCTACTAATAGAATCAGTGGAAAATGTGCATTAGAGATGATGGCTGGCAGAGGGCAGCAAGCCCAAAGATTGTTACTGTAGGAAATGGCCTCAGTTTGGGAGTGTGTTTTCCCACTGGCAATTGGAAAAGAATTATTTACAATACTGGGGAACCAAAGGAAAATGAATTGGCAGCAAGGGCAGTTCCTGTCTGTAGAGGGTAACGCTTAGGTCCAGCTGGCCATTAAATATTGTTGGATGCTTGCTGTATTCCATCTAAGACAAGTAGTGGTTTAGAACCTGTTAAGGTTTAAAGTTTAGTTGTCCCAGAGGGACGAGTGATGTAATAAATCAATTCTCCCCTCTTGAGGCTTATTCTTGCATTGTCTGCCTGACTACAGGATCACTATCTAAACAGAAAGATAAGCTTTGCAAGCAAGTCTTGGTTTGATGCCACACTGCTGGGTGGTTTCTGGGCGTGCTGCATCGGGAATCAGCCCTTTTCTCTGATATTTTCACACTAGTGCCAAAAAGAATGATCCTTTGGCTGTTCTTTGTCATAACTCTGTCAGGGCCTGCGGCACTGACCAAACTTGCAGTGTTTCTGTTGCTAAGCCTTATTCATGCAGAGCAAGGGTAAGGAATCACTGCCTGCCCATCGGGGAGTTTTTGCATCGGTCTGCTCTTTTGTGGGTCAGAGCTGCCCCTTCCCTAGACTGGAATTATGATGTTTGTTGTCTCATCGCATTCATCATAGACAAAATTAATAGCGCTCCTGCACTGGAAGCATCCCCCTTTCTCCAGACCTTGTTAAAGGGGTTAAAACTGCTTGCATTTTTACTGGATATTTGCAGTGAAACAGGGATGCAGCCCTGCCAAAGCAAGGCACGTCCTGCAGTTCAACAGCAAGGCTGTCCTCTGGAGGTGGCTCTGGTGTCTCTGAAGTCAGCCCTCCCATCTCAAGGACAGAAGCTGGGACTTATAGAAGTATTATCTGCAAAGGGTAGGTGTTTCTGCATGTGATATCATCTGTAGTTCTGGATCTCTGCCCTCACAGAAGGTGGAGAAACTGCAGGCAGGAGCACAGCGTGGTACAGACGGGGTGTAGTGGTCCTGCTGTACAGAGACCCTCCAGATCTCTCTGCTTCAGCACAGGGCTGTGAAATTTTGAAGGGGAGGAATGAGCTTTAAGTGGGTCCTAAACAACCAGCTAGAGATATCAGAGGAATATGTTTGAAACACACAGTGCTGTGTGGATACCAGAAATTACCTTAAATATCATACATGTATGCACCTCCCTGGGACTTTGCATGCGTGCTAACTGAGGCAACTTGACCAAGCACGTAAGGAGTGAGCACAGCTGTTCACAGTGCAACTGTATTGTAGGTGGTCTTGACAGAAAAGGCCAGTAGTAACACACACAACTGCGATCCTGGCTTGGTTGGGGTTGTTTTCTCCTGACAGTTTTAGGGTGAGCTGGCAACAAGTTAACACTGAGTTAAATGGAGGCCCATCTGTCTGCTCAAGAGTATGAGGTCAGTGCAATCCACATCTCCGTACCAAAAATGAAGTTGTCCAGTTTCCTCCAGTCTGTAGAAATTAGGCATGGTTTCTAGATTTTCTTGGCGAGTCTCAATTCAGAAACTAGGGTACAACTTTATTGGAAAATAAATTCAGAAGGCAAATATTATCCTCAATATATACATTAATAGTCCCTTGTTTGCCATGTGCTGCTTAGTTTATTTTTTCAATTTATACTGTCTCATTTCTTTGTTTCTCATATAGATTGTGTACCAAGTCCCTCATTTTGCTAAGCCCTTTATCAAACACATGCTAGAAAAATAGCCCAAGGAGTTTACAATGTCAAATGGGAGACAGCTGGGAAACACTGTCAGGAGCGTTCAAGGAACACGAACTTACTGTTGGCTTATACTCATCAGCAGAGATCTTGGCACATGTTTCAGAAATGTTATCTAACTGAGCACGTTACCTAAACGAACGCTGAAGTGTTATGTGCATCATGGCAGAATAGTGTTGAGATTAATAGTGAATTAGGCTTTTTAGGAGGTTAAGAGTTCTACCCAAGCACAAGCGGAGGAGTTGGTGTATGTTTGTTATGAGGCAGCCTTGAAATGGAAGGTTGAGAGCTCTGTTTTAGCTGTCTTTAGCTTAAATTGATGGTTGAAGTTCTGCAAGGCAACACCATAGAACCGAGTTAGCTATTAATATGAAAACAAATCGTGCACAAAAGTAGATCTGTGAGTCATCAGCAGTGATTGCTGAATTTGTGTTCGAATGGGATTACTCAGAGGTGAGGTAGAGGAAGAAAAGGAGGGTCAGGAACCTGCTCTGCAGACGAGAGGAAGGATGAGGACAACAAGAAAAAAAGCCATTATGCTAAGCTGTATGGGATGAATGTGCAGCTTGATACTCAGTAGTTCTGGTACGCAAATTTTAGAGTAATTGTAGCACTCTTCCTACAAGCAACCCTGGTTTCTTGCACTGTGACAGCTTTCTTCGTGTTCTGGAAGCACCAGGAGTCTTGTGGGAGAAGGGGAGGGACTAGAGGGAGCCTGCGTGTACAAAAGCTGTTTTTAAACCAGAGTGACACATGTACTCCAGTCTTTGTCAAAACAGGTGCTTGGTTTGAATAGTGAATATTCCCTCATAAACAGCAAACAAGCGGAAGAGGAATGTGACCCAAATATCTCCTCTGTTCTGAATGCATTTCAGAGGAGTTTGGCAGTCCTGCGCTGATCTGTGTCTTGTGAATGAAAACGCAGGATGTATTTGCGCAGCAGCTTTTTACCTGAATTCCTCAGACAAGGCCTCCCCTGATCTGTGCTGTGCACGTATTTCTGATCCCAAGACTCCCGTCACAAAGGTGGCCCCGTTTCAGTGATACCATTCACAAATGATGTCCGAAAGGCTTTTGAACAAGTGACTGGAGAATTAAACAGTGCAGCACCATGGAGGAGATGCCCATCAAAGTAAGATGCTGTGTCAGTGGGGAGCAGAACGCTTACCAGTTCAAGTGGACCCTTTTTTCCCTTTTCATTTTTGAAATGGCTTCATTTGTAAACATTGTAGATATGAAGGCTCCCTTTAGGCTAAAGGTGACTGAGGTGGTGTTTTTGTAGATTTACTTCTTTGGCAGATCTTTGCCTGTGGAAGCCAAGGCCTGTGACGTGCCAGGTGACGTTGCATTGGGAACAGTAATAAGAATTGGAGGAATAGGAATGGATTTCTTGGAACAGTGCTTTGTACCAGTGGGATACAGGCTTGAGAGCAAATGGGGCTGAAGCTGATGTGAGGAGGATGCTCTTAGTGATTCTGTTTTTTATATTTGTTCTAATAGACAGACCTATTTTAAGAGAGTCTCCCTAGCTGCAAGGCAGATAACGTACTGTACCATCTAATCCTGCCCTGTGAATGAAGCTTGCTATCCCCCAAGTGCCTGCCAGTCTCTCTGCTTAGTTACCACACTCCAAAGTGCAGTGTAATACATGCCTGAAGAATGGCCGGCTTCATCCTCTCCAGAAGCTTATTTAGACAGCATCCTGCAGGGGAGCAAGAACTGAGCTTTGCTATAGCACAAGCTGACAGAGCCAGTCCTCCGACTTACCTGTAACCTTAATCTCTGTGCTGAGCTCTTGTACGCTGACACATTTGGCAGCTCTTCTGGTGGAGCCGGAGAGAGCTGAAACTCGCCCAGCTTACGTGCACAAAGCTGCCTCTTTGCAGCGTGTGACTTGGCAGCGACGGAAGCACATGGGACTCATGCGTCCCTTCCCTGGGAAGGCTTCTGTGTGCCAGGGCTGTTGAATCTGCTGTAAGCAGGTGACTCAGACCCACGGGCCTGCAGGCACCTGGTGGAATGTCATAAATAAGTGCTGTGGTTCAGTGATTCAACATGATCCCTGGCTCCCCACCCAGGCAGCACAAACACCTGCCTCTTTCTGCCCTCTTCCAGCTGTGAGTGCTCTGGCTTCCCCAGGAAGCCCTGTCTGCCTTTGATGTCTCTGTACTGCAGGCTGCTTTCACAAAGCCTGTAAATCCTGCTGCTCCCTTCATCTTTAAGACTTGGAGGCCTTCTCTGACTGAGGCTTGAGTTAGTGTATGCTCATCATCACTGCAAAGCTGTTTGGCCGTGTTCCGTGTCTGTCTACGTGTCTGTGGTGTAAGTTCTGCAGGCTTGGTCTTTGCACTGGTCTGCAATATGCCTAGGTGCCTTCCAAGTGATAAAAGATGGGCGAGAAACAAAGATCAAATCATTCTGTAATGTTCCCCCTGCTGCATAGCAAGGCTCTCTCCTCTCTTTCCGCATTGAGCTGAACTGGTCAGAAGAAAGCCTGTCCCTTCCCTGGTGATCTTGGTGGCCTACCTGTGATTTACTGTCAGAAGGCTGACAGTAAATGAAAGCCAGAAGAACTTTCAGCAGAAATACTTGGGAGGGAAAGGCTGTTTCAGGTAGCAAGCATGGTTTGTACAACCTAGAGCTAAAGGAAGAGGAATTGACTTAAGCGTGGGGGTGAGAAGGTATTTCCGAACTCATCAGAATAGAGAGATTCTGATCTACTTTCTAGATGGAGCCATTTCCAAATGTGACAAAAGGAAGGAGGGCGGGGGGAATGTGTTTCAAGCCAAGGCTTATTAAGTGAGTGAAAATGGAATTTCAGAGTATTCGTGATGACCAGAGCCTGAGCTGAGTGTCTGGGGAAGTTCCTTCCTGTCTTGTGCTCCTAGCTGAAGAGAATGCTTTTTCAACTCCAGCTGCCCCACAAAATGCTGTAAACACCCTCTGGCTTAGTGATAAAGCTGCTTAAGATATTCTCTGCATCCTGCCTGTCCCATTGTATGCTTGCAGTGCAGCATCTGTGATGGTGAGAACCTTCCCCTTTGTCTTCACTTGGTTTTCTACAGGAATGGGGACCACAGATCATGTCATAGTGCTGGCTTCCACCAACCGTGCTGATGTCTTGGATAATGCCTTGATGAGACCTGGGAGGCTTGACAGGCACATCTTTATTGATCTTCCAACACTCCAGGTATATTCCACCTGCTTGCCCTGTCCTTACTGTAGCACTAAGGACTAAGATCTCCCAGTCCTTGCTGGCAATTCACTGGTCTGGCAAAGGCTGAGCTTGGACAAGATGGAGATGGTAAGGTTCTGTTTGCCCTTATGTGCACTAAATCGAGGATTTAACGTGCTAACAGAGTTACTTGTTTCTCTGAAATGACAAATCACTGGTTTTAAGTGTTTCTGCTCTGGTATGAGCTTTGGCAGCAAGTTCTTCTGTGAGGTTCTCTTTGCCTTGCAGATGCAGAACTATGTGTCTTCTCTCAAGGAAATTGGGAATCACCTAATTGGCAAGTTGGCAAGTTGGCTTGTGCGAGAATTGTCACATGCCTTGAGCACCGTTTGTTCTTTATTTTTATTGTCCTAACTACCTTTGTAAGGCCCCTCATTTTCCTTTAGGCAGCCTGTTAAGTGACTTTCTCCTTTTGAATGCTTTTTAAATCAATTTACTACGAGTCTTCCCTGTCTGCTCTGTTGACATTTGTAGCAGAGTTTTGGGAATAGGCTCAGCTGCAGTTCAAATCCGTCTGCTCTGCCAGCACAGGCTCTTCTTCTGCCATCTGTGCTTTAATGTCCTCCTCAGAGTTTTTAGTTAAAATACCTTAAATGCCTGATACAATCTGGCACAGGAAGCAGGAACCTTGCAGCTGCCTTAAAGGAGGAAGGGGAAAAACCCTGGCGACTGAGCCCATTGTGTTAATCAGGATCTCCTGGACCAACTGAATGAGTCACTCCTTGGCTACTGGCCAGCCATCCTCTCACCCCCACCTTTGTCTGGGAAATGGTTGCAGGCAAAGCAGCGTATAGATGGGGTTTTCATTGGCAGTGCGTGAGGGAGCAGGTAGAGGCAGTCGGAGTTCCTTCCTGCAAGTGCTTTTGTGGTGAGAGAAAAGTTAAGACAGATCAGAGTGAAAGTTGGGAGGGGCGAGTGCCCCTGAGAGAAAGCAGTGACTCACGGTAAGCCTCTCTGCATCTGTTCTGAATTTGAGAGCTCGGTGTTTATCAGGGCTCCTGTGTCACTGAAGCGCTGTAAGGACAGCCCTGCCCTCTGGTGGCAATGCCACTGTCCCTGCTGTCAGAGGTCTGCTCCTCCCCTGCTCCCAACCACCGATGTCGAAGCTCAAGGCTTATTGGGCTGAGGGGTTCTGTGTTCTTTACAGGAGAGAAGAGAGATCTTTGAGCAGCACCTGAAGGGTCTCAAGCTGATCCAAGACGCCAGCTTCTACTCGCAGCACCTTGCTGAGCTGACTCCAGGCTTCAGTGGTATGACATGCTGTGTCTTGTGGGGCTGCTCTGCCTGCTTCTACGCTAGTTCCGCAGCTCAACCTGGAGCTGCATGGTTGTTTAGTCTTAACGGGGTATTTTGGCCTAAAGGGCTTTTTTCTTCAAGCCTTCTCCATCTCTGTGGAAATAGTGGGAGCCTAACCAGCTCCCTGGTGAATGGAGCTCTGATGAGCAATTGTTCGTGGCTATATTCAATCTTCTGAAACTTCTGGGACTAGCAGGATGTGGGGGTAGGGAAAAGACACTTTTATAGTCCCCAGGTTACTAATTCCTCAGGGGCAGAAAGCACTGCTCACGCCCTTCTCCAGGCTGTTGTTGAAGATGAGATGTTGCACTTCACGGGAAAAGACTCTTAAGTTGATATACGTTACCAGGAAGGCAATAGCAGGAGTGGATAGCAATTACTTTGTTGGTCAGAGTAAAAATTGGACAACTCTGCCTGGCTCCTGCATTGAGCCTGTTTCCATAGTAGGTCCCTGGGAGTTTGAAACGGCGCTGAGCAAGGGGCTCCAGAGTTCCTGTTTATGTGGAGTTCCTGGAATATCCTTTTTGGGTTTCCCCTCTAACAGGCCCCAGCACACTGCTTCTTCGTGACTTCTTTCAGCAGCCCCCCGCCACCATCACCCACCCACGCAAACTCGGAACAGATGTTCTTTCTCTTGCACACGGAGGTTGTGCGGTCGCTGTAGGAACAGTGCCGCAGCCCATGCCAGCCCAGACTGCCCAGGCCACTCCCCTGATGCTGAGAGCCAGCCTTGGCTGTAGCCTGTTAATTGATTGCTGAACTCTATCCTCTCTGTGGCAACGCAGCATTCATTGCCAAGGCAGTTGTATTGTTCAAATCCAACATAAACACCATGGACTAGGTTTGCTCTCTGTCCCCTAGGAACAAAAGTGCAGGCTATTTGACTTTCTTAAGGCCTTTTCCAGATTTGTTCTTGCCTCTCTGTCCTCTGAAGTCTGTCACATCATAAATTCAATGCAAATCTTGTAAACTCTCGTCTACAGGAGCTGACATAGCGAATATATGCAATGAAGCTGCTCTTCACGCCGCTAGAGAAGGTCACAAATCTATCGATACTTTTAACTTTGAGTATGCTGTGGAAAGAGTCCTTGCAGGTGAGTGCCCCTGCCACTGCTGCTGTTTCTCTACAGTATCACAGTTCTTGAATGAAGGATTAAGGGAGTGAGTTACGTTTGAGGAGGACAGGTGGGTCCTGCCTGTGTTCTGGCCTGCACAGCAGTCCTGAAGAGCTTGGGTGCCGTAATCACAGAATGTTCTGTGAATGAGATCTCAAATGAATCTCTCTTCCTGAATCTGCAGGCAGCCTGAACCAGTAGCGTGGGGAAGATGGCTAGTAGCACAATATTAAAGAGAGGGGTCAAATCTGTGTGGCTTTTGTAATTTTAAGGAAAAAAAAAAAAAAAAGACTGGAAGTATCCTTGTTTTTTGCTGCTGTTCTGGACACCTGCTGCATAAACATGAATAGCAAATAGGGTACACATTCTCCACAGCAAGAATTTAGAGATTTTTCTTTCTGACCTCAAAGCCCAGGCTGTGATGAATTGGCAGAATGAACTGCAGGACAGTAGAGCACTGTTCTGCCTCTGAGAATATCCTGTTAGCCTTTCCCTGTTGCTGTTGCGACTGCCAGCAGAGGAACCTCTGGAGATTACCCTGTAGCAGTATATTATAGGGAAGGGGAAGAAAGAGTTCCCAGAAGTCTTGACTTCACCTGAGGGATTTGGATCTGATGGCTTTTGATCTGAACTGCCCTGTAGCCAAGCGTTGGTTTTCATAATCAGGCACAACTGCTTCCAGGCTGCAGCGTCATTACAGTGGGATGAGCCTGAGCAAACAGACTGGCATTCTCTGCTAGAGCGTGTGGAACAGGATGTTTGTGCTGGGTCAGTTGTTTCCTGGTCATGGAATTTGGTCTTGAGTGTTCGTTTTATCAGAAAATGCCTTAGCAATTCCTGATTTAGGAGAAGATTTTGAGGAAGTTCCTGTTTCACCTGCCCCTTCAAAACAAAACTGCAAGTGCTTTTGGTAACAGTGGCCACACCTGCATAAAGCCCAGACTATACTCAGCAGCTCCCAGCAGCAGAGAGCAAGACTCTCTAACACAGAAGACGGAGCAAAGATGTGCTTTACTTTCCTATCTGCAGGAGAAAAAGCACCATACTTCTAGGGGTTCCTTCTGAATTCCTCCCTTGCCTTAGCTCCACAGCCTTGGAGGATAAGGCAAAAAGTAAGTAAGGTCACAGGGAATGTGTAGCGGAAGAGATATCTGGGATTAATGTAGTGGGGCATTGCAGGGCGTGGGCTTCAGCAATTTCACTGCTGACAAGCTGGCTTGCTTCACTGAGGCTCTGTGGCGTGTGGGTGGCTGTAAAGTCTTTTTGTTGCTTAATCAAATTCTTTTGTATTGGCAGGACCTGGCTATTTTTTGTGGACTCCATCTAAAAGGCCCCATGCAACCCTCCAGGCCCATGTATTAAATGTTCCCTCGCTGTGTAATAGAAACGCTTCTGGGTTTCACAATCCAGAGGGCATTTCAGTTGCTATAAAAGCTTTTCTTGAAAGAAAGAAGACATTACTGTGCTTTCCATTATGAGCTTCTGGTTTTAATAAGAGTGGTGTGGAATCAAAAGAGAACTTTGCAAGTCCAGAGGCCCTGTCAGCCTTAAAGCTTTGTTGCTGTGAGGGAGGAGTAAGAACTTGTCTCTGTGGTTGTCGCCATTGTGTTTTTAGTTTGGGAACAGAAAGCAGTCAGTAAGTCAGGGCTCCTGGGAGTGAGGGAGGAAACCTGCTGAGCGCACAGAGGCTTTTTGGGGTTGTCTTTTGAAGATGTAACGGAGCCTGTTTTCCTGGCAAGGTTTGTGTACACTATGTAAGGCCAGCAAAGATGCACCAGAGTTGTCTCCTGGGTTGTTTGTCTCATAGACGTGATAAGTACAGGCCTTCAGAGAACTTTCCTGCCTGGGGATTGCTTTATTTAGGAAAAGAAATAATCATTGTAGGCACACTGTGTGCTATCGTGAAGAATACAGTCCCTCCATCCTTAGTGGGCTGACAGATGAATGCTTCCAGAATTTAAATGTGTGTGTGTGTGCGCGCGTGTGTATATGTATATATTTATAGTGTGTGTATATATATACACACACATCTTTCTGCAGAAAGAAGCATACAGGCACATGCACACACGCTGCTGAACGCAGGGTAAGGCACTGCCTGATGAAAATCAAGGCTGTTGCATTTAGTCTGCTCTTCCATCACTATCATGCCTGGTGGGGCACAGTGGTTTCCAGGGTCCCTGAGCTGTAATTTTACGAGATCTGCCACGCTAATTTTGCTGTTTCCTTGTTTAATAAAGCTCTTGACTTTGTTTAAAAATTAATGTTAATAGAGCGTTGTTTTCCAAGACATCAAGCAAGCTTAGTGTAATGCTGTTCTTGACTGCCTGCCTTACCCCCTGCTGCTCCTGGTCCTGTGCGGAGACATAGGCTTTAAAGTACTGGTACCTTTTGCGTTCAACACACAGAGCTATAATGAGTGCTTGATATGCAGAGTGATCTGTAGTTAACATGTTTTCTACATGCTACAAGTTTTACTTCCATTCAGCTGCTTTTTTTTTCCCCTAAATCCTAATTTGACTTACTATGCGTTATGGGCTACTGGGTCGGAAAATAGACACTTCCAAAAATCACCTTTTTGGAGGAAGTACTAAGTGTGAGTTATGGTTTAACTTGCTAGTTCTGAGAAGCCTTGGAATAGGTCATACGGAGCATGCCATGTGTAATCAGAGCCATTTCCAGGGTCTGAAGAAAGACTTTTGTGTATACTCTTGGTCTTTTGTTGATTCGAGCGCTCCTAATGTACAAGAATCTCAGCCAGGCCCCTTCTCATATATAATGCAACATCTTGCTTCTCTCATCTTCTGCCTAAGGGACTGAAAGACAGTACAGCAAACCCCGTGTGATACCCTCGCTGGTCTCTGGTTTGGGCTTTATTGTTTTGGGTTTTTTTTTCCACATAGTAGCCTAACTGCTTGCAGATCTGTCCCTGGACAGAGATGTAGCGTAACAGGGCTTTGGCAGAGCGGGGAACAGAACAGAGCTCTGCATTCTAGGGCTGTGATCTAATCAAATGTTAAATTATTTGTCTAATGATTAAGTCTGTTGTAAGGAGGAGAAAGGAGAAGTTTCTGCCAGTGTTTCCAAGCAATCCAAGCATGCAGCACCTCTTCCACAGCGTGCAATCAAAGGGCTTTTTACTGCCTCCCACTAGATGAGGTGCAATATGAAGCTTGGTGGCTATTCAGCCACAGGCCGTGCTAGCTTGTGCACTTAGCTGCACGAGGTTTTGCATCCCTGCTTACACCTATTGCCAGCTATCTTACCAAATCCTTGCCTGTGTTCCTGTAGGCACTGCCAAAAGAAGTCAGATCTTGTCACCAGAAGAGAGGAAGGTTGTGGCATTTCACGAATCGGGTCACGCGCTGGTTGGCTGGCTGCTGGAGCACACCGAGGCGGTGATGAAGGTAACTCCACTACTGGCTGTTGCATAATGAAGCCTGTCACTTGGTGGGAAGAGAGTCCTTTGGGGTTCTCCTCTCTGAGACACATTGATTGTGAATTGTCAGCACTGGTGAGGCTGCACCCCAAATCCTGTGTTCAGTTTTGGGCCCTTCACTACAAGAAGGACATTGAGGGGCTGGAGTGTGTCTGGGGAAGGGTCTGGAGCCCAGGGGTTCTGGGAGCAGCTGAGAGAATTTGGGCTATTTAGGCTAGAGAAGAGAAGGCTGAGGGGAGACCTCATCGCTCTCTACAGCTCCCTGAAAGGAGGTTTTAGCAAGGTGGGCATTGATCTCTTCAAGTGGCAAACGATAGGACAAGAGAAAATGGCCTCAAGTTGCACCAGGGGAGGTTTAGACTGGATATTAGGAAGAATTTCTTTGCTGAAAGATTGGTGAAGCATTAGCACAGGCTGCCCAGGGCACTGGTGGAGTCTCCATCCTTGGGGGTTTTCAGAAAACATGCAGACATGGCACCTGGGACCATGGTTTAGCAGGCACAATGGGGTTGGGCTGACAGTTGGACTGGATGACCTTAGAGGTCTTTTCCAACCTTAATGATTATTTGGCAATACTTGTGTTAAATCTTGCTGGGTTACCCTGACCTCTATGAGTGTGGAGGTGGGAATACTGCAGTAAATACACTGTAGAGAAATCCATTAGGCTCCATTGCTGACAGTGATGGTGCAAAGCTGATTAACCAGCTGCAGGAGAAGCTTTGCACTTAGAAGCCAACTGTAAAGCTGTTTGGAGCAACTGAGTGCCCCGATGCTGCTGCTGGTGCTCGATTCATGCACCTCCTCCAGGCACAGAGCGCTGTCCTGTGTGTGCATGCGTGCATGTGTGATCCCTTTCCCTGCCCTGGCTTGCCAGCGTGTTGGAGCCACTGAAGCTGCCATTGCAGGAACTGCACCGAATACTGATAGATGTGTTTTTCAGATTGGCATGCTTGGGAGTCTGTCTGCCTGAGGCCCTTCTTTTGGAGGGCTTTGCACCCCGGGATGTGTTCTCTGATGCATTTCTCAAAAAGCTTTGACACTGGGGGGAGGTGGGCAGTGGAAATGACAGGGGCGACAGCTCCTTGGCTCACCACCAGCAGCAAATTTACTATGAATGACCTATTGTATGAATTGAACTGTTGTTAATTACTCTAATCTAGTGTGGAAGAAATGGCTCTTATTTTTCTGAGGGTACCCTGTCTTTCTCCAGGTATCTCAGTGAGTCTGGAACACAGTAAAGTGAACTCTGGTTTATACCTTCCAAAGCAGCTCCTAAGTGTCAGAATTTCACTGGTGTTAAGGACAATGTCCTTTTCATTTCTTAAGCAGAAAGCGTATGTCTGCAGCTGTGAAGGCGGAGCCTTCGGGACGGGACTGGTGGCACACTGCTGTTCTTGGCTGTGTCTCTGTAGGTCAGCCAGCCCCATAGCTTTCAGCAAATGTCGCTGGGAATGCAGACCACCCCCTGTTCTCTCTCTGCTGCTGTAGATGGGAGCTCTTTTGTTCCCTGAACTGAGGGAGCTGCTCTGTGTTGCAGGTTTCCATAGCCCCTCGAACAAACGCAGCTCTCGGCTTCGCTCAGATCCTTCCGAGAGAGCAGTACCTCTTCACCAAGGAACAGCTGCTGGAGAGGATGTGTATGGCGCTGGGGGGCAGAGTGGCCGAGGCCATCACCTTCAACAGGGTCACTACAGGTGAGGAGCTAGACCCTGGCACGGGCAGGGTGAGGCTGTGCCTAGTGAGCCTGAACTTCTGCACTTGGCAGTCTGAGCAGTAGAGGTTTCCCATGCTGGGAAGAAGAAATGTCAAAGCACATGTTCTGATCTTGGGCTTGCATTTAAGAGCACGGAGGTCTTTCGTTGTTGGTTATCGCCGTGTTGTTGTAAACTTGTTACAAAGCCTAAGGCTGCAGAGGCAATTACCGAGTGAGACACTGCTCATGGGAGGGCTTAGAGCTTTATGTGCCGTGTTTCCAACTTGTTATATCCAAATGGGATAGCAGCGGGCGGCAGCAGATAGGCACTCTGTGTAAGCTAGGTGCCAGTAGATGTGCTCGCTGTCGTGCACAGGTCCTGCACCACGTGTAGAAGGGTCCATCAGCTGGTGGAGTGTTCGCCTCCACCGGCCCCTGGGAAGACTGATCTCTCAACTGGTGGAGTGCATGTTAGTGCAGGATGTGCTCCTCTTGCACTCAGCTCAGAGCTAGTAAGCATTGCATCTCTCTCTTGCCCAGGAGCACAGGATGACCTGAAGAAGGTGACCAAGATAGCCTACTCCATGGTGAAGCAGTATGGGATGGTGCCCAGCATTGGCCAGCTCTCTTTCCCAGACCTGGAGAGTACAGCTGGAATTGGTCGGCGCCCTTTCAGCCAGGGACTTCAGCAGATGATGGACCATGTAAGGCCACCCTTGGTTACACATTCCCATTTGTTCTTTACCTTCTGCACTTTAGGAAAAAAATGCAAGTAACCTGACCCAAACTATTTGCATTTTTCTGTTAGCCCTTAAGTAGGAAATTTTAACAGCTGAGCACTTACACTACAACAGAACAGGCATTAGGACTGTGCAGTGAGGCACTAAGAACAGGCAAAACCACGTACAGCTGTAAGTTCAGCCTGGTAGCACTGTACTGCCCAGAGCTGCAGTGAGTGGCTGTGAAATATGCTGCAATGCATAAAACTGTGAAAACTGCAGTCCTGATTCCAGTGTGGACAAGACCCTGGTGAGCTTCTGGGAAACAGGAGTGCAATTGTGATTTTTTGGAAAAAATGCTTTGCGGGGAAAGAAGGAATAATCTGGGGAATCTGGGGTGTTGTGGAACTGTGAACAAACACCTGGCAAAGGAAAGATTTTGTTGCATGAAGTCTCCCCAGGCTCTCAGGAGTCCCATGTATATCGAAGCATAGCGACACATGCTTAGATTACAAGAAACCTGTGTCTTAGCAGTCTCAGTTGCACAATTGAAATGTCTCCACTTCCTAGATCATAGAGGCTGCCCTAACTGAAACGATGGTTCAGACTGACTGAAAAACGTTAGCCTGTTTTGACAGGAAATTTGGCTTCATTGCTGCAAAAAAACGTGCCCTGAACTGAAAAGTCAAATATCTGGCAATGAAAAAAAAACTGCTTCAGAAGCACTGTGGTGGTGCTTCCCTGGGGTTTGTGCTGAGCTGCATCTTTTGCTACCGGACAGCCTCCTTAATTAGACCGTATTTCCCATCAGCTGGGGCTTGTGCAGGCGTTTGCTGTTCTTTATCGTGAGCGCTCCTTTGGCTCGTTTCCAAACCATTTATCTTATTTTCTCTTGATGGGAACCACTTTCTGCCTGGCTCAGTTTTTAGATTCCATCCCTCGGTGCTCTCCTTGTTTATCCACATGTTGTGTTTGTTGCCACCTGCGCTTCAAATCTTTCTTCTTGTTACTATCTTCTAGGAAGCAAAAGTCCTGGTGGCTCAGGCTTACCGGCGCACAGAAAAACTCTTATTGGAGAACCGGGACAAGCTGCAAACAGTAAGTTGGAAATGTGTGAGGTTTGGGTTTTCATTTTAACTGCTGTGTTTTGCCTTGCTGCCTACTCTGCTCTGTAGCTTGGCTGTTGCAATGCCTCTGTGGTCCTAGGAAGTCTTGTGGTGTGCTGGGGCTCACTTTGTGAACAAGTGGCTGGTCACAGCGTTTCCCCCAGATGAGGAGCAGGCACAGGGAGGAATGATGGGTGCCTCTTCCAGCAGTGAGTCGTCTGCCTGCTGGCACCAATTGGCATTTGCAGGGCAGAGGAGGAGGAGTGCTCTATGGAAATGATTAAAGCCGCAATGTGTGACCCTCACCTGCACTCCTCTGGTTGCCTCTTGACAGTGTAACTTCCTGGAGAGCAGAAAGTGACTGGTATTGCAAAGCCTGCAAAGGCAGGAACAGCTCATCCTTCCAGGTCCTGAAGATGTACAGGGCAGTTTCTGGCTGCTTTGGGACAATATGGGACCTGTCGTCCTGGCTGGTGCTGGTTAGTGCTTTCTGGTGACTCCAGATAGTTTTCACCTGCCAGCTCCTTGATACTTGATGTACCAGAGAGTCCCGTTTGCAAGGTAGAGCTTTGCCTCCTCCTCTTTGTGTCCTGACAGTCCCCTAGTCACCTTGGTGCATCCCCTCCTCTGCCAGGAGATCTGTGCCCATTGCTCCTCACTGAGCCATGCTTGGCTCGTAGCACCTCCTCGATATGTCCTTCAGAAGTCTGGTCCATAACATCCAAAGTGACCAGGATTCAACTCAGTTGTGCATACTTTGCAAATAAAGCAATCCTTTTCCTTAAATCTTCATTTTAAACAAACAACAACAACAAAAGACCCTTCAGCCATGCAACTGCAGGCCTCCTGTGTGTAGTAAAGTGGCTGGAGCTTGCTTGTTTGGACATCCTGCTGTTGGCTGTATTGCAGCCCTGTCCACGTCACGGAGCCCTGGGAGCGCTCTGAAGGCAGGCGTTGTTAGGAGGTCTCCTCTCTGCAGCCCTCCTCTGTTCTGATGCTTGCATTTAACAGCAGTCAGATATTTGTTAGAGGCTCATCACAGAAGAACTTTTAAGTTAAGCCAGAGTACCTACGGAGTGTGTGTTTAGGTTGCCAGGCCAGTGTGTCGCATCTTGTCAGCAGAACTGAGCAGTTCCGCGTTTGGCAGCCTCCTGCTGCTCAAGTGCGGCCCTTCTGCTGGCAGAGGATGCAGCTTTCCTCCAGAGGAACTCCTGATGACCTGTGCTGGCAGGAACAGGCAGCTCTTTGTTATCACTGTGTATGCAGGGAGAGGCGAGCAGCTCTGGCTGGGGTCTCATTTGTTGCTACTTCTATATCTTAGACAGACAGGGCCACAGGTGCAGTGACAGTGGCAGGAAGGGCACTTCTCTAATTGTTTCTGGACTTCTGACTTGCCAAGTCATTCCCTAGAGCATGCTTTGTCACCTCCAGTGTATTCCTGGCCAAAAACACTCTCGTGAAAGGTGCCAGCAGCCTGGGGAACTTTGTATCTGCTCCACCAGGCTTTGGGGTCGCCCCATTCCAGGGGCTGGGTCCAGATGTGGAGATCAGAGTTGAGGTGGCAGGGAAAGTTCAGTTCAGATCAGTTCAGAGAGGCTGTTTGCCACCCCCTGCGCCTCATTATGCTTTATTTACTCTTTCTAGCTGTCTAACGCCCTCCTGGAGAAAGAAGTGATAAATTATGATGACATTGAAGCTTTGATTGGGCCTCCACCCTATGGGCCGAAGAAAATGATAGCTCCTCAGAGCTGGCTTCAAGCAGAGAGAGACAAGCAAGACACAAGAGATGAAGAAATGCCCCAGCAGCCACCAAACCATGAGGAGGAGGAGGAACCACGCCTGAGACCAGTATGAAGCCCACTCCTGATGTGGAACGGGAGGACTTTGGAGGCTTCTTTTGGGCAGAATCAAAGATAACCGAACAGGGAGTCTTTGTGCTGCTGTTCCCAAAAATTAAATGACGGCTACAATGGCTCTTTTAACAAGCTTTTCCCTGCAGGAAGGAGAACTCCTTAGGATTTTGAAATTGATTCTCAGCAGGGTAGTAGTGATTAGGAGTTGGGTAAATCTAATCCACTGGAAAGATTTCTCATGCACAGGAGCGGTGTACCTGTTCTTAGGGGTGAAAGAGCCTGTGGAGTCCTTGTAAGCCACCTTTCGCTGTGCTGTGTGACATGGCAGGAGTGTGGGACCATTCCCTTCAGTGTGGGAATGGTCAGTAGAGTGAAACCCCTGCAAGACTCCGAGCTGGCTGAACTGCTGTAGATCTTGTGCAACTCTGCTGTAAATTTTGATTGCCTCTGCTACTGAACATAAAAAAGAAATAGAAAAACAGGTGTCACTAGAATAAACTGCCCGTAATGTGCTGCTGTGTTTGTAGAATATGTCAGCATGTGGATTTGTGTGTTGGCACACAGAAGCTTGTTATAGCTATGGAGTTTACAGGACAGGGCTTTCCTCTCCCTGGCCAATAACTTATATTCAGTTTTCATCACTAGCATCTTGCAAGCAAAGATTGCAGAAAACCTGTGTGTGTGGAAGCCAGCAGAACCCCACAGCATGGCGTTCGAAACCAGTGCTGCAGAGTGATTCTGAGTTACGCAGTGGGCAGTGTCCAGCGGCACTGCTGGATTGGTGCTGTCAGGAGCTCGAGGTGTATTCACTGAGAAGCCTCGCTAAAAAGCCAGCAGTTCTCCAGCTCCGTCCTCATGGCTCTTACAGAACAAGCTGTGATGACGTGGTTGGCTATCATTCATCAGAGAGCGCATTAAAACCACGCTGGTGCCTGGTGTGCTCTGGCTGGGTTAATACTTTAGGAAAGAGTATTGTCTTGAGTTATTCCGTGGGGATTGTTTGTGACCTGAAAGACCCCAGCCCAAGCCCAGTTTCTCACAGTTTCAACTCCCAGCCCTCAAGCTGCAATTACAGTCCCCGGGCTCCTGCCCACAGAGTCAGGCTGGAGCTGAGCAGAGCTTTTCGTTTTCCCTTTCCCTGGGGAGGAGGGTGTCCTGCAAGGTGACCTCTGCCCTGTCCTGACACAGAGCTGCCTGCAGTGTCTCCATGCTGGTTGTCGTCCTTGTGGTGGGGGGCAATTTCCCATGCTTTCAGGGTCAGAATTGGTTTTCTGTGTTGGGATGTTACTGCCTGTATTTTTTTTCTCCCAGATGTGTTTGTTTCTTCACAAGTTTGTTCTTTGAATTCACTTTTCCAGCAGAAAATAAGGTTTTAAGCATTCTTTGGTCTCATTTTTTAAGTCATAGCTGTTCGGAGCTTCCTGAACAAACCCTTTGCTGGAAGGATTCAGTTCTGTGACGGTGCTATGCTGGGACAGACAGGACAGTGCAGGCTCCTCCGTGGCTTCCAAGGTGTAGTGGGCATGGCTGTGCCATTGCCTCCTGCTGCTGGAGCATCCAGGCTCGCCCAAGGTGCGTAGTGTACCCGATCCCTCCTGCCCCACCAAAAGTGCTGCTGCTGCCCACCCCAAACTGGGGACTGTGCCGGTGGCAGAGCCCTGGGCTGGGGTGTGGGTGTGGAGGGGAGCCGGGAATCCTCTGGAATGGTGTAACCCCTGCTCCATGTCATCTCATCCTGCTGGGCCTGGATGGAGGCACTGGGGTGTGGGAGAGGGTAGGGGAGAAGGGAGGGCAGCTGGGGCGCAGGAGAGGGGAGAGAAGGGGCAGCTGGGGCGCGGGAGAGGGGAGGGAAGGGGGCAACTGGGATTGAGGAAGAAGGGAGGGAAGTTGGCAGCTGAGGTGCAGGAGAGGGGAGGGCATCTGGGGCACAGGAGGGAGCAACGGGGGTGCAGGAGAGGCCGGGGCAGCGCCGTGCGGAGAGGCAGCCGCTCGTGGCCAGGCAGGCGCTGCGAGGGTGCCGGTAGCGGGGTCCCACCCGGCCCGGGGCTCCCCTCGCCTGGCCTCGTGTGGCCCCTTTAAGCCGCCGCCATCTTTGTTGCGGGCGCGGTGAAGCCTCCGCCAGGCGCTTCCGGCTCCCTGCCCTCACTAGGCGGTTCCCGCGGCGCTGCCCATTGGCCGCCACTGCCGCACTTCCGGCGTGCGCCTGGCAGCCGCTTCCTTTTCCGGTCGGCCATTTGCCGTGGCGGGAGGTAAGTGCGGCGCTGCCGGGGCCGCGGGGCGCCATCCGCCGCCATCCGCCCGCGGGGGCTGGGCCCGGGGCCGGCAGGGGTCTCTCGGAGCCCCGCGTGGGGGCGTTGGGGCCGAGGGATGGTTCTGAGCCGGGGCTGCAGGCCGGAGGCCCTAGGGATGGGCCTGACTCGGGGCCCCGGGGGTAGCGGGGCGGGTAGGGGGTGAAGCGGACCCGGTGCTCCGGCGTGCCCGCCTTTACCTCTGCCCCCGTCCTTAGGCCGCAGCAGCCATGGCGCCCAGCCGCAATGGGATGATCCTGAAGCCCCACTTCCACAAGGACTGGCAGCGGCGAGTGGCAACGTGGTTCAACCAGCCCGCCCGCAAGATCCGCAGGTGAGTGCCCGCCGCCCGGCTTCGCTGTCGCCGGGGCTGCAGCACCGGCGTTGGACGGGGACGTTGCCCGCCCTCTCAGGCTGCTGCACCGCGGCGCTGTTTTCAGCTCTTCCCTATGCTTTATGTGTGAAAGGTGGGGATCGCAGCGGGGCGAGGGGAGTTTCTGCTCAGGGTGAGACCGTTCCAGTTGCAGTCAAGTGATGAGAAATCTCCGGAATCGCTGTACCGCCTTGATGATTCCCTTGAACCCTGGTATCTCTGATGACTGTGGCTGTTCTGGAGAAGCAGGTATCGCCTGTCAGAGCTGCTAGGCCAGTATTGGGGTTTGTTTCGGAGAGATTTCTACGCGGCAGATGTGTCCCAGCAAGGGAAGCTATAGAAGTGTAAAATCGTTTGGGTTGAAAGAGACCCTTAAGGCCATACAATTTCAGCCCCCTGCCATGGGCAGGGACACCTCTTACTAGATCAGGATACTCGAAGCCCTATCCGACCTGGCCTTGAACATCTCTAGGGATGGGGCATCCACAAATTCTCTGGGCAACATGTGCCAGTGCCTCCCCACCTCACAGGAAAACATTCTTCTTAATTTTTAATCTAAATCTCTACTTTCAGCTTCAAACCGTTCTGCATGGTCCTATCCCTGCAATCCCTGTTAAAGAGCCCCTTTTCAGCTTTCCTGTACCCTTTCAGTACTGAAAGCTGCTATAAAGTTTCTGACAGCGTAGGAGTGGCACATCTGGCAGAAATTCCTGATTGCTCTCCCTTTCGGTGTTCCAGGAGGAAGGCCCGCCAGGCGAAGGCTCGCCGCATCGCTCCCCGTCCAGTGGCTGGGCCCATCCGGCCGATAGTGAGGTGCCCTACAATCAGATACCACAAAAAAGTTCGTGCTGGTAGAGGCTTCAGCCTAGAAGAGCTTAAAGTAAGTACAGAGAGCTGATCCCAACCCATCAAATAAACCTAGGATCTGAGCTTTGTTGTCCTGTTAGTCTGCGTGTGGACAGCACACGGGTGACACGGCGTTGATGTCTGCTGCCACTGGCTTAGCCAGGGAGGCATTGGTGTTGCTGGCTCTGTAGGAGCACAGAAAATACTTGTCTCGCTTTTTCTCTGACTGAGGTGTAGGGTGTGACTGTGTGTCAGAGCGAAAGGTGGCTCTGAAAAGCAAATGTCTGTTTGTCTGGCCGGGTTGGCACTCAGAATTCTGTTAAATTGAGATTCTTCTAGAGCCTTAATTGCATCTCCCTAACTTATTGGGGAGCGGGAGAGGCTAACAACTTCGTTTAAATCTTTTGTTTCTTTGTGAAACATCTTTGTTGCCCAGAGAAGTTGTGGTTGCCCCATCCCTGGAGGTGTTCAAGGCTAGGTTGGATGGGCCTTTAAGCAACCTGGTCGAGTGGGAGGTGTCCCTCCCTGTGGCTGGGGCTTAGAACCGGGCTTTAAGGTCCCTTCCAACTCACTATTCCGTGATTCTATGATCCTTCTGCTAATCCTGAACATTTTAGCCAACATGAACCTATTCATTTGCTGGATCAAGTGAACCATGGTCAACTTCTTCCTGAGAGAATTAAGGGATCTTGTGCCAGGAAAGGGAACAGTTTAGCGTGGCCTCGCAGAGTAGCTGTGGCTGGTTTTTTTTGCATAGCTACGAGTTGGTTTAGAAACATTTCAAGTCTGTGGGAAATGTTGAGTGTCCTCCATTGCTTCAGGAAACCGTTCTGTGACCTCCCCAGGTGTGTGGAGCCCATGGGCTGGTAAGGCTTAGCTGTGGTGGGCTGCAGAAACCCCTGCCTGTGCGTTTCCACACAGTGGGCAGGAACAAACATCAGTGCTTGCTGGCAGCTGGCATCCACAGCCGCCTCTTGTGCGTTGTTTACTGTCTAATTAAAACATTTATAACAGTGAAATTAGTGTATTGAAGCAGTAAAATTGTTCTTCTGGATGCTAAATGCTTCATTACCTTATTTTTCATTAATTTTTTGATAATGGTGGAGTACAAAATGTTACCCAGATGTTTATCTCTAAACAGAAAATTAGGTTATTTCATGTTTAAGATGGTTACAAAAAATTACTCTTTAATGGAGCTTCCAGTAGCTGATGAACCAGAGTTGTCCGTGTGCTGGCTTCGTAAATTTGTCTCTTGAGAGTTCAAATGTCCCCTCACAATCACTCGAGGGTGCACTTTTCTCTCCTGAGAAATTCAGCCTGCAAAAATTATGCCCTGTGAAGTCTCTCGTTTTAGGCATTAGAATACAGGCACCGAGGTTCCTTTTGCATGTGGGGTAGTCGATCCATTGTGCCAGACCCTCGTGCTACCAATGTTGAGTTGGATGCTGAGCCTTCCTCCAGACCCTGTAGACTGTGATGACTGCGCTCAAACCTTTGTCTGGCTGATGACTGAGCGGCTCCCGGCAGTAGCATGGGAGCGCTGGGAGTTGTCAAATGCTGAAACCATGCGCTCTCTCTTCAGCTTGCTGGCATTAACAAAAGGTTTGCCCGGACTATTGGAATCTCTGTGGATCCCCGGCGACGCAACAAGTCTACTGAGTCCCTACAAGCCAACGTGCAGAGGCTGAAGGAGTACCGCTCCAAGCTCATCCTCTTCCCAAGGAAGCCAGCTATGCCCAAGAAGGGAGACAGCTCTGTAAGTACTTGGCTGATAGAAACATTTCACAGGGGCTGTGCCTGGTAACATTTCCAGAGGTTTGGTTGTCAGTCCATCGTAATGTCACCGTTGGTGGCAGCAGCCCTCCTCTGAGGGCCATGTAGTTCCCATGCACGTATACAGGGAACGAGTGAACCCGGCACGAGGCCAGGCGTGGTGGAATCCCCTTCCGCAGGGGTCTCTGGGATTAGGATCACGCTTAGTGCAGACCTCTGCCCCAGGGACTGCCGTGCTGCTGAAGGGTGGCAGCTCAGCTGTAGGGCTGGGAGCTCTCTTTGCTGTAGCTTTTGTTGTTGTCCAAATATCTGAGTTGTAATTTATGAAGCCAAATTATCAGAATGGCTGAAAAGTCCATCTGGAATTGTCTTCTGCTGTGGTTACAGCTACCTGGAAAGAGTGAGGAAGGCGAGGACAAACTTTTCAATAGAGTAGGTCAGTAAAAGCCATGTGTAAAGCAGTGCTGAGAAGGTTGTTGCTATTGGCATAGAAAAATGGTTTCCATGAAGTCTCACCGAGACCCAGAGTGTGGTTGGCTTTCCTTACCTGTGCTTGGCTCTGCCTCTGTGGTAAATGCACGCTTCCCTTGGGGTGCCGCGAGTCACGGAATGAGGTGGGCTGTTGAAGCTGTCCTCAGTCTCCTGGAAAGCGTTGGCTCTGAGCCACTTAACCAGAGCACAGTCTGCGGAGCCCACTAAGCCCAGGCTGCCTTTCAGAACAGGGAGACAGGGTCTAGAGCTTTTGTATCAGTCGGCACAGATACTTGTGCCTGGAATACAGTAGCAAATTCCTTTACTTGAAATCAGTTATCTAAGATCACACTTCAATGTCTTTGTGCAATGCCCAACTCTTACAAGAGGCTGGAATTGGCCTTGGAAGGAATTGCTGAGGGATACACTGGGTATCAAACTAAATATGGCACAGTAGATGTTTTTTCCAGCTGGCAGAACTGAAGGGCCACTGCTCCTGTGGCCGGATCTGGGTGGATCGATAGCCAGGCGAAACGCGGGTTGTTGATGCGGCACGTCTGCGCCGAGCACTCCTGTAGCTGCGTGGCTGAAATGCTGAATTGGTTACTGGTTGATGTTAAATCTCATCAGGATCATTAGTTAACAGTGTGTAGAAGCTGTGTCCCTGCACATGAGACACATTTTTAACCCAGGTGCTGCCCAAGAAATTCTAAACACTGTTCTGTCCTCTCCTGCAGGCTGAGGAACTCAAGCTGGCGACTCAGCTGACCGGGCCGGTTATGCCAATCAAGAATGTAAGTGTAATTAATTGAAGTCTGTGACAGAATGGACACTGAAGCTTTATGGGCAGGGTTTTCTGGTGGCTGTCCTACTGTTAAGGGTTGCTGTCTCCAGGCACTTCCCATCCTGGTCAGAGAAAACTAGGAGAAGGCTGAGCTCATCCTCTTCAGCAAAGAATCCTTTGGTTTGTTTGGTTCCCCAGTGTTGCAGAGCAGACTGCAAGGAGCTCCTTATGTGGAGTTCCACTAAGTTTCTGATCAGCGGAGGGAGCCCTTACATTCCAAGCTCTGGTTTTGGACCAGACAAGCATTCCAGGCCAGCAGTGTCAGGGACCCAGGTCAAGATGGGTTGGCTGGGAATAATCCTATTTGTATTCTCCTTCTCCTCTCAGTGGCATGTGGAGAAGCAGAGCTGTGCTCACTCTCCAGAGGAGGAACCTCTGCTCTGGTCCGAAATTGCACAGTTCCTCTGAGGGCTCAGGCTAAAGCGTGCATGAAGCGTCTCCAGTTTGTGCTCAGTGTTGTGGGCTCTGGGGTCACTTGTTCCCTTGAGGGACTTCGTACCCCTGTGAAACTGGGGGTGCTTATGGATTGCTGTCTGGGGAGTCGGGGTGCTGGCAGCACCACAGCCTAGGCATGTTCTGTAGTCACCACTTGCTGTTTCCAAAAGGCGCTGTTGACAGCACGCCACAAACCTGACTCAGATTCCACGATGCGCTTGTTTTTCCCTGGTATGTTCTGGTCTGGCGCTGACGCGTGCCCGCAAATTGGAAGCCAGTTGAGATGAGGTGCCTGGCGGAGTGACGATAAGGGCAAGGCCTGTAGATGGCATAAACGCTCTGTGCTTAATGGCATCCTGGAGCTACTGGCAAAAATGTAACTGGACTAATTGCGTTAAGCCTTAAATGTGGTCTCCTCTGGGAGCCTCTGATGTGCAGCCTGACTGTCTGGCACTCTCTCCCACTAGGTTTTCAAACGGGAGAAGGCCCGTGTTATCTCGGAAGATGAGAAGAACTTCAAGGCCTTTGTCAGCCTGCGTATGGCACGGGCCAACGCCCGGCTCTTTGGGATTCGTGCAAAACGCGCCAAAGAGGCAGCAGAGCAGGATGTGGAGAAGAAGAAATGAACTGTTCTCTCTAGAACTGTCAATAAAAAAATGTAGAAACATGGGTGTGCTGTCTTTGTAGGGCGGATGTGCAGGACTGGGCTGCCCTGTGCTGCTGCCGCATTTGAGCAGTGTGTGGATCGTGGGCTGCTGTACGTGGAGGGACGCGGGCTGGGGGAGTTGCTGTTGAAATGTGGGAAGCCTTATTTACCGGGATTAGAGCTGCAAACTTCCCTGAAAGCAAGTGAAACAAACGCCTGTGCAGCTCCTTGGGGCGAGGCCTCTTGGCTTTGTCTCGAGTGATGGCAGCTTTGCTGGACCTTGACCCAGCCTGGCAGCCTCTGGGGCTGCAGAAGCTGCTTAATCGGGGTTTTGTGGGATACCTGCTCCCTGGCAAGCTCTGCTTCCCACTTACCTGTCTCCTGTGCTGACGTTTCAGATGCAATGAGTTAAATCTGATGAGGCCCTGGCACAGGTTGCCCAGGGAAACTAGCTGCCCCCTCCCTGGAGGTGTTCAAAGCCAGGCTGGATGGGGTTTTGAGCAATCTGATCCAGTGGGAGGTGTCCGTGCCCATGGCAGGGGGGCTGGAACTGGATGGGCTTTGAGGTCCCTTACAACTCAAACCTTTCTGTGGTTCCAGGATTTTCTGGCTCTGTGAGGCAGAGCAGCTGGGGCTGCACCGCAGAGTGGGGTGCCAGGGTGGGTGTTTGGTGCACTTTAGGCAGCCTCTGGCCTTGCTGGGCTTCAGTTTAGTCCCTGCTGCTGTTCCTGTGGATCTCGAGCCTTTTCTTCACAGAAATACATTGATGGCACCAAGGAGCAGCCCAGCCCCTGCCTGGTGAGGGGTTTGGGGGCTCCTGGTTGCTGCTGGCTCCAGAACATGAGGGTGTCAGGGCTGGGTGCCACGCGTGATGGGGCACCATTGGGCTCTGTCCCGCTCTGGGGAGCGCTTGAGCGCACCCCTGTGCTGGCTCATGAGTTCTGGGGCCGCTGTGCAGCCTGGCTGTGCTGCGGAGCACCCGTGTTGGGATAATTGAGTCGTTTGTATTCATTAGCAGCTGGGTGACAGAACCTGGAGATCGGATGTGATGAAGCGCTCTGGGCTGGAGCCCTGGCACAGCTGGATGAACCCAGGTCTGCTCAAACACAGGCAAAGAGCGGTTTCTGTGGGGCTGCCCATGCCAGGGCAGCTGCTCCTGCCCAAGGCAATGGTTGGATCCTGCATCTCCCCATGGCTCAGCTGCGGGAGGAGCGGGGAAGGAGGGTGGCCTATTTCTGCCACGCAGGCTGGCGATTAGCTCCCAAAGCCCAGGGCCCTGCAGTGCCCTCCCGCTCATTAGCCCTATCTGCATTTTAATCCCTTCAAACATGGGCTAATTACATCATCTTTCATAAAGCTGAGCTGACAGCACTGCAGTGCCAGGGTGATGGGCATGGGTGGGGGTGCCGGGAGAGCCCCCAGCCAAGGCATGGGGCACCGGGGCGCTGCGGGTGTGGGATGCAGGTCTGGGTGCTCCGGTGCGTGGGGAGGGCAGCCGGGAGCTTTGGGGAGCCCCATCTCCATACCGGGGTGCTGGCAGAGAGCGTGGGGCCAGGATGGACCTCGGGCACTCCACGTGGAGCAGCTGGGGAGGATGAGGGGTCACGGGGCACTGGGAGCAAGGGCTGTGCCATGGGGGGCTCGCCTGGCAAAGGAGCAGCTGCCCTGGCACAGCCAGCGGTGTCGGGGACCCCAGGCACCCCACTGAGCCCCAGTGCCCACGGGTGGGCTCTGCTCTGGTGCCGGCAACGAGGCAGTTAACGGAGCTTGTCGTCTCCCTCTTAGGGCTCCGCTCCCGAACTGCAGCTTGAGTCAGTTGTGTGGAGGTGGCAGCGGCGGCAGCTCGGGCTGGCACACACACCGGCACCGCCTGGCACACCGGCACCGGACCCCAGCCCAACCGTGCGCGGAGCCCACGCCATCGGCACCCAGGTGAGAGGGGCGGCCGGGCAGGGGGGAACCCAGTGCCTCCTCCAGCAGGGGATGCCAAGAGATGCCCGTGATTCCAGGGAGGGGGAAGATGCCACCAGAGCCAGGGCACCAGAGCCACATGCCGGGATGAGCCCGGGACCTGCATGACTTCAGCAGGAAACTTTGACCGTGCGACGGTGGCAGCTCCAGGGCGGGCTGGGCACGCCGGGGTGCGGGCAGGAGGCTGCTCGGACCCTGCCCAGCCGGGCATCTCGGGGGGCTGCGGCTGAGGGGACCTCCTCAGTGTCCCAGCGCTGCAGTGTCGTTGAGTGTCACCAGTGTCCAGGTAGAGGCTGGCCCCCGTCCCTGGCCTGAGAGATACCCCCTGTCACTCCGGGATGCCACCAGCCGTGCCGGGGGCACAGGATGTGGCTGGCACTGCCAGCATCACCCGGCGGCACAGACGAGGACCCCGCGTTGGCGCTGCCCTCGCCAGCGAGCCCTGCCTGGGCACGGAGGCGCTGCCTGCAGGGACGGGAGGGGAGTTTGTGCTCCCCAGCACCAGGAGGGCACCCCGGGGCGTGGGTGCACATCCCTCACTCCTGCACAGCCCCTTCCCTGTGGGACACATCCTGCTCCTGGGGTGGGGCTGGGGCAGAGCTGGTGCAGCCCCATGGGACCCTGCGCAGTCGGGGGGGCTGGTAGGAGGTGGGGGCACAGCAGAGCCTGTGGAGCTGGTGCTTGGGGACACGGGCGGTGTCGTGAGGGGTGACCCGGCTCCCCCCACTCTGCTTTGATGCCTTGCAGGGCCCGCGGAGCCACTGGGATTGGAACCGGCCACCCCACCTCGGAGCAGGTCCGCAGGGTCTCCCACACCCACTGGAGCATCCCACCACCTCCTGCTGTCTCCAAGGACCTGCCCGACCCCACGCACCGAAGCTCTGTCTTCACGTCTGGCACTGCGGGGCGACGTGCCCCGGGCATGACGGGCACCTGCCCGGCTCCCTAACAGCAACGAAGGCAGCAGCCATCTGTGCCACCCCACTCCTCCCACATGCCCTTCACCCACGGGGCCGCCTGCCCCCCATCACGTCCGGCCTCCCACCGCGCCACGGCCACCATGGGTGAGGCGCCCGAGCCGGCCAGCCAGGCCCCGCTGGCCGCTGTCTCCAAGGTGGAGCTGCGGGTGAGCTGCAAACACCTCCTGGATCGCGACACGCTCAACAAGTCGGACCCCTGCGTCCTGCTGCTCACGCAATCCCAGGGCCAGTGGATGGAGGTAGGATGGGGGGCACTGCCGGCACCCGCCGCAGCGGGGCAGGATCCTCGGGGGCGTGACAGGGCGGGTGCAGGGTGCTGGGAGCAGGGTTTGCGTCTCTGAGATGGGCACAGAAGCAGGAATGGCCTCAGGGTGGCTGCGATGCCCACTGGGCCGGCGATGGGGTAGAAGCAGGTTGGGGAGCAGGATGCAGGGGATGGTGGAGAGTGGGGTTTGGGGTGCAAAGTGGGGTGTAGGGTGCAGGAGATGGTGGAGATTGGGGTTCAGGGTTCCAAGGAGGGTGCAAGGTGCATGAGGTGCAGAGCAGAGTGCAAAGGTGCAGGAGAAAGTGGAAAGTGGGGTTCAGGGTGCAGTGCGCAGAGCAGGTTGTGGAGCAAGATGCAAGAGATGGTGGAGAGCAGGGCTGAGGGTGCAGGACGTGGTGGTGAGTGGGGTTCGGGTTGCAGAGCAGAGTGCAGAGTGCAGGAGATGGTGGAGACCAAGGTACAGAGCAGGGTGCAAGGTGCAGGAGATGGTGCAGAGCAGGGTTCATGGTGCACCCCTAGGATGCTGGGCACCAGGTGTGGAGATCATAGTGTGGGACACGGGGTGCGCGCAGGGAGCAGGGCTGGCGCGGAGCAGCGTGCAGGCTGCACACAGAGGGTGCTGTGCACAGGGGGCAGAAGTTGCAGTGCAGAGAGTGCGCTGGGTGTGAGGCACAGAGCAGCGTGCAGGGAGCAGGGTGTGGGGCACAGAGCACAGGGCTTGCAGTGCAGGTGGTGCTGTGGGACACTCGGCAGCGCGTGGGCACCGTGTAGACACCTTGGTCGGAGCGAGTCTCCCTGGGTTTAGTGGTCTGGCAGGGCTGGGGAACGGGGTGCTCACAGCGCACAGCTCTAGCACAGCTCTAGCACAGCTCTGGCCAGGGCCGAGAGACACCTTGGCCAGCCTTGGGGTGGATCAGGGCTTGTGGGCTGATCTCGCCCTGCTCTGGGCAGGCGGCTGGGTGGCATCACCTGCCCCTCCATGCACAGGGGGGCAACTCAGAGGGGGAGTCAGGGCTGGAACCACAGCTGTGTGTGCCTCACCCCACTGCCCAGGGTCCTGGTGCCTACACATGCTGGGGCCGGCTCTGGGGCTGGCACTGGGGATGGCACTGGGGATGGCATGGCTCCTTCCCATCGCTCCCTCACGGCTTAGCTCTGGGCTGGCGCCGGTAACTCCACGCTTGGTAATCACCACTGCTCAGCCGGCAGATTTAACGCTAAATCCCTCTGCATGTAATTGACTCTGCGTGCCGGAGCCAGAGCCGGAGCCAGGGGGGGAGGAGAAGGGCCCTGTGCCAGCTGCGGGCTGGGCTCCCCAGGCTGTGCCGGGATGAGCCACTCGTACCCTACAGTGCCACAGCTTTCCGTGCCACGTTCTGTGTGCCAGCCTGTGCCGTGCCATGCTCTGTGCCATGCTGTGCTGCGCCATCCGGGGCTGTGCTGCACCGTGCCGTGCCATGCCATGCTATGCCATGCAAGGACTAGTTCCAAGAGGCAAGAAGGTCCTTCCTGGGCCACCTTGTGGGGGCACTCTCTGAACTCTCCCCTCCCTATCCCTGCCAGCTTGTGCCCCCCGGCTCAGCTGGGATGGTGGCTGGAGCCAGCTCAGCCCCTGCGTCTGAGAGGCAAAACACCTCTGAACTGGTGTTGCCACCAGTGGGGTGGCACCCCACTGGTGGGGTGGCAACTGGAGAGGTTAAGGTGGCTGGGACCCGGAGCCCCATGGAGCGGCTGTGGGACCAGCAGTGCCCGTGCAGGAGGCACGGACCCACACGAGGTTGCCTTGGCAGCACCACAGTGGTGTGGGCTTGGGCAGATGCTGCTGGACAGGCAGGAGGTGGGCAGGGGCTGGCGGGCTGGCAGGGTGCCCTGGCCAGGATGCATCCCCATCCCTAGTCGCCGCTGTCAGGGATGAGGTGTGTGGGAGGCTCCTGGAAGCTGCTCGGTGCCCACTGCTAGCATAGCCAGGAGATGCTGAGCACCCACCTGCCTACCAGGGCCGTGGTGACGGGTGGTCAGTGGCCTCTGCCCTTGGCCAACCCAGGGTAGGAACGCAGGGGCTTGTCCTCAGTACCGACCCATTGCTCCTGCTTGAGTGGAACCATGGCAAACTGTGGTCCAGAGCAAGAACATCGCCTCCAATTGACTATGGAGTTTGCTCCAAGCTCTGGAGGGAGCAATGGGGCTGGCAGGGCTCGAGCTCTCTGGGCACACCTCCCTGCCCAAGCCAGTGATGGGGCTGCCTCCAAGCGCTGTTCGTTTGGGATCGGGCACAGACAGGTAAATACTTGTGCAGGGCTCATCCTTCCCAGCAGCTGCTTGGCATCCCTCATGCCTGCACCTCACATCCCGGTACCCATGGGTTCCTGTGTCCCCATGCTTGGCTCTGGATGAGCTCTGGCATCCCACGGTCCCAGGGAGCTCCACTGGCTCTGGATCCAGCCCCAAGCTGGGCTCTGGCTCTGCTGTCCCCCCCAGCTGAGCTCCTGCCATGCAGGTCGACCGCAGTGAGGTCATCAAGAGCAACCTCAACCCCGTCTTCGCCAAGATCTTCACAGTAGACTACTACTTTGAGGAGGTGCAGAAGCTGCGGTTCGAGGTGTACGACAGCCATGGGCACGCCAGCGTGGGCACGCATGACGATGACTTCCTGGGGGGCATGGAGTGCACCGTGGGGCAGGTGAGCCCGTGCCTCCCCCCCTGGAGACCTCAGCCAGCGGCGTCCCCCTCCCTGACCTCATGGATTTTACAGATCGTGGCGCAGAAGCGGGTGACAAAGCCGCTGTTCCTCAAGTATGGGAAGTTTGCGGGCAAGTCCACCATCACGGTGAGTAGCCAAGTTCATGCCAGGAGTAGCACTGAGCTGGGATGAGTGGCACCAAGCCAGGACCCAGGTGTGACACCCAACTGAGGTGATGCATTGGCACTGAGTGGGGCACGTGGGTGGCACCAGACTGGGGTGCTGGGATGGCGTTGAACTGGGACATACGGGTGTCACTGAGCTGGGGGAAGATATTGAGCTGGGGCATATGGAGGGTCCCCGGTGACCCTCGTCTTGTCTTAGCTGTCACCCAGCCCTGCAGCCTCACAGGCTCTCGGGGGTAGGGAGACCTCAGAATCCCCTTGGTGTCTGCTGGCCACCCTGGAGGGTCCCCACCGTGGCGGGGTGGGCGCACGGCACCCTGTCCCCTCTCAGGGCACTGCCCTTCCCACACAGGCACGGAGGGCAGGGGGACAAAGCTGCGCTGGGTGTTGAACATCCTGCATCCGCCTCTCCTCGCAGGTCATCTCGGAGGAGATTTCTGGCAACAATGGCTATGTGGAGCTCGCCTTCCGGGCCAAGAAGCTGGATGACAAGGTGAACCAGGTTCCACGGGCAGTGGAGGCGGTGGAGGCAGCGTGGATGGGGCAGACAGTGCCTTGTCCCTTTTTCCCTCCTCCAGGACCTCTTCAGCAAGTCAGACCCCTTCCTGGAGATCTACCGCATTGATGACGACCGCAGCGAGCAGCTGGTGTACCGCACCGAGGTGAGGCCCCGGGCAGGATCCGTCCCTTGGCTGGCCCGTGGCTGCCCCAGCGGCTGCCCAGCCCCACCGAGCCTTTGCTCCACAGGTGGTGAAGAACAACCTGAGCCCCATCTGGGAGCCCTTCAAGGTCTCCCTCAACTCACTTTGCAGCTGCGAGGAGAAGAGGAAGCTGAGGGTGAGGAAGGGTGATAGGGACCCTCATCCCTGCCCTGGGGACACGTGTACCCCAGCTTCCCTGCAGCCCCGCATTTGTGGTGTGCCGGGGAACCCCAAGGCACCAGGGGTAGTGCCAGGGCTGGTGGGGACCTGGGGGTGCAGACTCGCAGCCCCCCCCCCAGCCAGGGCTGAGCTGTGTCCCACCACAGTGCGTGGTGTGGGACTACGACTCGCGGGGCAAACACGACTTCATCGGGGAGTTCTACACCACCTTCGAGGAGATGCAGAAGGCAATGGGGGAGAACAAGGTGGGCATGGGGACGTGGGGATGCAGGGACAGCCTTTGGGGTCACCCCTCTGCACTGCCAGCCGATCCCATCCCAGGAGTCACCTCCCAGCTCCTCCTTCGGTTTTGAGGCCGTTCTCCCCTCGCTGCCCCCTCTTCGGGGAAGGGATGGTGGGTCCGGGCTCCTCCAGGGAAATTGGCCCTGGCTGGCATGGATGGAGCCCACGGGCTGGTTGGGAGCAGAGGAGGGCGGCTGCACCCGGGGGCTGTGGGGCTGCGGGGTTATGGGACCGTGGGGCTGCTGGACTGTGGGGATGAAGGGTTATGGGGCTGTGGGACTGCAGGAAGGCAGAGTTGTGGGGCTGTGGGGTCGTGGGGCTGCAGGGCTATGGGGTTACGAGGCTGTGGGATTTGGGGGCTATGAGGTTATGGGTCTGTGGGATAATGGGGTGATGAGGTTGTGGGGTCCCAGAGCTGCAGAGCCATGGGGCTGGGGTGCTGTGGGGTTTGGGGGGGATGCTGGCGCACAGGGCCGTACCCCTGGGCTGGGGGCCGCAGGCAGCGCGGGTGCCGCGTGCCACAGGTGCAGTGGGACTGCATGAACCCCAAGTACAAAATCAAGAAGCGCAACTACAAGAACTCGGGTGTCGTGGTGCTGCTGGACCTGAAGGTGAGTGTCTGCAAGCGGTGCCGTGCCTGGGCGCCGTGGGGCGGAGTGGGGCAGGACCAGCTGATGTGGGTCCCTTGGGAAGATCCACAGGGTTTACTCCTTCCTGGACTACATCATGGGAGGCTGCCAGATCCACTTCACGGTGAGCAGTGTCCCCCAACCCTGAAGCACCAGGAGCATCCCAGCTCCACCCAGCCGTGGCTGTGCCACCATGCCAGCCAGCGGGGCTGACAGAGCCACCCGACCCTGGCAGGGACATGCCAGTGGCTCCACTCGCCCAGGCGGACCCTCACCACTGTCTTCTCCTCACCAGGTGGCCATCGACTTCACAGCCTCCAACGGGGATCCCCGGAACAGCTGCTCCCTGCACTACATCAACCCCTACCAGCCCAACGAGTACCTCAAGGCGCTGGTCGCGGTGGGTGAGATCTGCCAGGATTATGACAGGTCAGTTGCTCTGGTGGGTGCTCTGGTGCCAGGACATCCTGGTGATGGTCACCCTGGGGTCAGAGCTGCAGTGATGTCACCCCAGTGCTGGCCCTGCCGGAGCTCCTCACGGCTCTTCCCTTGCAGCGATAAGAAATTCTCAGCTCTGGGCTTTGGTGCAAGGATCCCCCCCAAGTACGAGGTAAGGGGGTGGTTGGGGTGCCAGGGTCCCATGGGACCCTAGGGACGTGCCCCTCCCTCCTGTTACCCTTGGCCATGACGAGGAGTGGATGAGTGGGCACTGGCTACTCCCTCCCCTTTCTCCCTTCAGGTCTCCCATGATTTCGCCATCAACTTCAACCCCGATAACGATGAGTGCGAGGGTGAGTCCAGCTCCAGCAGGGTTGGGGAGCCCAGTCTCATGGCTTGCTCTGTGCCAGACGCTGGTGCTGACCCCCTCACCCCTTGCATCCCCGCTCAGGCATCCAGGGCGTTGTAGAGTCCTACCAGAACTGTCTGCCCAAAATCCAGCTCTATGGCCCTACCAATGTGGCCCCCATCATCTCCAAGGTGGCTCGTGTGGCGGCGGATGAGGAGCGGACAAAGGAGGCTTCGGTAAGAACCCACTGCCCTGGCCACTTGGCTCCAGGCTGGGCTGAGACCCAGCACACTCATGTCACTTGTGGCCGCTCCCACATCAGAGCTGAGTCTTTGTCCGGCTCCTCTGGCATGGGGCTGCCAACGGAACCAGACAACCCCCTCAGAGCATCCCTCTCCCCCCAGCAATACTTCATCTTGCTGATCCTGACGGACGGGGTGGTGACGGACATGGCAGACACGCGGGAGGCCATCGTTCGCGCCTCCTACCTGCCCATGTCCATCATCATCGTGGGAGTGGGCAACGCCGACTTCACCGACATGCAGATCCTGGATGGGGATGATGGCATCCTGCGCTCCCCCAAGGGCGAACCTGTCCTCCGCGACATCGTCCAGTTCGTCCCTTTCCGGGAGTTCAAGAACGTGAGTGAGCATCAGTGGTCCTCCTGTCCCCTCCTATCCCCTCCTGTCCCCAGGGCACAGCAAGCCAGTGCCCCGCAGGGTAGGTGCCACCGTGCCCTGACTCACTCATCCTCCCTGGTGTCCTCAATCTCGCAGGCATCACCGACAGCCCTGGCGAAGTGCGTGCTGGCAGAGGTGCCCAAGCAGGTGGTGGAATACTACAGCTACAAGGCCTTCCCGCCCCGCTGTCCCCAGTCCGAGACCCCTGACTCCAACCTCAGCTCGCCCCAGTGAGGACCCCTTTGCTGCCCTCAGCGTGGCACGGGGATGGATGGGGGTTCCCTGTGGGTCCCAGCCCTGCCACAGACCCCTCCTCACCAGGCAGGGGGGCACTGGGAGCCAGTACCCTGCCCCTGCCGGCACCGGGATGGGGACACAGGGATGGTCCGGGTGCCCCGATGCCCTGTGCTGCTCGGGGGGCTGGGGGTCCCTAGCAGGCATTGTCCAGTCCTGGTCCATGCCCCGCTGCTGCTCCATCCCCGCTGTCCCTGTGCTCCCCGCTTGTCCGTCACTGTGAGGCTGCATGACTGCCCCCCGCCGTGTGGGACCCCAAATAAAGTAACCAGCCCTGTGCCCGTGCCGCGTGTTCTCTGGGCGCTGACATCAAACCTCCCTGCCAGGCGCTCAGTAAAGGGACACACAGCTCCTGGGGTGCTGCCCGTGCCCCTCGCCGTGGCACCATCTGCCCAGCAAGCAAGAGCCAAGCACAGCCCCCAGCCCCAGTTGCCCACATGGGCACGGGCTTTGCTGGCGGCAGCTCCGGCTGGCCCTGTATTTAGGGGGATTCGTGACTGGCAGCGCACAGGGGAGCGCTGGCGCTATGGATCTGAGCTACTTTTGAGCAGCTGCCGCTTTCAAGTTGTGCCGGAGCGGCCGCCCAACCTGCTGTGCTGATGCCGGCTGCCGCGGCCCCGAAATCCAGGCCATGGGAGTGGGAGCGGAGGCAGCGTCGGTACCTTCCGCCCGCTGCTGCCCAGCACATTGCCTCCGCGGTGTGCCACGTGCCATGGACTGTGTGCCATATCCCATGTACTGTGTGCTAAGTGCCGTGTGCCGTGCCATGCACTGTGGGTTGCATGCCATGCACCGCATGCCACATGTTGTGCCATGTGCTCCATGCATGCCATGCACTGTGCCGTGTGCAATGTACCATGTGCCACACCGCACACGCTGTGTGCTGCGTGCCATGCGCCGTGCCATGCACCATGTGCCGTGTTCCATGTACCCTTTGCTGTGTGCTGCTTGCAGTGGACCGTGTGCTGCCTGCTTCATGGTCCGTGCTCCGCGTTGTGCCGTGTGCCACCCCATGTACCGTGCGCCCCGTGCCATGTGCTGTGTTCCATGTGCTTTGCCATGTGCCGTGCTGTGCCGTGTGCCACGTACCACGCGCGGGCACTGTGCCACGCTGCTGCCATGTGCCGCACACCAAGTGCTGTGCCCCGTTTGCTGCGCCGAGAGCTGGCTGCGTTCAGCGTGCCAGCTGCCTCCTGCCACGTGCTGTGACACTGTGCCGTATGTCATCCACCCCATCCCGTGTGCCGCACGCTGTGTGTCCTTCACCCTGTGCCATGTGCTGTGTGTGTTGCTGTCCCGGCACTGGACGGTGCTCCCGGTGACATCCGCTGCGCTGGGGTCTACCCGAGGGCAGCGAGGACTAAAACTGGGGCCCGGGGCAGCTGTCACAGGGCAGGGGCCACCCTGGAGGTGACCGTGTGGGTGCCACCGAGGGGACGCTGCGGTCACAGGGGTGCCAGCCTGCCCCAGTGCGAGCAGTCGGGATGGCCGCACTGAGCAGCCGTGCCACTGTGGCGCTGCCGGCGCTCTCGCAAGCAGGCAGAGCGCGCTGCCCGCACCGCTCCGATCAGCCCACATATTTATAGCTCCTGATTCATCTCCTATAAAGCAGGATAATAGACGTTGCCATAGAAACCCAGCGCCTGACGAGCCTGCGGCTGCAGCCGGACACGGGCAGGGGTCTGCCCTGGCACTCCGATGTGGGGTGGGTGCAGGGGGACGCTATGGGCTGGGGTGCCCGGCGTCACCCAGCCGGGCTGGGGAGCAGCAGCAGGGCTGGCACAGGGCTCCTGGGTGCCGATGCCACCGGGCTGCAGTGCCGGTGGCCCCGTGGAGGGTCTGGCTCTCTGCCCTGGTGAGGGGTCCCGCTCGTGCCATGGCTGAGTTGTCCCCCCCCTGCTCAGGCACTGTGCTATGCTGACCCAGCAGGTGCTGGTTAATTAAGCTAGGAGTTAATTATTGATGGTGCCTGTGCTTCTTCAATTCCTTGGAACAAGCAGGATAGGGAGGAGCCACCCCATCCTCATGGGGGGGCTCAGGGTGCTGCCCCTGGGTCACCTTCGAGTGCTGGGGGTAAGATGGGCACGAGGACGTGGCTGCAAACACCCCAGGAGGGAAAACAGGCTGGGAGGGCACCAGCAGTGCCCATCTGGGCTGGTCAGGGCACCACAGGCCCCCCCAGAGCATCAGAGGCAGCCCAGAGGCAGAGTGAAGGGCTTGGGGTGCAGGGAGCATCCAGAGAGGGTGCACTGGGACAAGGAGGGAGGTAGAGGGCTTCGGAGGGAGTGGCAGTGGGGCTGCACAGGGGGACCCCAAGATCTGGAGGGTTCCTGGGAGGATGTGCAAGGATCGACCGCTCTGGGTGCTGCTGAAGGAGCCAACTCTGCCCCATGGACTCCGCCAGCAAACGTCGGCACCACGCAGCTGCGCCGTGACCCCAACACGCTGCCCACCCGGTCATTGCCCCCCATGGCAGATAAGCTCCCAGGGGATGGGTCTCCACCCTGATGCGTTCCTGATAACGCCGGGTGCTTCCCGCTGCTGGCACCCTGCTTCCTGCCCCGTGCCCGCTGGAACACGCTGCCTGGAAACAGCAATAAATATTTATTTCCCTGGGGCGGCCGGGCAGAAGTTGGGGGTGCACAGCCACGCAGCCCACCCCAGGGGGAGGAAGGCTATGGGCATGGCTGCAGTGTGGGACCCAAAAAGTCCCCCATCCCTGCGTCAAGGGGTCATGCAGCCACCCCTCACCGCCAGATCCCTGTCCCCACTGCAGCCCCGGGATGACATGTGGCGCAAAAAAGATATGGGGGGGTGCAAGGGGCTCCCCACAGAGGATGCCCCCCCCCCCGCACCAGGGCTTGGCCAGGGACGGGGGCCAGTTGTGTTGTGCAGTGGCAAGGACACTGCTGGCCCCTCAGGCCATGGGCCAGCGTGCCGGCAGCTCCAAGTCACCCATCTTCTCCTGGTAGAGGCGGTTGAAGAGGGTGTTTTGCAGGGGGGTAAAGTGGTAGCGCCAGTCACCCACCACACCTGCAGGATGGAGGGGACGGAGCGGCAGGGGGGCTGCAGCCGGGGCCAGCGCCCCCGTGTCCCCCCTGTGTCCCCACACCCCGTCGCCTCCTCACCTTTCCTCATAAAGCGTCCCTGGCTGTGGTCCATGATCTCGGAGGGGATAAGGGAGTAGTTGACCATGGCGTTGTCCCGCATGGTGGCGAAGCTGCAGTGCTGCTCCAGGGCTTCCAGCGTCTCTGGTCCCAGCGGGCAGCCCAGGAAGGTGCTGAGGCGCTGCGCTGTGCCGCGCAGGTCCTGCGGCGGAGGGGACGGTCAGCCCTGGGCAACCAGCTGCGACAGGGACAGGGGACACACCAGGGCTCACCTGGTGCAGCTCCTCGTAGGTGACGTAGAAGATGTCCAGGAGGTGCCGCTGGCCCAGCCAGCCCTTGACATGGTCGAACCAGGAGCCGTAATGCACTGCGGGGAGGCAGGGGGTGAATGGGGGCCCCATGGCTGAGCCTCAGCACCCCAGGAACATCCAGCCCTCACCTGTGCCCTCGAGGAACCGTGTGAGGAAGGTGTCGAAGGAGCCAGGGTCGGGCAGGAATTTGGCTAGGTGGTGGAAGTGGTAGAAGGAGACAGCGACATCCTTGGGGTTCCTGGCCACGTAGATTACCTGGGGGGACAGTGTCAGCTGCATTGAAGGGGGATTCCACTCCATCCTACTCAGAAAGTCCCCAGCAATCACCCTGGCTGCACGCAAGAAGCCCCATGGACACGAGATGCCCCTGAGGGGACCCTGAGGACCATCAGGGCCCCCCTCACCTTGGCTTTGCTCTGCTGCAGGGCGGGGGCCAAGACGCGGGCGGGCAGGTGGGTGGTGATGAGCCGGTGGGCAGTTGTGTCCTGCAGCGCTTCCCTGAAGTAGATCTGCTCCAGCCAGGGCGCTCGCTCCCAGTTGGGGATGGTCTTGGCAGGGAGGACATCCCCGCGGCTGAACAGCAGCGTCAGGATCTCCTGCATCCAGGTGGTGCCTGGGGAGGTGGCTGTCAGGGCAGCACCAGCCCAGCGTAGGGGACCACGTGGCACCACACCGTATGGCACGGCACGACACAGAATGGCACAGCAGGGCCAAGCGTGGCTTGGCATGGCTTAGCAGAGAATGGCACGGCATGGCACTGCACGCCATGCCATGGCTCAGCATCGTATGGCATGGCTCAGCACAGAATGGCATAGCAGAGTAGAACATGACATGGCACGGCACAGCACCCTATGACATGGCATGGCTCTGCACAGCATGGCACGGTACCCCATGGCGTACTGCGGCTTGGCACAGCGTGGCATGCCATGCCATGCCACCGTACGGCACAGCGTGGCATGCAACAAATCAGCTCAGCATGGCTTCGATTGCATAGGCACAATGCAGCACGGGTTAGCTGCTGGGCTGGCAGCGCCATGTGGGACCCCCAGGTCTCCCCCCACCAGTGACACCAGTCTGAGGCTGTGGACAGGATGGGATGGGGCAGAGGAGATTGTGGATACAGCTGCTCCCCACCCTCAGAGCAGGGGATTTGGGGGGTGGGAGCCAGCGTCCGGGGAGTCCCCTGTGCTTTGCCCTCAGAGCCCGCTGGGTGCTGGGGGGTCTCAGCCTGGGGATGAGCTTCTCCCGAGCCTGACCACCTCCCGGCCACGCAGGCGGCTCCCAGTCCTGCTGGCAAGCTGCGCAGCAGAGCCTGCCCGGGCCCCCCTCTCCAGCCTGGGGGTCTCCAACAGTGCCCACTGACACTCCCCAACATGGGTCCCCTCCCTGTCCCGTCCTGTCCCCCCCTTTCCGCTGGCACTCACCCGATTTGGGGTAAGTGGCGATGACCACGTCGGTGGGGCGGAAGGGGAAGGTGGTGGCGAAGGCGAGGGAGTCCTGGGTGTGGAGGTGGCCGGGAAGGGAGATGCCAGCGAAGGTCTCTGTCACCTCCATGCGATCCATGGCTCGGCCACTGCGGCGGACGCGCTCGGCTGCTGACCTTAAATAGTTGCAAAAGAGGAAGCCGTCCCGGCGGGCGGAAAGCCAGGCTGGCCCGACAAATTCCTGCTGGGGAACCAGGGATCCGGCAACGCTGGGGCCATCGCCAGGAGAGCGCTGCCCGCGGGGCGGCGGGACAGCCCTGGGATGGGGCATCCTGGAATGGAGTGGGGGTCCCACACAGCCAGACCCACCACTGCCGCCGGGATTGCCGAGCATCCCGCTCGCCTGGCAGTGGGAAGGGTGCCAGGGAGCCTCGCCGGACACCACAGCCTGCGGTGACCCCGAGAGCGGCAGCCCCACACCGTGCCCCATGGCGCAGTGCTGGAGGAAGGGATTCCCATCCGAGCACATCCCGGCATGAGGAATGGGGCCAGCCATCTCCACGTGGCTCCGTGCCATTCCCCGCCACCCCACGGTGCCTCTTGCTGCGCACGACACTGCAGCCACCGCCAGTCCCATGGCCACCACCATCCCCCGGGCAGGAGCCAGCCAAGGTGCCCCCACCATGGCGCTGGGTGGCAAGACCGACGTGTGCCTCAGTTTCCCCCTCACCAGTGGGACCGTGAGATGGGGGAAGCCTGGCACACACGGAGCAGCCCCACAGCAGAGCCGCGTTGTCCCGGCTGCTGCCTCTCCATGGTGGGATGGCCTCACCACGGAGCCGCGGGGTGCACTGGCACTCAGCCACTCCCCAGTACCAGATGCCACATCAAGGGGTGGCTCTGGGGTGGCCAGAGCCCGTCCCAGCCCCACCATCGGCACGCAAGCCGGAAAACATTTTTTTCACAGCCACTGCAGGCAGCGTCTGTCCGAGTGTGCCGGGGCCAGGGTGAGCGAGGGACAGGGGTGCCGGGCTCTGCCCGTCGGCAGTGGGGGTACCGGTGGGTGCCAGCGCTTGGTCGGGGCTGCTGGTGGGTGCTGGCTTTTGGGAAACCGAGACAGGGATGGGCACTTTCCCAGCAAAACAATCTGGGCTGCATTAGAGGGGTTGGGAGCGTCGCCACAGCTCTGCGGCGAGGCCGCCGCATGGCCCTGCCACCCAGGGCTGGGCTGGGGGAGGCCACCGCCGCACTGCCACGGTGCCCACGGTGCCCGCGCTGCCAGGACTGGGGCGCAGGGTACGCAGGGTGGGGTTACGGCTGTGGCTCTTGGTTATTTATTTACGGCAGGAGGGGACGGACGGTGAGCAGGGGCAGCCATCGCGGTACGTGCGCTCGGCAGGGCCCCGGCGGCAGCGGCTGGTCGCCCCGGCTCATCCAGCGGCGGCACCGATCGGGCGAAGATGCTGGGTGAGAACGTGCTGGCGCTGGTGCTGGTGCTGCGTCTGCTCCTGCCCTGTGCCGGACAGCATCACCGCGAGATGGCCGAGCGCATCATGACGACCACGCCGGTCATCGATGGGTGAGCAAAGGTTGCCCAGCTCCGCATCGTGCTCAGCCGACCCTGCAGGGCTGCAGCTCTCGGCACCCCGAGAAAAACCCTGGTCAGAAAACCCCATCGGGAATGGCCCTGCCAGGGAATCCCCGTGCCGGGCACCCCAGGGCCGTGGAGACACAGCTCTTCTGGAAGATCCCCGTGCTGAGCACTCCGGTGCCGCGCAGCCGAGGGGATCCCCCGGTGGTACAGCCCAGCTGGAAGTGGGGAGGGTGCTGGGAAGCTGGGGCCAGGCTGCCCACGGGGAAGTCCCCAACTGCGGCAAATGGATTCTGTGGAGTTGTGTCCTAAAGGATGTCGCGGGTCTCATAACTGGAGCCCCAGGAGCTCTGGTTGTCTGTAGGATCTCCATGGCCCTGCGGGCACCAGCCCTGTGCCACGCAGCCTGGCACGGTGCAGCCCCTGGAAGCAGACGAGGGGCTGAGGGACCCAGAGGATGTGGGGAACTTGACATAGGGAGGGAGAAGTGGGAGCCGGCTCCCAGCACTTCCCCAGCAATACTACTGGTTGTGGGATGCCGCATGGCGGTGACGTTCTGGTGGTGGTGACATCCCCACAGCGATGACAGTGACATCTCTGCAGGAGAGCTACAGGACTGGCTCCCTGCGAGGTGAGAGCTGAGTGGGGCTGGAGAGGTGCACGGAGAGGTCCTCAGCCTCCTGCAGCTCCCAAATGGACAGCAAAGGAGACCCCATGTGGGACTGTCCCCTGGGAGTGACCTGTCCCTTGTTCCCGGCCAGAGCTGCTTGAGTGGCTCCAGGCAGAGGGCACAGATAGGTGGGCGAAGGGACCCCTGGATGGATGATGGATGTATGGACGGATAGTGGGGCACAGACAGGCAGGAAGATGTATGGGTATACGGGCAGTCAGGAGGCTGCCTGGAAGGATGGACAGACTCTCACACCCACTCTCTTCCCTGCCCAGGCACAACGACCTGCCCTGGCAGCTCCTCAAGAGGTTCAACAACCAGCTAGGGCTGCCAGAAGCCAACCTCACGCTGCTGGAAGGCACCCACACCAACATCCCCAAACTGCGCAGTGGGCACGTGGGCGGCCAGGTGGGACAGGGAGGCAGACGGAGCACTGGGATGGGCAGGGGACACCAGGGAGGGCACCAGGGTGGGTGGCAGTGGGGGCAGGGTCAGGCTCCCAGTGCTCACCAAGTGGCATTACGGGCAGTTCTGGTCGGTGTACGTACCCTGCGACACGCAGAACAAGGACGCGGTGAAGCGCACGCTGGAGCAGATCGACGTGGTGCATCGCATGTGTGAGCTCTATCCTGAGACTTTCGCCTGCGTCGTCGATAGTGATGGTAATTAGGAGGGAGACCAGGACGCGGGTGCTCTGGAGCACACTGGTGCCCCAATGCCTGCCCTGACTGACGTCCTCACCCTCCCGCAGGCATCCGGAATGCTTTTGCGAGCAAGAAGGTGGCCAGCCTCATCGGGGTGGAAGGCGGTCACTCCATTGACAGCAGCCTGGGTGTCCTGCGCACCTTCTACCGCCTGGGGGTCCGCTACATGACCCTCACCCACAGCTGCAATACTCCCTGGTAGCAGCCCCCGAAGCGGACAGGGATGGGGTGACAGGGCCAGCGTGGGGGGGATGGAACATGTGGCTGAACCCCGATGCTCTCCCTGCTCCACAGGGTTGACAACTGGCTGGTGGACACTGAGGAGGAGCAGCCCGTGCACCATGGCCTCTCATCCTTCGGGAAGGTGAGTGGGGACAGGATCAGTGGCAGCACCTGGGAGCAATGGCCAGGGCTGGGGGACACAGTACCAGCACCCACAAGCCCTGCAGTGATGCGTGGTGTTCCCCCGTGTGGGGCTGCCGTGATCCCTTGCACACCCCTCGCCCACCCTGTCCCCATCACCGCCCCCGCAGACAGTGCTGGAGGAGATGAACCGCCTGGGCATGATCGTGGACTTGGCCCACGTCTCAGAGGAGACCATGAGAGTCGTGCTGAGGCTCTCTAAAGCCCCTGTCATCTTCAGCCACTCGTCTGCCTTCCAACTCTGCCCGCACCGCCGTAACGTGCCCGATGAAGTGCTGAAGCTGGTGGTGAGCACCCAGGCACAGCCATGGGCGGGTGGGGGACCGGCTGAGGGGCCGTGGGGCTCAGGGCTGCCTCCCCCCAGGCCTCCACGGGCAGCCTGGTGATGGTTAACTTCTACAACGCTTACGTGACGTGCAATGACGTGGCCACGCTGTCAGACGTTGCAGGTGAGGTGGGTGCCCAGGCGGGCAAGGGGAGTGCCGGTGCCCCCTGCCCTGCTTACCCAGCCCCTCTGTACCCACAGACCACATGGACCATGTGAAGAAGGTGGCCGGTGTCCAGTCCGTTGGCTTCGGCGGGGACTACGATGGGGTCACAGGGTAAAGCAGTCGGTGGGAGTGGGATGGGACAGCGTGTCCCAACGGTGGGGACTTGCCATGGAGGGGGGTGTAGGAGGTGGGAGCTTGCCCCCGGCACGGCTGCGAGCTGCAGGGTGGTGCAGGCTCCCCACTGGCCTGGAGGATGTCTCCAAGTACCCCGCACTGGTGGCTGAACTGCTGGCGAGGAACTGGACGGAGGAAGAGGTGAAGGCAGCCCTGGCTGAAAACCTGCTCCGCGTCTTCAGGAAGGTGGAGGAGGTGAGCAGGGCACTGGGAGCACTGGGCATGGGGAGTTAAGGGGCATGGGGAAATGGGGGTACAGGGACCCATAGGACAGCAGAATGTATGGCAGTCAGGAATGTGTGCAGACATGGGGTGGCACAGGGACATGTGGGGCAGTGTGATGAATGTGGCCATGGGGACACACGGGGCTTGGGATGGCATGAGGCAGCACAGGGACGTGCGAGGTTACAGGGGGCTCTGTGGGGCACAGGGACTGCTCCTGGCTGCAGGAACCCATCCTGTCCCCGTCACAGGTGAAGATGTCCATGCAAGGCACGGCTCCCCTCGAGACGCCCATCGCCTTCGAGGAGCTGGAGAGGACTTGCAGGACAAGCTACGGGTACATCAACAGTGCCGGCACAGCCTGGCTCCCGCGGGCTGGCCTGATGCTGGCACTGGCACTGCTCTGCTCGCTGCTCTGCTAGCACCCAGCCCCGCTACAGCACCAGCACCCTGCCGGCGGCTGGCCCTGCGGCTGCGGGGCTGGGCCCAGTCCTGCTGCCCCTTCTCACCTGCGTGCAGGCCCCATCCGCAAAATAAAGCCGTGCTTCGAGCACCGCCAGCAGTGTTTATCCATGCTGGGACCCTGTGGGGACTGCCAGCCCCAGCCCTGGCACATCACTGGCCACCCTGGCATGGCATTGGCCACACCGGCACCCAGCTGGCCACTCTGGGCCCGGCGCCGGCGAGGCAGAGGCGTGGGTGCCTGGTGGGCGCCCAGCCCAGGGCCTTGGGAAGCTGTCACCGCACCAGGAGTGATACATCGCTGCAACACACAGCCAGGGTGGCTGTAGGGCTGCCTCCGCAGGATGCTCTCATTAATCATTAGCTAATTAATCGGCTACTCAATTATCTTCTTAGTAATTTCCTCTCACATTTGAGAACAGCCTGTCTTCAGAGCGGGGGCAGCTTTGGGCACCGGGAAAACAGGCAGGAGAAGGAGAGCCATCTTCCTGTGGCATTTGCAAATTGGCTGAGGCACAGAGCCCCGTCTGCCAGCCTGCACGGGGAAGGGACAGGCACAGGAAAGGGATGCACCTGGTCCCTGCTGGGACCCTGCAGCGGTGGTGGAACTGCTGCTGGTGGGTGCCAGTGGCAGGACTGGGGTGGAAGAGCGGGACTCAACAGAGCCCCTTCCGGTACTGCATCCCTGGAGGCAGTGACCCCAGGGGTGGGGAGCTCCGGCCCTGCAGATGACTGCTCCCCTTCCCCTGAGAGAGGGGAGGCAGGGAGGCTGCTTCCTTCTCCTCCCCTCACCTCTGCGGCAGCCCCTCAGCACTGGCTCCTCTGTCCCAGGGAGAAAATGAACACTGCCATCACCCTGTGCCACAGGCAGAGGGGACAACTGACCCCCTCTTTGTATCTGAAACCCCAGCCACAGCATGACGGATGTTCAGGGACCATTTATTTAAAATAGCAGAAGGTAAACAACACAGGTTTGGAGAAGAAGAAAAAAGGCAAATGAGACAAGCTTTAAAAAAACCCACAGAGAACCATTGCAATGAAAAGAAGGAGCAATTCCAGGGACAGGGGCTCCCCTAAGGCCACAGGGCACATCCTGGCCCCCAGTCCCATGGTTGGCACTCACGCAGGGCCAGGCTGCTGCCCCACGAGGAGCAGGATCCAGCCATTCCACTCCATAGTGCAGGCACAAGTCCCCAGAGGGGCTCCCACTTTCTGCCTGGCCCATTGGGAGGCGGCACAAAATCCAAGGCTCCATGATGCACCTGTGACTTTGTAACCCAAGGCCACCTCCTCCTCAGCCACCACCCCGGACCCCCAGCACGGCACGCAGGGGAAGGCAGCTCTGTCGGTCACTAGATACACGCTGCCAAGGCCACTGAACTCAAAAGAAGTAAAAAAACCAATGAAGAGTGTTTGTGCTGCAAGTGCTGGGGAGACGGGCCCTGGCCCACAGCGAGTCCTGCACAGGCAGCCCGGGAGGGCAGCCAGCACTGGGAGGGAGCTGCCACCCCCTCTTCCCCACACCTCCCTTCCCTCCTCTCAGCACAGCCCAAAGCAGCAGCTGTGAATGCCTTAAAACTCCCTTTAAAAGCAACAAATTGGAGCTGCCCCACTGCAGCGGGACCAGCTGCCACCCCTGGCTGCACACAGCACAGCTCAGCGCAGCCGGACCCGGCAGCTGCCTGGAACACATCTACAGCCTACGGCAAGAAGGTTAAAGTTCCTCCTCGTGAGAGCCAAAGGAAACTACATTTCCTTCCTGAGGAGCTTTCCGTCAGTCCAGCAGATCAGTGGTGCCTGGGAGTCGCAGAGAAGAATGGGCACAGAAAACTCCAGCCCCAGATGAAGGCTCCAAAGGACAAGCAGCCCCGTTTCCTCATGAGCTGTGAGAAGAAATGGGACACAGGAAGCAGTGCCCACTCATCCAGCCAAGTTCCAGCAGCACAGAGCAAATACAGCAGGGTGGGGTCAGCGGAGAGGAAATGGCAGCAGATACCCAGGGGACAAGCCACTGCCAGTGCAGGCAGCTGCGCTCTCAGGATGGTTTAGCATTTACTGTCCCACCCATCCATTCCTGGGGGACATTTGGGGACAAGGCTGCGGCCACCATCACTGTGAACCCAGGGGTGGATGCTGCCGCAATCCATTCCCAGCTGCTGGACATCAGGCAGGGACCAGCTCCACATGGGAGGTCAGGGCCTGGCTAACCACTTCCAGACTGCAGCGGCTGGAGATGGGGAACATATGGATTTACACACACACGCACAGGGGCTTGTGCAGGGCAGGACAAGCTTTTCAAAGGCCACTTCGTGGTACAGAGCTCCAGGGAGGTTCGGCCTGGCAGGACAAGGAGCAAGAAAGCAGCAAGGTGAAGTCTGCAAATGGGGCACCCACCCACGGCTACGAGCCGGGCAGCCAGGGCGTGGGAAGGTCACTGCGAGGGAAAAGATGCCATGGCATAACCTCCACTTCCTGCAAGGCGCTAAGCCTCCCAGAAACACCACAGCCAGGAAAACGGCCCTTCCTAAACTACTGGGACAGGAAGGCGGCTCCATAGGGATCTCTCTGCTCCCTGTAAACAGCTCCTTGCTGTGGGCCCCAAGGAAAACTCAGCCCCCAGCTTGGAGACTCAGTCTAAAACAGATAACAGAAGTGTGCTACGCACAGAGTCGGGGGGGCAACGCCCCAGAAGACACTACAACCTGCCCCCAGAACGATCTGTTTAGTGTTAAATCAGGACATTGTGTCGTGGGACGCTGCCAGAAACCAGCAGCAACCCTCAAATGAAAAACACCCTGAAATCAGAACCAGCAAAGCATTCCTCCAGCCCAGAGAGAGGCAGCCTCTGCTCAGAAACCCCCCTGCCAGGATCACTGCCTGCTCTGGGAAAAGTCATCACCGTCACATCCAAAAAAAAAAGAGTCTAGATGCAGGCAGGCTGGGCTGGGGATGTTGTTGCCGGAGGAAGGGACGGCAGACTCTGCCTGGCCAGCAGGTCACAGCAAGGATGCAGCAGAGGTGGGGAAGGAGTCCCAGGCCCCTCCACCCCACACACCATACCACCAGTGTGGGGCAGCAGTCTGCAGGGGTGACAGGAGACCTTAATTCCGCAGGGCGGCCAATCTGGAAGAGAGAACAGATGTGAGAGAAACAGGGAACTGCTGCGACTCAGGAGCACCCTTCAGCCAGCATGTGCAGGGATATCTCTACCCAGAAACCTCCCTCCTCTGGCTGAGGTGCAAGAAAACTTGCCCTGGAGCACGCAGCCACAGCTGCCTGGGGGTAGTGTGGAGCATCTGTCACCAACAGAGGTGAGGCACTATGGAGAGGGGGTCCCCGGCTTCTCTTTGGGGTGCCTCACCACCACAGGCCACCTCCCAGGGCTGTCCCCAGCTCCCAGGGGAGCATACCACCACCTCAGGGCTGCCCCTAAATGGATCCCAGTGGCAGCTCCGTGGGGAGCATCCGAAAAGTAAGCTCATCAGCTTCTTCTGGGGCAGTTCCAGAGAGACAGCCTGTTCCCAGAGCTGTTTGAAGGTCAGTGCCAAGCATTCCCAGAGCAGTAGCAGCTGCGTGAGGGCGAGCACAGAGCAGAGGGAGACTGTTCTGCACCGCGTAGACAAGAGCTGCTGCCGAGTGCCAGAAGCCACCCCCACTCCTGGCACAAAATGATCCCATGTCCCCGAAGGGTCACCTCACCCGCCTGCGCAGGGTACCACAGGTCTGCCAGGCTCTGGTTTGCCTGAGCAGGAAAGAGGGCGCTAAGCAATAACTCATTCCCTTCATATTGGAGTGAGATCTCTGGAAAGGATTCTAACTGCCTCAATGCGAGGCCAAGGACCTGGCAGAGAACAAACCTCCGTGACAGCTGGTCTTCCTGGGAGCGGACTGAGCTCTCTCCCACTGCCGAAGCCCCCTCGGGGAGCTGGTTGAGCTGGTCCATGATCTCTAGGCCATTCTCCTCAGCGATTTGCACGATGAGGCTGTCCACCTGTTCTTGTGGCGTGGTCAGCGTGGTAGCAGAGCTCATGGAGTCTTCCATGACCTGTGACAGAGACAGCCCATCACCCTGCCCTGCAGGCAACGACTCTTGGCCCAACCCACCTTCTTCCTTCAAAGAACCAGCAGCAGAACTCACATTGCCACTGGACTTCTCAGTCAGAACAGTCTCAATCCTGACAGCAGGGCTGCAGCGAAGGGGCGCAAGATCTGGTTCTGCCACAGATCGCCTCTGAGTAACAGCTAGCTATGACCCAAGGACAGCCACCCGCCCTCTTCTCGTAATCTGCCACCTTTCCCTCTTCGCCCAGCAAGCTCCCTCCCTGTTTTCCAGCAGAGATGCGTCTTCCCCAGTGTCTCTCCTGTGCCTCAGAGAACAAAACTGTGCGAACAGCTCGGGCGGTTTCCCACACCAGAAGCTGGAGTCCCCAAGGGGAACAGCGTGTCACTGTGGAAGCCCAAGTTACCGCTGGGACACAGCTCTCTCCAGGGAGGCAGCACATCACCGTTCACACACCCCACATGAGACAAGCCCACCCAGCAGCTCCCAGATCCCTCAGGGACCACCGGCACTTACCGACGTATGAACATCCAAATTCTGAACCTGCTGCTCAAATTTATCCATCACCGCAGACACCTTCTGCAAGTCCATGGAGCTCAGAGCCTTGTCCAAGGCCTTGGTCACCTGTGCCATATTCTTCGTCACCTGCAAGAGGAGATTGTTGCACAGTTGCTTCCCAAAGGCAAGGTATCCTGCTGCTGAGAGTGAAACCCAGGTCAGCGAGAGAGAAGCCAGCGCATTTCTGATGCTCACAGCAGCGTTGGGAGGCAGGATGGGCTCTGCTCACTCTCCACATGCTGCTGCCAGCAATCTGCAGGCTCTGCTGCGGGTTTCTCCAGCCACATGCGGTCAGTGCAGACCCCAGGGCAGCGCTCCTGGCAGGACAGGTCCCATCCTATCCCCTTACCCACACCACCAGGCAAGAGGCTCCAGGCATGAGCCTCTCCTACCTGCGCAGCCAAGGGTTAAGGATTTAACTCCAGCCCTGATGAAGCAGCTCCTCTGTGAGGAACAGCTCCTTCACAGGCTGCACCAGAAGGAAAGGCTTGGAGCTAACTACGAGGCTTGGTGGGATCCTTTCCTGGGACAGGGAAGTCTGAGGTGGTTTGAAGCAGCAAGAGGGCAAGAGCCAATGTTTGGTCTCCACAGAGAGCACAGACTGGTCTCAAAGCCCCACACCCATGCAGAGGCTCTTACCCCCTTCATCGTCACTGCTGTCTGGACCTTGGAGGCCACTGCATCCACCCGGGAAGACATGCGGAGCCAGTTAAGCCCCTCATTCTTCTTGCGGATGGCATTCTCTGCGTAGACACGAGCACATTCCACATTCTTCTGTTGAAGAGCCTGGAAGGGCAAAGGGCAACCACTTGCATTGAGAACACAACACAGGTTTATAAACAAGCGCACTCTGTTCCTGCCTGACAGGTTTCCAGCAGGAAACAGCTGTCCCGTAACCCTCAAAGTGCTGAGTGTGCCCTTGAAGAGGAATCAGTGTCTCCTCCCAGTGTCCCTGTGACCTCCTGGTGTCACAGGGATGCACCACATCCGCCCGTCAGAGTCAAGAGCTGAGGGTGGGACTCAAAACACTTTGAGGCCAAGCTGGTACGTGCAGAAGAGCCTGGGAGAGGAAGAACCTGCCTGTTTCCCCTAGTTCCTTCACAGAACATGGCAGGCAGCAGAATGTCCAGCTGCCTGGCACAGGGCCGAGGGCCAGCAGTACGGGCCCTGGGCGAGCTCCCACTCACCTTTTTAACTTTGGCTTGCTCAGCCTTGGAATCTTTCTCAGCTTTTTTGGCGAGCTTCTCCAGCTGCTTTGCTGTAAACTGTGGAGCAAACAACAGGTTAGTGCCAGGATACAACAGCGCAGAACCAGGGATGCAGGGTGAGCACAGCCTCAGCTGTCTCCCCGGCCCAGCAACCTGGCCAAGGTTGTCTCAACTCTCTGGCCATAGGTGGTAACCAGGAAGACAGATCCCACCGAGAACTGGAAGCTTCCAGATCACACGGCAAACCGTGAAGGCCCTTTTCCCTGCTTCGGAGAAGGGAAGTGCCGGGAACAGCCCGGAACGGCAGCCCCAGAGAACAAACTCGGCTAAAGGGCTCCCTCTTCCCGCAGCCACTGGCATCGGCGGGGCTCCGGCAGCACCCCCGGCACCCCACGGCTCTCTACCAGTCAGGGCTTCCTTCTGCTGCGGGGCGGCAGCCGGAGCAGTCGTGAGTCACCGGGCAGGACAGTCCCGGGGCCCCTCCTGGAGAGGCAGTCGCCGGCCCCGAGAGACTGGGGATACGAGACGGAGAGGAGGCGGAAGACCCGCCGCCGCCCTCACCTTCAGCTGGAAGAGCGTGTCTAGAAAAGAAGGAAAGCACAGAATCAGAGACGGCGCAGCGGGAGCTGGGACCGGAGACTGGGGACCGGTTCTGTCCCCCAGCGCCCGCCCTACGCGTGCCCCAAGCTCCGCCCCCGCCGCCCAGGACAAGCTCCAACCCTTCCCAACCCCATCTCGGCGCGGCGGAGCCCCCGCTCCCCCCGCCCTCCCTTACCTTCCATCCTGCCCCGCCGCCACTTCCGGGTTCCGCTACCGCCGCTTCCGGGGTGCGCGCGCCGAGTCTCGCGAGAGCGGGGTTGGGCCAGGGGTGGGGTCACGTGGGTGGGCGGGGGGCGGCAGTCACGTGTAAGTGGGCGTGGTTTCTACAGGGGGCGTGGTCACGTGAAAAGCGACCGCTTTCATGGGAACGACGGGCGTGGTCACTAGGTTTTGGGGGCGTGGTCAGAGGCAGAGGGGGCGGGGACAGGGCCGCAGGGCGCGCGTGCGGTGGGCGGGGCGGCTATGGCGGAGGGAGGCTCGGCCGAGGGGGAGCTGGGGCCGCTGCGGCTGCGGCGGCTGCGGGGAGACGGCTTCTTCGAGGTGCCGGCAGCCGACAGGGTGAGGGGCTGCACGGGCGAAGGTGGGCGGGGTCCCTGGGCTGGTGGAAGCGTCGGGAGGAGGAGAAAGAGGGTCTAGAGGCCTCAGAGTCCCCTGGGCCTGGGGGTCGTGGGGGCTGCTTGCGGGGCGCGGGTGCTCGGAGGGAGCCCTGGCCCCGCTGGGGGTTTGGAGGGTGACTCTGCCTACTGGTGATTGGGGGCTGTCCCTGGCCCTGCTGGAGCTTGGGAGGTGACCCTGGCCCTGCTGGAGCTTGAGGAGGTGACCCTGGCCCTGCTGGGGGCTTGGGGGGTGACCTTGGTCCTGCTGGGGGTTTGGGGATGGCCCTGGGCCTGCTGGGGCTTGGGCCTGTTATGGGGAGGCTCTGTGCTGATGGCCACCCAGATTCACCCCTCTCCGGGACAGGCTGGGAGCAGGAATGGAGCCTGACAGCGTGTGGTACCTGCAGACCCAGCCCCGCCAGCTGGCAGCAGCTCACGCTGGGCACAGGGAGGCTCCTCAGTGGTGGTGGTGACAGAGCTGGAGATCAAACACAAAGCTGGGATCAGAAGGGCCAGAGGAGCCACCCCTGTGCCAGCCACCGGCTGAGCTCATGTGCCTGCGGCATTTCCAAACCTCTAGTTTGCTCTGTAAGCACCAGAGCAGCACCGCAGCCTTCCCGATGAGAGGGAGGGGTGTAGCTTTAGGCTGCCATCAAGGGGCTGTGTCCCCCCAAAGGTTGGCGAGAAACTTCTCAGGGCTGCCCCAGAGACAGCACTCGCCTGTGACTTTGCTCTTTGGTTCCAGCTGGGAAGATGCCGGAGCGTGAAGGAGTTTGAGAAGCTGAATCGGATTGGAGAGGGCACCTATGGCATAGTGTGTGAGTGCAACACTGGTTACTCTGTCCAGGCCTGGGGCAGAGCCAGTTCCTGGGCAGAATGAGGAGCTGCAGCTCATCTGCCCTGATCCTGGCAGTGGAGGCAGCTTGGGCTCGGGGGTGCTGTGAGGGACACTGAGGCCGAGAGGAGGCTCATCAGTGCTGGGATTCTGCTGGTTCACAACAAACCCAGTGTTTGCATTCTGGTGCTGAGTGTGTGGCCTGTGGTGCTCTTCCAGACCGGGCCCGGGACACCGTGACAGATGAGACCGTGGCGTTGAAGAAGGTGCGGATGGACAATGAGAAGGATGGTAATGGAGAAGCAGGGGAGCTGTGGTGAGGGTGGCTCCAATGGTGAGCAGAAGCCACAGTCGTGCAGTGTGGTTTTTGCTCCCTGCAGGAATGCCCATCAGCAGCCTGCGGGAGATCACCCTGCTCCTGCAGCTTCGGCACCCCAACATTGTGGAGCTGAAGGAGGTGGTTGTAGGGAACCATCTGGAGAGGTGAGAGCCGCCCCCCGTTGTCCTCTCTGCCTTGCAGACCCTTCTCAGTCCCCTGAGCTGCTTCTTACAGCACAGACCTGTGCTATGAGCGCTGGGACACCAGAGAGGTGTCCTGGGGGCTCCTTACTGTCTTGTCTATGACAGTATTTTCCTGGTGATGGGCTACTGTGAGCAGGACCTGGCCAGCCTTCTTGAGAACATGCAGACACCTTTTTCAGAAGCTCAGGTAAATGTTGGGCCGGGTTTTAGGTACATCTACCCTGACGAATTGCTGCCACTCAACCAGAACCCACTGGCCACCAGTATGGACTCCGCAAACCTTGTGATCCCGGGACCTCCAGCAGGGCTGGGGAATGCCAGAGGAACTGGAATTCCCAAACCGTGTGGGGAGCCTGGGCTTAGCTGGCTTTCACAGAATGCTCCAGGGGCTTTCTAGGCTGGGTTTTGCGCCGGAACAAACTGGTAGGGAAACAGAACTGGGAGAAAATGTCCCAAGCAGCCTGTGAGCTATTCTGGAAGGATACAGGGACTGATGTGCTGCAGAGCAGTGACAGACAGGGCAGACTGCACAGGACCCGAGTGGTTTTGACCTCTGGGACTTTGCCTGGTTGGTGCTGCTGTCACAGATATTTGTGCTCCTGTCCTCTGTCTCTAGGTGAAGTGCATCGTTCTGCAAGTCCTCAAGGGCCTGCAGTACCTTCACGAGAACTACATCATCCACAGGTGGGAGCAGCAGGACAAGATGTGCTGGGAAAGAGGATGTGGGAAAAGGAGATGTGGGGCAGGGGCTGAGGGGAGGGAGCCCGCTGAGCCCTCAGACTCTAGTGTCATTCTGTGCCACCCATGTCCTGTGAGCAAGGAGCATGGCATGGAGTAGCTGTAGGTGAATTGGTTGCTCCCTGTGGAGCAGGAGGGCTGCTGAATGATGAGATTCGCTTCTCCCCATGACGACTCAGCCCTGGGCCTGCCTGCAAACAGGGAAACACAGGTACAGGAGGACCTGTGCCTGAAGGACAGTGCTGACCAACCGCTCTCTGTTCCCTGGCAGGGATCTGAAGGTGTCCAACCTGCTCATGACTGACAAAGGCTGTGTGAAGATAGGTGAGCCTGGCAGCTGCCTGTTGCCTTCCTGTTGTGGATGTGCTTGCAGCTCTCCCTCTGCTCCCTGACACTGTCAGAGCAAGGAGCTTGCCTGTCTCCTCATCTTGAGTTTCCCCTATTGCAGCTGATTTTGGACTGGCACGCACCTACGGGATGCCACCAAAGCCGATGACCCCCAAAGTTGTCACACTGTGGTGAGCAGTCAGTGTGAGGGGCTGCACTGGCTCGGGGTGATGTGGGTGAGCCCTTGTGGGGGCTTCCTTTGCTCCAGCTCCACCATGGTCCCCTGGAGACGGTGCTGTCCCCTGTGCAGGTACCGAGCACCCGAGCTGCTGCTGGGGATGATGACCCAGACCACTGCCATCGACATGTGGTAAGGGACAGGCAGGAGGGGGCTGAGCCTGGCCAGGCAGGGGCCTGAGAGAGCTGCAGAACTGCAGTTGGGGGTCAAGGGAGGGGATTCTCCAGCCCCCACCAACTCTTGCACATGATCTCCTCTGCAGGGCTTTGGGCTGCATCCTTGCTGAGCTGCTGGCCCACAAGCCACTGCTGCCGGGCACCTCCGAGATCCACCAGATCGACCTCATCGTGCAGCTCCTGGGGACACCCAATGAAAACATCTGGCCGGTGAGCGCAGCCCCTGCTTGCTGCCTGCTGTCCCTGTGTCCCCACATCTGCCTCACGCTCCCGTCCCCCACAGGGTTTCTCCAAGCTGCCCCTGGTGAGTCAGTACACCCTGCGGAAGCAGCCCTACAACAACCTCAAGCACAAGTTCCCCTGGCTGTCGGAGGCCGGGCTGCGGCTGCTCAACTTCCTCTTCATGTATGATCCCAAGAAGCGGTAAGCGCCATCAGCAGCTCTGCGTGGGCAGGGGAGGAGGAAACCTGCCTGCAGATGGGAATGCCTGTGTCACGCAACCCCCGTGGGGCTGCCCAGAGCTGGGGGCAGGTCAGGATCTTGGGGGTGCCTGCCATGTCCCTCATTCCTGCAGGGCAACAGCAAAAGACTGCCTGGAGAGCTCCTACTTCAAGGAGAAGCCCTTGCGTGAGTTAAACTCCCCTCAGGGCAGGGCTGAGGTGCCTCTGGGCCCTACTGACCCCTGGCTTTGCCCCACAGCCTGCGAGCCAGAGCTCATGCCCACCTTCCCCCACCACCGCAACAAGCGGGCAGCCACCACCAGCACGGGGACAGAGAGCCAGGCGAAGCGCAGCAAGCCCTGAGCCCCGGCCTGCGGGAGGAGGCACAGCATACGCCAACTGGGATGGCTTTCCTCAGCAGAACAGTATTGGCACCACAAGCTCCATCCCCTTCTGGGATGGCTCCCAACTGGAATTCCCCTCCCTGCATTGGCATGGGGATGGCCTGGCTGCGTTGGCGGAGCGCTGCAACCCTCACCTTGTACATGTTCTGCCCCGGAGCTGGGCTGGCTCCAGCGCAGGGCTGGGGGAGGGCAGCCCTGAGAGCTGCAGGCGCATTCCAGCCCTGTGCCTGCCTCTTCCCTGGGCTGGGAGAGAGAAAAGATGGGGCCCAGGCCCCCCGGGGCCTCAGGAGGGAGAGGCCGTGGTGCTGGCAGGGCCAGCCCTGTCCCGCGAGGCCCTTGAATGGTGCTGGTTCTGTGGGTAACCCTGACTTTGCTGTCAATAAAAATAGCTGCCAGCAGCAGCTGGTGGGGAGTGAACCACCTCATCCTTTGGCTCCAGCTGGGCTGGGAGAAGCCATGGCCCAGCTCTGCCTCCCTTGTGCCACACGTCCTGTCCCAGGGCTGCGGGCACCCTGGGGTCTGCCTCCCAAAACTGGCTTTGACTGGGAGCTGCTCCCGCAAGGGAGCATAGCATCAGATAGTACTGTGGGTCCTGTCCCTGCCCTAGGAACAAGCACATTTCCCCCAAGCAGGGCAGGAGACCACCACACTGCGAGGCAGCCACACTTTACTGAGACGCACCAAGCTGTTTACAGCAGGAATGCCAGGACTGGAGCAGGGGCCCATCCTCCTGGAGCACAGCAGGCTCCTACTGCCCCAGAGGAAGGGGGCAAAAGGAGAACAGCGCAGGCTCCACAGCCTCCCAGCGGGATGAGTTCACTGTCTTTCAGGCTGAGCAGTGGCTGTGTCCCTATTCCCTCCTGGCTGCAAGGGGACAGGGACAGCCATCAGCAGCACCTGGTGCTCGGATCAGGAGTTGTCAGCTAGAAGCATGTCCACCTCCGTCCGCTGCAGCCAGAGCCGCTGCTGCCTCTCGCTGTGCAGCTGCTGCCCGCGGTGCCGGCTGCGGCAGTCCTGCCCGGCCATGCAGGTGCTGGTGTGGAGCTGCTGGCAGGTGGTGCAGCAGTAGGAGGGCAGCATGCCCTGCTGCAGGCAGGAGTGCAACTGGTAGCATGGCAGCTCAGGGGCTTCTTGCGGGAGGATAGAGGACAAATCTAGGGGCTCCCCCAGCACCTGGGGGCTTCTGCTCCCTGCGGCGAGGGTGCAGAGCGGGCTGCCAGCCCTGCCAAGCTCCTGCTCCAGGAAGAGGCGAGATGAGGACGAAAAGGTGTCCAGGTTGGGGTTGCCTGTGGAGGGCACTGGCTCCTGCCCAAGACTGCCATCTCCGCAGCAGTCCCAGCCCGTCTTCGGCCTGTCCTGAGCATCCCACGGGCTGTCACGGTCCCTCCACAGTGCTGGGGGGTCTGTGTCCTCTTCCCCCACGTCCTTGGGGCTGGCCGGCATCTCCTGGTAGAGATCCAGGCTGTCGTCGCAGTTGTCAGCTGCCTCGTGCAGCAGCCCTGGCTGCTGCAGCATCTTCACGCAGGCATCCACATCCCCTGCCAGGCGGCGTGCCTCCAGCAGGTCCTCAGCACGCAGCCGGTGCGGCTGCAGCCGCAGCACCATCTCTGCCAGGATTTCACACTCGAGCCGGCAGGCAAAGAACCCGCAGGCGGTGGCGGCCAGCTCGGGCCCGGGGGGCGGCCGGGAGAGGACGAGGCTGTGCGGGTCGCGCTGCTCGTAGCCCAGCCGGCCAAAAATCCGCACCAGGTCGGCTTCGGGGAGCGCCGGGCGCAGGAGGTGGACAAAGGCGCCGGAGAAGGTCTGCAAGGAGAATGGGGGTCACAGCTGAGGGTCCCCCGCGCCTCCCCCCCACCCCGGGGTCGCGCTCCCCACCTGGACGGTGCCGAACTCCCTGCGCCAGGGGCAGAGGTAGAGGTTGGCGGCCGCGCTCTCCAGCAGGCGGAAGGCGTCGGCCAAGCCCCGCAGCGCCGGGACCGGGTCCGGGCGGCCGCGCAGCCCGCGGGCCAGCAGCGCGGGGCCGTCGTCCTGCAGGGCGGGCAGCAGCGCCGGCTCCGCTCCCAGGCGGCCCCGCAGCCGCTCCGTGAAGGCGTGATCGGCGCAGGCCCCGGCGCGGCCCCGGTGGAAGGCGCGCTCGAGGCAGCGCCGGTACTCCTCCCGGTATTCGTCCGGGCCCTGCCGCCCGCGCTCCTGCCGCCGAGCCGAGCCCGCACACATCCTGCTGCGGGAGCGGCGTCAGACACGGTGAGCGCCCCGCGTCAGCCCCGCCGCCGCCGCCACGAGAACCGGTGCGACCGCCGCTTCCGGCCCCACGCCGCTGACGTCACCGGAGGGTGGTGTCTCCCGAGGTAACGTCCCCGCACAGCACGTGTGGACAGTAGATAGGCGTGGCTATACGAGGCCACGCCCCACGGTAGACGGGGCTAATACACGCCACTCTGAGGGGCGGGGTCACCAGCAGGCCACGCCCATAGAGGGGTGAGGCCAACGCGCACGAGCCGCTGCCCCGCCCACAGCGCCCCCCGGCGGGCTGGAGGAGCGCAGGCCGCGAGCACCGCTCACCCCTGCTTCCCGCCAGCACGAACCCCACGCGGAGGCTCTCGCTGTCACCCCATGGGACCCCCCCTTCCTGCTCCCCGGCCAAGGGGAACCCCCGTCACCCCCTCCTCTGGCCGCTCCCCCCTCCCAGGGGTCCCCTCTCCGGTACAGGGGGTGGGGGAACACAGCCCCGCGCGGCTCGGGGCAGGGGTCCCGGCCGGGCCCGGGAGCAGCAGCACCTGCCGGTGGGCGCGGGCTGGGGTCCGCCGGTGCCACCTCCTCACTGCAGGGACTCCACGTAGGACAGGGCGCTCTGCAGGGACGTCAGGCAGTACCCCTCCTCCCCGATCAGGTACCTGCGCACCGTGGCACAGCGTCAGCCATGGGCACCGACCAACACAAGACACTGCCACAGACACCATGGACATGGACACCAACACCGGCATGGGCACAGGCACCGGCACCAACCAACATGGACATGGGCATCAACGCTGACATGGACACAGACACCGACATGAATACCACCACCACCAATGACATGGGCATCAGTGCTAACGCCAACACAGACACCGACACCAACAAGGCCACTGATACCGACATGGATACCACCATGGCCAAGACAACATCAGCATCGGACACTACTACTGACACCACCACAACCACCACACAACCAGGACGGCATCAGAGCAGGGACACTGCCATGGCTGGGACACTGCCATGGACACTGCACAGCAGGGACAGCATCAGCGCAGGGACATGACACCACAGAGCTAGGACAGCGTCAGGGCAGGGACACTGCCACAGACACCACCATAGCCAGGACAGCATCAGCACCAGGACACTTCCACGGCTGGACACCACCACGTCTAGGCCATCATCACAGCCAGGGCACTGCCACAGCCAGTTCAACATTGTGGCCAGGAAACCACCCCATCACCGTCACAGCCCAGACACTGCCACGGCTGGGACACCACCACAGCCCGGACACCATCATGACCAGGACACCGTCACCTATCAGAGCCAGGCCACCACAGCCCTGCACAGCTCCCACCTGGCTCCCTCCCCGCACCTCCCTGGGCACGTACCCCTCATGGATGAACTCCTCCATGGCAGCGCACTCAGAGAGCAGCTGGGGCAGCCCCGTCTGCAGCACCACGTAGGACAGAATGGGCAGCAGGTCGTCTGCTCCGCTGTCACCAACAAGAATCGTCAGCCATGCCGGTAATGGCAACAGCCAGCCCCGACTCCCCACCGCCATCAGGAATCCACACGGGCACTCAAGTGCCGGCGGGGCGAGCACCCCGCTCCCCATGCCAGTCCTCGCAATGCTCTGCTGCCTGCCGTGTCCCCATACTCACATGGCAGCCGAGGTGGGGGCCCGGCCATCCTGGGTGCCACAGTATTCCTCGGCACACTCGCAGATGCCACGCAGGGCTCGCACTACAGCACAGAGCGACTGTTGAGGACCATCCTGGCACCCCCCAGACCCCACCGCCACCTCAGACCCCCCAGGCCACGCACCGATGCACTCCAGCTTCCTGCGGGGACAGGTCTCCAGTGGGATGAGGCGCAGGTCCTCGATGGCGGAGCCGTATGCAGGGCAGCCGGGGGTCAGGGGGAAGAGCCGTGAGGACAGCCCCATGTCGGCAGGGCTGGCATGCCGGTGCCGCTCCATGCTGCGAGCCAGGGCTGCCTCACGGGGCCGATGCACGCTCCTGTGGGCAGAGGTCAAGGGGTGCTGGGAAGGGTTCTGGGGGGACCATGGGAGTCCAGCCTGGCCGGGGCTGCCGTACCTGTAGAGGGCCAGCAGTGGTGCCCAGAGCGGCGGGAAGAAAGCCTCCTCCAGGCAGGCCAGGCACTGGTCCTTGCCAGCAGCGGTGTTCAACCCCTCGAAGGCCAGCAGCGTCAGGGACAGCAGCCTGTCTGGGAAGGGACAAGTTGCACAGCACATTTGGTGGGCGTTGGCGAGACCCCCATCCTCGCCACCCTGCACCCTGAGTTTGCCCAGGATAAAACAATGGGGTGCAGGGTGTCCCATCCCGCAGAGAACCAACAGCTGAGGAGAGCCCTGCCCAATCCCGGTGGCCATCCCTCACCGATAGCATTGTGGATGTCCCGCACGATGCCCTTCAGCTGTTCTGGCAGCGCCGCCTCCTTCCCGGGAACAGCTGGGGGTTCCCCTGGAGCCCAGACCTCAGGCGACGCCAGGAACCGCTCCAGGTCCTCGAAGGAGCTCTCTCGGGGGGTCTGGGGGGCTGCCACCGGCCCCGGCCAGCTGCCCTCTGCCCTTGGCGTGCTGGGGCTGCCATCGGCAAGGGGCGTGCTGGACAGGCTGTGCCGCAACCCAGCCGTGCCATGCTCGGGCACCGAGAACATGCAGTGGAGGCTGCGGGATGCTCGGAGCCTGCGGCCCCCCGGCTCCACAGGCAGCGAGCCCCCCATGTCCAGCGAGAGGAAGGAGAGGCCGGTGGGGGAGGCAGGGGCGGCATCAGCCGTGCCGTGGCTGACGGCCGGGTAGAGGCGGGCGTACACTGCACACTGCAGCTGCCGCAGGAGCTGAGCAATGGGGTGGTCAGGGAAGCTGCAAGCAGAGAGACGGGGTGGGCAGGGGGCACCAGCAAACAGCCGTGGCCCCCTCACTCCGAGCAGGGCCCTTCCCCACCCCAGTGCTACCTGAGGAGGCAGGAGAAGAGCCCTGACACCAGGGAGAGGTCTGCTGGGCTCCGCTTCAGCCGGGCCTTCCACTGCCTCGGCCAGTCCTGGGGAGCATCCATGGCTCATCAGTAATGATGGCAGGGCACCAGGGCCCACAGCACGGCACCCTGCCCTATTGCACAGCGTCCTGCCCCATGGCACAGCACCCTGCCCCATAGCACAGCATCCCGATGCATGGCACGGCATCCTGATGCATGGCACAGTGTCCCGCCCCACAGCACAGCGTCCTGCCCTGACAGGGCCTGGGGACAGCACAGCATCCCACCCCAGCAGCATCCAGGGGTGTCAAGGCCTCCTGTCCCACGGCACCCAAGGGCAGCGCATACCCAGCACCAACACAGCCATGGCAGCAGCCTCCAGTGTGTACTCACATGATCCTGCTCGTACTCAAGGATGGCAGCATAGAGAGCCCTCTGCTCCTGCTCCTCAGGGGTGAGTGCCACGCTGCTGGAGAACCTCCTGGAGATGCAACAGTCCAGGGTGAGGGCACTGCCAGGGTGGCCCCTGCACCCACGGAGTCCCTGCTGTGACACCGTCGCTTACCTGTTGGCAGCCTCCTGCAGCCGCAGCCGCCGCTCCTCCATTTTCCGCTGCAGCTGGGCCACAGCAGAGTTAAGGCTCTGTAGTTGCCACGCCACCACAGCACCCACCCGGCACCGCTCACCCACTGCCTCAGCACAGCCTGGGGGGCCAGGATGGGCCCTTCCTCCACCTCCAACCCCACCATCACCCAGTACAAGGACAGGATTGGGACCCCAAAAGCCTGTGTGGGATGGGTGCAGGTGCCTGGGCAGCCCAGTACAGAGCCATGGAGCCAGCACTCAGACCTCTCCCCACCAGCAAGGATACAGTTTCCTCCCGGGCCTTTGCGATCACCAGGTTCTCCATCATCTGGCGCTGCAGGGACAGCGTCTGCAAAGCCGTTGATGTGTTGGGGACCCCTGCCCAAAGCCCACAGCCAGCAGAGTGCAGGCATGGAGCAAGGGGTCCCCGGCCACCACAGCTACCCTCTCTCCTCCCAGCCCCAGCCTCCCATCCAGTAGAGCTCCCCACTTGCCAGGGAGGTCTTCTGCACGGCCTGGCTGGGGTTCAGCCGTGCCACTCGTGCCTCGTACGCAGCCTTCAGCTTCTGGTTCTGCAGAGATGCCTCCTCCAGTGGCGTCAGCTCCCTGCTGGAACCAGCCCTCAGCACCCACTGCAGGTGACACGATCCAGGGCCCCTTCCTGCCATGCCCCCCTGCCTGGGACCCCGGCAGAGAGGGGCAGACACCAGACCACGTACTTCCGCGCGCTCTGTGCCTCAGCGATCTGCAGCTTCTGGAAGATCTCCGGTGGCAGGAAGGGAGAGAGCTTGCCCCCCTCATCTGAGAAGACCCTGCGGTGCCTGGGTAGGGGAGCAGCACCACGGCTACGCTCCTGTGCAGCCGGTTTTGCCTGGGCCTTCCCTGAGGAGGGAAGAGAAGGTCAGCTGCACCCCTGCCACCAGCCTGGCCCCAGTGTGGGGACCCAGTTCCCTGAAGCGCGGCCTCCTCACTCACCCAGTGCCGCTGCAATAGACTTGACTCTCTCCAGGCACTGCTCTGCCAGCTTCAGCATCTTCGGAGTGTCAGGAGTGAGATCACCTCCAAGGGATCCGTCTGAAGAACACGGAGAAGAGACACGGCCAAAGAAGGCCAAATGCAACTTCACTTTTGGCTCTTGCTCCCATCTGCAGGGAGGGACAGGGCGACAGGGTCACCCACGGGCGCTGCACCCTGTTCTGCTATGGCCCTGCCCTCCCTGCAGCCCTGGGGAGAGCCTGGGGGGGATGCAAGGGCTGGGGTCCCCACCTGTCCCCGCTGCCTCCTCCTGCAGCGCTTGGGCGATGAGGGCGATGCTCTTCAGGTACTCTATGTAGGCCTCCTGCCAGAGAGGGGGGCTGAGCCGCGGGACCCCCAGGCAGCACCAGCCCGGCAGCCGGGGGGATGCGGCTGGGGGGGGCATAATCGGGCCCCTCCCGGGGGTGTCAGGGCAGCAGGGACCTCAGATCCCAGCCTGCCCCACCACCACCTTGGGGAGACCCTTCCATCCTGGTGACACCCCAGTGGAAGATGCTAGGGGAGCCCTGGGGGGGCAGGATCAGGCTCTTCCCGGGGATGTCAGGGCTGCGGGCAGGACAGGGGGTGGCACAGGGACCCCCACCCTGCCCCACCACCACCACCACCTCAGAGGGACCCCAAGCCTCCCAGTGCCCCAAACCCAGAGGGCCCACAGCCCCGGTGGGATGCTGGGGGGAGCAGGATCGGGCCCTCCCGGGGGTGCCGGGGCTGCGGGGACCCCTAGACCTCAACCTGCCCCCTCCTAGCCCTGGAGAGACCCCAACCCAGAGGGTCCGCAGCCCCGGCGGGAGCCCGGGGGGGGCAGGATTGGTCCTTCCCGGGGTGTCGGGGCCGCAGGCAGGTCGGCACAAAGATCCCCGGCCCCCAACCTGCCCCCCAAGCCCCGGAGGGACCCCAGCCACCCGGTACCCCCGCCCGGGATCCCCAGGAACGCTTCCTTCCCGCGCTCACCCGCGCCCGCCCGGCGCTGTCCATCTCCAGGGCTCCGCTCGCCGCCCTCATGGCGCTCTGCAGCGCTCGGCCCCCCCCGGCAGAGCCCCCGGGGCCGCCGCCGCCCGCCGCCGCCATGGCGGAACCGAACCGCGCGATCGGGCGGCGGCGACCGGGGGGGGGGCGGGGTCCGCCGAGCCCATAGGGGGCGCCGTGTCCGCCCAGCCCATAGGGTCAGAGTCCTCCGTGCCCGTAGGGGGCGCCGCGTCTTTTGCGTCCAAGGGATTGAATGAACTCTTCATAGAGTCATAGAATCATCCATGGAAAAGCCCGCTTGGATCATCGAGTCCAACCATTCCTATTGGCCACTAAAGCACGTCCCTGAGCACCTCGTCTGCCGATCTTTTAAATACCTCCAGGGATGAGGACTCCACCACCGCTCTGTGCAGCCTCTGCCAGTGCCCGACGACCCTTTCTATTAAAGAGTTTTTCCTGATGTCCAGCCTGACCCTCCCCTGGCGCCGCTCGAGGCCATTCCCCTTGTCCTGTCCCTGTCACTTGGGAGAAGAGCTCAGCTCTACATTCTCCTTTCAGGCAGTTGTAGAGAGCAATAAGGTCTCCCCTCACCTTCCTCTTCTCCAGGCTAAGCAGCCCCAGGTCCCTCAGCTGCTCCTCTTGTTCTCCAGCCCCTTCCCCGGCTTCGTTGCTCTTCTCTGGACCCACTCCAGAGCCTCAACATCCTTCTTATAGTGAGGGGCCAGAACTGAACGCGGGATTCGAGGTGCGGCCCCACCAGTGCCGAGTACAGAGGGAGAATCACCTCCCTGGCCCTGCTGGTCACACCGTTTCTGATACCAGCCAGGACGCCATTGGCCTTCTTGGCCACCTGGGCACACGCTGGCTCCTGGTCAGTCCAGGGAAAGGAATGGAGCTGGAGAAGGGGCTGGGGAAGGTTTAGAGGAGCAGCTGAGGGCCCTGGGGCTGTTTATGCTGGAGAAGAGGAGGCTGAGGAGATGCCCTCAGCTCCGCGGAGGGCTGCGGGTCCCGGGGCCGCTCGGTGCCCGGTCCTCCGGCCGGCGGGGGGCGCCGTGTGGGGCGGGGCCGGGCCGGGCCCGGGCGGCGGCGCTGGGGATGAAGCGCGATCGTCGCGGGAGGTTCCTGGCGGGCGCCGAGCCCCGGCGGCGCCCCGGGGCCGCGGACACGGCGGGGCGGGCGGAGAGCCCCGAGCCCCTCGTGGAGTGGGCACCGGCACCGGGTGAGCACCGGCGGGACACCGGGAGCGCCCGGTCGGGGGGGCCCCGCTGCCTCCCACCGACCCCGGGGATCCGGACCATCCCTTCCCAGGGGTCCCCACCGCCGTTCCCGATGCCTCCCACTGCCCCTTCTCGTGTCTCTCCCTGTTCCCAGGGCTCCCCGCCACCCCTTTCTCCTTCCCGAAGGTCCCAACCTCCATTCCCGGTGCCTCCCGCTGCCCCTTCTCTGGGCTCTCCCTGTTCCCAGAGCTCCCCCCCATCCCTGAGGTCCCCGTCTCCATTCCCGATGTTCCTTTCTGCCCCTTCTTGGGGGCCCCCACCACCCCTTCCCGGGGCTCTCCCTGTTCCTGGGGTTCCCCACCATCCCTTTCCCTTTCCTGGGGGTCTCCAACTGCATTCCCGCTGCCCCCTCCCCAGTGCCTCCCACCACCCCTTCCCGAGGCTCTCCCTGTTCGCAGGGCTCCCCACCACCCCTTCCAGGGTTCCTCACATCCATTCCCAGTGCCCCCTGCTGCACTTTCTTGGGGGCCCCCACCACCCCTTCCCAGGGGTCCCAAACTCTATTCCCACTGCCCCTTCCTTGGTGCCTCCCAACATCCCTTCTTGGGGCTCTCTCTGTTCCCAGGGCACCTCTTCTCCATTCCCAGGGGTCCCACCTCCATTCCCAGTGCCCCCTGCTGCCCCTTCCCCAGTGTCTCCCACTTGCCCCTTCTTGGGGCGCTCCTTGCTCCTAGGGCTCCCCACCACCTCTTCCCCTTTCCCAGGGCTCCCCACCGCCCTCCCCTACACTCTGTGCCCCTGACAGCCCATCAGGCACTGGATTTGCCCCGTGCCAGTGCCCTGTTTTCCCTGTTTGCATGGAAGGGCTTTGTTGCAGCTGTTCTGCCTCTACAATTGCTCCAGCCCTGGTGTGCAGGCGGGCGATATCCCAACGCTCTGCTGCCAGTGTGGCTGGGGGCAGGAGATAAGTTTGATTGTTCTAGCAGCTTAAAGTTGGGTGTCAAAGATGAACGGCCACGCTGGGTGTGTGCCATCCCTCCTGCCCTGCACTGGGGTGGCTTTCAGCTCTCTGAAATGCTCACCATGCGTGCTCCCTTCCCCACTTCTCTCCCCTCCCTGGGGTTCTGCAGGCTGTCCCCCCCGGCACCAGCACCCCAAGTTGCTCTGAAGCCGTTTGTGTGGTCTCAGCAACGGCTGAGGACCTCACTGGGTGCTGCAGGGAGGCCGCTGCTCCCTCCCCGTCCCTGCGCGGGTGGACTGGAGGGTACAGAGCGCAGCTGTGTTGCATCAGGGCCGGGAAGAGGCTGTGTCCGGGAGTTTTCCCTGCGCTGGCAGGCGGTTGGGGTGCAGTGGTGGGACAGAGCTGTGATCTGTAGAGCAAGGATGCTGCAGGCCGGGGAGGGAGGCGGCCGGGTGGGAGAGCTGTGTGGTCAGTGAAACAGGAGCAGGAGAGGTGCTTCAAATCTTTCCCCGGTGCTCCAGGTTGGCTTCTCTCCCTACTCAGGAGCTCTGCATCCTCAGCTCCTTGTCCCTCTCCAGGCTTCAGGGCGTCATCAAGGTGGCTGAGAAACAGCAAGTCTCAGAAGAGGCTGCAAGGGCTGGGGCAGCTCAGGCTCACAGCAACTGAGAAATGTGACTGCCAGCTATAAATACTTTGGAGATAAATGCTGGGGAGGAAGAAGAACTATTTAAGCCAAGGGACAGTTTTGGCAAAAGCACAAACCCCTGCATGCAAGGCCTGAGAAAGACAAACCCAGAGGAGGTTCCTCCACTAGGGCAGTTAGGCCAGAAAGGCTGATTTTAGGGTCATCTGGATGTGGTGTGGTGCCCTGATCTGCAGCAGGGTTCATGGGGACGGTCTTTCTCTTCCTGCCCGGCTTTTCTGTGCTTGTGCTGAAGCCAGGGCTTTAGAGGCAGCCTAGATCGAGAGAAGGGAACATCTTCTGGCACACCAGTGCCTTCAGGCTGTAGCCAGCTGCTGTACTTTTGCAGCAGGCACCCAGTGGCTGTATTTAATCCTTCTCTGACAGGAATCAGCAGAGCCCTGAGCACTGGGTATTGTCGCCTCTGCCACGGCAAGTTCTCCTCCCGAAGCCTGCGCAATGCTTTTGGGAAGGTGCCTGTGATGGGGGAGAACTCGGAGAAGCAGCGCCGCGTGGATCAGGTCTTCTTCACCGACTTCCAGCGGCTGGTTGGCGTGGCGGTGCGGCAGGACCCTGCGCTCCCCCAGTTTGTCTGCAAGAAATGCCATGCCCAGTTCTACAAATGCCGCAGCGTCCTCAGGACGTTTATCCAGAGGGTGAACGTGTCTCCCACAGGCCTCGTAAAGTCAAAAGGAAAGTAAGTTGCATTTCTTTCTTCCTGGGAGCAGTAAAGTGCCACGTGTTGACCCATGGTCCCTCTGTAACCCCCGAGACCCCACTGTGCTGTTCTGCCTTTTGCAGGAGCGGCGCAGCCCAGGCCCAGCCGGGAGCAGAAGGAGGTGCCTCCTGTCTGGGTGAGTGCCTGCTCTCAGAGCTGCTTTCCTTTTCTTCCTGTGTTACCATCAACAAAGGGTTGGGTTTTATGGGCGTTGAGGAATGACCACTGGGCAAGCATCCCTTGGTACCGCCATGTCCCAGTCTGGCTGCTTATGGTTCCCTCTCCTTCGTCTGCCCTGAGCTTTCCCCTCCACCTTCCCAGGAGGATCCTTGCTGGCACCACCCTCCCTGAGCTGAGCCGAACAGGCTCACGCTGGGGGTGTGAAGAGCAGGCAGAGCGGATCAGTGTGGTGGTGCCAGGCCTGTCCCAGCCACTTTTGGACACTCGGGGCAGTCAGAAGTACACTTCTAGCTGTAAAGTTAATGATATTGGCAGTCGATGGGACTGCTGCCACCCCCTCTGTCTGGCTGCCGTACCTTTAGGGTGACTCCCACCCGTGTTCTGGCACACAAGTCCAGTGGGGGCCAGGGGTCCACAGTCCTGTCTCTCCCTGCAGCTGTGCCCTTCCTTGCCCTGAGAACTGACTGTACGTGTGCTGCCTTTCCTCTCCAACAGTCGACCTGATCACCTCCAGCCCACAGTGCCTGCGCAGCCTGGTGACGTGGACACACACGCACGCTGGGAGCTGCCCGTCGGTGCCCAGCCTGCAGAGCGTGCTCTCCTCCGAGTACTGTGGGATCATCCGTGCCGTCTGGGGCTGTGGAGACGGGCACGACTATGTCATGGATACGGATTCGGACTGTAGCACGGTGCTTGTTGACAACGCCTTGTCTGTCAAACGAGAGTGGAACAAGAGCACCGTGCAGCACTTGACTGACAACGGGGCAGGGGCAGACAATGCCGAGGTGGTTTCCACTCCCAAACCCCAGCATTCTCCAGTAAGGACAACTCCTTGCCAGCAGCCCACAGACAAAGGGACCACATCGGTGCCACTGGACACGGAGAATGAGCCGCTGCAGAACAGGGATTCGTCTTGCTCGCAACTGGACAGCATGGTTTCCTCGCAGGATAAAGCCCTGCCGCAGCCCGCGTCACCATTAAGTGGTGCCACAGGTAAGAGATTTACCTTCTGATCTCCCTCCAGGACTCTCAGGGAGGGCAAGGAGCTGGAGAGGTGGCTCAGCGGGTGATGGGTTGGCTGGTCCTCCTCCTCGGAGACTGCTGCGCCTCAGGGAGGCTGCAGAGCCCTGCTGGGGAGTGCAAGTTGCCCAGGAAATCACCTCTGATCAGGGACGCTGGGCTTGTCAGAAAGGAAGGGGCATATGGGTTCAGCCGACTACCTGACACACAAAGAGCTGGTCTCTTCACACTGTGTGCTGTTTCCTCTGTGATTGAGGGGTGAGACCTGTCTGTTCCTTATCTGGCTGTGCCTGGCTCGTGAGACCCTGCTGCTTGGCCCTTGCTAGGGAATGTGCACCCATCAGGTGTTGCAGAAGTCGCTGGTTCTCCAGCACCACCTTTCTCACGTGTGTGTTTCCGCTCAATCCAAACCCAGTCCATACGCTGGCGAGGAGGGTCTTCACTTTCCCACTGCAGGTGATACTGAACAGCAAGAGCTCCTTCGTCGTGCGTTTACTGCTGAACTTGCCTCTCTTCTGGAAGTGGCATGTGGGGATAAGCAGTCATTTTGAGTTACAGAAGTCGGGGTGTGTTTGGCTCTGACATCCATGGGTGCTGGGAAGAGAAACAGCAACTGGGAGTCACCTGGGGACAAATCTTTCACTTACAGAGTGTGCGTTACGGGGGAAAACAAAAGATGCTTGTGGGAACTCCAGTGAAAAGGCTGTCCCTGGGGCGCAGGGAGAGCGGTCTCAGAGCACAAGATGCAGAGTTTGGTTTAAAATCACATTAACTTGTGATGGAGCACATATTTTCACACAGTACAAGCCACGATGAGTGAACCTAGAGTGCTTGGTTCCTTCTCGGCAGCTCTGCGCTGGCTTGTTTTTGCTGCTTTTCCTTGTAACACACCGTGTTCTCCTTCATTCCCTAGGACAGTTGAGTGAGAAGCAGGTTCTGTCTGCAACGTCGGATGAGCGGGTAAAAGACGAGTTCAGTGACCTTTCTGAGGGGTGAGAGAAGAGTGGGTTTAAAATAGCCTAAATGTCTTCTTTGCGAGTATGAAATGACCCGCCTCGGAGGGCTCTTTCTCTACGAGTGACCTGGTCCTCGAGGCCACTTGGAACCGGCATCCGAGGGGCAGCAGCTGTGATGAAGCTCATGCCGCTGATGCATTGCTCCTCGCTGCTTCTGCTGCAGGGGGGCTTTACACAGCGGAACGTGGTGTGGGGGTGTGTTTGCACGCGCGTGTGCTCTCTGTGTTTGTTGCCTGCTTCCAGCAAACCTGCTCGTGTTTCATTCCCTGTTCTGCTCCAGGGAAGGAACCCTGCAGGGGCTGGCAGGGGATTGCCTGGTTCTGGGTGCTGCATCTCCAGCCCCTCCAACCCAGAACAAGTCCCCTGCTCTAGGCTGGGGCTCCCGAAGAGCGGCCGGTGTGGGAACACAGACAAGGGGCAGCAGTTGGAGAAATCGCCCCGTTTGCTCATGGGGAAAGGGATTAAATGGGAAGCAGCACTGGGAGGGACACTGGCATCTTAGCAGCCTTTAGGAGCAAAGGTTTGGCAAAATCTTTCAAATGCAGGTATTTAAAGTGACCCTTGTAAATAACTGATAATGGAGTCTGGTTGTTCTGAGTCTAAAGTACCAAGTGCAGACCTTTTTCCGTGTCAGCTAAACCTGTCAGCTGTCACACTGAAAGTGCCACAATTTATTGCCTGTTTTCTGGCTTCAGATTTAATTGCTTCTCCTATAGCTTTGGACTTGAAAGGAAAAAATAACCCAAAATCTATGTGGCTGCTGCGTGCGCTGAAATACACAATTACCTGCAGCTTAATTAACCTGCAGAAGACAATTGTCTTGCATTCTTGCTCTACAAAATTGCTTTTGCCAGGGTAGAAAGCAGTGGAAACATCCAGCAATAAATAGAGCTTTTCAGTAACAGCTGTTTTTTGTTTCCCTGACAGTGGCTCAATTATTCTCAGAGATATGGTCCTAAAAGGACCTGATTTTGCTACTTGCTGCATTCACCGATGCTGTATTTGTTGCTTGGGGAGATTATGGGGGAGGAGAACACGTGGAGCCTCGGTTGCTGTGCTGTGGGGGTGATGGATGCACTGGGACCGAAGAACATATTACTGCTGCTGCTGAAGTTCCAGCCCAGTTCTCTATTGTTAAGGGCATCTTCTGTCTCTCTCAGGGACTTCTTGAGCGACGATGAAAATGAGAAAAGAAACGTGCAATCTTCAGATGACTCCTTCGAGCCTTACCCTGAAAAGAAGTAAGGGGTTTGCTGCATGGTTAGCAGAGCTCTCTGCGGGTGAGCGGGTGGGCTGGGGGCCACCTCTGCTGTGTCTGTGCCGGGTGGGATTCAGCTGGGCCACCATGGATCTCTTTCCTTTATGGCCTCCATTTGCTCCATGTCCCTGCCTGGAGGCCACGACTCCCTAGAACCCGTGTCCCCAAGCTCCCCATTGAAAGGCTGAAACTGGGCTGCATCCCTCATTCTCGGGCCTGGCACTAATTCCTGCAGCACGGCTCACGTGTACCTGACGGTGCGTGTGCTCCTGCTTTGCCAAGCGAAGCCAGCAAACCAGGTGTAACACTTGGGAACAATTAATTATGTGGGAGGACTAATAACCAATAAGTATTAAAACACTGCCCCCCATCCTTGTTCCTTCTTGGAGGGTTTCCAGCAAGAAAAGTGATGGTAAAGAAGCAAAGAAGGTGGAAGAGCCCAAAATAAGGAAGAAGCCAGGGCCTAAGCCAGGCTGGAAAAAAAAAATCAAATGTGAAAGGTAATAAGGAGGCAGTGGCGGTGGCCGGGCAGCACTGGCGCTCGGCACACTGGCTGACTGCAGCCTCTGCTTTGCAGGGAGGAGCTGCCTACCATTTACAAGTGTCCTTACCAGGGATGCACAGCTGTGTACAGAGGGGCGGATGGCATGAAGGTAAGTTCAGAGTTTGCTTCTGTCCCAAAGCTGTAGCTGTGTTACAGAGTAGCTTCCCTACAAGGAGAGGATCGCTGACAGACTGAATTCACCGCCTCGTGCTGTTGGGAGGTGATGAGCCGCTAAACAAAGCAGTTTGCGGAGAGTCCGAGGCCTTTTTTTGTGCTCCCAAACACAACAGGAGCTGCTCTGGCTCTGCTGCTCTCTCCTCCTGTTCTGGAGGTCTGCCAGTGGCTTGGCAGCAGCCTTTGGAGCAAGCTCCGCTGTGTCCTGTTAAAGCCCCTGCTGTCAGGGGTAGATTTGGATGGAAGCCTCTGGCTTTTCACAGCCAGGCGGCACTGATGCGCGAGCCTGCCAAGATGGGGGTCTCGTTTATTGCAGGATTCAAGTTTTTCACTAGGGAAAATGCAGACTAGGAGTTAGAAGCCCTGTCCTTTCTTTACAGAAACACATCAAAGAGCATCACGAAGAGGTTCGGGAGAGGCCCTGTCCTCATCCTGGCTGCAACAAGGTGTTCATGATTGACCGGTACCTACAGCGTCATGTGAAGCTCATTCATACAGGTGTGTCCCAGCACAGGCCCTGCTCACTCCAGATGTCACCAACACCCACGGATTCATTGCACAAGGCTTGTAGGTGCCATGGCAAGACTCAGTGTGGGGTGTAGAACAGCTTGCCTTGCCTGTAAACCTGCAACAAGCCATCACGCGGGGGCTATGAAGCAGGAGGAGGAATTCAGACTCCACCAGTAAGCGCGGGCGGCTGTGTATGCATCTCATGTACTAAGAAATCAGCAGCATCGATGACTCCCTTTTTCCATTTCAGAGGTACGTAATTATATTTGTGATGAATGTGGGCAGACCTTCAAGCAACGCAAACACCTCTCGGTCCATCAGATGCGGCACTCGGGAGCAAAGCCCCTCCAGTAAGTGCACACCAACCACGTGTGTAGCCAAGGAAAGGGTAGAAGGGGTAGTGAAGTTCTGCTGAGCTTGCAGTCACTGGCTTTAATGATTTTGTGATTCTAAAGTTGGAAAAGACTCTTAAGATCGAGTCCAACATCACAGTGCCTACTAAACTATGACCCACAGTGCCACGGCCACATGTTTTGAAACCCCTTCAGGGATGGCGACTCCACCACGGCCCTGGGCAGCCTCCGCCACTGCTTCCCTGCTCTTCCAGTAAAGACAGTTTTCCTAGGATCCAACATAAATGTCCCCTGACTCCTTAGCACAGAGTAGTTGTGTAATACAAACCTCACCTGTAGCTGACAGTAATGTGGCAGTGTCCTGGCTGTGTGACTTTAAATGTCCATCCAGAAGGTGCTGCAGGTGAATGCTCGGCTACCCGTGAGGAGCTGCAGGCCTGAGAAGGGGAATCGGGTTATTTGACTGGGGCAGTTGTAGGAGATGTTGTGAGCAAGCAGCTCTGAGGCCTGGGCCATCTTCTTATGGGTTTATTTAGCATGATAGAGGGTGGACACCACGGCTGCGGCTTCAGGCTCGGTGCTAAACCCCTGCTTTGCCTTGCAGGTGCGAAATCTGTGGCTTCCAGTGCAGACAGCGGGCCTCACTCAAGTACCATATGACCAAACACAAAGCTGAGACGGAGCTGGAATTTGCCTGCGACCAGTGTGGGAAGCGCTTTGAGAAGGCCCATAACCTTAATGTCCACATGTCCATGGTGCACCCTCTGACCCAGACTCAGGACAAAACCAGGGCACTGGAGCCAGAGCCCATTCTCCTCCTAAATACTTCAGGGACTTCAGAAAGCCAGGCCGTAAAGCCAGAAGTGACTGCACAGCAGGAGCCCACCTGAGGGGGACAGGGATGCTTCTCCAGTCCAGCCCTGTAGAAACCATATGGCAGAGCGGAGATTTTTAATCTACATTTTAGTCTCCCAAAGAACTCGGTGGAATTAGCTTCAGCTTGCTCAGAAAAAGCTTGTTATCATGCTGTGATTCTCCATGCTCACGTCTGATTCAGCAGTGTTGTACTAAGAGTCTGTCTAATCCAAGGGGGATGGATGTTCGGCAGCACCCCTTTGTGGTTCCCCTTTCTCCCCACGCACACAGTTGTAGAAACAAAGTTGGCCACAACTGTTCCCTGCCTGCAGAAGCTGCTGCCTGTACAGAAGTGCCCTCAGGGGGCAGTAAGGGTACGTAAGACAGCAGAGCAACTTTGAGCAGAGGTTTGGTTTTAAGAGAAAAAAATAATTATGGTTCCTAAAGCAAGTCTAAACTGAAATTTGTAACCCACTTTTTATTGTAACAAGAGCTTCATGGTTATGCTTGTAATAAATTATTTACAAAGTAATTTGAAAGAAAGAGCACTGGTGAGAAAGGAGCACCTTGTCTGTCGTGTCAGTCGTAGTCTGGGTGTTCGGCTCAGCGTGCCGTGCCGGTGCCATCACTCAGAAGAGAACCAGCTCTTCTTCCAGCTCCATGGCTGCAGCCGGCCTCGAGAAGCGTAAGAGGGTGGCTCCAAGCTCTGGGTCAAGTTCTTCACACGTGGCCAATAGCTGGGGAGAGGGCAAGCAACCAGAATTAGACCTGCTCCTGCTTTCTCAAAGGGAGTTACAGCAGCACCAGATTGTTTTGTTGCTTCTCAGCAAAGTGCAGGTAGAGGAAAGGGAAGCTGCTGCTGACTCATGCAGAAATAAGAGTCTCCTGGCTGACAACACAGTGCTTGTGGGAAACTTCAACGCCTGCCACTTGGTTGTGCTGATATTTCCCCCTAGACCAAGCACTAAGCAAGCAAGCAGGAGTGAGACGGTGGGAGGGCAGCGTTTAATGTTGTTGAGAAAGCTGGAACCTGCATGCCAGGAGAGGGAGGATGTGGCTGTAGCACTCACCGAGCAGCAGGTGTCCCCCGCTGCTCCCAAATATGTTACGGAAATGCAGTGTGTGTCACAGGTTAAGCAGGCTGCACCAGTACAGGATCGGTGCCCAAGAATGCCGACACAGGCAGAAGCAGCATTCCCTGCTCTCAGGCACTGGGAGAAGAGGAAAAGTCTCAACGCACCAGTTGTATGTTTCCAAAGCTTTGGGCAGGGCATCGTGGGATGGCACCAAGCAGGAACCGTCGGGCTGTGGAGATGACCTCCAGGGGATCCTCCTGGAGAACAGAGAGGAAGGCCAAGCACAACATCACTTTCAGCTCTCAATCCCTGCCTCCAAAAGTGAAGCAGGAGTCACTGCACCGCACACAGGGGCTATTCACAGGTTACACAGGTCACTGGAGCAGTGACTGTGTTCAACCCGAGTTGAACAAGTTAAGACAGCAGCAAGGCAGCTTAGGCTTCAGGCAGCAGCAGGACCGTAGCACTGACACTTCCTCTCAGCCCCAAGGTGTGAGCAAGCTGGCTGCCTTTGCTTTGCAGAGGAAGGTTGGGGAACGGGAGGGATGACGCAATTGGCAGGAGAAGGCATAAAGTATAGGAATTCACAGTTACAAGAGGGGAAAAACAGACTAAACTTCACTCACATGCTCCATGGGGTCTGGGCTGTGCCCCTCTTGATCTGACCGTGGCAGGTCCTTCCCTTCCACAAAGAGCTGGACCAGCTGGATGTACAAATCGAGTGCCACATAGAGGAAGGTCCGCTCTCGCGTGAGCAGTTCATGGTGAAAGCAAGGGGTGAGGCTAGAGGAGGTCATACACCATGTCTGGTTAGCACTGGTTCCATGGTAGGCCCAAACAGAGACACAAAGCAATGCCTGGTGCTATTGCCGCTGTTTTACAAGCCCCATTACACGCAGGGCCACCCCACTGCCAGGAGCAGGAACGCAGCCAGGCAACACTCCTATTTGGAACATAAAGCTGAAGGGGAACTTCTAGCAAAAGATATGGGGCTGCTTCAATACTAACTCTGTCATGATCAAGTGTTCTGCACAGCTAAGGTAGGGGCTTAGCTCATCTACCGGCTGCGCCAGCTGCCGTACGTGCAAACCATCAGCCACATCCTCACCAACACCTCCCTTCTGAGTCCAGCAGGACGTTACCTGTAGAATGCAACAGGCAAGAGCCGGATGTGACGGTCCGAGACTGTGCTGCGCAGGACACAGTATTTTCTAGCACCTGCAATAGACAGAGAGAAGCACTGAGTGTCTTTAGCGGTCCCCACGCCACCTTGCATGCTTCTACAGGGGCTGCACAGTTTCATTCCAGCGCTTAGGTGTGGGTACCCCTGAGAGAACACTGTTCCCTCTAAGACTTTTTCTACCAGAGGGAACAACCCTAACCATGAGCTGGATCATAGAATCATAGAATGGTTTGAATTGGAAGGCACCTTAAAGATCATCTAATTCCAAGCTCCCTGCCCAAGGTGCATCCAACCTGCCCTTGAACACTTCCAGGGATGGGGCAGCCACGACTGCCCTGGGCAACCTGTGCCAGTGCCTCACCACCCTCATGGTGAAGAATTTCCTCCTCATGTCTAATCCAAATCTTCCCCTCTCCAATCTAAAGCCACTCTCCCCAGCCCTAGCACTACAAGCCTTTGTAAGTAGTCCCTCCCCAGCTTTCTCGTAGCCCCCTTCAGGTACTTGAAGGTCGCTATAAGGTCTCCTTGGAGCCTTCCCTTCTCCAGGCTGAACCACTCTAGCTCTCTCAGCCTGTAGTCACCATACTGCAGGGTAGAAGCAGGGTATTCTCAGCTTTTACTCAACCAACCCTTTTTCTTGCTGCTTACAAACGCCCACTGGTTCTTTCTTACAGATACACTCGCGCTGATCCTTGCCTTCCCACCCCTTCGCGGCAGGACTTGCTCACCTTCCTCTGCTGAATGGAAGAGAAGTGGCCAGGACATGCCCCTCTCTTCCAGGCACTGCAAGATCTCCAGGGACCATTCCAGAGATGTCTGAAAATCCACTCCTTCCTGGGTGTCAGAAAGGACAGATCTAGTTTGTCTTAGGCTTTAGTTGCAGAAAAGCAGAAAGGAACCCCCCCTAAAAGACTGTACAGGACACACTCTATGAAAGGCCCTTTACGAATTTAGCCAAGTCTTTCCCCTTCCCTGGAAGCCCAGATTCCCCCCGGGCAATCAGGCACTGGAGAAATGTGGCCTTTACTACCAAACCAGGCTGCGACAGGGCTCAGCTGAGAGTGCTTTGCGAGAGCAGAGGAGGCAGAATTGATGAGTAACCGGCTCATCACCCGCACGCTTCCCAGCGGTGCTCAGCACAGAGCCACAGCATGTCCTGCCCCAACGCCACCCTGCTCCACAGAGCAGGCTTTTTCCCCTCCTCGAACCCATCCAGCATCTCGGGATCGCTTTTTTGGGCATTACTCATTTTACTTGGAATAACCTCCCGGATCTGTGTGCTCAAGATGTTTCTTTCCTCTATGACTCTTCTAAAGACTATGAGGCTAAATGATTATTTTTAACTTGGATCTGCCCTCTGGATCCAATTGATTCAGTAACTACACAAGCGGCTGCGCTTCAAAGCTGAGAAGATGGCAAAGGGACAGAAAGAAGCCTTCGCAGGCAGGAAGATGCTTAGGGCAGACAGCTGCTGGAAGAAACTTGTCATCTTTGCTCCTTCATTGTATAGCATCACATCGTGTGGAAACCAAATGTTCCTCCTTGCTGGGGACTCTTTCACCTGTGAGATACCATGTGGTTTCCAGCCTGAGGAATAACATCCTCTAACGAATGTGAAATGCTACACAAAAGCAGAGAGATGTGAGGTTCCTGCATTACCTGGGAGGTGTAAAGTCTGAACAGGGAACTGAAAATAGTAAATCATTCAGGAAGCGAAATAAAAGCTGCTGTAGTGAAAGGGGAGATAACATCAGAGGAAAATACAGGTTTAATCTGATTGGAACAGAAGGGCTTGCAGCAGGCTCTGTCTGGGATGTTGCTGATCCCTTCCTTCTGGCAGAACAAGCTACCAGCCTTCACAGTACGGGTACAAGGCATTTTTGGGCAGCAAACCAAGTGGATCAGACATACTCTGTGTCATGAGAATTCCCTCAGGACTGAATTTACCTTTGGTGCTATTTTTGCTGAGATGAGATCCATGAGTGAGAAGAAGAGCAGAGAAACAAGAAGCTGCAAGGAAAGAGACTGCCTGTTAGTTATATCTGTGGTGGTGACTCAGAACTTGCACTTTCCAATCAGGAAATAGCATTTCACTAAGTACATTCCTAGGATGGACCTGAACAGGCACTGCTCTTCCTTCCAGATGAAGGCAGCGTGTGTGAAGATGACAGACTGCAGTCTGACATCATTCATTGCTTCTAAGGGTAAATTCTACCCTCAATTCACTGTTCTCTAAGTTTGCTGCAATCAACAAGTCAGACAACAGATGACAACTTCACCCAAATACAGGAAAAATAGAGTGAGTTATCACAGATGTAAACCTGGAGGAGAGCTAATGTTGGTCTGCGCCCAGCGTGCCAGCAACAGCCTCTCATCTCAGCAAGTGCATCATAACCCTGTCCTGACAAACACTGCTTATCGCTTTTCTGGATCCTTACCAGACAAATCAAAGGATGCTCTGGCTTTGTGATCCTGGGAAGTTAAAATAACTTCTTTATTTCTGCTGCTAATCCAGTTGTAAAGTGAACCCTCCTTTCTTTTCCTGTCTGTCTGAGAAGGGAGAAGACTGAGGCAAACGGCACGTTCTGTGCAGAGCAGATCTGTTTGCACATGCACTGTGGTCAGGCCAGCGCAGGGAACACAGCAGCGAGAGACCTTTCACTTCAGCTGAGAATTTTCCAGAGGCACAGACTGCTGCATGTGGATAAAACACACAAAAAGCAGTGGCACACGTGGAACAAATGGGTTCCTTGGATTTAACTACAGTGCCTCACCCCCAAAGGTGCCTGTCCCACAACATTCTCCCTTCTGACAGGGAGATTTGCCCTTTCACACCGTCGGTCACCTGAAGGGATTTAGCACCTGACCACACACCAGTCCTGTGTGTGGGACCAAGTCTCCACCACAAGGATCTGTACAATTTCTTCAGTACTGGGGGTCTGAGCTGAGGCCTGGATACTCGGCAGCCGCTGGGACCCCAGTTACACTCAGCCCTCTCACTGTTCTCAGCCTTTCAGGAACCCTCCTCCTATCTCAAGATAGATTTTTGAGGTGAAAACTGCTGTAATTTCACATGTGCTAAATGCTTCTATCAACAGCTTACACGGAGTCAGTGACACCAGACCAGCAGCTTTTGGCTCTAGACCAGTGTAAACAGAGGAGGAGTCGATCCCCTAGCAAGAAGAGCTGCCACCATAACCACTCCCCAGAGCAGTACAACTTAAAAGTAAATAGTAAGGCAGAGGTTCTGCTTCAACTCTATTTACCCATGAATGTCGGGACAGGGACAACTCCCCACACTGAGCTCTGGTCCCAGTTGCCCCCTGGAAGATCAGACAGAACTGCAGGGCAACAGCCCAGCTTCCTCCTCGGCAGAGGACTCTGGAGAATTCCTGTGCATGGAGAACACTGAGCATGGACAAAATGGAAGAAGCATTTCCTGGAAAACCTCTAGATTATTTTTCCTGAGATTCCCAGCGTGCCTTCCTGGAGCCCTTAAAAATGCCTGTACTGCTGTCTCACAAATGTTCTGCATTTTCTTAACCTTCCTGCCAAGTTGCCTGAGCTGAAACCCAAGAGGACGGCTCCTTTGCCAGGGGAGAGGTGATCCTGCCATACCATGGATTGAGCTCTCAATCTGTGTAGCAATCTCTCCAGCTTCAGTTTTTAAAGCAGCTGGTTAACAGTCCTCCCTGACTTCATCGAGAAGCCAGAATCCAAGTTAAAAGTTGAAGTTTAGAACAACCTTGCCTCTAGGACAAGTATTTAGCAACCAGTAATTTACAGCCACATTTTATCAAGTAGCCACCAGCAAGATTTCACAACAGGGTTTACCAGGAATACAGCAGAATCTCAGGACAACTGTTTCTCGGTTAAAGCTTCTTGTTTTCAAGCGTAGGGAATAGCAGGACATTTAAAATGCGGCCAATCTTGCCTGCTCTGCGTCAGTCCCCAACCTCTTCAGTGCACTTCTCTCTTGTCTGCGCGGCGACTGCTGTTGAACAGCACAATGGAGGAAGGCAGCAGGAATCCAAGGAGGGTCAGAGAGAGGGAAAACCGTTCCTGAAGCAAGGAAGCTAGGAAACAAAACAAACATGTGATGGGCTTGGGGGGGGAAATAAAGGAAAAAAAAAAACATCACAGCCGTGAATAAGGGGGAAATCGGGAGCTTGGGTAAAGGGTTTGGGTTTGTGACTGGGACAAACGAATACAATCATAGAATGCTTTGGGTTGGAAGCGACCTTTACAGGTCATCCAGTCCATCCCCTTGCAGGAGCAGGAACATCGTTAATTGGATCAGATCGCTCAGAGCCCCATCCAAACTGGCTTTCAATGTTTCCATGGAGGGGGCCTCCACCGCTTCCCTGGGAAGCCCATGCTTGTGTTTCACTGCCCTCGTTATAAAAAAATTCTTCCTTATATCCAGTCTAAACCTCCTCTCCCTGAGTTTGAAACCATTCCCCCTCGTCCTGTCGCTGCACTCCCTGACAAAGAGCCCCTCCCCAGCTTTCCTGGAGCCCCTTTCAGTACTGGAAGCTGCTCTAAGGCCTCCCTGGAGCCTTCTCTGCTCTAGGCTGGACAACACCGATGCTCTCAGCCTGTCCTCGTAGGAGAGGTGCCTTTATCACAAGTTGTACAGTTAACTGTACACACTACTACACAAGCATGTGATCATCACCTGCAATAACTTGCAAGGAGATTCTTATGCTAAATTCCCAGTGTTTGGAGAAAAGCTGGAGGATGCTGAACAGACAGCGTAATGACAGGTAAAGAAGGAAGCAGCAGAGAAGCAGCCAGTAGCTTCAGGAGAGAAGAGATTCACCAAATCCAGGGAGCAAAGGGTGCAGCAGCTTGAGCAAATGACTCAACACTGTAAAGGCAATTTCCAGTGTCTGTTTAACAAGGACTCTGCCTTCTAGTCTCATCTAAAAAGGTTTTCTTTTCCTTATGGTGAAACACTCTGACCCATATTACACAGAAGGCCAGACTAAATAATTATAATGACCCATTTTGAGTTGAAACTCTACAAAGGAATCCCTGTATAGCTGTTCTACAAGCCTCGGTCCACATTAGCATTTCATACAGCCTGCTGAAACCCAGCCTGCCTCAGAGAACAGGCCTCCTGGGTGCCTCAGAGAGCAGGTTCTCCTCCCCACAGATCCACGCTCAGCGCCTCATACACACCTTCCAGCTGAGGACTGCCATTCCCTCAGTCTTTCCAGTTCTTCTGGAAGCGGAGCCCCAAAGAGTCTCTTCCACTGAGAGCAAAGTACTGGCTCCAGCCTCGACCACCAGAGCTAGAAAGAAAGATGGAAACCAGCAGCATTAGTGGTGGTGGACTTAGTGTTACAGTTGTCTGCAAACAGGTACACACGCTATCTCAGCCAGGCACTCAGAGCAAGAAGTTTCTCCCCCCATCCCTTAATGAAAAAGTCCAAGCTGTACATACACACAAGATAAACATGAGAAGTTTCACACCCTGGAAAAGCAAAGAGAGTCGTTTGTGACCATGTTTGTACCACAGCACCCTGAAATTCCACTAACAGGACCAGTCATAATAAAGGAGCTCAAAACGCAGCTGTTTGCAAAGGTGATGTACACACTTATCGCAGACAGAGCCACGCATTCCCATGTGAAACAGTGCATGAAGAGTTACAGAAAAATCAGTGCTTTTATGGACTTTTTGGTTGCTTGACACATAACAACCAGCATCTCCTTATAGCACATCCGAAACCAAGACAAGTCCCCCAGCTTCTCACTCTTAAACAGCCTCTGTTCCACTTCCATAGTGACACTCCAGGGCTGCATGCCCGGAGCTGGGATCAGCAGTATCAAAAGTAGTAAAATACTGCAATTTTCCAAAGGAGTGAAGAATTAGTACCCCTGCACTTCACAGTTTATATGAAATGAAGGTTAAAACAAATGCTCTGAACCGATACTAAAATTTTCATCTAGAACTCTTAGGACAAAATATGAACGCTTACCGCTGCGGAAAAAAGCACAATGGGACATTTGGTTTGACACGCTGTTAGAACATCATTGACCCCTTCTGTTGGTTCCTCACAGTCCAAGCTGGCATTAAGCAGGCCCTGGAAGAGGATAAATTACAAGATAACTATATATACACCTCTGCTGCTTTGCAGTACCTCACCAAGGCATGTGTAAACTAATCAAAGATAACTGTAGGGGTCAGCACGGCTCAGCAAAAGAAACCTGCGCATGAAAGCTTCGCCTTCCCCCACCAGCTTTGCGGTATTGTATTAAAATTCACCTCTACCACTACTTCCTCCTGCTACTTCTCTTCGTTTTCCTGGTTTATTGCTTTTATTTTTGGAATTTACACCAACAATTCTTGAAACAAGGGCACAAATAGCAGATCTTGTTGCTAAGAATAGCACGTAGTCAGGCATCCTGGTAAAGAAACCGCTCCAGCCAGCAAGGACAATAGAGCAGAATGACAAAAGCAGCTGTTACCCTGAAGAAGTGAGTGGTGATGTCGTAGGAGAGCGCATACCCTCTGGAACAGACGTTCCTCTGTGGGAAGACAAGGAGAGGAAAAAAGAAATTCATTCCTTCCCTTTTGAATTATGATTTACTTCGAACATTTTGGGTGTCTGGCACAACAGGACTTGGCACAAAAATCACCCTGTGAGATGCTGAGCATCAGTTCAGGCTGCAGAAACTTCGTTTCTGTATAACGCAACACCACAGACTTCACAGGTAGTGCTTTACAGTCCCAGCACTAGAAAGCAAATCAGACAGCCCTGCTGACCACACGTGGTGGATGGCAGGGGCAGTTTGATTATCAGTTTTGGGATGAACAGATGTTTCTGGCCATGCCTGGATTGTACACACCCACTCCAGCCATGGATATGCCGGCTGGCTCCACCACAGATTTGCCTATGCTATTTCCCAAGGATTCTCTTTCAATAGCACAAAATGCCACTAGAATTCCAAATAAAGGAACCCAAATTCATCCTACAGCAGACAGTGCTGAGGGGACCTCTGCAAAGCTAATGGCTGGAGAGTCTCGAGCATAATGAATAGAACCTCCCTACATTCTGACAGGAGCTAAAGTTGTTTCATTTTGGCTGCGTTTTAGCTCCTGTCCTAAACTCAAATTTAAGTTCTTTTTCTGGAACATTTACCAACAAGAAATTCTCATTTGGCTAACGACACATACCAGTTCTGAGCTTACAAAACGAAAAAAGTCTTCACCGTCCAACACGGTTTTCTTTCCTTTTTGACAGGTCCTGAGCAGAGCAGACGCAGGGAGCCCGACCAGAACCCTTAGGCCAGGAAGAATAAAAACAAAACTGAGGTTACTGTCAAGAGGAGAATTGGACTCCACACTCTCTAGGCACACGTCTTTGATATTGAAGGGAGTCTGAGCATGTGTTGAACGTGAGAGATCTCAAACACGTTGACAGAAACTGCACAACAAATTTTTCCAGTTGCCCAGAAAAGCACCTGCATTTCAACGAGGTACACGCCACCTTCAGAGATACCATCAGTGGCTCAAAAATAGAGACACCCAGATTACAGCAGCAGACAGAGTAATTTAACTACAGTTGACACAAGTGGTGGCATTAAGAGTGTTGCTGGCTGTAAGCGGAGTCCATGAAGATGTATCGTCTTTGAAACCCAACCTACTGGCAGGGGCAACTGGTAGCCCAAGGTGGCACACTGAAACGCAGCTAAGGCGCATGGGTACTCTGAAGAAAGATTGCTTGCACAATTGTTACTGTGAGCCATGGTGTCATTTTCACTAGTGCAGAATCAGGAGAGGCTATCCGACCGCGCAGGTGCACTCCGGATTGCTTTGAACAGCAGTTTTGTTCCCAGCTTTCAGATCTGCATTTACCTTCTGTGCAGCAGCAGCTCCTGCTGCCTCCATAACTGCTCACTCAAAGCAAAACCATCTTTTCTGTCTTTCAATCTTTCCTGAAGAACCTCAAACAGGAAATGTCTCTGGGCATCCAAGCAGCCAGAAAGCAACTTTTGCCGGCACCCCAGCTCCAGCACCATCTCCTGAACAGGGAGGTGGGGGAAAAAAAAAGCATTTGTCAAGGCTAGTTTGCATTCAAACTCTCTTTGTTTCACTGAAGTAATGCAGAGATCAATAATAAAAATATCTCTCTGAATATTTCCGTGCCACTGCTCGCATTTGAGAGCCAAATGTCGGCCTTACATACACCGAGGCAGTAAGAACTGCCTTTGAGCGGTCAAACTGAAGGACTAAACATACAGGTACACAAAGTGAAATCACCTGCAGCTTGCAGAGAATATCAGGACTGACTGACATCTTCGACCGGCCACAGCCACTCAGGTCTGACCTGAAATTAAGAGACACAAGAGGTAACTAACCCTGTTAGCCCAGGAGGGTAACGCAATTTAAATAAAGTCAAATGGTTTGAGATGAATACAAAGCCCTAATTCTCATGTTCCTTAAATAAGCTGTAGGTGAGCAAGCAACTCTCCTCTAACTCTCCATCATTTCCAGCTTCAGCCGCTTCCCCAGGGGCACTGACGCTTGTCTGGCCAAAGAAATCTGAATACCAACTCAACTTAAAAAAGACAGACAGGCTAGAGACTATCTGTGGCTTCGACTCCAGACCTCTGTCACCAAAAGCAAGATCGTTATGTAAAGACTGGTGAGTCACACAGAGCCACCTCCCAGCTTTCACTGCCAGCATGACCCGTGAGAAGGGAAAAGCTTCCACAACCCCATGCGAGGCACAAACTCACAACTCTTAGTTTGCAAGGTCCTTAGCAGAACCTTTGCTTCTGCCGAAATGCAAGTCACGATACAGAATACCTTTGTGAGGAATCCAGAATGGTATTGACAACAATGGCACACGCCTTCTCCAGGTCTCCATCGCAGCCACCAGAAGCAGAAGGTGCTGGAAGATACCATTGATAGATGGCCCAATAATGGAAGTCCTGTCTGTAATATTGAAAATGAGAAGATAGGAAATCTATCGTCGTGTTTTAATGGTGCTCTTTCCCTTAATGTGAAAGGAAGTTCACACATCAAGTGAAGCGGAATGACAGATACAAGCACCCATGCAAGTGCAGATTTTAGAAGAGCCGTGCACCAGATACCCCACGTCCTGATGGCAGCTGTCTCCTGCTTCTGGGAATGGGGAGGGGTTGTGGAAAGCTATTTGGAAGGACTGCACATACAGGCCAGAGGTTGTCTTGGTGAATGTCCTCAAGTTAAAACACACGACTCATTCTAGAATTCCTTAAACTCTGGACAAACAGTAGCAGTTGACAGGCTTTGGTGTCCTGCAGCAGCTTGTTTAACTGCTTCATAGAATAGTTTGGGTTGGAAGGGACCTTAAAGATCATCTAGTTCCAACCTCCCTGCCCTGGGCAGGGACATCCCACTGGATCAGGCTGCCCAAGGCCCATCCAAGCTGGCCCTTGAACACCTCGAGGGATGGGGCAGCCACAACGTCGCTTGGCAACCTGTGCCAGTGTCTCACCACTCTCATGGTGAAGAAATTCTTCCTAATGTCCAGTCTAAATCTGTCCCTCTCCGGTTTATACCCGTTCCCCCTCATCCTATCACCACAAGCCTTTAAGAAGAGCCCCTCTCCAGTTAACTTTTGTTGTTAACTTCCTCATCTTCAATGCTTTTTCCTAATTTGGATGGCAAGGACTCTTGAACTGTTCCCTTTTCCACAGGGCCTCTCTGCACTCACCTTTCGGAAGCAGAGAGAATATCCTTTTCAGGGTACACTTCCAGCTCCAGCAGCAGCCACTCTCTGAAAGACAACTGTGAAAAGCAACGATTTAGGTAGGAGGGCAGATCGGCAAGGAAAGTCACCTGTGCAGAACTGCCACCTTCTTGCCAACATAAAACCCACCTTCACCCACACCCAGACACAACCTCGTGCCGATTAAGAGATACGAAAACGCAGACAGAAGTTTCTGTACAGTTTCCCTTGTAATAAATCTAAACTAAAACCCCAACGGCATTAAAAAATTTACTGAAAGCAAGCCTATATAGCATCACTCGCACACCCCCACACACCCCACTCCTTTGACATTTCCAAACGTGTTCATCTTCTTAAAGTCTAGATGCCAGAATGAATGTATATTATTAGAAATAAATGCCAAAATGAACAAAGCATCACAGTCAGAAACACTGGAATAAGCATCAAAGAAAGGTTATAATGCAGAGGTATATTAGCCTGGTACATCAAGCTGGCCAAGCACGAGGAGTGATTCTAGTAACACAGCAAACTCCTCTGCGCAAAGACAAACTGGTTTTGGTTTTATATGAACCAGGTTAAAAAAAGAAATCCTGTCAAATCCGATACATTGCAAGGGTGGTATCAAGAGATCTGAGATGTTCCCATTCTTCATAGCGAGGCAGAGCCAAACCATTCGAGATGCACAGGTGGCTGAGGAGAACATTGCCATTTAGACAAAGCACCACAAAAAGCAAGTATTTTCAGTCATTTGACTCCCTTCATAGACAGCACACAGTAGGGAACTAAATTACAGACAGGCTTTTTCTCTACAACTCCTGAAAATTTTCTTACGGATGTGGTGTGCCTCGTCAAACCTGCTGCTTTTATAATAAGCAGGACAAAAGCTATAATCTAGTTTTCTATTTCTGCTTTATCACCTCTATCAAAATCATAGGATCATAGAATCATTAGGTGGGAAAAGACCTTTGAGATCATCAATTCCCACCATACCTGTCCACTACTAAATCACATCCCGAAGCATAAATCTACACATCGGGCACACAACCTCGTGCACAGGACATCTGCACTGTCGGACCGGTTTCTCAGGCATTAAATTTTTATGAGAAGCGTTTTGTCACCAATAAGGAAACTGCAAAGAGCAGATCTGAAAAACGAGAATTACAGTGTGAACTTAAGTCATGGAAAAGATTCATACCTGGAATGCTTTTTCCTTCAAGAGCTCTTGAAAGCGTGCTTGCTTCCACAAACAGAGGCTGGCTCTTTTGTAGTTCAGAGAGGGGCATGACAGGGAACTCCAGATCAGGTCTGTTTTAGCCTCCTCGCACGGGATTCCTCGAGCTTCCAGGCACAGTCGTGGCACAAGGTACTGCAGCTAAAACAAAGGCATAAACCCCCTCCCTTCACATCTCCATCACAAAGGCCTCGTGTGTGGTTGTGTGAAGCTGCCAAACAAGCAAACACACAAGACTGTAAGATGGGAGGGTACAAGGATGCATTTTTATGTAGTTTTCTTTGTACAAGTTATAGCTGTGCAGAAGTTGCTGTGGGAAACAGAACTAAGACTTATCTTTCTCATAAGTAATAGCAAAATGTTTTCCCTTTACCTTTTTAACAAGGCTAGGAGGAATCAAGGCACACAAGTCTTCATGAGAATAGGATGAAAACTTGCACATTAGGTAAGATGCTGCTGCAGTGCAAAACCTGATAGAGAAAAAGAACAAACTCTGTTGTCTGGCGGGTTCAATCGTATCTTTTCCCACTCGTGAAAGCCCAAAGTTAAAACAAAGACTGAGTGTTAAAAATGCTTTTAACCAACACGTCCCAAACTCATTCTCGTTTGGAACCACTTCTGTTTATGTGCTCCCAACCCCACGTACATTAATGGCATAAATTTCAGAACCCGGGACTAAACTAAAATCTTTGACATCATTCAGTCAGCCCCTTCCCCAGCAGGCAGCACAACTATCACAATGTTATTTCATCGTGCAGGACCACCATCAGCTCGTTTCTGTGTGCGGCACCTCTGTGCAGCTCTGGAAAATCCCTCCACAGGACCATGGGAGCATTCCAGCATCCCTCCTGTGGCGAACCTAAAGCCATCACCTGGGGAAGGTGGTGAATGCATGACCTTACCTCATGCAGAAGGCAAAGGACTCTTCCGTCCTGTGCACTAACAAGCAGTTCCAGTACTCAGAAACAGAAAGGACCTTTTCAGGAACAAGCTGAGAAATCCCAAAATTGGCTTCCACTTCAGGAATTAAAGTTCTAGATTCGCTTAAGTGAATCACAAAAGCTGCTAGTCCTAAAATGTGAGCATCATCCAGGGAAGGACCCTACAAACCAAACGTAAGCAAAGAACTGAAGAGAGATACATTTCATTTGTAACAAAACCACCTTTCTCAGAAAAAAATCAGAATTAATCAATTATCAGAACACTGTGTCTGCCCATTGATTAATTAGTGCAGTGATATTAATCTAGCAGATGAGACACCAGTGCTGTGCTGTTGTGCACCTAGCTTTGGTCAACCTACAGCAAAATTTGTTTCTATAACACAGTAACTTGAAGCAACCAGCTGTATATTCAGCCCAGCAGAACTTGAGACTTCCAAGGCTTTTTAGCTTCAATCACAGCTACTCTAGGCTATCAATCTTTTAATTTCACCTTTGCAACACCATGGGGTAAAGAAAATAAAACCAAAGTTCTTCAAAAGAAAACCATGCACTGCTGCACCTCAGATGCAGGGGGCTTACTTTTATTTTTAAAAGGGGTGTACAGCTGAATTATTCAAGGTGGAAGCTTGGGAATTAAGCATTCTACTATTTTCTTCTGGCTGTCTTCATAAACCTGCTTATTTTAGCTCCTGTTAAAAAATATCTCAGAATGCATTAACCTACTACAGCAGCAGTTCTGCAGGAAAACATCCAGCTCGCATTCCTGAGATCAAGCTGTACTGCTTGTCTGAAATTAGATTCTTTTCCTGGAAGGCTGAGAACTAGCGAGGTCCCTCCACAGCGCAATCCAGACAGGTACATGCCCAACAGCTCAGGAAATGGAGCCAGAATAGCCTTTAGCACACTATAACCATATGATTCGTGGTTGGAAAACTAACCTGATGATAAATAAGCTGGCAGAGCCTGCCCAGAAGGGCAGGTAAGAGATTCCTGTGTCCACAGATCATCTTCACAAACAAAGAGAGACATGGACCCTGCCTGCAGAATAAAAAACACATGCTCATTTTACTGTTTCATTTTATCCTGTATACAGGAAGAGGTATTTAAAAATGCTTAAACACAAGCTATACTTGTCTGTAAATACAGGACAATTGTCATTCCACTAATAGGCTCAAAGGAAGCATCATTTTTGGAGCCTCTGACTCCTACAGAGACATGAAATCCACCAGTGCCCTGCCTCAAACGCTTGATAACATCTAGTCAAAGTGTTCTGAGATGACAACAAGGAGAGAAGGGAGCTGCCTCAGTCACAGAGTTTTTTTCAGACAGAAAACACAAGGTAAACAGAGACAAAGCAATAAAAGAGATCAAAAAAACCCAAAGCAAGAGCAAAAAGGAATTAATATGACATTGTCCTGCTGCAAAAACAGAGGAAGGGAGGAACAGAGAGATTTCCCCACCCAGCTGACAGAAAAAGCAGCCTCAGAGGAGATCAGATGGAGAGTTGGGTTTAGAAACGATTTCCTGGGATGCTCTTCTTTATCACAGCTACTCTTCAGCACAGGTTTTCACTACAGATTCATCTGCTCCAGGGCAAAACACAGGTTGCCAAAGCATGCTGCACTCCAGAAGGGCAGACATCTAGCCCAGTACCAGCAGCAGCTGGGATAACAGGCAGCTTGTCAGGACATTGTTTTTTTCCAACAAAGTGATTTTCCACTGAAATATTGACCACGACTTTTAGAGGCTTCTGTTACATCGTGAAGGAGATGGTATTAATAGAGTTGTGGAGGTGGAGGAGCGCTACCTCTGCCTCCTCAGAGGCCAGAATCAAATGGAGTCAGTTCCAGGAGGAAAAAGAGGATGGGAGGTAGAGGTGGTATATCATGCTGCTCTTCCTGTGCCTGCAGCGTTAGCCTTTATGCCTCACTCATTTCATAGTAGATATTAGATATGGCATTAAGGATGAAGGGTGACCATGCCAAAAGCACTGAATGTGCCAAAAGGACATCCCAAAGACACATCAGTGCTCGCTGTCAAAAGACAAGCATTCTCCTTCCCTTATCTCTAGTGTCAGCCAGCAAGTAATTCCTGGACAGAAAGAATATGCTTCATTACCCATCCCCCACCGAGATGGAAACACCAACCGCAGCACGTAGTATGTGTGGAAAGTTTTTATACATTGTCACAGAGCCAAACGTCACCTTTTTCTGAAAGTATGGTAACAACAGAAGAGAAAGAGTTTTATTTACACATACACATCAAAGTGCATTAGTTCTTAGATTACAGAAACTCAGAATAAAGCAGCCTGGCACAGTAGCATGAGCAACCAGAAGTCCCTCCTTGCCCCCGGACAAGTGTTGGAATTCCAGTATATTAACCTGTTTTGATTTCCCTACTTTTCTACTTGCATCTTACCTGTCAGGAGGGTGAAAATAGGAAGCAGCTATTAGATTTTGGCAGAATGATGTCAGCAGAAGATCAACAACCTGGAGTAAGAGACACACTGCTAATTTCTACTTGTCAGCAGGCTGGATATCTAGATCTAGTTTTCTGCTGCGTATATATTATGCTTCCCAACATTAAAGCACGGAGACAAATTGGTTAATGACATTCACCGCAAGTTAAACAGACCCACTGGCACTAAAGAGATAGAGAGTTAAGTCCGTAACAACCCAGGAATGATCCCAGCACACAATAAATACCTAGACAAGCTTGGTGGAGAAAGCCTAGCTCATCACAGGGTTGTTCTAATAGAATATATCTCCAGGTCTCACCCAACAACTTCCAGGAGGTCAAGACATGTGGATAATCTGTGTACAAGGTTGACAGGAGAAGTGTATTTCCTGCCCTCCACAGACAATGCAACCTTTCACACACACTACCCAGATGCGTTTTTACTGACCCAGCCCTACTCATTTCTCACCCCAAGCCAGATGGCACTCACACTCTGATGGCAAGATTCCAGCCTGGGGGCAGAAACGTCAACTTGGATTGGAGAATTCAAAGCAGCAGTTTCACTCTTATCACTGCCGTGACCCAAGACGCTCGTGAGTCTATCAGAAATCACCGCAATCTGTGCTGGCACCTCTGCAGGAAGGTAACCGGAGAAGAGGAGAACCAAGATAGAAGGCATGAAAGATTTACAACTCCACATAGCAGGAAGAACAAGTGAAATATATACTTTAATTGATCAGAGACCAAACTATTCTATGAAAAGCTTTAATGAGCAAAAAAATGTTAGGTGGAACACAGTGATCATCATTCTCGTTTTAGAGGACAGCATTATTTTTTTCCCCAGTGCTATTACCAACACATATCAAGAACAGTTTTTCATATCAGAAAGGAAACAGCCTTCAAAAAGGGGGTCCAATTCACCAGGCGAAGCCCCAGGGATGGGGATGCCCATCTTGGCAAAGATTGGTGTGGTACCAAGTGATCATCACAAAGATGCAGACCTGAAGCTTCAAACTCAAGCATGGGAAATGTGTTGGGCATTAAAATACATATATATTCATAGCTGGAAGGATTATAGAGATCTGAAAGATTACTATCTTCAGGTACCAGTGGCAAGTAACTACTGCCGTTGCTTTGGCTAGCATTAGCCACATTTTATTAACATAGCTTTTGTAACAGCCAATTATGAGTAGTTATAACTTGCCTTCCTGCATACCTTCGTATTTGGCCTGGTCCACGCTCAGCATCCTTAGTTCAGCCAGTTCAGCCTTCAGCTGCTCAACCGGCTCTTTGGAATGGCTGGGCTCCAGTTTTGTTTCATCTAGAAAAGTAGGAGAGAAATGCAACATATTACCCCTACCTTTGTGCATTGCATCAGTTCATAAAATGCGTTCAATGATCTCTGCAGACATTTTCTGTAAAAGCAGTATTTACTTTTCTCTAAGCTCTATCGGATCCCCAAACTGTCAATCTGCCACGTATACAGCTTTGTTTTACATTCAAAATGTGCTATTTGATTAATCATTTATGAGTTTATGCCTAGCTGCAGAAAGGAATTCAGTTGTTTAAAGATGAGGCAAAAGAGTTGACCTTTTAGTTTTCTCCCTGTCTGTTTTAGCTCTCTGCCCCTTAGAAACATTCGCTGTCCTCAAGACTGGAACCAGTCTCAAAATACAGACACAGACATTACAGCATGAATACTAAGTCATCGGCTTCTCCTCAAGCGCAGCACATCTCCAGATGCTGCGTGTTATTCTATTCTGGCTTTTGTTTAAAATTCAAAATAAAAGGAAATTCCTTTTACCACTAAAAAGAGAATGCCACCAGCAACAAGCTGCCCCAGCGCAGCCCCAAAAGCCACCCGGTACGGTTCGTTAGACAGGAACAGCGTCTCGTTAACAGGCCAGAAATAACTCAACCACGTACAGGAGAAATAAATAGCAAGGTTAAAATTAATGCTTGTTATGAACACACTGTAAAGCAACACGGTGCTAAGAGCCTGCTGAGTCACCTTTATGTGCAAGAGTGAGCACTAACGAACAGGGCAGGCTTAGAGCCGGCACATCCTCAGTCCTGCCCTAAATCCAAGCTGTGCAAGAACCCAGGGACGGATTAGGATGTGGGGGATGGCAGGGGACACAGATGAGGCTGATCAGCATGCAGGGGACACGGCTCAGACTGTGCCACTAGAGGTCACCGGCAATTCAAGGACTCCTGCAGGGCTCTGGCTGCCCGCTGGGATCCTGCTGATCCCAACACAGGGATCCTTCATCCCTGCCGGTTGCCAGGACAACCTCAGCAGCCAGACTGCTGCACAGCTGCGGTTCCCCAGGACTGCTTTGTCACGCCTCCCGAGCTACAGCATCTCCAGAAAGCTTCAAACGCTCAAAGTGCGCTGAGAAGGAGTCAAATACAGATTCGTCTCTGTACACGGAGCACGCTTGTCTCCGTCACACTCTGGGAACGATCTCTGCTCACAAGCCTAGCCTTTTCATCTTATATAAACCCATGGTAAGGCTGTTGCCCATTTCAAGATGCATTTGAAACACCCATTTGCTGAAAGAGAAGGAAGCTCATTAAATACCTATTACGGCAACACCCACTGCACCAGAAACGGGGCTACAGCGATGGGACCTGAAATTAGCAGGGTCCTCCCACCCAAACGCATGGAAATTATGCACTGCAATCCCTGCACTGCAACCCCTGCACCGCTGGCTCCATCCCTACCCCCTCCTGTTCCCCCAGATCTCAGTCACCCGCAGTAATCCATCCTCAAAGCGGATGATGATGAGTTCAGACAGCAAAAGTGCTATTTCACAAGAGATCGACCCAGCAGGTTCACACCCCAGGCGAGCTGGAGCTGAGAATTGGAGCTGCAAACGCTGATTCATGGAGATGTATTTGAGCTAGATTTAAATCAGCCAGCTCAGGCAGCATTTGCAGCCTCAGCACAGCCCAAAGCTCTGCAGGGTCTGCAAAAATCCCACCCAAGCAGGACAGTCACAGAAAGTCATTAAGAGTTACTCTATTTAATAACTCCACAGGACATAAAGAACACACCCATATTTATATATAGATTAAAGACCAAATTAGCTGTAACTTTTTGAAAATGATCAATTCAGGAGGGCATCAACGGAAAAATTAACTTTTCTTCAAACATCCATAAGCAAATGTTCTATTTTTTTACCTTTTAACATTTTCTCTTTCATAGCATGACAGGCTTGCATGTATGTGGAGTACAGGTTTGAGGGTATTTTATCAGCTCTAGAAAAATAACAATAAAAAAAGCATTTATTATACCACAGAACCATATTCAAATTTCAGCTTTGTTAAATACAAACATGAACAGCAGCTCTGCTATGAAATGTAATTACAGAGGCTCCAAAGCATACAGAGCATCTGAAGCATTTTTCAATCATGATGTGACATCAGGGCCAGAAGTTTATGTCCAAGGCTTTCATAGCAGGTATGATACCTGCGTAACACTACACAAAGAATTAATATATATATAATTATTGCACACATTAATACCCATTTTATGTACAACACATGTCCAAGATCACGTAACAGCTTAAGTTAGGTGATGCAGTATTCACACATCTAAAACACCAGTCTGATGGACACCAAAGTGTGACCTCCAATACTTGCTGGGCAGGCACTCGATGCCGGAAAAAAAAGTCCAAGGCTCCCTAGAACTCAGCTGCTTCGCTTACACCTTTAATTTTAAAAAATTAGCCAGTGTATTTCAGAGTCAGACTGGAATGACAAGGCAAGACCAAATGTCTCATTTGTAGGCAGTGCTGCAGACACTTTTTCTTCATGATAGGTTACAGATGAATGACTGGATTTAAGACAAAGCTGCTTCTGCAATGCAGAAAGGCACTTTTAAACGTGTACAGGACAAACTTGAGTTCTAACAGGGGCTGTGTTCCCCTGGAACATTATCCTGGTGTCCCTTAAGAACAGCTCATAAAGCATTGACGCACGTTTAAGTTTCATCTTCCCCTTCTCCCATAGCCTCTGACGGAGAGAGGGGAGCTTTTCGCAGCGGGGCTCATCTTCCTGGTAAAATTTGACATTTAGGAGCATTGTCCAAAGCTTGGATAAAAATATACTTGGCCTGCAGTCAAAGGGCTGCACTAGACAACTTCTAGATGGTTTCAGTGGTTTCAATGGTTTTAGAATGGCAAGAGGACTCATTACAGAACAGAAGACATTCACTTCGATAGATAAGGTGCCCCATCACCCACAACCTGCAAGCCACAAGCCTGGCCACAAAGCCCTGCCAAGGGTTGGCCAACACTCAGCCGTTTGTAACCGAGGTGTCAAAGTCTCCAATAATGTGGTGTAAAGTCAAATGTTCTGAAGAAAAAGTCCAGAAGCACAGAAAATAACACTGGAAAGTCTCAATACCTCTTTAAAGAATCTATAAAAGCCATGTGGACATCTGGGATTTTGGGGAGCTGCAAGAAAAACAGGCAGGTTAGGCACAAATTACCCGTCTGCAAACACACATCTAGATGGGAGGATCAAAAAAAGAGCCAAAACCAAATACTAACCACACGTGGCCTGAGCAAAGCAGGAAGAAACCGGGAAGTATAATACGGTCGCCTGAAAATACTGAGAGAGAAAAGAAATACAGCAAAACATTAACAATGCCAAAGCTGCAAAATGCCATTTCACTACCTCAGGAATTAGTTTGGCTCCTGCAAACAAGAAATATTCATGGAAACATGAATAGCCGCAGACAAACCAAGCTCAGATTAGCCAATAGTTATTCATTTCTTTAATTTTCCTTTTTATTTACTGTAACATCTGCGGATTTCTCTTGCAGGTATGCACATGCCTTTCTTACTCCCTGCAGAAACAGCTTCTATTTCTACAACTGCTGACGAAGGGATAGGATCACAGAATGATTAAAGTTGGAAAAGACCTATAAGATCGAGTCAAATGGTCAGCCCAACACAACCGTGCCTCCTAAAACATGTCACAAAGGGCCATGTCTACACATTTTTTTAATACCTCCAGGGATGGAGACTCCATCACTTCCCTAAGCACCCTGTGCCAATGCTTCATCACTCTTTCAGTAAAGAAATTTGTCCTAATCTCCAATCTAAACTTCACCTGGCACAACTTGGGGCCGCTTCCTCTCATCCTACCGCTAGTTATTTGGGAGAAGAGACCAATACTCACCTCATTACAACCTCCTGTAGGGTAGTTGTAGAGAGCAATAAGGTCTCCCTTCAGCCCTCTACACAGTCCTCAGGGAAAACACAGGAAGAATTTTCCCCAAACCTCCTTTGCTCACATCCTCAGTTTTTCTTGCATTGTTATTTTGATTTGGACTTGGCTTGTGTTATTTTTATAGCTGAAAACAAGAGTCAAGAACCACAAAGTACCTGGCTTCTATCACAGATGTTGGGATCTTCCTCGTGTTCTCAAATATCTGAAGGGCCTTTTCAACATCACGAAGCGCCTGGCCCTGGGGCTGGCCCACAGGAGAAACAACAAGAGAAAGATGTTGTGAGAAATCAAGGATGACAATAATCTTCCCTGCTTATTCTTTCAGGGTCAGAAACAGCCGTCTGTGCTGTGAAGGGACGCAACTGAACGACACTAATGAATAACAAGAACTACCTGATATGCAGAGTAAAACTGCAGGACGGAGAAACAGGGCTTGAACCATCAGCCTGCCCCGATAAGGCTATTATTTAGAACAGCTATTTTGGGGTAAACCCAAAGGTCCGTGGACTTCTGTATGCGCCTCCTACTGCAACTGTGGCAGAGACTCCTCCTTAACATCACATTGTTTATGCACTTGTCCACCATGAGGACAATATTGTTTCTGTTCTGAATTTGGTTTATTGTTGTTCTATTTCGGCTCGTACTTTTGAAGTTAAGACCCATAATCTTTGCTTTCAGCCCGTGCTTCGGCACCTCAGGCAGAGGGACTGCCACCTCGGGTTTCTCTGGTTTGAGCCGTAAGACATCTAAGACTGCAATAACCTTTCTGACTTGGAAGAAATTAAATGAAATCTGCACTTATGACTTTCTGTTCATCACAGGACTAGATTTAGTTGCAGCATATCCACCCGCCCTGTGTCACCAGCGTGTATTTCAGCTGACTAACTGGATAGATGAGGGCCCCTCATCTGCCATACTAGTGATCAAAATAGAGGAAGGAACAATAAAAGCCAAATGCTTCCTTATCGATTATTGTCATTATCCAAAATTTATCATGAACCACAGTGTGAAACTGCAGGCTGTAAATTCCCTCCCCAAATCATCATTAGAAAATGGAATTTTTCATTTATTTGCTATGCCCCACAGTGCAAGATGGGCAAGAGGCAGCCAGCACTTTCCTGGCCTCAAAGAGCAGGTGCTGACACACTAACGTAGGTGCTGTTTGGCTGGTCGCTGGCTGAGTAATTGCCAAGTTCCTCTCCAGACTGGCTCTAGGAACACACATCACAGTCTGTTTGCCCTCTACACAGCTCTAGTTTCCATGATATCAGGGGAAAGTTTCCATACTTATCACCACTACATCTTAAAGTTGGAGAAGATTTGGCAGTGTGCTCAGTCTTGGTAGGAATGGCAGACAGGAAGATAATCTGAGCTGTTTTCCAGAGGAAAAGGGACAGGGCTGATGAGAAAACTGTTAAAGACAGACCAGCAGTACCTGCACAGATTCATCGGTGGAAGATAAGTCTTCGTAGAGCCCCATATCTTCTATAGCAACCTATGTGAGGTTACAGAGAGTTGCACATGGTCACAACACAGCTAGTATTGCAACAGAGCCAGAAAGAACTCTCTCCAAAGAGACAAGTTTCACTGACCTTGAGGTCGGCCAGTCTGGTTTTAGCCAGAGTGATGTACTCCAAGAGAAGAGACCGATGTTTTGTTGGCACAAAAGGCGGGTACATTATATGGACCTGAAATGTGGAATTCAAAACAAGATTTGCCATTTTTCCGGGGTATTAGTTGTATGGGAATATAACGGAAGATTGGCAAGAAGGAACAGTAAAACACGTTCAAAAGACCTCACAGCTGGGATGTAGAAAAACGCACAAGCCACCCTAATCATTGCTTGGTCTTGTGTGCTTGACAAGCAGCAACTTTGTGTTTAGGTAACACAAGCCTGTGATAAACTCAGGGTCATCTCAGAAAACATGCTCAAGGTTCCTGCCCCGCTAAGAACAAAGCGCAGTGGAAAACTACTATTATTTTTCCCCTAATAAATTCAAGCAAAGCAGCACATTTGGCCCACATGCTTTCTAGCAAGGGCTGAGCTCCGTGGTGCCTGCATTCCTGCTTGTGTTTCCTCTGCCCAGGTGCTGGTTCAGGGTTCCCTCAGTTCACGAGGTAACAGAAATAAATTTACTCTTTGTATTTCATCCATAGCTTTGTGGTTGCTCCTGCATCCTGCCCGTGTTTCGCTCATACAGTGTAAAATTCTGGTTAAGGTTTAAAGCCATTTACTTCAAGTATTTCCCAAAGATATTAATGCTTGTTTTAAAAAAAGCCATTCACAAAGGTTTTGAATGATATATCAGAAGTAACTCAATTACTATAACATTAATAACACACTGAATCTAGTCCAAAGCACAAGTATGTTCATTCTGGAGCACCTCTGTACCAGTATTTGCAAAACCATCTCTGTTAGCATCTTCTCACCTTCAAGTACGGCGCTGTTTCAAAGGGCACTAGCTCGGACAAGAACTCAAAGAGGAAGACCAGAGCTTTCTTACTGTTCCCATGGTGACCACCGGCATTCCCAAAGGAAGCCTGAAACAGCAGAAAACAACAACACAGCCTTTCAATGTGGAGAGAATTCCCATGCCAGCTGTGCCGTATCTCAGCACACAAATCCCAGACATCCATTACAGATATCTGCTTGCTTTCAAGAGAATCCTTCTGCAGGAAAGTCTCCAAAGAGAGTTTATAGAGGTCTCTAGGGAAATTTTCTTTGAGTTTCTTTGTCCAGCTTCTGGAAAGCCTGTCACGCCACATGAAAAGTTCATTCTGATGTGCTATCATGAGAACATCTAGAAGGGGTAAACCTTGCACCAAAGGAGTTTGCCTTACACCAAAAAGCAGAGGATTGTGCTCATCAAGGAACCGCCAACCTGGCAGTTTCTACACAGCTTTACCTGGGCTTTACAAGGGAAATAAGCCAATCGAAGGGCCATACAGAACATCACTAGTTTACCTCCTGACATATCCTGAACACGACCAGCAGAGGCCGAGCTGAGATTTGCAAGCTCATACAAAGGAATTTACAGGTTTAAATTAAGTGGATATTTGCATACTTAAAATACCTACATGTTTACCATTAAAAGCTAACAGCCAATTATCTGTAAGGTCAAACGCAGCAATTACAGCTGCATGCAAACATCCAGGAAACAGGAACGCTTCATCTGCAACAACCCACAACTTATGCAACAACAACAGTGTTGGTTATCAAGATACTGAAATACATCCAGGATTATGATTATAACAGGAATTACATGTCTGCATTCCTGACAAATAACTAGAGGAGGCAAGATGGACTTACAAGATGAAAGAAGGAAAGACCAGAGAAAGCCAAATAAATACATTTTTTGCAGACACAAAGGCAGTAATAAATACTAAATAATTCCCAATACCAACACAATCACTTGTTACTCTTTCCTTCCCCCTCCCCTTCTCACCAATTCCTGTCTGTCTTGTCTGAAACCAGGATTTTGCTGTACAGCAGAATATTCCTTGCGCACAGGTTTCTCACATACTTGAAACAAAGATTACCAGTCAGGCCTCATTTAGTTGTACCTTAAACCATTCAGAGTAAGCCATGAACACGGCAGGGCCCTCTAGAGCAGCCTGACGAGCTATCAGGAACGCAGTGATCATGTTTTCCATATCATAATTCTCAAAGGCCTTTATCAGGAGATGGCTCAGTAGATCTAGAAACATAAAAAAATAACCTCAAACTTTGCTCTTGACAACTTGTGCTGTAATTTTCTGCAGTAAAGGATGGCAAATACCTGTGATAAAATATCTGCCACATAAAGAAGGAAGTGTATTGCATGAGGAAGCTTTGGAACTCACCTATATTTTTTCCACACACTTTCAACACTCAAATACTCTAGGATTTCAAACCGTAAAAATCGCAGGGAGTCCAGCAATGAAATAATCAGTAAAACTCTAAAAAACAAGGTCTGCTAGCAAAGGTGAGATAGAAGGACTGAGCTTCAGGAATTGCTACTTCAATTAATAATGAAGGTAATTATCAAATAACCACTCTTAGCTGTGCACTAACTTTGAGAAGCACCAGGCACGAGGCCTGGAATTCACGTTGCCACTGATGTGCAATGACTGAATGGAAAAGCAGATTTTCTGTTGTTTTTTTTCAATGCAGGAACCCCAAACCAGAAACTATGAATGACTACCCAGTGGGCACAGCTTCCCCCGGCAGCACTAGAGGAGCAATGAGTACACATCAGCTTGCCAGTACCTACTTACCCTTGAAGAGCTGCTCAGCCTCAGCCTGACAGACTGCCAGCGTGGAAACACAGGACAGGACATGCTGCCAGTTCACTTCGTGGGTCTCCAGGACCTGCTGCAGCTGGGAAATCAACTGCTTTGCACTGAATGCCACGAACAGCTGGAAGAGTGAGAGCAATTCATTTAGCTATGACACACAGCCACCCATAAGAGTGAAATACACTGGCAAGATTAACGTGCAGATGTCTTTTGCGAGACTTCTGAAATAACTATCCTGTGTGCATCTATTGCATCAGCATCCCAGGGCCAGGTATCGCTCTGGCTTGGAACCAGCATTGCTAAAATCAACAGTAATATTCCGATTCTTTCAGAAGCCCTGTCATATTCGGTAACAGTAAAAATTCACATCTTCCATAATTATCTGTGTTCTTAAGAGCTTTGCACAAAAGTCACTGTAGTACTTTTGCTTCATGCTTCACCCTGCCTACAGTTCCTGGCAGGTGGTTCAGGCTCTGCAACTGGAATGCATTAGTTTTATATAACCTCATTTCAGATATTTCAATGAATGTAAGCCCAACGTAGTAGAGTTCTTTCTGCAAAACCAAGAAGACATACTTTGCGATACAAAGTAGTGAGCAGCGGACAAGTTCTTGTAAAGCTCCACTCTCTCTGCATGTGGATGGCATCAGACACTGTACCCAGAAAAAGAAAATAGTTTATTCTTCGGCAATAGATCTTAAAATACATGCAAAATGCATAACTTAACCCCACAAGTTTTCCCTTTGGCTTTGACAGCCAGATACATTAAAACCTGCCCTCTGAAATCCTCTCTGCCTTTCATCTTTGGAACACAGACAGTAGCAACAAGGACTGTGCTATTTCACTACAGCACTGTCATCTCAAAGCTGTTCTTGACATCACGCATTCATAGTCCAACAAAATGCACGCACAGAGAACCAGCAAGGAATCCCCTTTTTCCTCAATAACCTCCTTTAGCTGGAAGCCAGCAGTGACACAGCTCTCCCACACAACAGGTAAGCAGCTCTGGATCATAGCCCAAAGGGATTTTACCAGAGATTTTGTAGCCCAAACATATTCTTTCCTAAAAACATCAAGTTTCACAATTACCAATTGGGGATTAGAAGCTTCCCTGTCTTTATCTCTAATACCCCAAAAGAAACAGTCAGCAGAGAAAGTCTGTCTTCTGCTTCAACCCAAAAACACAAAAGGGCCAGGGGCCAGACTGCTTTAGCCCTGAGCACTTTCTGCAGCGCTACCTCTCACACTCACTTTTCCCTTTGGCCAGGACGCGGTGGCCAGAGCTCCCCCATGTCTGCTCTGTAAAGGCTGCTATTAGACATTACTCCAAATATCTGTTCAGAAGCCACTGGCTGAAGCTCTGTTTGAAGGCACCGATTTACCACCTAAAGTTTTCTCCTGAACTACAGCCCTCTAAAGCCCAAGATTTATTATTTTTTTTTTTCCTCATCTGGCATCCTGCTTGTGCAGCCACAGGGAAAGCACTGGCTGTCAGGTAGCTTCTCTGGGTCCTCCAGGCTGGACTAAATTCAGCGAGACCTGGGTGGAATGGAACTCCGGACACACAATAACACACCCTGGAGACACTCACTCCTCCTCGCCTATTCGTACCTTTTAACAACGGGTTGTAGGTAAGAACTTCGGTCAGGGTGTGTCTAAAAAACTGCTGCAAGGAATCCGGATGAACCGCGCTTTTATAAACTGACACATTGAACACGTTCAGCCTACAAAGGATAAGGAAGCATTCAGAAACAACGCACAGGAAGTATGATCAACCAGGTACTGATTAGGGTGAGTGACTCATTTTTCTTCTACAGCTGCCACAGAATCAGGGAATGGTTTGCCATTCCAGTTCCACTTCCTGCCATGGACAGGGGCACCTTCCACTCAATCAAGTTGCTCAAAGCCCTATTCAACCTGGCCTGGAACACCTCCAGGGATGGGGCCTCCATCCTGTGCCAGTCCCTCACCACCCTCACATGAAAACATTTTATCCTAATATCAAAAATCAAAATAAATCTTATCAAATTACCAGACATACATTTTTTTTGTATGTGTTTTAAAAAAATAATTGGTTACTCAACATTACGCAGCTATCAGACTTCCAGACTTGAGGCAAATATATATACCTGCATAGGACAGGACAAGCTTGATGGGTACAAAGTTGTTAGACAAAATGGGTTTGGAAGCAGGAATTAGAGAAGATGACAGCACCTTCTAGGTGTTTATGCTCAGAAGCAGAATGAGAAAACTTGAGAGAGAAAACTTGCTACATGTCAAGAGGGTGCTCCAAGACTGGTTTCAACACTGCCAGAACACCCTTTCCCATTTGAAGTTTATCTTTTTATATGCATTTTTACTTGCGTGTATTTTATTAGAGAGAATTTTAAACCTAACTAGCACAGGGTGGGGAACATTCCCTCTACCTCAGTAACTGTGAAAGCAGATAAAATCCTCCTAATCTCCTGACATTATTCAGGAGAACAGTGTTTCTTACCAGAATCTCATGGCTTGCAATGTGGGAACATCTTCCTGCTTCTCTTTACCAACAGCATCAAGCACCCCTGTACCCCAAAGCAGAGACACAAAAACACAATGAGAGAAATGGAAGGAACTGTGGCACTAAGCAGCACGAGAACTAACCAGAACAAGCAATTTGTGCGCCCTTTGGAAGGTGACCCCCTTAGCGAAATGTGCAGAAGCCATTCAGCAGCATTAAATTCCTATGAAATATTTTCGAAAGTGACACAGAGACTCAAAAACCATTAACACTGACCTTGAACCAATTTAAAAGCAATCCCAAGAATGGGCTAATAATTAAGCCATCTAAAAATGCACATGAATTGGTATATAATTTCCAACCCGAATCCTAATTGTGCAGTACCTCTGTGAGCGCGAACACGGGAAAGAAAAGTCTGTCTGGAGGCAGGGATTTACACAAGCAAGCTCTGAATTAACAGCCTCTGGAATCGATGGTCTCAACCACCCTCACCAAACAAAGCATGCTGCTGTGAGCGCCACATGTTTCGAGGAGCAGTGGGACTTCATGTCACATTTGCTTAGCAGAAATCCCTTCAAAAGATCTATCTTCAATAGATCTACCCCAGAATGACTGGCAGAGGTCAAACAGGTTGGCAGCCTGCACAGCATATTGCCTTGACCATCAGCTTACACCACTCAAAGCCCACACAGTGAGGGATCCTTTGCTTTACCGCCTGCTCCAGCAGCAGCTTTTCTGCTTCTTGTCCCATCTTGCCTTTGAAATCTTCCCCTTTTAGCAGTTAAAATGAGCTTATTTTGTCCATTAGTTTAGTGAAGCACCCAGAAAAGGAAATTTACTGAGCTGGGGCAGCAAAACAGGTGTCCCTCACACGCCTTTGCTAAAGCAGACCACAGTGTTAATAGGTAATACTCTCCTCCCCTGCCGAGGAATACTTTTGAGGTTAAGTAGGGGAGAACAGAGAAAAGGAGATAAACTCTACTTATCCTCAGGCACAGGAGTTCAATATAGCAAGATCATTACTAAGAAGCACACTGCTCCCATGCTACTCTCAGCCTGTCCTTCTCCAGCGAAGGCCTTTATTAATTGTGAATTATTTTACCTCAAGTATCCTAATGTTCTTCAGAACAGCTGATGAGTTAAGTGGAATGCTTCAAAGAGGACCCAAAAGTATAGCCTAACAAAAATATCTTACATGAAACTCATTTAATACATTTTCAGGCACGCAGGCTGCAAGGCAGGCTGCGCAAACGTGAAGGTCAAATGAAAAGCAGTTTAGCACAGACTCCTGCCTGACTGCCAGCAGTGCGTTTCTTTCTCCAAAATCCCTCTAGTCTCGTGTTTATAAGGATTATTTTTCAAGTACCAGCTCTGTTAAAGGGCTACCTGAGATAGGACTCACACAATTTAAATAATAAAGCACTTCTCTTACAGCTTTCCCTTTTTAGAAGCACTCCACAAGGTCTGTGAGGCATTTCTGTTGACAGACAATGCTCCCTGGGAGACGTGGGGCAAGGTACCAGGGGAGAGGTGCTGAGGGGAGGGAGCAATCCTGGTGCTGTGCCCTGGTTTTCAGTCCTCTGACAGCAGAGGAGAAGCACCAACCTCTGCAGCAGCCCTGAGCACGTTGCTGAAACACGCCAGTGAGGGACGCGGTAAAGCGCTGTCGCTAAGGAGACAGGAAAGTTAAGAGCAGCCGCGCAGTCAGATTATGTTAATACACTGGTTTAGGGCACGTGAGGAGGTGTAAGTGAACGTGAGGAAGTGTGAGTGAATGCTTCCCCTGCTGTACAGCAGATACAGCAACTTACCGTGAAGATCATCTGTGACATGAGACAAAAATAACCCTCACGCGTGTTTAGTCTTTCTGAGTCAGGGTTTGCAATGCAAATCAGGCACTACTACACTTGAGCTCTCAGCAGCAGCAGGACTGCCAGGCCAAGAAAGGCACGTTGTCCTGGGACAGTTCTTTAAGACTGGCCGTTTAAAGATTACACCTGCACATTAGATGTCTTCGCTCAGCATAAAAAAAAATAGGTTTCATAAATATTAGCCCGCAAATCCAAACCATTCACCAGCAAAACAGCTTGCTCGCACATAACGTTGTAAATTCAAAGTTTAATTTAATGAAAAGAAAAAAATTCTCCTAACTTAACCTCTGTGCTACAACAGATTGGATTGCTTCCAAGCCAACTTGTTAAAAATCGGCTCAGATGTCAATCTGTGGTGGCAGCTTGGAGCATCAGAATGAACCAGCATAGAAGGCAAGAAATTATCTGCAGTGTTAGGAGATGCTCACTTTACAAGAGCAAAGGGGGAAGCAGAGGCACATAAAATCAGTGAAATCAAAATCATTTACAACAGAGGAGAAGCATCCCAAGCAAAGGATTTCTCCTTAGAGATTTAGCAATGAATAAGGAACGCAAGTCCAGCAAAAAGCAGTAACTACACAAAGCTACAAATATCAAAAACACTTACATGTCAACATTCTTCGTAAGACTGCATGACAAATCTGCTCAAAATTGAAAAATTAAGAACAGTTAGTGTTTAAAAGAGCTACAGTTCTATGCAGAAAAAAATTAACTGACTTAAAGACTTTGGTCATTCTTAATTTAAAGCTTAGCTTTTACCTCAGGCTCTAACATAGATGCAAAGGGCAGCAGGCAAGCATTTCCCATGCTTACCAGAATTCCATGCCTCACATTCAAGTGGCAAAAAAAGAATAATCAAGGTGAAACTAGGGAAGCTTACAAAGCCCTTGACACCTCACCTTGGAGAAATTTTCCATTTAAAAATATCCGTTCAGGTTTCACCATTTCCTCCTCACTTACTCCACTGCCCTTTCTTTGTTGATCTAAGCTCACACTGATTTGGACTTAGCAAGGTGTGTGATGGAGCTACTTTTTTTAAAAAAGCATTTGTAAACGGGTTCCTTTCGTTCTTACGTGGGGAACTTTTTTGAATTCCAACTTCCTTCCCAGCTCTGAAGTTTGCTGAAAGCCATTCTGAAGAAACACGGTCACAAAGTCTGCAAATCAAGAAGGAATTAGGGTTTCAGCATCCCCTTTCAATAAAGATAATTTGCTCCTTCCTTTGCTGCACAGCAGTAGGCAGGAATCCTTTATTCTCTTGCAGTAAAATTGCTCTCAGACAAAAGCCCTAGAACAATGGATAACAAAGAGCACAGAACCTTAAAGGATTATAAAGACCAAGGAATTTACAGGCCTTCCGCTGTGTCACCACTGCAGAACTCCTACGGGTTGTACGTGACCAACTGCACTGGTCCAAAGCTCTGACCACAGCTCTTCAATCAAACTGCGTAGTGATTTTGTTCCTAAACAAAACCACTAAATAAATAATATAAAATGGAACTGGTCCAAGATATCTCAGACACTTTGCAAGAGTGTCACACTCGCTCTATCATCCTTTGGCCCTATACACCTTGCAATTACACTTTCTTGTGATACTGTAACTCAAAGGGATACAGAAATTCAAACCAATGATCTTTTAAAGGAAAAAATGGGTAAATTCATGAAATATAAAAATATATTCCTCTCACTGAAGTCATAGAATCATAGAATGGTTTGGGTCTGAAGGGACCTTAAAGCCCATCCAATTCCAACCCCCCTGCCATGGGCAAGGACACCTCCCAGCGGGTCAGGTTGCTCCAAGCCCCATCCAACCTCGCCTGGAATACCTCCAGGAATGGGGCAGCCACGACTTCTCTGGGCAACCTGGGCCAGGGCCTCCCCACCCTCACAGGAAAACATTTCTTCCCAAGATCTCACCTCTTTCAGCTGAAAACCATTATTCCCTATCCTATCCCTGCATTCCCTGATCAAGAGCCCCTCCCCAGCTTTCCTGGAGCCCTCTTTAAGTGCTGGAAGCTGCTCTAAGCTCTCCCCAGAGCCTTCTCAGTTGACGATCACCTAAGTAAATGCAAAGCGAAGCCTCTGTCCTTACACCTCCGAGCTTTGACTGCACAGCCCCTGCTGCAGAGTGTGTAGATCAGCCCCGCTCCGCCACTGTCCCGTTGAGTGCCTTGCCTGAGAGGATGTGCCCAGAGAGCTCCACGTCCCCAGAGGAATCCTCTGCCCGCTCACAGAGGCCACGAAGGCTGCTGCACAGCCACTCCACCACAGCAGGGGTGGACGGATTGCTGAGAACAAGTAAAAACACATTCAATTCAATCTCTTACATTTCATCATGCTTGAGTTTTCACTCCAACACCCTCTTGGACTCAAGAAAGAACTATCTGTGTGGGACTCTGCCCTACGTGTTGTGTTTCATTTCCTTAATTTGGACCAGCAAGAGCTTTTTTGGCTTTATAAAAACATTTCACAACACGTCCAAAGGAAAAAATACACATGAAATTTTGTGTTCAACTATTTTCTGGCACTAAAATAGTTCCATTTAGAAAGTTCTCACAGAAAAAAAGACTTTAGTGCTTATTTCTAAGTTACTTGGATAAAAATGCTTTTAAAAAAATAATCAAGATCTTAATCTCTCCCTTTGGTTACCTTAAATTTGAAGTACAGTGGGCACTGGAGGCTTTTTTCCTATCCCATTAACAGAGAAGTAAACCAATATCAAAAGCCTAAGAGATCACTCTAACGTTCCTCTAACACCATAAGAAAACAACCCGAACTTGATGAAGGAAGATGGGGTTCAGCTGTTAGCCCTGGACTGAGAAATTAAAAATACATCAATTCTTAGAATTACCATTCTCTGGAGATTAACTCTGCCAAGCCTTGCTGAAATGTGAGGTTTTGTGAAGCCAGAAGCACAAAGCTTCTGCAAAGCAAGCCTCCTCATCAAGACCAGCACTGATTTTTACAGGTTAAATGAGTTTCCAAAGCAGACCTGGAGGCATGGCCAGATGAACGGAAGGAGTGGGGTTACAGAGCCCTCTCCCACCCAGCGTGGTCTCCACCACATGCAACCATCTGCGCCCGTGAAACAAAGCACTGGGTAAAGCCCAGAAGGTCTGCAGTTATTGTTCTTATTGAACCATTTCTCTTCAAGTTTCAACCAATTCGGTAAACATCAACCAGCCACCGCCCCTCAAACTGCGCCAATTAACCCAGAGTAACCTCTCAAACCCAGGGTAACTTCTTAAACCCTGCTAATCTGATCACTTGCCAGCATCTGACTATATTCTTAGTCCAGAATACTCAAGACTAATCCCAGATTACATTTCGATAGGCTTTAAGAGATTAAATACATCTGCAAACCTATAAACCTCTGCTCACCTCTCCAGCAGCTCTGCCAGTCCAACGATGTCACTTCTATGCAGGTGCCACACAGCTTCCAGCACTGGAGGATCCTAACAAGGTGTCAGAATTAGGTCATAGCCTGCATTTTGCTGTTAACATTAACGTGTGGCTAACAAACTACATATAAAGAATTAAAACTCAATTCTGCTTATTCAGACTATGCAGAACCAATTCAAATTCTAATATGACAACATAGAAAATGCCAGATGAGGGAAGGTTATATTTGATTTTTCCTTCCTACACATTTGAATGGTTGTACATACATCATTGTTTTAGATTTTCATGGCTAAGTACAAAACAGATCTATCTTCGTCCCCCTGGAATAATGTTGACCCTGCATATTCAAAGGAGCAGTGGATATCCCTGGAAACAGGTAACACCACCAAGTTTTAAGCTGTGTTAATTCAGATCCAGAAACAGGTTGGAGAATTATCACTTAGCCTATGAGCTGTTTATTGGTCTCAGTCAAGCAAGTTCACTGTTCTCAAGTCCATTTCTCAATAGGAGACGACAGAAAGACACTGCAACTGCATCGGTGGAGAGGACGAAGGACACAGGAAAAACGAACACCACATGGGTGGGTCCTGCTCCTAAACACCAGGATCGCTTGGCAAAATTGGCACGAAGCATCACTTCCAGATGAAGCTGCTGACCTTCATGCCTCTCTGCAGCATCCTTTGCAGCTCCTGCCCAGAACACCATGTCCTGAGGAGCATCCTGTGCCAGCACAACGGGACTCCGAGGGGCAGCTGGCAGGGGAAAAGGTGCAGCAGCAACTTCTGCCTCATTCCAGCCTCCCTACAGAAATGCTCCAAGCCAGAAACAAAATCTTCACACCTTGTGAAGGAAGAGGTGCTTGGGAGCCTTGAGCACACAAACCATTCGGGAGAAAAACCTCACAGGCTTTCGTCAGTGACCAGCAGCTGCTTTTTAGCGTGACCTTAGACTCGCCCAGATACTCTGTCTTTGACAAGCCAATTCTTTACTCTAACATTCTCAATTACACAGCAGCACTTGATCTCCGTGTCTACCTGAGAACAAAGAGATTTTAATCGCCTACAAAATGCACAGGATTCTTTTTTCAGCCCAGGGTCAGATATTTGAGACTAGAGCATGTCTCTCTATCCTGGCTAATCAGCCACATCCTTCTTTTTCACCAAAGCCATGAGCAACTGCTCTGCTCACAAAAAGTCCATAACT